>NC_140496.1:48170785-48795785 GCF_964271855.1 Acomys minous | reverse complement strand
TATTGTATCAGGAAGTCCTTTTTCCCTTCCTCCTCCTCCTCTTCTTCCTCCTCCTCCTCTTCCTCCTTTCTCTTCGTGAATTAATTCCAGCATCTGTGTCTTTCTAGGATATTGCACATTTAGTTTATGTAACTTGGTAGTATAAACTTACCCACAGGGTTCATTTATGATCAAGGACTGTATTCTTTTTCTCTTTTCATCCCTGACCCATTGAGTGTTTCTTCTTTTGACGTCTTGTTCAGTGTGGTTAATGATCTGTTAACTTTAAGTGGTGCTTCGTTCTTGTTGATTTTCTCCATTGCCTTTCTTTTCTGTTTTGTTTCTGCTCTGGTCTCTCTTTCCTTTGTTTCTGTCTGTCTTACACTTAGCTCAGTCTTCCTTGGTGAGTCAGGAAAGCATCTTCCTTATATTTGAGGATGGATGCATACAGCCATCATGCCCCCTAAGTTCCATTGCTGTTATGAACATGGGAGAGCATCAGCTGAGAGACACTTGCCTGGAGACAGCTCTGGGGGACATTTTCTGGGCTGGTGATTGATATGGGAGGGCCCAGTTCACCGTGGACAGTGCTACCTCTGGGCAGGTCACCCTGGGTGGTTAAGAAAGCAAACTGAGAAAGCCATGGGAACAAGGCAGTAAGCAGCATACCTCCATGGCCTCCACATGGGTTCCTGCCTCTGGGTTCCTGCTTCTGGGTTCCTGCCTGGGTTCCTGCCTCTGGGTTCCTGCCTCTGGGTTCCTGCCTCTGGGTTCCTGCCTCTGGGTTCCCTCAGTGATGGACTATAAAGTAGAAGCTGAAACAAACCCTTCCCAAGATGAGTTCTGGTCATGGTGTTTTATCACAGCAGACACCTATAGCATCCATAAAGAACCTATGTGTGTCACTTTATCTGGATTTCTCTTTGTTGCACTGCCATTTTCATCCATCTCACAGTATTCTATAGTTTGTAGTTTACCTGTGGTTTCTTTCTTTTTGCCCAGTGATTGCTTTAGCAGCGTGCTAGACTTCTGCATAGCGGTGAGGTCCCCAGGCGGTTTCTGCCCCATACTGCTAATTCCACTTGATGGTGGCTATGTGGTCAGCGAGGTCTTCCCTAACGAACCCATTTAACTACTATTATGACATTTTCACACACGTTCATCATTTTCACTTGCTTACATTTGCTCCCCATTTCATCTTCCTCCCTACCCTTCATAGATCCCCATTTTCTCCTCAAATATCTCCCCTACTGCTTTCATATGTATATCATGTGTGTTGTTCAATTTAGATTCCAGATATGAGGAAAATATGCCATATTTTGTCTCTCTCCCTGACACCAATAATTTATTTCAGCAAATACAAAGCACAAACCTTCAACTGTTACTTAGCAAGAGGCTCACTTTCCACAATGGGCATTTTTTTCTGCTCTGTCTTTTCTTCCTCACCCCGTGCCCATCTCCTATAACCTTATAGCCAGACACTGCTGGATCCCAAGTTGCAAAACGCCAGGCTGGGTCACAGATCCTCAGGTCAACTGAAGCGTGAAAACTTGTAGCATAGTTCTCTGTAGCCAGTAAAATAGCTCGAAAACAAAACCGGGCACCATCAGCGGCATTTGCTGCCTGGGTTCCTTGACATCTTCCATTCTCACTGGCAGTGACTCGGTGAGTGGAGAGACTGAACACAGCAAGGAGAACCAACCGCCAGCTCTTGGGGTCCCTTGTGATTACAATCCAGGGCTCAGAAACGCGGAGACACTGCAGAGCCCTGAGCCACCATGGACTTGTCAGCATCTGCATTTCCAGGACTTGGATGATGATGTCAAAGCAGAAAAGGGATAACGTTCTTATTTTAAAGAGAGGTTTTTTAAGTGGTCACCTCAAATATGCAGAATGCACATGCTACGTTTTCACAGTAATGTAAATACGCTGTGCGTGCACCAATAGCATGCCAGACTGAGCTGCACATTGCGCCTTTTACACT
Organism: Acomys minous; assembly: GCF_964271855.1. NCBI lineage: Eukaryota > Metazoa > Chordata > Mammalia > Rodentia > Muridae > Acomys > Acomys minous. The sequence continues at coordinate 48,793,822 of NC_140496.1, read as the reverse complement.
TCTGCCTTTGGAAAGAACTGGGTTGTTACTGACGCAAACACATCACAGAGAGGAAGAGAGGAGAAAGCATGATGAGCAAAGGCGAGCACTTTTCCATTCGGTATGCGCATGGACCTCTGTACCCGGAAGCAGGGCGCGGCTTGTCCTCCTCATATAAGCATGAGCCAGCAATCCCGCGCGACCACTGTCAGGCCAAGCAGTCTTCATTTGTTAATCACGGGTCCTGGTAGAAACATAGAGAGCTGGCAGGAGTGTGCAGCCAGTCGCACGGTCACGTGTTGCTGGTTGTTTCATGTACGCTGTCATAGACACGCAGGACAACTGTAGAGGTCTACATATGCTAGACTAATGGAAACGGTCTCTGTTATGTGAAAAGTATAAACTGTGCGGTATGTGTAGAGGGAACTTCTTATCATTATATTGCTAACGTATCTTAACCTATCATTTGAGATCAGGATAAGTCCCACTTAAGTTACGTGCACGCATGTGTGTGTGAGTACACACACACACACACACACACACACACACACACACAGAGAGAGAGAGAGAGAGAGAGAGAGAGAGAGAGAGAGAGAGAGAGAGAGAGAGAACATGCTTATTTTTTAATTTTTTTAAATACAGGTTAGTTTCAAGGATTGTTGATATGTGTGTATGTTTTTAAAAGAGTCACTGTGTATTGTCTTAACTGATAAGGATTTTGTCCCCTTGGTGCTGTGCTGATTTCTCTACATCCTCCCTTCAGGAAGTGACAAAAGCATGGAAGGAGAAGCCTCTTATTACTTGGGCTTAGCCCACTTGGCCGCTGGAGAACACGAAACCGCACTCACAGTAAGTTGAAGTGAGCTTTTAAGTCCTTGCTACCTTTTCATCTTATAATATCGGATGAGATCATAAGGTCAGAAGAGATGGCTCCTGCTTGACATCAGCGCACCTGTTCATGGGGATCAGAACTGACGGTCAGTGTCCTAGAAGCATGACAGGTGGCCTCTGCTGCTTAGCAGGGATGAGGGTGCAGTCAGTTACCATGAACACTTTGAGATGCATGGACGTGGCCCACATGGAGTAATATGACCCCGCTGCCTGCATCCACCCAGAACAAGGGAGAATGGTTTGAAATGCAAGAAGAACTAGCAGTGAAAGTGCAGTGGCTTTATGGCGCGATGTGGGACAGTTCGCTTTGAGGGGGCCACAGTGTGAGCTGCACTGATGTGAGTCTCTAGTGGAGAAGGGACTGGGCAGCAGAGTGGAGAGAGACTGCTAGTCCCAGTCTTCAAAAACACCTTACTCCATGACAGAGCTATTGTTCATACAGTTCGTACTCGGACCTGCTCTGCCTGGATGGGACACAAACAAGTAAAAGAGCAAGAGCTGCGTTTTCATTCCAGTTGCAATCCGTCTTCTTCCTTGTGCTGTCAGTAACATTTGTAAGGCGTAGCTTCCTAACATTTACATCTGTGCACTCAGCTTCCTTGATACTTAGTGTGAGTTTAACGCTTAGCTTTGAGATCCCATTGGCTCCTTTCGATACTTATGCTAAGTAGGATTCGTGTTCCAGGGTCACATGTTATTTTCTGGCTCCCCTGAAACTGGTCATCACCGAAAGCATAGATTTTCCTAGATGGCTTTTCTGTTTAAATTCTGTGGTCAGTGATATGCGGTCAGCCAAGCTCCATTCTGCTGTCTGGAGAGCGCACATACCACCGAGATGCATACTTTCCTGCAGGAGCTAATTTAATGAAAGTGACCAACTGAGAAATATGACCATAATTCAGAGCGGTGTAGACAAGGGGCTTCCGAGCGAAGGGGGAGGAAGGGGTGAGTTCCAACATTTCAGGAGAACAGTGGAGCAGTGTTTCTATATGCAGAAAATACAGAAAGATGACCATCGAATGGTACATAAACATTGACACACACACATACACACACACACACACACACATACACACACGGATTTACATGGGAAGCAATGAATTATCTGAGGAAAGAGAAAATGTATTAAGAGATGAAGCTGGAAATTTGTTGCGCAGTGGTGGTGTGTGCCAGCATCAGGAAAGCCAAGTTAGAGTGCAGCCTGAGTTCCATGGCAAGATTTTCTTTAAAAAGAAAAAAAAAAGGTGAAACACAGCTCGCAGATTCTCATCTCCCCTCTTCCTCTCTCTCTCCCCTGTCCCCCTTGCTCATATCTGTAGCAAGGTAGCATCAAGCAACACAACAGCATTTACAATAAGAAAACTCCGTTCCATCCCACTTTTAGCTCCAAACACAGTTGCAAATTTATGAATTTTCCTTCTAAAACACTCAATATATGTACGTACCACATAAAATTGCATATAAATACGAGTTCTCTTGTTATGTGTGAAATGCTTGCACTTTCCACACACAGCTCTGTCCGTGACTTGAGTGAATTTTTCCAATCCGATTCAGGCATACTTCGTTTTTGCAGGTATATCTAGGGATAGCCAGCAGATAAACATGTATGTTTAATATGCGAAGCATGCTACATGCTCTTTTGAAGTGTGCGCAGACTAGAAAGTGATTGTCACAACCAAACTCATTAGCTTATCTACTTCATATCTCTCCTGATTTTTCTGAGAATACTCGATACTTGCTTTCTTAGAAAATGTCAAGTATAATTATAGATACCCTTCATTTTAAAAGGGCTGCACAAGGGTACATATGGCTGGACCACGGAGGATTTAGCCTCCTGTAGAATATTAAGGTTATTTTCAATAAGTTTGTATTATAAGATATATGTATTGTGGCTTGAATATTAAATGACCCATTGAAAGACTTCTGTGTTTGGTCCCCATGGCAATGTTTGGAGATGGGGCTTTTGGTGTAAAGGGACCATGAATTCATTCCCTTCGCTAATAAACTAAATCTAGTCAAGATTTGGCAATCCTATGCCATACTTGGCGTGTATCAGAAACTTTATCAGTAAGAACCAGTCATGGTAGCTCACCGAGCTGCACAGTTTTATGTCAACTTGACAAACGCAAACATTGTCTGTGAGAGAGGAACTTCAACTGAAAAAAATGCCTCCATAAAATCAAGCTATAGACAAATTTGTAGGGCATTTTCTTAACTAGTGGTTGATGGGGGAGGGCCCAGCCCATTGGAGGTGGTGCCATCTCTAGACTGGTGGCCCTGGGTTCTATAAGAAAGCAGACTAAGCAAGCCAGTCAGCAGCACCCCTCCATGGCCTCTGCATCAGTTCCTGCCTCCAGGTTCCTGCTCTTTTTGAGTTCCTGTCCTGACTTCCTTCAGTGATGAAATATGACATGAAGTGTAAACCAAGTAAAACCTTTCCTCCCAAATTTGCTTTTGGTCACGGTGTTTCATCACAGCAATAGAAACCCTGACTAAGACACTCACTCTTATAATGCTAATACTTGAAATTCTACGGCTTGAAGATTACTGTGAGTTCCAGGCCAGCTGGGTTACAGAATAAGAACTCATTTCAAAACAACAAAGAAAGAAAACCCTAAGAAAATAAAAAAATTTTTAAAAAGGCACCAATGAGATAGGTCAGCTGATGAAGGCTGAAGACCCAAGCTGGAACCCTAGAACCCATGGGGCAGGAAATAACTGACTTCCACAAACTGTCCCTTGAATTTCACATGTATACTGTGGCATGTATACTCCCCCCCCACACACACACACAATAAATAAATATGTAAAAAAATTAAAATAAAACAAAGAAGTAGGTGTCTCAGGTTGTGGAAGTGTATTCTTGGGGTCCGTGTCCTGCTGTGCCTTCTCCTGGGCTCCATCTCTGCCCCTCTCTACCTACTGTCCATCATGACATGAGGTGAGTCTCTTCTCTTACCACATTCCCTCTACTGCAATGTTCTGCCTCTCTGTGCACAATCCCAGGAGCAGTGGAGCCAAGTGCCACAGATTGAGATCTCTGAAACCAGGAGCCAAAAGACACCTTTGTTCCCCCTTTCGTTTTCCTTAGACATTTTGTCACAGCCATGAACACAGCTAGTTAACACAGTATGCAATAAACAGCTTTATCAGATGTGGCCAATTTAACTGTGGCATGACTGTATGAAGGGGAAGCTCTAGTGCACCCTATGTCGTCAGTGGTGTAAGATAACTCAGTAAGGAATGGGTCACAGAAATTATATTTGACATCCAAAGGAAACTTCTTGAAATTATTTTAAGTGTTTTTTTTTTCTAGAAGTAAATATGGCTCTCATGTGCACAGATAACCTTGGGCAAGTCTCTCAAGCTCTCTACATCTCAACTGCCTCATGCACCCTGCGGGAATAGTAAGTAGGCTTACTCTACAGAACATAACGGGTTAAAGAGTATCAGCCTCCAGCCATTTCCCAATCCCTGGGACCAGTGAATTCAAACACAATTAGCTGAAGGACTGTGAGATGAGATGATTGTCCGGGCTGGGCTGGGGAGGGCTCTAAGAGGAGGATTCGACACAGACAGAGGCACCAATGGCAACACAGAGAGAAAAGGACCATGTGAAAGGCAGAAGTTCCCAATCAGGTGTCAGGCAGCATCATGACCACACTGATGGCCCTGGGAGGGGATGCTCGCCTGCCTCTTCCCACTTTGATGGCTCCAGGTATTTCTTGACTTAGGTCACGTCAGCCTTCATCCTCACAGGCACACCCACAAGCCAGTATGATCGAGACACATCCTCATTAAGGCTCTCTTCCTAGTTGAGTTCAGTTTGAGTCAAGCTGACAGTTCAAACTAACCAGCAAAGTCATACAAAAGAAGAACAGTAGGGTGGAATGGGGGACAAGGGGGGGGGGAGAGGGGGGCGGGGGCTGCAGTCTGTTGGTAAGTTAATAAACAAATAAAGAGAGAAAAAAAGAAATGGATCAAAGAGGCAGCTTCAGGACTTTGATTGCTCTCTGCATGCTGGGCCTTTGTTCACCCATGGGGGGGGGGGGCTAATAAAGTTTTAGAATTTGTAGAAAGAGAGAAGAAAGATAATGGGTTAAGTGGTGGCATCGCCGTACATATACATCACTGTGCTCTGCTATTCTCCCCTTCCTACTGGTCCCCTTCCTCTGAAATACATCCCCTGATCCTTTCATGCCATTCATACACAGACACATAGATGCCTGATAATAGATGACAAAGCTAGGTAGGTAGGTAGGTAGGTGATGGGTGATTGATGGTTGGCATCCCTTCATGTGAGAAAAACATGCGGCTCTTGTCTCTGTCCTCTCTTTGGGGTCCTTTTCTAATCGTGCTCTGCCAGTTTCACCAATAACACCTTAATATTGCCTCCATGGTTTAAAGCAATGATAGCATGTCTATCCGGTACGGCCATGGAAAAGATGCCCCTATATCAGCTGTGTCATCTTAGAACCCCTAAGAGAGGTTGTATTGTGAGCACAGCTGGCGTTATTAAGACTATAGGCTTTCTATCCAGTCGCTTGCATTTCAAGTATATAATCTAAATATTTTTCTTCCCTGGACTTGACCTCCCACACATTTCTCCCTTCCAATAATGCTGTCCATCTGTTTGATAATTCCAGTCTTGCAGTCTTCAGAGAAACACTCCTGCTCTGTCAACCACAAGGGGTGTTTTAAGTTTCTGCTGATGTGCCTTCAATTAAAGACTTCCACTAATAAGCCATTAATATATTTAAGAAAAGAATATGCCAGCAAGAATAAGAATAAAAGTTGAGTGGTGAGCTCCTTGCTGGATGTTGAGGCTTAGGTGTGTCCCTGCAATGCATCTGTTAGTCATTTACTCCCCAAAGCCACGTGCTAATTGTGTCTGACAGACAGGCCCCCAGGAGGTAGTTAGACTTAGAGGAAGTCACGAGGAAATGTGCTAGTGTAAGAGGAGACACCCAGGTAGTGTGCTTCTTCTGTCTCACTGTGGAAGGCCCTCCACCGTGATCTAATTCAGAGAGGAGCGTGAGCAGATGCAGCACCATACTCTTGGACTTTCCAGCTTCCAGAACCACAAACAAACAAATCTCCATTCTTTGTAAAAAAAAAAAATCCCCTTCCATGGTGTCCAGATATAACATCAGGAAACCAACTAAGTCACTGGTACCACCGTTCCTTCCTTCGTGAATGCGGAGTGCAGCGGACCTGTAAACAAACGGTGGACTTTGATTAAGGCTGAAGTGTCCATTGATGAGGAAGGGTATTTGGGGAAGAGAAACTAGATTACATCACCAACACTGGGTAAAAGGCCATGGAGGCTCTGACTGCCAAGAGGAGACTATGACCTGAGTGCTAGGTGCTAAGAAAAGGAGTAGAAATTCCCTTTGACCCACATCTTTTGGCTTGTCAAGGATTTTTTAAAATGCGGTTCTGAATTTTAGATGCTATCTCCTTGAAATATAAATAGGTTTATTACGGATCACAATTAAGGCCTTCTGAAAAGATGAACCAATCATATTGCAGGATAAAAGTGCCTCCGTCAGCCTGTTGTCGGGCTGCCCAGATTTCCCTCCTTCCAGCTTACCTCCTTCACCTCAACAGTTCCTGGAAGCCAGCGTTAGCCAGGTGTCCATTCTGTAAACGATCTGGTTTCCATTTTTCACCAATAATGTAGTTTAATCAAAACTTGTACATGGGGGCTTATACAAAACTTACACAAGGAGGTATCTCAGCGGTTGGGAGTGCTGACCGCTCCTCTGGGGGACCTAGGTTTGGTTCACAGCACCCATAATGGATGGCTCACAACCTCCTGTGACTGGCTCCAGGGGTTTAGACATCTTCTGGCCTTTGTAGGTTCCATACAAACACACACACACACACACACACACACACACACACACACTATATATATATATATATTATATGTATTATATATTACATATATTATATGTATATATAATAAAGTCACTTTTTAAAATGTGTGTAAGGGTAAGAAAAAATCATCAGATTGATATTTCATTTGCTTTTATAGAACAGGATCTATTACATGTAATATATTTAATTACTCCACATTCCATATGCCCCATGTAGCCATCTCCATGTTTCATGTGTTTAATATGTTAGCATCTTTATGATGATGTAGAAAGCCATTAACCTGTGTGCAGCTCTGACCTATATCTCTGTCATCACCCAGCAGCATTACAGAAAAAGAGCACAAGTACCTACTAAATGTCCGAAAAAAAATGGTGACATTAATATTCCAGCAACCTACAACTTGCTTGATATATACCCATTAATAATGGAGGATATTAATCATATTTATAAAGCATTCTTAGGATTTCATTAAGTAACTGTAGTGAAATTTTATTTATCCTTTCAACCTTGCAGATGCAAGATATATATAAAAGTCATTCCTCACAAAGAATGACTTATTCTTTCTGTAACACTTCACTGAAAGAAAATTTGGGAGAAGGAAATAACTCTTAGTAATTGTTCCTGTTCTTTCTGTATACACTTCCCTAGAGTAGCTGGCTTGTGACAGTCTAGCCGGCATGCGTACCCTGGCAGAGTCTGGACCAGCATACATAGAACAAAGTTGCTTTTGAGACACTTTTGTAAATGTCATATGTCATGGAAACTGCTTTTTAAAAATGTGTGTGTGCATGTGTGTACACGTCTGCATGTGTGTATTGTGTGCATGCATGTGTGTGTGCATGTGTGCACGTGTGCACGCATGGGGGTGTGTGTATGTGTGTGTGTGTGTGTGTGTGTGTGTGTGTGTGTGTGTGTGTGTACAAGCCATTGCATACATGTGTGTTCTCCTTCCATTATGTAGATTCCAGGGATGAACTCCAAAGGTCAGTCCTGGTGGCAAGCCTTTTCACACGCTAAGCCATCACACCCATCCTGTTCTTATTTTTCTCTTAACTACCATTTCCTAATCTTTGTGTTTGCATTTACATAATACTTAAATTTATCTCTTAATTGATGTTCATTTTTATAATGAAAATAAGACAACATTTTGTGGAAAACTGGTTACATAATTTTTTGAAGGGGAAAATGCATCCCCCCCCAAAAAATAGGATTTGAGCCATGTCTTTAATTAAATGTGACATGTTTCACTACACATGAAACAGATTCAGAGTCCTTGCCTAAAGCCTGAGAGACATGTAAACCCTGGCTTACCTTGCACCTTGTGCTGCCTGTGTGAGCTCAGGCCCTAGCAGCCATGCTCCTCCTTGACATTAAAGATTTCACTACTTCATAGAGAAGTGTTTTCCCCCTGCCCCACCCTCCGACACTGTCCTGGAGAACACTACAAGCAGTTCTTACAGACCCTAATTCCACCTGTTATGGCTGCTCAGTCCTCTTCGGCAACAAAGCCCTTTACTTTCATTTCATACATGGTGCTAAATAGAAAAATGTTAAAGTTGTTTTTATAAAACTGTCTTTCTCTTAGTTTATTCCTTAAACCTAATTATCACACAAATAATTGAAACTCTTTTATATTTGTTTATAAAGCTTAACAACACAATCTTGAGCAGTTTAAATATGTTCTTAACTCTCTATGTTATTATGACTCCATTTTTGCTGAAAATCCCCAAATTACTCATTTTTTTAGTTCTTTCTTTGTTCCAGCTGAATCTTCCTCACCTCTCTTGCACCTCTGCCTGTGGCTAATCCCCTATTTCACCTTCTAACTCTTCCTCCCCTACCTGGCAGGAAGTCCAGCCTTATTCTCTCCCCTGCTCAGCAATTGGATGTAAGCTGCTTTATTGGCATTCAAGGGGCCAATTGAGGAGCAGAGTTTATACACCATTGAGACAGAAGATTCTCAGAACAAGGCTTGCAACTATATATAGGGTAGGGATAGAGGATACAAAAATCATTATTTGATTTACACAATAACCTTACGCCAACAGAGAAGTTTCCAGAATACTCAGTATCAGACAAGCCTAAGAAAAGACTTGCAGAAAACATTGTAAAAAAGAAAGAAAGAAAGAAAGTAGTGGAACTTCCTCATTTAAAAAATGGGTTCACTTCAGCAGCCCACCTCGCCCAGCAGCGAGCGTTGCCTTCCACCACCCGAGCAAGTTTTTCAGAATGTAAAGCAAAACTACAGTTGTCCTCAAGTGATGGAGCCATTTAGAAGATGTCCTCAGTCAGAGGGAACCCTGTGCTTCAGAGAACCAGCCTCCCTCCTCGGCAGTCACCACACCATGTTCTCCAGGTGCCTCCCGGATGAAGAAGGACCAGCCCACTGTTACCCTTCGACACGTGAGTGTTTCTTAAAAGACTATGAAGATAAAGTCTGGGAAGAGCATGAGCAGACCCTCAGTACCAAACAGGCAGAGCAGTATGAATCGGATTCACACATGATCAGATTGTGCAGCCAACAAGCTATGTGTCTCGAAGCCTTCTTGCTTGCCTGGGTACCAGGTGTGACCTCCAGAGATGGCTGCCACACACTTTTTGCAACTGGTTTGGTATCACATTTCAGCTCCAACTTTGCATCCTGAGAACACTTAAATGTTTCTGCAGGTCCATTTTATACAACTCGAAAGACCTTAAAACTTTCTGGTGGCCACAAGCAAATTTTTCTTTTCACCCACTAAACAGCTGTGCCCCTCTGTGACAGGTTTTTCAAGCAGAAGTACCCAGAGCAGCAGTTTAGCAAAGAATGCCTTCAATGGTACTCAACACGTGGAGTTTCCCCAAGCACAGTTCTGTGAGAAGTGTGTGTGTGTGTGTGTGTGTGTGTGTGTGTGTGTGTGTGTGTGTTTAAGTTATTATTTGTATTGTGTAAAACTTTTTTTTTTGATCTTGTGGATTCTGGCTGTGAATTTGACACATGACAATTTGTTAAAACATTTTATTGGTCTACAGAAGATCATTAATGTTTGGTGACCATATAAGTTGTAACAGTGGGTTGTTTATGTGAGGTATTATCGTTAAATACAGGGACTGTTTCCAGGAACAGAATTTGAACCATAAGTTAGCATGGACGATAGGCGTGGTTACGATGAAAGAGGAAAAGCCTGCCGTCTTGAGTTGGCAAATACTTAGTGAGGAATTAGAACAATCTAGGGACAGGCCATCAGCACAAGGACTCTGCATAACTATGCTGGAAAAATACTTTGACTCCAAGCCTTAAAATACCCTGTGGAGTCTGAGCCCACCTCATTCATACAGTCACGGAGCTCCCTGGATGCTGAACTGCCACAGGGAAAAGATCTCCCCTGGAGCAGAGCATCAAGGTGTGCTCTGAACACAACACAGGGGCATGCGGGGCTGGGCCAGGCTCCCGCACTGCTGCCTGGGAGGAGCCACTCGCCTTCTCATCAGTTTCAACATAGAATCTGGATCCTTTGGGAGAGTTCCCCCAAACTCTCCTAAGGTGTCCATGTCCAACTGTTAGAGCTTGGCTTTGGCAGCCCCCTGCCTAAAGTTGCTTATTGGCTGTTCTTCTCCTTGGTCCCCAGGCTCTGAGCAGAAAGCAGCCTGGGTTGTGAGGATCTGCCAGTTACGGGTACTTTTATTTCTTCTGTGACTTGTCAGGACCACATTTTCCAAAACGTTTGTTTCCTTTACTATTGTTTGGGAAAGGAAAGTTTTATGAAAATCGTTTTAGTTTGAAAATAGAATAGTTTTTATTAATTACGGCTTTACTTTGGAAAATTCTTGAGTTTTAATTCAAATGTTTGCCGATACCTTCCAAAGTGAGGTGATATTAAGAGACAGTTGTTGAGATCAGCTGGCTTGCAGACATTTCTGGGGTATTCACACTTGAAGATTCCTTATTAATGAATGTCTTTAACTTAAATCTAACCAAAAAAAAACCCTGCAACATTATTCTTTGTACATTTTCATTATATAGTGTTAGCAAGCTCAGTTGCAAGCAAATAAAATAATCAAGCTATTTAAAAAGATGGCTCGTTTCCACACTGCATGGAAATAACATGGTTAAAAATTACTTAGCAGTGATCTCAGACATGAGCTCAGAATATGAGCACAACACCTTTTGTGGAAAATAGCTTTTTAAAAAGTATAAGAAAATCTGTCTTAATAATTTAGAGAATGGATAGGGAATTGGTTTATGGTTAGTTTTGCTCTTCTTGTCTTTATATTTTAAGTTATAACCTTCCTGGAACATTGAGCCAGGTAACTTTATAGTAATTACTGACATTTCTGTAGCACAGAGAATAAATCATATCATATCACAGGGCTTCGGTCCCCTACTGATGAGCTATGTAACCCTTGGAACTTTTCATCCTAGGGAAACTCTACAGTGGTTGTCAATGCTGTTAATAGTTTTAGAAAATAATCTGCGGGGTTTTGGTTTTCTTTTTATTTGGCTTTTATATTTTTGGAGGTGAATAAAAATATAAAATAAAGGGAGGAGGGCATGACCACTCCTAAAGTATGAAGATTTTTGTTGTCGAAATAAGAGAGAAAACAGGCAGAGGAAAGAGTCCAGTCTGCACATGGCCAGCAGATTAAACTGGACCGCGGGAATCAAGAGGGAGAGCAAGAGAGGAGCTGCTTGCCAAGGGGCCTAGAGACTGGTGTAGCTACAATGCCTGAGCTAAGGGATCAGGGTGGATGAAGGGAAGCAGAGGCCCAGCTTCTAGGACGGACAGCTGTAGGAGGCAGGGTGAGAAGGCCTGCAGGGAGCCACAGGCACTGACTTGTCCTGGGTTTGAGGTGTAACATTCCAGCCTTTTGTTGATGATAAAGGGCAACGTAATATCTTGTATAGCTGCTTCCTGCTGGAATTGGGACATCATTACCAGGAGGAGGGGTAGGACCATTGAAATGATGCTCAAAGGGCAGGCTGGGGGACATCTGTTTCCCTCACTGCCCAGGTTCTGTGGGACTACCTGGGGCTAGGGAGGTGCACACAGACTTGCGGGGGTTTAGGATGGTCAGGAATCCCATCAGAAGCATCCAGGGCTGGTGCATTTGGAGCAGCTTTCTATTGTCAGCTGACTAGAAATCTGCTGGGACAGGTATAAACTAGGCACAGAAGAGAAAGTTATGGAGTTTAGGGGAAATTTTTATCTTAGTGGACAGGTGAAACTTCCAGGCTGATGGTCTGGGGGGGAAGGGAATCCCAGACCAAGGGAAGGGGAATAGGCAGGTGGGGAAATTGGCTCTTGATTGACAGGAGTGCTTATCAGGCATCCATTTGAGCTGCAAGAAGTGGATCCAAGTCGACTTCCTGGAGCTTACATGAATTTTTTTAAGTTTACAAAAAATGATAAAAATTTTAGGTACGTTAGCATTACCACTGTTTGTCATCTGTGCTGAAATCCACATTGTAGAAAAAAACAGTAGATTCAAGACTTTGAGTCATGGTAAAAGCTTCGGGATATAAAAATGATTTAGAGTAAAAAGCATTAACATTTTTTTCTGTCCAGAGGGTTGGATATATAGATTGGACAGAGATGCTGTCAGCACAGTGAGAAGCACATTTTGTCTGTATTTAGAAGACAACTAAAGAAAATTTAAATTTTTGAGCTTGTGTTTTCAGAACCCCATTGGGTTCGTGTTAAAACGCTGAACTTTTGAAGTCTTGGTATAACAATAGCCTAGAGAGGGAAAGAAATCTGAAACATTTTTAAACCTGTGTTTGCCTTTCTCAACAGAGATCTCTTAGCTCTAGAAAAGTGAAGCATTATTTTACAAATAAAATGAACTGATCAGGCAGTTTGGGGGAGGGGGAGGAACTGTTTTGCTTGTTGCTGTTAATATAAGGTTGCAATTACCCATCAGTATCATTGGAGATCTGAGAAGGATAAATTACAGCTGGCAGTACAACCCAAATGACCTATGCACCAAGTGAAATGCCAGAACTTACTGCTCCCTGGGCAGTTGCCCAAGACTCTCAGATGGCTTTTGCTGGAGGCAGACACAGTTGGTCTTTGGCTGCTACAAATGACAGCATCGGTTTTCAGCGGCCAGATTCAGAAGGTCTTAGAGATCCTCCTGTGGAGTAAGAACTTGGAAAAACTGACCTAGCTTGAACAGGCAGAATAACGCAGTCAAGACAGAAGTGTCTACAATTTGGGCAGGACCCTAGTGACAAAGCACAGGGCAATTTATCCCAGTGGTTAGCGCTAATGTTCTGCAGGTGGAGTCATCTGTACCCACAATCTGCTTTGGAGACCTTAGCATCACTCCCGGGATCTGGTGTTTCTATCTGTCACAGGAAGCTGCTTCTTAATACTTTAAATGTCACATTCAGCAGATCTCTGAAGAGTTTGAGAACCATTATCTATTAAGTATACATAATTTAAACAAACTTTACCTGTTTTTCATTACTTGCTTTAGGCTTTACCTTGAAAACACATACAGGAGGCTAAATAAAGCTCATGGCTAAATGAATTGCATAACAGTGTACAAGTAAGTAGCTTTCATAAGATTAGGATTTTACAACTTTATCACAGTAAACTTTAGGCCATAAATGTAGTCCATAGGAAGACTGGGAACTTTCCTGGCCTTTTTTTATAGTATAGCATTATAGAATATTACATTTTGGTGTATGACTCTGTTTATTCCGTTAACTAAAGCTTAGCAAAGTGAGAAAAGAAAAAAACCTATACAAATGTTTCAATGAACCTGAGTAGACCTTAGGAATTTACCAACCTTATTTATCAAATATATTATATGGAAATATACATATATTAAGCATACATTGTTCTTTATTTAAATTTTTCTAGAAGGCTGGTGTTGAGCAGTCAGCAAAGACAGACGTGGTTAGATGTTAATCTCCGTGTCAGGCTTTGCTAATCTGACTAGACCCTTATAAACTTAGGACCCATCCTAATCCAAATTATTTTGGAAACATGCTGTTGCTTTCTTTGTTAAAAAAAAAAGAGAGAGAGAGAGATACAATGATAAACAAGGGCTCAGTAGGACTGGGAAGTTTTATAATTGTTGCTTTAGTTGCTTTATACCACGTGGTCGTCTTAACCAAAATGGCAGTGGTGTTACATAGCATATACTACTCAACCTTAGTAAAGATGGCCGCCAGCCATCTTGATGAGGTTATCAGCCAATATGTAAGCAGCCGTAGAGTTGATATTTAAAACATGTATTTCCCTAGTATATCTATTTTGTTAACAGGAGTTGACTCCAACTTACACATATGGTGTGTTCTAAATAAAGGCTGAATTGCATATATGGTATGTTGTAGCCAATTAAAATACCTATGTATAGTTTTTAACTATAAATCTTTTGTTATACATTTAATCCAAATTTTGTTACTAATTTAAAAAATATTTTAAGCACCCCTAATGAACTTAAAAACCCTGAAAGAAAGTCTGTTTGCAGCCATGAAAGATCTCTTGAGAGCAGAGCACAGAGAAATCATAGATATAGAAGATTTTTAAGAGTGAAAAGTTGTAAAACCTTAGAAATAAGAGACTCTGGGATCATTTGCTTGTGTGGTTGAAGAAGACGTTATAATCTGCAAGAATTTGAGCTGTGCTGAACCCACCCTGTTGACAGTAAGACAATAATGCTTTAATAAAATCTGAGTCCATGGAGGAAATTGAGTCCGAGGAGCAAAGTAAGAAGGGTGGAGAAACAAATTCAGCCCTAGGGAGGGCTCCAATAGGCTCCACAAGGGGTCTGCAAGACAGACAACAGCATGTCCATAAGGAACAAGCAGGAACTCCACTCACGGGAGGGCTCCAATGTCATAGAGGCCATGAGGGGAAGAAGAGTCCGCAGGCAGCTCCTAAGGGGGGAACAGAGTGTCAGTTGTATGCCCACAAGGTGCTCCAGGGGGTGTATTAGGGAGATGCACTCGTGGTAGGTGTTCTGAAAGGCATAACAGGGCCCAGGAGCCAGAGAGCCAGATGCCCAGGTGGAGGACATCCTGGAGGGCAGAGCAGACTCCCACAGCCCCAAGAGGGGGCACTTACCTAGTAGGTGAGGAGGCACCAAGGGTTAGAGCGGGTGGATGGAAGAAGCGGCTGAAGAGGTGTACTCTAGAATTTGGAATCGAATACAGTGAGCGGCAGAAGCCAGCAGAAACAAGTGATCTGTACAAACCCCAAAAGAGACAGCTCAACAGCTCGATTCAGAGAGGCTGAGTCCCTTGGAAGGGAACTCACTTGTGCCACTCCTGGGTTTTAGCACCAGATGAGTAGAAAGAAAGAAAGAAAAAGAAAGAAAGAGAGAGAGAAATGGAGGAGGACCTGACTACTCCTAAAGTGTGGGAAAGACTTTTATTGTAGATATAAAGGAGAAAACCGGCGCAGAGGAAAGAGTCCAGGCTGAGCACGGCCTGCAGACTAACCCAGACCATGAGAGGAGGGAAGGAGAGCGGGAGCAAGAGAGGACCTGACTACCAGGAGGTGGCCTGGGCCAAGAGGCTGAGGAGACTAGTGTAGCCCAAATAACTGAGCTATGTAGTGTCAGGCTCCGGGAAGGTAGGTGGCAGGCCAGCCCCTGGGAGGGAGAGGTTTAAGGGAGGGCAGGGTGAGAAGCGCAGGAAGGAGCCACAGGCGCTGACTGAGCCTGGTCCTGAGTTTGAGAGCTAGCAGGAGGTGAGTTTTCAGTCTGTTTCCAGGGCTTGCCTGGCCTGAAACTCCTAACAACCCAATAATCTTCCTGCCTCAGCCTGCTAGCTTTGTCTTTATCTTTTAAATTGAGTAATACACGAAAGACCATATGTTCTGTAATCTAAATGGTAAAGATGTCATATAAATCGCATTAATGCAGAAGTCTCAAGGAGAAAGTGAAAATGTTTTGTGTCTCTGTGTGTGTGTGTGTGTGTGTGTGTGTGTGTGTGTGTGTGTGTGTGTGTCTTTCTCTATAGCTCACCACCTTGCTTTTTTGAGGCATGGTCTCTCACTGAGGCTGGCTCTCCCTAATTCTGATAGACCGGCTGTCCGTCAAGCCTCTGGATATTCTGGCCTCGGCCTTCAAGCATTGAGGTTACAGGCAACACAACTGTGTTTGTGCACCGGGGATCTGAAACCAGGTTGTGCACTGAACACTTTTCCCCATTGGGCCATCCCCGAGGCTCCTGAGAAATTGAATTTTTGAAGAGGAATCTTTAAACTAAAAGCTCAAATTTCCATCAAAATTGTGAAGTGTTTTATGTCAGAAAAAGAAGTTCATGGCCTAAATTATAATCAGAATTAAGTTCCTGGCAGTAACATGAACTGTGGTTTTGTTTTTTAACTTTCATTGATTCTTTGTGAATTTTACATCATGCACCCCAATCCCATCTGTATTTTCCATCCCTCTATATCTGCCCTCTGGTCTTGCAACCTTCTTTCTTCAAAAAGAAAACAAAGCCGGGCAGTGGTGGCGCACGCCTTTAATTGCAGCACTCGGGAGGCAGAGGCAGGTAGATCACTGTGAATTCAAGGCCAACCTGGTCTACAAAGCGAGTCCAGGACAGCCAAGGCTTCACAGAGAGACCATGTCTTGAAAAAAAAAAGCAAAAAATAACCCCTCCAAAGCAAACTGCACTGTGCAAGCTGCAGTGTGTCACAGTTGTGACCCACGGTACACCAAAGAGCTTTACTTGCAAATGTTCGTTGCAATGAGTCATTGGTCTGGTTGGAGGCCTCTGGCTTCTGTCACACCATCAATACTGGATCATTACAGGGACTCCTTATGGATGGGTACCCTGTTGTCACCCTGTGTCATGGAGACCCTGCAGCTTTGGATCTGCAGGACCGGACCCTTCACATACTCCAGCATTCATGGATGGGGTAGATGTTGGGGTGGGCCAACTGAAACCCGTGGATCTGGGCCTGGGTGGGAGCTGAGTTGGTCAGCCTGTCACATCTCCTGCGCAACCACCATCATTGCCTTGTCTTTAATATGAAACTAGCTTTAGAGTCCCTTGAGATCTAAAATACCACCAATACCTTGTGATTATCTTACATAGTCATTTGTTTTGTTGTTTTGCTGTTGTGTTTTTGTTTTTTGTTGTTGTTTTGTGTTTTGGGGTTTTTGTTGTTGTGTTTTTATTTTTGTTTTTGCTGCCATGGACTCTTTACAGGGTTGCTGTATTTTTAGCTCCCAGCCATTCCCACTTTACAAAATAGTGCAAGAAGATTTTGACGTTAATTATGAAAGCAGATGAACAGAAATAGAAGGACAATAGTTTGTATTTGTCTCTAGAAAGAAAGAAAGAAAGAAAGAAAGAAAGAAAGAAAGAAGGAAGGAAGAAAAAGAACTTCAAGTCTTTTATTGCCTGTTGTGAACAGCGCTGCACAGAGCTTAATGCCTGTATGTGCCTTAAAGTTCCAGGGCTCATGTAGGAGGAAAGACCTGCGTAGCACATCCCCAGACAAGCTGTGTGACAGACCTGGAGGTGGACGCACAAAGGTGCAGTTGTTAGCGCACGTTGGCCCTAGAGCTGCAAACAATGGCAGCACACTAGATGGGTGAGGGGAATGGGTGTATGGCTCACACTTCACCATTATAAAGTTGGACAGATCCTGGATATTTCTTCAAGGAGTTATAACAGAGGAGAGTAACTCAACACTGTTTGTTTGCTTGTTCTGTTTGTTTGTTCTGTTGTTTTGTTTTTGTTTTTGTTTGAGACAGGGTTTCTCTGTATAGCCTTGGTGGTCCTAGACTCACTTTGTAGACTAAGCTGGCCTCAAAGTCTCAGAGATCTGTCTGCCTCTGCCTTCCTTACTCCTGGGATTACAGGTGTGTGCCACTGCGCCCACCTCTGAACATTTCTTTTAATACAGGATCTTGCTATGTAGCCAAGGCTAGCTTGGAACTGGCCGTGTAGCCAGACTAGCCTCACATTCTCAGTCTTTCAGTGTCAACAGTCATCAGAGTTAGAGTGTAGCTCAGAGGTGGGGTACATCGCGAGCCCTCCTCAAGAGACCTAAGTATGATTCCAACACAAGGAAAATATGTCAAGTATTTTCAATTGCATGTGAACATAGGAAATTGGTTGTTTTTCGCATAATAGCAATATTGAGTTTATATGTTCAGAATAATTAGTGCTCAATAAAAATAATTTAAATGGAGCATCCATTCTTATACTCCTAATACTTAACTCATAGATTTGTAAACAATCAAACAGGCAAAAACAAAAAAGCTATTTTATCCTGAAATTTAGACTTTCTATGTTCGTAAGCCCATAATTTTAACTTATAACTAGTAAAATATACTTGTTTAAGACTGGCCTTTAATTTTTCTCCCAAACATCTTTTGGGTTTGTGTGTGTGTGTGTGTGTGTGTGTGTGTGTGTGTGTGTGTGTGTCTGTGTGTCTGTGTGTGTATCTATGTGTGTGTGTGTGTGTGTGTGTGTGTGTGTGTGTGTGTGTGTTGGCAGCCAGGGAGAGTCAGTAAAGGATAAAAAATTACTGAATACACACATTAATAAGAAGCATGTAAAGTACACACTCAGTCACAAAGCAGTGTCCTGTTCCTGAGTGACAGAGAACCTGGTTGTGCAGGCATGTTGGAGCTTTCATCCATGAGTGTCTTGAGGAAGGTGTTTGATACTGTTTTGCATAAAATCATGACTCAGAGGCACAATAGCAGAAATTCAAGTAGAATCAAAGATTGGTGACGAGGGGGTACAGTTAAGAGTGTCACTCTCAAAATGATAGAAAGGACATATTGTGTGCTATCTCTCTGATGCTAGTGCAAGCCACGCTTGGGTGTATCTACCCAGAAAGATGCCCGGGGCTGTGACAGCCAGAGGAAGAGAGGAATGGCAAGTGTGCAATTAGGGGACAGACAAACAAGTGCTGACTTAAACTGTGGCTTGCTCTATGAAGTGTGCTCGGCTCAACTTGACTCCTCACAATAAAGGACACAAAATGACTTAATCAGGACTCTTTTAATTACAGCCTGAATGTGTTTGATTATTCTGTGAAGTGTCACAGGGCATGCGTGTGTGTGTGTGGCCACGGGAGGTGAGCAAATTTGCACTATAAGCTAACAGCTGCAGAACTAAGTTTGAGTTTCTCTAGGAACCAACCTTGAGACACAAGTCTGAGTATTTTGGGGACCACAAGACACACTTTCCCCCACTTTTGGGGTAAGTGGCCTCTTTGTCAATGCATGATGGACAGCAATCGGACCATAAGGCGCACCCTAATCCCCCCTTTCCGTTTTTGCTGTCCATACAGCATCAACAAAGAGGTCACTTACCCCAAAAGTGGGGGGTGGAAGTGTATCCTATGGTGCAAAATCTATGGTAGCTCAGATGAATTCTATAGGCAGGAGAGTCAGGCCAAAGATAAAAGCCTGCACCAGGGTTTTGCCACACGGTTGCCTCCCTGCACGAGTGAAGGCCAGAGCGATGAGGAAGCCAGAGTTCTTCCCACTGGTTTTCACCAGTCACTGGGTAAGAGCCGCTCTCAGGACAGTCCATCTTCAGAATCCTGCGTTGCTGTGACCCCAACAATGAGGTAGGAAGAGCCTGGGATTGCCCAGAGCAGCCCACGGCTGATGAGATTCTGAGAGGGGCACAGACCTGCTGCCATGCTTATGCAACTCCTGTGAGTTCTAAGCTACATTCTCTATACTTATAACATGGGAAATCGAAGTTATCTGAGTCTAACCGAGCTAAAGATACAATGCTTCTATCACTTAGTAAACAGTCAATAAATACTAGCTTTTTTCTTTTCTTTTTTTTTAAAGGTGTACAGATCTGTACATTTTTTGACTCAGGAATACTGATTTCAGAATTTGTCTGAAGGGAATGATTGTTAAGGCATACAAATATTTAGCCATGACATCATCTGCATAACTGATCTACACAGAGATTTAGCTGTGACCTTTATGTGCAATTTTATAAGCACCGTTTATCATGGTGGAAAATCCATAAGAAAATTAAATGTAAAACAAGAACATATTGTTTAAAGCACTGCTGAGCATCCCGCACAGACAACAGGAATTAAACAATAAACATTTATAACAATAGAAACATTATTGATGTACTGAGGTAAAGAATCAGGTTACAAAACACTGTACATTATGACCCTATTTGCATATGTATATATGCAAACGTATATACACATACTACATAAATATATAGAAAATACTAGAAACATCAAGTTGTTTCCAGTGATAATCAGAGGAAATAGAAATAACAAATGAGTTTAATTTTCTATTGGGGTAGAGACAATGGGATGCATATTCGCCACATTTTACACAATTAACATATTGATTTTATATTTTTAAAAGAAAAAGTTATGGAAAAACTAAGCTATTATTCCTTTGCATTCCACTGAAATGTAATGATCTTAATTGATGCTTTCAATAGGCTGCTGTAGGCCTCCTATAGTAAAATTCTTCAGCGTACCACTCACTGGTCATAGCGTTTAGTCATTTAACAGCTCAGCTCAGCTCAAAACATTAAAGAAAATTAATAAATGCTTAGCCGGCAGTAAACGTATCTGAAGATGATTTCAGGTGGGAGCTAGCATGTCGGGGAAGTGGGGCTGCTGGAGAGAGGCTCGGGAGTGCAAACCCGAGACCCCCTGCCCACGCCGCCAGCGACTGCAAGTCTACAGGCCTGACTGCCGACTGCAGACTGTGGACCGTCTCTGGTGTAAACTGCTCCTTCCGCAACTGGCGGAGGAGGCACCTCATCACAAATCGAACATACAGATTCTTTAGATTTCTTTTTTTTTTCTTACGTGTGTTACTTTTGAGCACGTATACATGTATGTGTGCCATGGGCACACCTGGTGATTGAAGAGGGCATCAGATCGCCTGGAACAGGAGCCACAGATGTCGTTCCGAGTTACCCTGTGGGTGCTGGGAACCAAACCCAGGTCATCTGCAAGAGCAGCCAATGCTCTTAACCACCGAGCCTCCTATCTAGACTCCCATATAAATTTTTAATAAAAATCCTCGTGTGTTCGCTTTGCTGAACGATTTACTGGTGTGAATAACATCTTGTTATTGTTGCCCGGGAGGAATTATTATCCAATAACGCTTGAAACTTACAGCAGAAACCACTGCGCTGCTGGGTGGGCAGCTGAGAATCAATAGCCGGCTTAGAGAAGCGTGAGAAAGGACACACGGGGAGCAGAGCGCGTGGCACCCCAGGCTGGCGAGGCAAGGGACCCGTACTTTGTAACCTCTCCGGAAAGAGGCACACCCACTTCCGGTCTCTCTCTACCATGCAGTAACGGGGTTCCAGTGGAGGCTTCTTTCACTTCATCTGCCTTGTTTTCTCTTCAGTGTTTCTTCCCCCTGTCAATACCTCTGTGCACCTTAGAGATAACACAAATCCAAAACCGACTTGTATATAAGTCATTTTCAAAATATGTCTCTTCAGCATGATTCTACGACCCTAGCTGCCTTTCCTTGTTTCAGATACAAATTTGCTACCCACAAACAAATCATTTTATATAAGGGATGGAGTTCCCAAACGTGCCAATTGTTAGATTTTTCAGTTGAAAAACTCTCAGAGGAGACGATGTTTGGAATTTTCAATTAAAAAAAAGGAATTAGGAAGAGAGGGGCAGAGTTCTTCACACAGACCTTAGATTTCTTCATTGCCTCAGCTGTTCTCACAGAATGAAGTGTCCGTTCAGAGGTTGGTTCCTGGAGATCAGAGCGCTTAAAATGCTGATCCCGCCACTTCTAAGTCCTGTGGCCTCAAAGGAGCCGAGCAACCTCCCTTGTGCCTCAGTTTCCTCTCCTGCAGCACGAGCGTTACATGAGGGCCTGACTCAACTCGAAGTGGTGGTAAGGAGGAAATGAAGTCGGAAGTGAAGGCAGCAGGCACTATGTGGTGTTTACTGGCCCCTAGCATGCTGGGAGCAGTTCAAGGGTGAGCTTGCTGGGAGCCGTCTTCTGACTTCTGAGGTCCTGGACGACTTTCCCAGCACCCCCTGCTTCGTAAAATGAAGATGATATTTATTAATATAGCGTGTTGATGAAATTCCAATGGAATAGTAAGGAGATAATGGTTTATTGGTCCTTATTATTGGTACCACAAATGATTTAACTATACGTTTTTCCCAAATTTAATTAAACATATTCATTTTCCCTATGAGCTTATATTAGCTTACAGCAGAGCGAGTGTTTATTATGTACATTTTATATGTTTATAATATCATAGATATTAAAAATCAATGTTTTCCTTTAAAAACACTATGTAAATAAGCATTAATATTTGTCATAAGATTTCAAAGCTAAAATTACTTTTTAATTGTTTACTGTAATAGATGACATGGGAATAGGCTTCTGCCATCCCCGCAGTCACTGCCATCTTCAAAATTGGTTTTTAAAGTATCAGGAAAACTTTCAAATTGGAGCTGAGGCATCTGGGATTCTGGTTCTGCTTTGTCAAGATGCTCTTTGGCCTAGATTCCTTTCGGTCCCTTAAACGGCATTGCTGCATGACACCATTGTTGCAGTCTTGATTGATTGACAGCAAGACAGATTTTTATCAGAACAGCTCAGAACTATGGTAGCAGCATCAGGCAGCAGCTGGGCAAAGAGTGGGAGAGAGGGTTGGACAGCAGGGCTGTTGAGCGTGGACATCACTTTCATGATGCGTGACCACCATGACCCTTGACCTTCTACCCATTAAACGCTGCTGCCCCTTCGCTGCCCTTTCTTTTTAAAGGGTACACATTGAGTCTAATCACTTCTCATACTGTTAGGCCAGTTTCTAGGATGACATCATAATGTCTCCAAGAACAAACTGGTTACCACTTTGTGTCTTTGACTAGGAAGAAATGTCTTGAGAAATGTCATATAAAAGACCGCTGGGAAAATTACTAGGCACAAGACTACCAAAGTGACCTGGTGAAAGGCCTGTTCCTACTTTTATTTGTGGACAAGCCTAATATCACTCTCCTCTCTCTTTGTGGGGTGTGTGTGTGTGTGTGTGTGTGTGTGTGTGTGTGTGTGTGTGTATGCATGTTTGTTTGTGTATCTGTGTGTAGGAGTGTGTGCATGTGCTTGTGGAGGTCAGAGGTCAGTTGCAGGTGACTTGCTCTGTTATTTGACCCATGCCAGCTCTCTGCAGCTGTATCTGCCTGTAAAGTCCCTCGTCTGCCTCAACTTACTCCCACTCTACCTTAGAAGCTCCCTCCTTCCACATGACTGCTTCCCAATTGCAGAACTGCAGCCCATTAGTTTCATCTCTGTGGGCCTCAGTATCTCCACTTTGAAAAGAGCTGGTAATACTACGCCAGTCTTTACTGTGTTAGCTTGACAAGGTCTGTGTCCTTTGTCCTGCACGTGGCTTTCAATGCCTGTGGCTACACTGTTTGAGGGGACATGGGACACACCAGCAACAAATGGGGAAGTCAGTCTTGGTCCTTGCAGGACTTCTGTCCCGTGGGGAAAGAGATGACAAAGATTATCAGAATGAGCAAGTAAATTATATCCAACAATAATATGCCCCAGTGAGAACGGAGTGGCAGAGTGGTGGGGTGGAGGGGAGTGTAAACAGGAGGTAAGAGAAATCCTCCTGGAGAAGCTGAGGTATCGGTCACTGGGGGCAGCTAAGAGACTGCCATGCCACGGTTGTGGGCAGAGCACCCCAGACAGAGGGAACAGGCAGCTCAAAGTCCTAAGTGACAATATGGCTGGCAACTTTATACTAATGAGGCCCCCACAAAACCAAAGAAGAAACAGTAAGTAGCAAGAGGTCAGAACAAAATGCTTGGAGCTGGCAACACAGTTGAGGTGGCAGACAACTTGTCTAGAATTACGAAGCCCTGGGCTCAGCCCCGAGCAGCACATAAAACCAGCGTGATGGTGTGCGCAGCGGAATACACACTCAGGAGGTGCAGGCCGGATGATCAGAAGTTCAAGGTCATCCTCAGCTATACAGAATCCAATTCCAGCATGGGATACATGGCATCCAGTCTCCGAAAAAGGCATAATGAGACAATAATAATCAAATAAAACACGTTGGCTACAGGCAAAGGGACGACATGAAAGTTCTCAGAGTCTGCTTTTCTTAGTGGTTATAATTAAACAATCTTGTTGAGAAAATGGCAGCAGGTGATAGGCCAGGCAGTAACCAGAAAGCAGGGCACAGACATTTGGAACATCAGAAGATTGGAGACTGCTGTGACCGGCCCTGTCAGCAATGAAAAGAGTGTCTTTAGGCAAGCGACGCATGGGACGGCAGTTAGAAATGAGAGTTAAGGTCAGTCAGCACAGTACTGTTCAGGGTGGTGCAGCGGCAAGCATGGCACCTGCCATGTTTAAAACACTGGCTCCCACAGCCAGTAAACCAAGTTGAAACCCTTTCCGCCTCCCTCGTCACTGTGCATGTTAGAATGGGACCCTTAGCCTCTCGCTGCTCTGTTTCTCTTGATTATACATTGGGAATATCAATATTTATCTCAAGGGCTTTGTGAAAATCAAACATACAATGAACAGAAAAATACTGCACACGTAGGCTTTAGTCGGCGGTAGCCACCGAGCCACAGGGCTTAGAGCTCAGCCAGACCCTTTGACACAGGCACCTAGATCTAAGGAAGGCAGGACTGAGCCAAATGACAAAAGCAGATTTAAGCAAGAAGTAAATGACAGCAACGTACAAAACGCCAGGGCCTGGGAATGAGCAAAGCCCTAGGCCTGTGAGTAAAGGTTAAAGTTCAGAACGTGATCTTTGGCCAGGTGCAGAGATGCCAAGCTTCTGTAAAAGGGTTTGAAGTCACATGATGGGGGCTCAGGGGGAGAAGATGGAGGAAAGGCTATTGACAAGTACCCTAGTAAAGATCACACGCTCCGTTTGAGCTGCCGACTCTCAGCGCCTGTGTACTGATAGGCATTTGGAAATGCCAACTACAATGGTGACTCTTGTTGTAGACTGTAAAACCTAATGCTAACTGTAAGAATGCTAGCAAACTGCCTGTTTCCGCATTTGTTTTCAGCTTGGATGTTATTTCAAAGCTGATCAAAGGCATCAGTTGTAAAGAATAAAAATAAATCGCACATCTAAGCAAACCACTATAGAGTGTTAAATTTATTTAAGTTATTTAGGAGAATATTAATATTTAAAACTTCGGTGTCCAATGCATCTTTATGACCAACTGTAGCACTAATAACCATAGTTTCATCCCACCATCCTTCATTTTATAATATTACACAATAAACTGTACAAACTGATTCTTTTGCTTTAGAATGGAAGTCCAGGAGTGCGGCTGCTTGTTTACGTTTAAACATCCTGAATTTTATTCAGTCAATAAAAGTACACTCGATTAAGGCTTTATTATTCTCTCTGTATACGTTGAGGTGAGTAAAATATAGTGTTGGGCTTTTATTATTTTTAAGAAATCCTTGCCTCACAGTCATGCCTTTGCAGTAAATTCAATTTTATGCAGCATTTACTTCAGATTCCTTCCAGTTCAAGCAAATTTTCTAACTTGGTGGTTTGTTACATTGAGCTTATCTAAAAATACTCCTAAAATAGAAAAAAGTGATTTTTTTTCAATAGATGTTTAAAGGGCATGGTGGATGAGCACCTTATAAGTGCGATACCTATCAAGGGACTTTGGGTCCCCAAATGTCCTACGTGTCATCCAGTCTGACTTGGATTCGCCTAGCCTGCACGGTGTGACAGCCAGGCAGATAAGAGGGGGGGGACACGCTGTGTGATAAGGACAACTCAGACATCTGGACCACAGTGCAAGCATTCCACGGCATTTCTGAACTCTCCGTGCACCTGCACTTACCAGCCTGGCCCCATCAGACTCCCTCCTCCTTCTCCTCCATCGCTGCTGGCCTTCATCTTTCTTTCTACTCAGACAGCTTTCTCCGTGCCCCTTAACAAGCTGCCTCCATCTGCTTGTGTGTCAGTGCAGTCCGTCCACCATAGGCTTGCCTCGTGAATCCGCCAGTGAAGAGCCCTGTGGTCCCCCTGCCTCTGCCTCCGTGCCATCTCCTGCCGCCTGTCACCGCTCAGCCAGCGCTCAATGCCACCACTGGCTTGTTCTGTCAATAACCACTTATTTGTTGCTGGGATAGTAGCAGCCATTACATCTGACCTCCCTGTTTCATCAATTATGGATAGATTATTGGACGTGAACACCTGCGAACGCTTGCTGCCGCACTCCCCTCCTGCCTGAGATTCAATAAAGTACTAAAACTGTTGTTTCTTGGAAGCCAGGGACTTCCAAGACTGCTGGCACCCCATCAGCAGTACCCAAAACAGCTTCCTGTGGCCACCGTGTCCCCCAGGAGTCTAACCGTTTATGATTTACACTTAGCACTAGTCGTTGTAACTTACTTGATAAAAGCTCCTGGTAGCACCGTATTTCCTCTCAGAATAGAAATGGCTCATAAATCGTTTCCTGGTCTCCCCTATCACTGACAAAGGGACATAGACAAGGCCTCCCCGGTGTGGAAGCCACCAGAGAAAGCCTGCCTTTCCTCCTGTGTTTTATTTGAAAGAATTGAGTTCTCACACACTACAGGAAACCATGACACGGCAAACATAAATTAGGGATTAATCTGAGTTTCCCGCGGCACTGTCCTGAGCATGTGCGGAGTAAAAGGGAAGGAGAAGGAATCCTTACTGAATGGCGCTTTCCGTGAGAGGGAAATCCAGTGTGAGGGGTTTATGGACAAAGGGTGACTTCCGGCCAGGGGAGTGAGAGAGAGAGAGAGAGAGAGAGAGATCTCCTGGTAATAGGTTTATGCAAGAATATGGAAACCTTTGTTATAATAGGGCTTGTTAAAATCCTCTGACAGATGTAGAACATTCCAGAGCCTCTAAGTGAGGGAATGTGAGTGAGCTGCCGGTGAGAAGTGGAGGGACACTGAGCTGCTGCTGGTCACCATGTCATCCATGGCACACTCCCTCAGAGCTGTTTGTTACCTCTGAAGAGAGGAGCTGCGTTTGCCCCTCATGATTCTTGAGCAAAATGAAGGAGGAAATGCCTTGCACTCATTTCCCAGAGAGGACAGAATTCTTCCTGTTGTTCTTCCAAAGCTCGGGCCTGGCTTGCCAGACAAATGAGATGGGAGAAAGGCTAAAGTTACTAGCATCTCTCGCCCTGATGGGGGAAGGCTGTTTGTTTGAGAGCCTGTCTAGACAAAGCAGTCCCACGTTTATATAGGGAGGCCTCATGTCATTTTTGGAATGCATTTATGGGGCCTGGAGAGATGATTAAAAGCACTGGCTGCTCTTCCAGAGGTCCTGAATTCAATTCCCAGCAACCACCTGGTGGCTCACAACATTCTATAATGAGATCTGGTGCCCTCTTCTGGTGTGCAGGTGTACATACAGGCAGAACATTGTATACATAATAAATAAATAAATCTTTTTTTTTTTTAATTCACTTGTGTCCTTTTAAACTTAATTGCCAATGTTTCAGCTCTCCAGACTGGATGTGAATTGAAAATGTCCACCCACTTTCCATTGGCTGTAGGTGTGACGTGTCAGGAGGGTTAGTCTCTCTTGCAGGGTCTCTAAGGCAAATGTCAGCACATGCCTCACGTTATCACAACTATATCAGTGTCCCATAGGCACGTCACGCTTTGATACCTCGCTACCAGGTCTACTCAACATAGCTACCCAACAACATTCAATGCTAGCATGACTAGGAGTTTAGGATACAAGGGAGATAGGGTTTCTGTCCATGAGACACCAAGTCACAAATGATAATAGATACACAATAGGGTGTGTGCACAGCAAGGCCAAGACAAAAGCATGCCGTCCCCTGTGTCGAGGCTCTGGAAAATCAAGAGGAAAGTAAGAAAAAGCAGTACAGGCTTGGGGGCCTTGAGGGTTCCAGAGTGCAGAGGCTGAGGGAACTGAGCTCCTGGTTGAGAGCCAGATGTTTGCGCATCTGTAGGGAAGGGCCTGCAGTCCAGCATAGCACATCAGATCGTAAATGCTGTCATTTCTGCACGAGGAAATCGAGGTAGTAAGGAGCATCTCATCCGATTAGAGCTGACTGGCACTGAGTATGATGCCGCTTGCCACAGCCGTCTCCAGAGTTTGTAAATAGCAGAGACCTGCTATTGTTTTGGGTGTCATCGCACGTACAACACGGTCACCTGTCACACTCACTCTTCCTCCTAATGGAGTTAGGGGGTCTCTTCGTTAAAGACATACAGGGGACAAAAACCCTCTTCAACCTTTTGCATTTTTAAAATCTCATTCTGAAAATGAAATTGTCTGTCTTCTGCCCCGTGTCTCTGGCCAGGAGAAGAATCTTCTCGTGGTGTTTTGCACTGACAAACAAAATGGGGAGAAAAGCTAAAGTTATTAACCTGTCACTTCAGCCTCCAACTGGTTATTTTGTCTCCAAGTATTTCTCAGTTTTATTTCAAGAAAGTGATCCATTCATTCTATAAAGAAGGAGAGGTGATGAGCCTTGGGGGGCCATTTGGAGACTGAAGCACCAACCAGGGACCATGCATGGACTGGACCTAGCTAGGCCCCCTACACAGATGTAGCGGATGGGCAGCTTAGTCCCTAGTAAGGGGAGCGGGGGTTGTCTCTGACATGGACTCTGTTGCCTGCTTTTTGATCACTTCTCCCCTGGCGGGGCTGCCTTGCCATGCCACAGTGGGGAAAGGATGCACTCAGTCCTCATGTGACTTGATGTGCTGGGGTAGGTTGGTAAGGGGGGGGGGCTCCCCTTTTCTGAGGAGCAGGGGAGGAGAGAAAGGGCAAGAGGGAGGGAGGGAAAGACCAGGAGAAATGGAGAGGGGAGGGGTGGATACAATTGAGATGTAACAATAATAATAATACATAAAAAAGCAGGAAAGGTGAATGTAAAATGCCCGTGTTCCTGCACAGACCACAGCCCTAGGAGTCCTAAGAGCAGTCCACAGTAGCCCCACTGAGATGGGGAGACTCTTGGGAAAGGAGGAGCTGAGGTGCCCTACCGCCCTGCAGCTGCCACCATCAGTCCTTCCACTCCGCTGACACAGCGGACTCCTCTGTTGATGTGTTTTTCCTTCATCCAGTCCTCGCTGCTCCACAGTCTGGACGCCCTGCGAGGATGTGATTGACCTAAGCTATCACTCTAATCTTCCGCCAAGCAGAAAGTTTTATATCAGGCCAACCTCGGCGAGAGCCAGACTGCCCATAAATTGACTACCCTTTGGTCAAGGGCCTCTGAACAAAATATAAAACAAAGCCTCCGATGGTTTTCTTTGTGGGAGGTCAAGGGCAGGGAGATATTTCCTTCTGAGGCACTGCAAACATAACTCAAGCTATGATTGGGCTGCACGTTATAGACAGACCAGCGCCTTCTGACTTCCGGTACAACGTAACAACTGAGAATCACAGTGAAGTTGTTCATAGGTGATATCAGTACCATCATAGTACAAAACTGTAACGATCAACTTTGGGAATAATCCGGAGCAGTGCGCGTCAGCCCAGGACTGAGGAAAACTTTGCTTTCCACTCATCGCCTGAGGTTGAGCATTGTCTGCATCTTGGATGTGCAGAAGGCAGTTTTAGGTAAAAGACTGCTAGTGTTCAGGACTATATTTCTATCCTTAGAAGGCTGTTGATAGCCGGGATTGGTGGCACACACCTTTAGTGCCAGCACTCGGGAGGCAGAGGCAGGCGGATTGCTGTGAGTTCGAGGCCAGCCTGGTCTACAAAGCGAGTCCAGGACAGCCAAGGCGACACAGAAAGACCCTGTCTCGAAAACAAAACAAAAACAGAAGGCTGTTGATAGCGTATCGTCAAGTCACAGCACGCATGGGATCCCCCAGCACCTCCATGCAGGCTGTGAACTGTAAGTGTGACTGAGCTTTCACCAAGTTCTTAAGGCTGTAAAACAAATGCTTACTAGTTCTGAAGAGCAATGAGCCGGCTCTTGAGATTAGCCAGCTACCTTGGTAAACTCACCTCTGCTTACTGCTTAGAAACAGTCACTTCCCAGCACTCAGGAGGCAGAGGCAGACAGATCACTATGAGTTCGAAGCTGGCCTGGTCTACAAAGCAAGTCCAGGACGGCCAAGGCTACACAGAGAAATCCTGTCTGGAAAAAATGAGAAAGAGAGAGAGAGAGAGAGAGAGAGAGAGAGAGAGAGAGAGAGAGAGAGAGAGAGAGGAAGAAGAAGAAGAAGAAGAAGAAGAAGAAGAAGAAGAAGAGGAGGAGGAGGAGGAGGAGGAGGAGGAGGAGGAAGAGGAGGAAGAAGGGGAGGGGAAGGAGGGGGAGAGGAGAGGAGAGGAGAGAGAGGCCCTCCAAGGGTTTCCAAGACTCCTCAGATGAGGAGAAAGTATAAAGATTTCAACTGAAGTGAAGTGATTCATTATTCTGTTTATTTAACCCCTTTTTTTAAAAAACGAATAAAATAATTCCACTAAGGATGTTTTGAAGGATTTGTTTCATTTATTTATGTGTATATATGTTTCTATAACTGCAGGCACACACGTATGTGCATGCCTGTGCCCACCTGAAAGCAAGAATTCGGCCCTCGATCCCTGAGAGCTAGAGTTACACGCATTTTCAGGGTGCCCAGTGTGTCACACGGGTTTGGGAATCTGAGTTCCTGCCCTCGTGATTGCAAACACTTTTAGCCTCTGAGCTATCTCTCTTGCTCCCTGACCAGGAATTCTTAAGCTAAAGGTAGATTATTGAAAACGAGTAAAACTATCTTAAATGGCTAAGCACATTATTCTTGAGGCCTAAACTTCAAACCGTACTTCTGGAAGGGAGAATTCTAGGCCATTTGTTCCAACTCCTTCAGATTCCACGGGAATGAAGTTTCGTGTCTAAGGTCACACAGTCAGTGGGTCAGACGTGAGAACCAGAATGCACGTTTCTCATAGTCAGCTCTTTCTGCCCCACACCGCACAGCCTCTGGGTTGTGTGCCAGACAGTACAAGCCGTCAGTGTGTGGCACATGCTTCAATGAGTAATGCAGGGACAAAGAATGCGCCCTCCAAATGTTCAGTGTTAGAGGCAGGGAAGTGGGCCACCTCTAGGCCACCTCTAACTGTGGGAAGGAACCTCAGAAAATGCAGTGTACAGTGAGACACAGAAGAGTGAGGCTACTTTTGCAAAGATCACAAAGTCACACACTCAAATATCCTGATGGCTCACTCAGGATAGCATAGCTTGCGGAAGCGTCACTGTGTTAATAAACATGTCAGAAGCTATGCCTTTCCAGGGAGTGTAGGTGAACCTTAAGTGCTGTGAGACACTTGCCCCCCCCCACATACACACGCACACATGCACACACACACATACACACATGCACACATACACACACACATACACACACGTGCACACACACACACGCACACACACCATTCTTAGCATCTCCTCCAATGCCTCTCCATCTCCAGAAGATAGCCCTGGATGCTGGTGCTGTCTTGGCTGGTCTCAGCCTGTTACTACCGTGCCTGTCAGAAGTCGTTAGCCACTGGTCTCTTTGACTAATGTTGCAGCTGATTGTCTGCTTTGGGCTCAGACACTGCAAATGACGCAGAAGCGCCTTCTCTGCTTGCCAACTGTGAGGTGGCTGAAGCCGGGTAGCATGCCAGAAATCAAAATGAATGTATTTCCAATGAGATTTGACAAATGATTTCTAGCTCACGGTGGCAAACCCGACCTCTTACATTTTCTATGTTTATTACTATGCAAGGGGGGGAACTGCGCTGTTTTCTCTTTCTTTTGAAGCAAAGCAGAGAACTGAAACTAGCACCAAATGTTTGCTATGATGTGTCACAATCTGGGGCGTGTATAACAAGATGCCAGGTGTGCTGCTGTGTTATGTTAGTCAAGGGGGAAAGAACTGTACCCTGGGCAGTGGACTCATAACTTCTTGTTTAGAAACGTAACTTCTGCGTGTCCATTATGGCTTTACAGATGATGTTTGATCTAAGTGGACTTATTTCGACTCTTCTAGTCCTCTTCGATTTGTGAACAAAACTAGAAGGCAATTGTCCGGGTGTGGCTAAGCAGTAGGGGCTTTGTCCTTCTCTCCGGATGTTCTCGATAACAATACATCTGCTGAGAGGCGCGTGGAGAAAACAGTCTGGTCTCGGGATTACTAGTGCTTGTGTAGAGACGGACAGACTCACCTTGTTGCCCCACAAGATGGAATTTTGGTTAGCACGTGGAAGCTGTGATCTTACATCAACTCAACCTATGGTTTGTTCATGGAGCTTTCTGGCGATTGTATGGCTGGCTTCCCAAGGGAAGTTTCCAGTCAGGAAGATTGTTTAAGCAGAGGCTGAGTCAGGGTGTCTCAACGGTGGGTTCTACTTACACTCTAAGCCTTCGTTATAGGGATGCATGGTGTGCCACAGGACTAGCGGCCCTCCCCCTGTTATAAACCTAAAGTGTTTTCAGATGTTGACAGATGTTTCTCCATTCAAGAACGGGTGGGTTAGATGCACATGAAGGAAAAGCCAGGGTGTTGCTTCACTAAGATCCTTTGTAAGTACTTTTAATGCCACGTCACATAGGAGCCTTTAACAGTCCTCTGACGTAGGCTTTGATAACTTCCATTCACGCCTGAGGAAGTAGGCTCAGAGGGAGGAAGTTACTTGACGTGCAGCACTTAGTTTGTAGGTGGACCTGCCTTTGCCTGTGGTATTTGAAGGAAGTCTGAATCGTCAGAGGGAGATTTCATTTGTTAATGCTCGCACAAGGTCCACCCATAGCCTTATTAATGCTTGTGTGAGGTCCACCCATGGACTTATCAGTGCTTGCACAAGGCCTGCCCATGGCCTGGTTTATGCTTCCAGAAAGGCAGACTTTCTGCCTGCATATTGAACCAGCTAAGGAAGAAAGAGTGGGTGATGGGAGGGTAGCAAGCGGTGTAAGGGAAAAGAATTTTTCCATACCCCAAACATGAATTTTGAAAAGAATTGGCCAGCTGAGAGCAGCTTGTTGTCTTGAAAGTACGTGGACCTGAATTCAATCCCCAGAACTCATGCAAAAATCACCCTGCATGGTCACTCACCCAGGATCGAGGCAGAAAGAGGAAGAGCTCGCTCTCACTGGCCAGTTGGCTTTGCCTAGCTTGTGAGGCAATGAGAGGCCCTGTGTCTGATGATGCGGATGACACTCCTGGGTTGTCCTCTGATCTCCACATGTATAGACAGTCTCCTTCAGTGCATATGCCACACGCTTACATGTATGAAAATATAGAAGTAGCATGCATTGAGGTTTTCTGCCAATTTACAGGCTTCCCTTTTTAAGTGGGCTACATTCTAGAACTGATTTTTATGATGGTTGCTGTGAGAGGTTTTCCTGTCTCAACAGTGGCAGTGAGGGCCAGCATCAGGACCAGGGGGGCATTTAAAGCTCGGGTCACCTGGTAGCATTGATTTGAGCTGCTCGTGCTCAGTGGTTTGTGTCCGTTCCCTGGACATGGGAACAAGTGCACTCAATTTCAAACCCCAGGAAACACAGGAGCTACGGCATGATTGTGAATGTGCTGGACTTGGGCCAGGCTCATCAAGCTGCCCTGACACGAGAAAGACAGACGCCAGGATTGTGTGCAAAGTGCTGCTTTCACAATACATTCACGGAACAGGATTCTTGAAAAAACTGTAATGAATGACATGCCTGGCTCACCCAACAACACATAAATCTATTCTTCATAATCAATTTGATAAGTTTTAATTTGAGGTTTTTACTTAATAGTACCAATTAAAACTAGGATTGCTTGCTCTGTGTTACTAGGTAAACTTCGAAGCAGATGTACCTGTTGGAAATTGTTGCATCTACGTTCCCTGGCAAAGTCTCTGCTTCTTCGTTGGTATCATTCATTCTCATTTAGAGACATTTGCTCAAGCTGTCCCCTAACTCCTGGATGTACTCCTGGTCTTCCTTTAAAACGTAGATTGGTGTGCTCTTCATATGAATCCTCTTGTTGGATTGCCTCCAGAACACTTGCAGTTGCATAAAGTTCGTTCATCCACTAATTACATCACAAATTATCTTCCACTGCTCTAAGCAGTATGTTGGCTGCACAGGGCCAGGGCAGCTCTATAGTAGGTTTTAGCACCTGGAGCCAAGTTTGGCTTCCAGGAGGTCCTCAGGGTTTCTTTAACGACTTGGAGTCACCGGGTTCTATCTTTATTCCTGTACGTAGGTTTGTCCACTGCGCTGTGGATAAAGTCAGTCACTTTAGGCGGAAAGGCCTTTAGGAGTAGAGATGTGATTTTATAACTAGTCACCACTTGGAATGGAATGTGCTGGAAGAGCTCTTTGCATGGTACCAGTCACTGGTTCTAAAGTTCGGGCAATGTGAAGAAAGTGGTGACAAGAGGGAATTAAGTCAGCATAGTGTCACCTTCACCAGGGTCTCATCTGCTGTGACACGACCTCCTCTTTGCTATAACCTTCCATACCAATAGACACATGAACTGACTTCTCCCACTTTGGTGGCATTGAGTTGGCACAGCAGCATGCCGGATCAGCATTTTTTTTTCCTTTAAAGGCTTGTGAGGTTCACTGACTATAAATTTGAAAGGTAAGATTTCTTTGTCCATTAGAATCTTGGACACCTAAGAATTCTTCATTCCCACGTCTCTGACTTAGGCTCATAGCTTCTAACCTCCCAGGCTATAGATACGTGTCTAACATATGCGCAACACCGGTCAGTTCAACTAAGTGTCCTTCAGATTTCACAGGTGGGGCGTGGACCTTCACGAGGGGGTGTCTGGTGAAAACAGTCCTACTCTTTGGTTGTTGTCACTGGTTTCAGCTGGCCAGGACTTGCTGAACCTTTTAGAGGTTTCTGACTGTCCTGGCGAGGAGGGCGATACAGAGCAGAGCATGTCTCAAACCATGGAGGCCAGAAAAGAACCAAGGAATAAATGCCTGCTTCACCGCTGGCCTTACTTAGTCTATGGGATGGCGGTACCCACGCTCAGGCTACATCAGGCCCTGCTAGTCCATCCTCTCTAGAGATGCCTTCTCACACACGTACACTAATCCCTTAAAAACCTCTCAGTGGGATGAGGGTGATGAGATTAATTATCACAGCCACTCATGATAAATTAGTATAAAACACATTATCTTCCATAGGAGTCACAATGTCATCTTAGTTTTCTACTTCACGTCATTTTTTTTTCTTTTTACTTTAATAAGCACTTCTTAGCCCCTCCGTGCTTAGATTCCTCCCACATGGCATGTCTCTTCTCTTGAGCTCATGTTCCTGGGTCAGAGAGATGCAATCTTAGACCAGACCTTCCACAGGATGGCCGGTGTGGCTCTCATGTACTTGAATGCTTCCCTGTTTGGCAAAAGATTGACCCGTGTCTTTCCAACTGCCCGTGTGGCTCCTGATTCTCAGGCACTTGTTTAAAGAAGTACCAGATTCTCCGAAGGCACAGAATAATTGGCTGTCTTTACCTGGGGGAGGGGGAACTCTTGCCGGGCTGCTCCTGGAAGCTGGTGAAGAGATTGAGAGCTCTTGTCATATAGTGGTAGACTGCATGGTATGACGCCTGGGATCGCAGTGGCCGTGAGCCAGCTTTTGGGGGGCTGAAGGGCTGAGGGGCTTTCTTCTCCGGCTACATATGGACTGTGAGACAGGTAGGAAACCACCGAGGCCCACGTCTCAATCTTCTTATTCTGGGGTTGGTTGCTGGGTACATGCCTGTAGGTTAAGGCACGGTTGTTTGAGGCCAGGGTCTGGGGCCAGCTTGGGAAACAAACTGAGATCCTTACAAAAAGAGAAAGGGGGGAGGGAGCAAGAGATAGGAGGACCACGGGTTTTTTGCTCACCCCAGGAGGTTGAACCCACCATCATAAAGAAGCCACCTGGTGACTGGGAACATAAGAGACCTTCACTGTGTAAGCCCAGCTTGTGCCCTGGAGAACCCTGCCTGAGGTTATAGCTGATTCACACAGTTGCATCAGTCTGAAGTCTGTACTAACGAGCAGTGCATAAATGTTCTCAGTGTTGCAAACAAGTCACCACTGTAAGATTCCCCGAGCTTTAAAATAGTGCTAGGGCCAGGGTGGCAGACACTTTCTTATTGAAGGAAAGCAAATCAACTATTTGGGGCATGAGATATATTAGTACTCAGCCTTTAATTTGATATTTTAGAATGTCATCTAAAAATATGTGGACTAAAATAAAGTTCTATAAATTCTCTTCCTACATGTTTTCATACATCAGCTCAACACGGTCTCTTACAAATTTTAAAATTTCAGCGCTTCCACCTCACGCCTCAGAAGAGCCTCCGCGAAGGCATCTCAGGTTAAACCAGAGAATTGCCTGCCGTGAGGACGGATGAAAAGAACATCCCCGGGCTTCTACGGAGCTTTGTTAGGAGGTTTAAAAATAAGGATCAGGGCTAATGATCAAGTATTATATATTTCAAAATTCCTGGGGGGGAAGGGGCTAGAGACATGGCTTAGAAGGTAAAGTGCAAGCCGGAGAGCCTGAATTTCCATCTCCAGCCCCCTTGCAAACTCAGGCGTGGTAGTGCGCCTGCGCGTCTGTAAGGGCAGTCTCCCGGCAGCAAGATGGGAGGCAGAGAACTCCAAGGGAGCACATGGACCAGCTTACCTGTGTTACACAGCGAGAACAAGAAACCCTGCTCCAAACAGGTGGGCGGTGAGGTCTGAAACCTGCTCTGTCTTCTGGCCTCCACACACGTACCATGACATTCACACACACAAATTGATTTATATATGTGTGTGTGTGTGTATAATTGCATTCATTTTGTTTGTTTTCTGAACATTATTACTATAAAACAATGACAAGCATTAAAGCTGTTAGTGGGGTCCCCAGTTGCACACAGGACAAACCATCACACCGAATCTTACTTTAAAAAAACGCAATCATTACTTGCCCATGAAAACTATTGAAAGTATTTTCAAAATTTAGAACTTCGCGGGCTTAACAAGAACCAAAGGCCGGGGCTGATGTGGACCCACCCACGGAAGGGTCTGAGCATCAGCAGCTCTGCTTCCAATGAGGGATCGTGACGGCCTCGCCGGAATTATTCCCTAAATGGTGTGTTTGAAGAACGAATGCCGAACGTGACGTCAGAGCAGATGGGAAGGCTGTCTCAGGGAAGGAAAGAGACAGGCAAATGGGCAAAGGGGCTAAAGGGAAGGATCATATGTGGGTGGATAAAGTAAATAGGAGGAAAATGAATAGATATGTGTACCACCTGGTCCTAGTACTTAAGCTTCTTCAAGCCGTGGAACTCTTAACAGAGCAGAGGCGGATGTGCACCCCTCCCCCACCACCTCCCCCTCTCAAATGCCGTAAAGTGACTTTCACTAATTCTTTCTTAGAAGATGTGCAAAAAGGATTTCCATAGAGGTCTTTGGAGACTTCCTGTGTCCTCATGTGTGTAATAGGTTAGGTCACATAACAATAAAGGAAGAAGAAAAGGCGGGGGGCCTTGCTGTAGTTTCCTCCCCTGGCCAGGGAATGGAGGGGCGGGAGGGAATTAAAAAGATGAAATGACAGCACACAATGATGTCAGTGTTAAATTAAATTAAGATCATATGTTTGGCTGTGGCAGCAGTAATCTTTTGATTATCGGGGAGATTGCTGGTAATGAAGTACATTTGTAAGAAATATTTTTAGTGTGTGCTATATACACATAACACTGCAAGACAAGCCTCTCCTAAAATGACAGATTAGGAAAAGGCCTATTGCCTAAATTCATTCTTTTCAAAGAGCTATTTATAGAAAGAGCCGTGATATTTGAGCTACCACAGTAGAGCATTCTCATCTGCCTTATATTACCTTAGGTAATAGTCTTCATATTTTAAAATAATGCTGTAAACCATTCAATTATTTATTCACACCTACATTATACAAACAGGAAAGGTTTGGAGAATTGGGATGGTGTGAGAGGGGGAAAATGTATTTTTACAAAAGGAAGGCTTCACTGTCATGGTTCAAAGACATAAAACATCCATAGCACAGACAAAAAACAAATCAAACCAGCATGAGTCTTTAGTAAACAAACAAACAAAAAATAAACATTTTTTAAACGGTTACTTTTCACCTCTGTTGTGCGATGCACCGCCCTTAGCTGTGGACAGACTCTGCGCTCAGCATGTCCTTTCCCCCACAGGTGCTACATAGGTACTGCGAGATTTCCACCAGCATGGATGATGATCTCAGCCTGGGGAGAGCCTACGAGGCCATCGCCAAGGTCCTGCAGAGGTAAGTTAGCACAGCCTTGTCCCGCTGTCACTGTGGAGTCACCCAGCTGTGAAAGACTTAAATTGTTTGAGGTCTGTCGCTTTCCATTACTGCCTGCTTAAAGTTTAAGCAGTGCCCTTCCTAAGTGACCCTCTGGTGGTGAGTTATTTTAAACCAGTTGGGGAAAAAAAAGAAAGAAAGAAAGAAAGAAAGAAAGAAAGAAAGAAAGAAAGAAGAAAGATGTATCCAAAGTCTTCTTTGTCTGTCCCTCCTTCATGTTATCTCCCTTCGGCTTTCTGTGAGTTTCGTGATGACCTTGAATGAACCAGAAAAGAAAAGAAAAAATCAGGTCACATCTCACAGGCCGGGAGCTCAGAGAGCCTGGTAGCAGCAGTGCACTTCTGCGCCAGCCCTGACTTGCCTAACCTTCCCTGAGCTCTTCAGGAGGAGTTGCCATGTAAACTCCCACCACACTCCTTCCATTGGGCAAGCCTGGATTAACATTAGGGCGCAAACGAAGATGCCCAACATTTCACTTGAAACAGAAAAGTTGACAGAAGCCTCTGCGGACAGCTTCTGATATGTGGCCTTCGGTGGAAAACTTTGTGCTTGCCGCTTGTCCACTGTGCTGCGGCCACTGTGTTAGATGGCATTATTCATTATAGAATGTAAGTGTGCAAGTCACTCAGGACACCACGTCACCAAACCTACAGTCTTGGTTTTCAGTACGTTAGCTTAGATCCAAAATGTAGCCCATTCATAGTAATGGTGATAGTAGCAGTGTGCTTTGCTGTAACCTTTTTACTTTCATCTCAGGGCAGCCTGAGAAGGTTGGGTGCTATTGAAAGACATAATGTTTCCTAGCACTTGGGAGGCAGAGGCAGGCAGATCGCTGTGAGTTCAAGGCCAGCCTGGTGTACAAAGTGAGTCCAGGACAGTCAAGGCTACACAGAGAAACCCTGTCTTGAAAAACAAAAACAAACAAACAAACAAACAAACAAACAGAAAGAAAGACATAATGTTCATGTGCTTCAGGAACTAAACGTAGAACCATATAAATACCACAAATATAAGACTCGCTACTTAAAGTGCCAATGCCAATGAAATGGAAGGTCTCCTATAAACATGGTCATCATTGGACAAATGTCTTAGGAGAAGGTATGCTAACCAGAGTATAGACATTTACTGGAGAAAGAGGGGGCTAGACACTTGTAAGGGAAGCCAGCAGCCTGCAAGTGCACCCTCTGAATACACTTGGCGACCAGTCCACAGAAGACTAGCTCAGCTGTCTCTTGAGAGTCCTGTTCTCCAGACAGCAAAGAGGATGAGTTGGGTGTTCAACTTAATATCCGTCCAGGCTTACCAGCCCCGTGCACTTTCCCGTCCGGTTCATCGCACCTACTAAACTACTTGCCTCTGGTCCCATCATGCTCCCTAATCAGTAGAAAACACTGGCTTATTTGGGGGTGGGTGGGTTGGAGTGTTGTTTTGTTTGTTTTTCATTATTTATTTATTTTATATGTATGCAGAGTGTGTGTGTGTGTGTGTGTGTGTGTGTGTGTGTGTGTGTGTGTGTGTGTGTGAGCCCATGAGTGTTGCATACATGCCTAATGCCCACAGGAGCCAGAATAGGACAGTATAAGATCCTCTGGGACTAGAGTGGTTGTCAGCAACCATGTGGTACTGGGAATTGAACCCTGGTCCTCTGGAACAGCAGTCAAGTGCTCTAACTGCAGAGCTATCTCTCCATTCCCTAGAAAATAGCTGGATTCCTCGTCTCACTTTGCAGTGGCCAAGCCTGGCCTAGGTTTGCAGAGTGATCTTACTGTGTCCCTTCACAAGCTTATAAAACAAATCTTACAAAACGAAATTGCCACACAGTGAAAGAGAAGAAACTCCCGAGGAAATGTTCTCCTTCAGCATTTGCGTGTCACAGGATAAATGTCGCCATGGCCTTTGGTTACTGATGGCACTCGTATTTTATTTTTTAAACATCTGGACGCTTGAGGTTGGCTTCAGATTATCTGCAAAGGTTCACTGTATGTCTCTTCTGGGATATTTCAGTTTGTACCTCAGAATTTGAATTCCTGATCTGTTCAGTCGGAGCTGCGGGGGTCGGGGGTGAGCTGAGTGATAATCTGGTAAATTCAACAATACAGATAATCGATGTGCCTGAGGTGGAAAGGCTATAGCTGCACAGGGCAGGCCAGGATGTGGTAGGTTTTTCTTAGGAATGAGGCCATCCTTTTCTTATAGCCTCAGCAACATGGCAAACAGAGCTCTGGAAATGGCCCAGTTAGGGAAGCGCTTGATGGGGGTAAAGACTTGTGTTCAGACCTCCAGCACCCACACAGAGCCAGGCATGGTGCTACACGCCATAAGCCCAGGGCTGCGGAACTCAAGACAGGCAGATACCTCTGGAACTCTCTGGGGAGCTAGTCTAATTGGTGAGCTCCAGGTTCTGTAAGAGACCCTGTTTCAAAAACTAGTGTGAGCAATTGAGGAAGACTCCTAATATTGTCCTCTGGTGCACACGTGCACAGAAAGAGGGGGGAGCAGGGGGACAAAGAGAGACAGAGACAGACAGAGGCAGAGACAGAGACAGACAGAGGCGGAGACAGAGACAGACAGAGAGACAGAGAGGCAGAGAGGCAGAGAGACAGAGACAAAGACACAGGAACAGATTGACATTTTACTATTAGGTCAAATAAAACTAATTCCACCTACAGAAGTTGCCTTCTTCTAAAGTATAGAAAAATCTGTCAATGACTTGTGCATATGATAGACAAGGGTTCTTAATTTTTTAATGTCATGCAGGACTCAGGAGGGTGCGGGGAGGAAAAAAATATCCCAAGCCGTGACCTTCTCAATGCAGGGCTGCCATTTTGCAGGACTGGCTCCTGCGAGCTCAGAGGCACACGGCCCTGGTCATAATCTATTGGTGTGTCTTCAGCATTCGAAACAAAGCGTTCCAGATGACAGCAGTGCCCTGGGTATTTGGAAAGCTTTCACTTAAATCAAGTCTGTTAAAGTCAGAACCTTTGTACATTTTGTGCTCAGTGTCAGGAAAATGCTGCTCAAGGGGTTAATATTAACTTTAATAAATGTGTCTACACATGTGCAAACACACACACACACAGGCACGCGCACACACACACACACACACCCCACAGGTGCATACACATTAACCCCTTCCCCAGTCCTCAACTGTCCTTCTGTGTTTAGCAGCACCATACAAGAAGTAATGGAGACGAAATAGAAAAAATTATGGCAGAGGTAGCTAAGAAATAAATCAGGTTGTGCGTGAAGCTTAGCTTCCTCCCCTAAATCTCTTCTCTCCTGACCTGCGTGATTGCACCAGTTTCGCTAATGGCAGCCCTATCTCTATAAACATATTTTATCTCTTTAACGGAAATGGAAGGGGAGAGCCATGTCCAGGATAAGTGGATGTCTAAGGCCATCAGCTGAGTGTGCGTGAAAGGTATATAAGCTGGAAGCTTCTAAAATGGTTACAAGAATTTATACTAAGCCCTCAGTTGGGAAACATGCCACTTTCTGTCAAGACAGGATTTGGTGAGATGGAGTTACCCTTTGGTGACGCTCAAGCCAGACCTTGTGCGACTAGTTAAGGAGAGGGTCAATAGCGAACAACTCTTTTGTGCTGTTAGTGTAAATAATATACACTGAATAAGGGCTTAGGCAGTGTAAAAGAAAGTAAGTGTTCACAGTGTCATTTCTTCCTTAATTGCAATGGTGCTGAAGAAAAGAGTCAGTTCTCAAAAAGCCCTGTGATACTACTATAAAAGTCAGTTTTGACTCATAAAGAAAAGGTGGGTTGAAAAATTACTAAGTAAACATTACTGTTGTTGTTGTTGTTGTTGTTGTTGTTGTTGTTGTTGTTTTGGAGAGAGATACTTCAAGGGCCTGCAAAGGCAGGAAAAACCCTTAATTTTCCTTATGGAATACATATGTTTGTATATCCTCACTAAGTTAACTAATTCATTTGTTGAAATGCCACAACTCTTCAACCTAAGCAGGCTAGCTACTTAACAGAAAGTAGGAAAGAGGGACACGGCATCCCTGGCCTCCTGAGAGGTTGGTCAGGGCTGTGGCCGGTCTAGCTTATCTCCTGCCCATTGTAAATTTCCTCACACCCTTCAGTTAAATGATTTCCTGGAAAACTTTCCACAGTGGAGATCTTCAAATCAATTCCAACAAAGTTTCCAATGTGAAAATTACCTTTCTGTCACAGCTGAAGATTAATTTCTTCTTGCTTGAGAGAAATGACACGCCCTGATAATTTTCATATATTCTCTAAAATGGAACATCCAGGCTCCGGTGTGAAATTTGCTAAAAATGACACACACACAAAAAAAAACCCCACCTGAAACATTTCTATTAATTCATGGAATTAAGAATAGCTTTATACATTTTCTCCCGCCCCTGATCCCATTTGCCTTATTGCTTTCATCTGTGGCCCACAAAGTTGGTAGCACAATCAAGAAACCCCTCGGTGGCTGTGTCATCTCTGCTGTATTTGATTTCTTCTCTCTGAGTAAATGATTAAGTTTTCATGCATTGGTTCAACCAAAATCTATGTTCAGTCAACCACATCCTTTATTGATTACTTCTTCAGCAAACACTAGGCCAAGTGTGATATACATAATTGGACAGTTGTCAGGGGACGTGGGTGTTAACGGTCCTGTTTTCCCAGTTGGACACTGGAATCACCTTGATACACAAATATTCTGCCCCGTTTCACTCTCATTCTTTGGACCGAGGAGCCCTGGTCCTTAGAATATATGTTTTTAACTCTCTGAGGTCCGGTTGAATGAATTTAATGATTATACCATATAATCTGCTGTTGAAGTTGCACCTGTGCACTGCATATAGGAAAACTGGAATTAATATTTGTCTAACACTTTAACCTTGTCTTTGAATTTATATAAATAATCTGTAGCCTTTCTCTAGGGAAAAAGTTGATCCCCTTCCCCCATGGGCAGGCTGGCTTCTAAATCTACTGTAATGACCACACGTTTGGAAGCTTTCTCGTCTCCCTGGGCTGTGTGTATTCCAGCTGCTGGGCTGATGGCCTGCCGTGGCGGTGGGCTTGCACAGTCCCTGAGAGGAAAGTACAGCTCATGATGAGAAGGCCTTCTCTGCCATTGTTCTAGAACAATCTCAGGGGGATTCTGGGTCCTTGG
This sequence comes from Acomys minous, assembly GCF_964271855.1. NCBI lineage: Eukaryota > Metazoa > Chordata > Mammalia > Rodentia > Muridae > Acomys > Acomys minous. The sequence goes on along the minus strand of NC_140496.1, from coordinate 48,750,689 downwards.
GAAATCTGTTGCTTCTTGGGGGTCTGTAAAGAAGTTCAAAACATCCAGGAATCGCTGTATTTATACCATTTTGTACTTTCTTTCCCCACTGAACTTCTTTTCGTACGGTTGCTTGAGTATGCTATGATTTAAGCATCTTCAACAGGCCGGACTTACCCTAACCTATACGTCTATACAAAACCATGCCCGCTTTTCAAGGAGCAGGAAACATAAATAGGCTTTGGTGAGTCTGTTTTAACAAAATAACAGGAATGGATTTTCCCTATGGTTTTAAAGCAGCATGTAAAAATGTCTCCTTTTTTTCTTGGGATATTATAGTACAGAAAAGATCTTGAAAAGTTTACATCAATTCGATAAAATATTCTTAGCCCCAGAAATATTATTATCTATATTTCATTTTTATTTACTAGTATTTTATTTACTAGCTTACATGCTTTGTTTATGTTCGTTTTCTTTATCAATATTTTATACTCTTCTTTTTTCAGTTCATCTTAGTTTTTGTTGTAGACACATAAAGTTTAAATATTTTTTTTATTTTTGGAGATTAATATAATTACATCATTTTCTCCTTCCCTGTCCTCCTCCTAAACCCTCCCCTGTTCTCCCCACTCCCTTGCTGTCTTTCATAGTCATAGCCTCTTTTTCTTTAGTTGTTGTTATCTGTGTGTATGTATTCTTAAATACATAAATACAACCTGCACAATTTGTGTAGTGTTAACAACCTCACACAAAGAACTGTAAGTAACTAAGAAAGGCTGAGAGCTGGAGAAATAGTTTTCCCCAGGGAAGAGCACACAGATTGATTATCCAATACCAAGTGGTCGGCCCTGAAAACATACACACACAGACAAATATTTAAGTTAAAATAGATGGTGAACCTTTCGTTATGGTTTAATATGATTCCTAAACAGCATAACTTTTCTAGAGAATTGACACATGCCTCAGTCTGGAAGATGACTCACGATTTTGGTATGAAATATATTGCATATGGAGTTATGAAAAGCAGTGGTCCCAGCTTCGGGGAACATGAAACCCCATGCCATCTGTGCTCTGTAGAATGTGGCCATCTCATCAAGAAAAGGATGTGTGTGTGGGTTCTAATGGCCAGGGCTTCTGCGTGTGTCTGCCGGGCACTAACTTACCGCCTGGTGGGGAGGTTCACAGAGGATACTCAGCTACGCTGAGCTTGTCTCTCATGGCGGACAGTCTCTGGCAGAGCCGTGGACACTGTCGCCTGTTATGTCACTGACGGTCATTGTTGCGTCCCTGCCTTGTGCCCAGCTCCTCAGTTGCAGAACCTTCTCCTCAGAGCTATTTGCAATCATGTTAAAAATGAAGGTGGAGTTTTATCTAGGCTCATAACTTCGATGTTATCAAAATTAGTTCTCTAAGAGAACAAAAGAGGAACAAAAAGGGATAAAGCAAGAAGGGGTGTGACCTGGCTTTTCCTAATGTCTTCCACCCGCTGACTTTCAATCTTCTGCTTCCTTGTGAACAAACTAGCTGATGGATACAAGCGTCACCATCCAGAGCTGAGAACTCATGTGGGTCAGTAGCCTTTTCCTCCCGTGGCCTATTTCAAACAAGTGTCCATAAAAATGCTTCTAGCATATCTGTCTCATATTCACCTGAGTCACCCCAATAGCAGTGCACTGTCACCGATCTGGAGGTATATTTAGTCATTTGAAAGAGACAAGGTAATTCTGCTTATTTAATGAACATTTTTATGAATATGCTTTGACGACGTTCCCTAGAAAACGACCATAAGCATCACGTGCTTTCTCAGCAGGCGCTGTCCCCGCGACTGACCACTTGAAGGGGACTCCCCTCCTTTGTATGCTAAGAACATGTGGGAACTGAAAAGGCAGACCTAGAATTCAGAGGGAAATCAGGGTACCCCAAAATAGAGACTCGCCAAACACGGGTGCAGAGCAGGTCACCCCAAGTGGTGCTTGGCACACACCCAGGGTAGCCATGCATCATAGGAGAGAGCAAGATGCTGGATGGAACCCCAGAAAAGAGAACCCTGCCTGGGCTCAATTTCAGGGTGTGATCCAGAAGCAAAAGAAAAACACAGGTGAAAGGAGAGAGCAGGGACTGTCGCATGGACAGGAAGATACTGGAGAAGGGCAGGCTTCCGGAGGAAGAATCTGGGGATCTTTAACAGTGGTTCCCCCCACACCCCACCCCCTGCCTCCCAGCCTGTGTTGAAGGCTGCCGAGGTAAGGATGGAAGCAGAAGTAGAGGCCTGTGGGTGGAAAAGTGTACTGCCCGCTATCTACAGTTCAAAATGCAAGGGCAGCCTCCTCGGTGCACTACAGTTTGTAATCTCTTTCAATGCTTCATTACTGCGCTCATGAGAGTTGGCATTCAATTCCTTCTAATTGTCTTTTAAGACCAAATTTACCGTTCAAATGACAAATGACCTGTGCTCCAGGGGGCCAGTCACTCTGTGTCACTCATGGTGGCTATCACAGCTTAGGCTGCAGAGTGATTCCTACATTTAGCCCACCAAATGGACAGGGAAACTTCGGTTATAGGGCATCCGCTAGGCTTTTAAAGTTCAGGGCTCGCTTGTTCGCTTGCTTGCTTGCTTGTTTGCTTGCTTGCTCGCTGGCTTGTTTTGAGCCACGGTTTCATAAGTCTCAAGCTGGCCTGTAACTCACAAGGACGACCTTGAACTCTTGATTCCCCCCACCCCCATCTCAAACCCCTGCCCCCAAGTCCTAGGGTGGCACACGGGTTGTGTGGTGCTGGAAATCAAACCCAGGACTTCCGGATCACCAGGCAGACCCCCCCCTCCCAGCTGCACTGTGTTCTCATCTATGTCCCCTGACTGAAATTAGTCAGGAACCCCAAACATCCACATGACTGAGGCTGCCTCAGTTTTCCTTGCATGTGGACTCAGTCTTTCTCCTAAGTTTCAGCCATGCCTTCCTCCAAAAGTATTATCTGAGTGGCTAGCATATACCATGCGCTCAGCTGGAAAGCAAGAGCCTTCTTGAGCATTTTTATGGAATATATACCACTTGATATGGGACTTTAGTGGTGCCTGCGATTTTGATGCTGAGAGACATAAGAATAGTATTCATTTGTGTGGGGTTTTTTGGGGGGTGGGCTGGGGCTAGCTCACTCACTTCACTGTGTAACCCTCGCAAGCCTGTAACTTACTGTGTAGCCGAGGATGGCTCCTCCCAAGTTGTGTTCATCTAGCATTTTTACCTTTTATATACTTTTCCAGAAGTTTTTTTTAAAAAGATTTATTTAGATCTAAAAACATCTTAACCCCTAAACAACTAAGCTTAATTGTAAGACTAAATTATCTGGTCTTCAACCCCATCAGAGACATGAGAGGGAATAAAACTTAATTACCTAAGTGAACCAAATAAAAAAAATGACAGTTTACTGCCTGAAGAGTCGCTCAAAACTCTCTATAACATTGGAGCATCGTCTTCAGCCTTCTAGGCAACTATATCTGACAGACATATTTGTGAGACAGGAACTATTGAGGACTTGCTTACCCTGTCTTGGCAGAGTTTAGCCACTGACTCTGCCTGCATCCAAGCTTGCCCTTTTTTAGGCAGAATTCTGTTCTATATAGATGTTTTATGTTAATAGGGATGACATATGATAGATATTAATTTTCACTCAGAATTTTACACTCAACAAGATATGCTGTATGTAGTTTATTTATGTGTAATAATATAAATGTATATGTTTAAAAATAAATATAATTTAAAAATGGAAAAAATAGAAAAAACTTGTTGATAAAGTTCATAAAATTTAACTCTTTTTGCCACAACTCGGTGTTTTTATACACCCACAGGATTCTGTAGCCAGGACTATTTTCTGATTTCAGGAACTTTCCATTATCACTCAGAAAAACCCTGTATGTAGCATTACTTCCCCTCTATCTCCCTCCCCCAACCTCGAGTAGCCACTAGCCTATTTTCTGTCTTTGTTGGTTTGTCTGTTCTTCACACTGTATAAAATGAATGCACAATATATAATCTTCTGTGTCTAACTTTTTTCACCTGCCACGTTCAAGTTTTGTCTGTCTCATCATGTATCAGCCCTTCATTTTTTTTTCTCAAGGTAGTATTCCATCGTATGGACCAACCACATTCTCAGCCGTTATCTGAACTGATAAACATTTCGGTGGTATCCACTCATTGGCTATTATTCAAAACGATGCTCTGACATCAATGTGTGGATTTTTGTGTGGACACGTGATTGTTTCTCTTGGTTGCATATCTTGCAGCTAAATTTCTGGACCACACATTAAGTCTGTGTTCCAGCTGTTGAGGAACTATCTCTTTGTTTTCTAAAGCAGTGGTACCACTTTTCACTCACACCAACAGTCCACGGGGCTTTACACATCTGGGTTTTCAGCGCACCTGCACCTAAGCCTCAGGGAGCATCACGCACGAAAGGTTGGAGAGACTGAGAGAGCCAGAGGACCAGGATGTCAATTATGATGAGGTCATGTCTTCAGTAGACACAGGGAAGCTACACCCGTGTAACCACAACAACGTGGTCACCTAAAAGGAAAGTGACAGCACCAGTTGACATGCCGATGTGGATGGGAGAAACGTCACACACACACACACACACACACACACACACACACACACACACACACACACGATGCAGAGCTACAGGCTGCCGAAAGACAGAAATCAGTCTTCCCTAGGGAGGGGCCCCAGATAGGCTATCCAACCCCAAGTGGTCAGCCCTAAAATATACACATATGAGCAACATTAAATGGATGGCAGAGCAGGCTATGTACGCATGAGTGCACACATGTGTGTTTGTGTGTGTATGTGAGTGTGGAGGGGTGAGCAGGTATGTATTCGGGTGGGTGGGGGAGGTGTGTGTGAAAATGATAATTATTAAAAAGGAAAAGGTTATGAATTTTCATAGGGAGTGAAGGGGACATGGGAAAAGTTGGCATAGGGAGAGGATGAGAGAAAAATGATATACTTGTATAGAATTCAAAAAATTAAGTTAAAAAGTTTTGAGTTTTAACTCATAGCATGTTATGACAGAGGTAAGCCAGTTCTACTAATAAAATGTGTGCATTTTAAGTCTGACCATGTCTTGTTCTTTAGAGCAAAGACACAGAAGCTATTCTTTTTACAACACTGAGGAGATGGCGCACTAACACTTTCCCATTTTATTCTAGCCAAGGAGAGATGACAGAAGCAATTAAATACCTGGAAAAGGTTGTGAAAATTGCAAGAAACAACTTCCAACGCCTCGATGTGATACGAGCGTGCACGATGCTTGGTGACATCTACAATGAAAAAGTGAGCATTGTGTCCTTTGCGTGTGTGAAAGCTTGCAGAGTTTCAAGTCTGTTCTCGCTGTACACTCCCAAACCCACAAGTCAGTGCGGAAGTGGCTGAGACTTTTGTGATGTAGCACAGACACAAGGCGTGGAGTGGAACTAGCAGAACTTTCCTCCTCTAACCTGGTGTTCAGTGCTGCTTGGGGTACAGGCCCCACCAGCTGTGACCACTGCCATTCTGTATTCCAAGTAACCATATGTGTGGAACAATGAAAATATTCAGATTTAAGGCCACTTTGTGATAAGTGTTGTCTCTTATCAACTTACCCTTTCGTTCCTCTCTTGGTCCAAACTCTCTCTCTCTTTTTATTTTTTAACCCAACTGAGATGCTCCTTGCTAAGCCCCACTAAGAGAAGAAACAAAAATCCTAAGAATAGTTCCAAAGAAAATTTAGAGTGGGTTGTTTTTTTTTTAACAGCATCCCAGGAGCCATGATTAGAAAATGCACCAGTTGTAATACCAATTTGATTATCTTTGGTTACCCAGGGTCTCCTTTAGAAATTGTATGGGAGAAGCCTGTTTCTCTGGTTGTAATTGCTGTTTTGATCATGAGTCAGATCCATCACTTTTTAGGGTAATTATATTCTCCAACTGTGTTCATACAGTCTGTGTTAATCTGAGTGCGCGGTGATTAAAAGCCCCACAGTGGAAACCCACTGCTTGGGTGACAAGCCCTGCTCCCTCACTCATACGATTCGGGACCTGGGACAAGTTATTTACACTTCTAGGGGCTTTGATTTTTTTTCCATCTCATGGGGTTACTGTAAGGATTAAATTAAATAACATGAAAGCAGAGGGGAGACTATTGAGGAAGGAACCACCCCTGAGGGGGGAGAGCAGAGGGCAGTGAACACAAACAAGATGCAGTGACACACATGTGCAGTGACACATGTGTACATGTGAAAGTGTCTCAGTGAAAGCCGTTGTTTTATATACCAACTAAAATGTTAACTTAAAAAAAATCAACAGAGGGAGGAGGCTTGAGAGACGGCTCAATGGTTGAGACTCCTTTCTGCTCTTGCAAAAGAGCTTTGCTTCCCAGCACATACACCAGGCAGGTCACAACTGCCTATAATCCCAGATCCATGGGGCCTGACACCATCTTCTGGCCTGTTCAGGGACCTGCATGCAGGTGATGCACATAAACTCACCTAGTCCCTCTCTGTCTGTCTGTCTGTCTCTGTCTCTGTCTCTCTGTCTCTCTATCTTTCTCCCCTCTCTCTCTCTCTCTCTCTCTCTCTCTCTCTCTCTCTCTCTTTCTCTCTCTCTCTCTCTCTCTCTCTCTCTCTCTCTCTCTCTCTCACACACACACACACACACACACACACACACACACACACACAAGCTAAGGAAATGGCTTAGTCATTAATGTATTTGTTTTGCAAGCACAGAGACATGATTTCAGGTCCCCAGCACCACACTCAAAAAAAAAAACAAACAGTGGGTAGCACAAGACTATAACCGCAGTAACAGGGGACAGGACAGGTGCCTCTGGGGTTCACTGGCCAGCCCTCCTAGGCAAATCGGAGAGCCCCAGCTTTCAGTAAGAGAGACCCTGTCTCCAGAAAATAACATGGAAAGTGGTCAAGGGAGAAAGTAGATGTTGGCCTCTGGCCTCCATACATATGCACATACATATGCATGCACACATGCTATGAACAGGTGCACAATCCATATGAACACAAACATACACTGCACACAGTGTAAATACTGAGGAAAAATGGAATTGAATTAGGAATGGCAGCAACTATGCTCCACCAATATCTCTATCCCAGACCCTCCAAGAGCTCAATCCGTTTTAAGCCTCCCAGACTCAAAGCAGGTATAACATTCCAAGCCACGTTCTTAGCCACTCCGATATATTTAAGAAAATGAGTTTGAAGTTAGTACAAATGAATGAAAGTCACTTTGGTTTTTTCTGCTCTGGGGAAAACTCCTGCAAGCAAGTCAAGTCCTCTAGTTTCTCTCAGCTTCCTGTTGCTCCCTTAGTAGAGACCTTCCCCAGGAGAGGAGGCCAATCCAACCGCAATTCTAAAAGGAAATTTAAAATGGCTTTCCACAGCACAAAGACACCATAATTAGCCAATGTGCTGACCATAACACCATTCCTTTCCTTGCCCAGAGACTGCTGTGGAAATCCTGTGAAGGGGGCTCATAATCTTAAGGCCTCTCGTTCTCTCGCTTGCCCGCCCCTCCCCTGCTTTCCCGCCCCTCCCCTGCTTTCCCGCCCCTCCCCTGCTTTCCCACCCCTCCCCTGCTTTCCCGCCCCTCCCCTGCTTTCCCACCCCTCCCCTGCTTTCCCGCCCCTCCCCTGCTTTCCCACCCCTCCCCTGCTTTCCCACCCCTCCCCTGCTTTCCCGCCCCTCCCCTGCTTTCCCGCCCCTCCCCTGCTTTCCCGCCCCTCCCCTGCTTTCCCACCCCTCCCTCAGCACCTCTCATCCTTGCCCTCACCTTGGCTCTGCTCTCTCCATCTCCCACTTTGTTTTTCCTCTTTCTTCCCTCCCTGTCCACGCCCTAGCAACCCCCTCTTTCTTGTGCTGTGTCAGTTGCCTCTACCTGGACCACTTCCGCTCTGTTGACCCCGACACTGGGCTTGTGCTGATGCTTCAGGATAAAGTGGTGGTGGGCAGGGATGCCAAGACACACGCTAGAGACACTTACAGTCAAAGAGGGGGACTGAATCCCCGAGTGGCTGGATTGACACACTGAATCAAAATCTTTTGATTTGGGCTCTTTAAAGGGGTTGCCTCTTCAGAAACGCCACAAAGCGGGAGTTGCTATGGTTTTACCATCCTACCAAACACTTTGAACACTGAGATTCCATGTGGCACGCATGCCAAGTGTGCACCCGTTTCCCTCACGACAGAAAGATAAGGAAAGTGAAGCGAGCAGAAGAACTAACTATGCTTTCATTTTCTCAGGTTTTGCCAAGTGTTTTTAATGTCACTAGTGCAATTTATTATCTGCTGTTTGGTCCTTGGAAAGTTTAACACCCACCTGAGAAAGCATTCTCCAATTCTGAAATCCCGCACTTGGCCTTTCACTTTCCTACCGTATCACATCACTTGGGAAACTTGTCCCGAATCCTTACAAACAAATCGAATGCCACTGCCACTCTTTACAGTGCCTGTAAGACCCTCGTGCTAGCTGTGTTTTTGTGAATTTGACGCAAGCGAGGGCCGTCTGAGAAGAGGGAACCTTAACTGCCTCCATTGGACTGGCATGTAGGCAAGTCTGTGGTTGATGTGAGAGAGCCCAGCCCTCTGTGAATGGTGCCACGCCACTGGACAGAGGCCCTGAGTTCTATAAGAAAGCAGGCGCAGTGAGACACGAGGAACAAGGCAGCAGGCGCAGTGAGACACGAGGAACAAGCCAGGGACCAGCGTTCTCTCTGTTTCAGTTCCTGCCTGGAGTTCCTGGACTTAAGCTATAAGGGGAAATGCATCATCTCCTCCTCAGTTGGTTTTGGTCATGGTGTCTAACCACAGCAAAACTCAACAATCTAGGACAGCCCCCTTAACAGCTACTGCACCTCATCCTTTCTGCCTCCGTATTGTTTATGCACTTGTTTTAGCAATAAGTTCCAAAATATAATGTTGTGAGACAGAACTTAGGAGGCAAAACTAATATTTGAAAAATACTACGGTCAACATATTCTGTGATTACAGTAGTATTTTTATAATTCAAATGGTTCGACTTAAAAAGAGTCTTTATAGTGGTGACATACGCATTTAATCCAGGAACTCAAGAGGCCAAAACAAGCAGAACTCTGTGAGTTTGAGGCCAGCCTGGTCTGAAGAGTGAGTTCCAGGATAGCCAGGGCTTCACAGAGAAACCCTGTCTCAAAAACCAAAATAAAATCGTCATCACCATCATCATCATCATCATCATCATCATCATCATCTTTATCTTACTTAATCTTTTATTGTAAAATCAGGGGAAATGAGCCTCCCATGCCACTCCATAGATGTGATCTTTTGATGAAATGTTAGTTGAAAATGTGTAATTAATATAAAGTGGGCAGATGAGAGTGTTTTAGGAGGGATAATCAAGTATCTGCCCTTTATGAGACGTCTCACTTCTTAATAAGATGTAAAAAATAAGTAGAGCTAGAAGGATGGGAAAGGCTGTGTTAAAGCAGCAGCAGCACAGGACCAGTGAGGTGGCTGCACAGCCCTGATGGCCTAGGCTCCATCTTTCAAACCCATGGTGGAAGAAGAAAACTGATCCCTGAAAGTTGCCCTTTCACCTCCACATGTGTGCCATGGCACATGCAAGCTCAGAGCCACAGAGAACCAGATCACACACACGAGTGAGAGGGGATGCGGGGGAGGAATTGATAGAGATTGGTTCATTTACCCTGAGTGCTGAAGAGGAGAGGTCTGGTATGAAACAGAACAATGCATGAAAATTCTATTATAAGCTCTGTTTCCAGGTCTATGATGTCACTGAGCTTTTACTCTGGAATTGGGAGTTTTCAGAGCCTTGCTTGGGGTTGTCTTCTCATGAATGGATTAATGCAACTATAATCAACTACACAATCTCAAGCTTATACTTAAGATGGTCAGAGGTGATTTCTAGAATCATTAGAAATTTATAATAGAGATGACTTGAAAACAAAGATGAGCTGTAGAAAGTTGTATAGAGTTTTAGAAGAGGTTATATTTACGTAGTGTTTTTTTAGGATTAAGAACCTGGAAATACAATAAGCATTAAGGAAAAATCATTCCCAAAAGGTATGTTTTTCAAAAAAGTGATAACATCTGAAAATGAATATTGCATTTACTTGGCAGTATTTTAGAGGAACTTCCATTGGTAGTAGTTTATCATAGTTGTTTGCTTATCCAAAAATGGGATATAAGGCACAGTTTGAATGAAAGGGAAGGCAATTACCTAATGACACTTCTAGGGAGAAAAGCACTTGGGTTAAATAAGGCCCAATCACCATGCAAGCATTCCTATTTCCTCTAAAAGCAAGCCACCTGCCACCTGCCACCTGCCCTACCTCTTGCTGCTGGCTGTCACCGGCTGCCATATAACCTCACCCATAGTGGTTGCCCCATGACTGAGCAAATGAACGCATGCCTTTATTTTAACATATGACTTTAAATAATCCTGGAAGCTTAAATATATAGCCCTTGAGCTTCCAAATTCAAACTCTCAACTGAAATCAATAAACAGCTTAAAGCTCAGAAATATAACAGGAGCAATTAGACACTTCATTTTATGTTTCTTTTTTTTAAGGATATCTTGCTCCAATTGTGTGTGTGTGTGTGTGTGTGTGTGTGTGTGTGTGTGTGTGTAACTTGTCCTATCTCATTGGTATCTATGAAGGTAATACGTATTTTCATCATCTTTAATATCTGTCATGGTTCTCAATCATATATAATTGGAACACAGATGCCACCTTTAATATGGTTTTAATCAAATCTTTTCTCATTATAAATACCATTTTATGACAATATAAAAGAATGAATTGCTTACAGCAACAAATAATTATTACCTATACAGCATGAAGGGGCTTTGCATCAATCTGAACAGGGAGTCCACATAGACTGCCCTGAAGGACGCAGGCCGCTCAGTGTTGTTACCTGCGTTGCATGTGAGAGCAGCCACTCCTTGCCTTGCAGAGGCCTCCTTAGTCAGTCAGTGTGGGCAGTCGTCAGACAGCTCCATGGCAGAGGGCTGTGGAGCCCAAGCTGCTTCCATCTGGGCTGGGGTGTGGCCTGAGGATGTGTTCGTGGTGGGTTTAATTCTTGTTTCCTTCCCAGGGTATGGGAATATGGCTTAAATTTGTACTGCAAAACAGTCTTCTTCCCTGTAAAGTTTCTTTTGAAAGGCACGGTCAGCCTACGTGAGTGTTCACATGTAGGAGGGCACTTCTGTGTGAGTACACACGCATGTCAGAGGCCGGAGGTTGAAGTCCTACATCTTTCTTAGTTCCTCTCAGTTTATATCCTGGGGTAAAGTTTCTGTCTGGACCCAGAGCTTGACGATCAGGTTAGTCCAGCTAACCAGCCTTTTCTGCAGACCCCTGCCTCACCTCTACGATCCTGGGATGCTGCAGGCTGTGCCTTTTGTCTGGAGGCAGGAAGCTCAGTCACCAGTCCATTGAGCCATGTTCCCAGACCCACTGTTTATTTGGTTCTATACATGTGCACTGCTAATATTCCTCCCTTATATCACTGCTTTGTGTTTGTGTGTGGAGCCTTAAAGAGCTTTCTAATGTTTCCCTAAGCACAGAGCAGGCGGGTATGAGCAGCAGTCTCCTGCTGTGCCATAGAACTGTAGACCAGAGCTGATGGGTAGCTAGGCCTGGACATCACACACAGCTCTGGAAGCACAAACTTGGGAGGGAGACGGAGAGAAAGAGATAGGAACCCCCAAAGGGCTTTAAGTCTGTGAGAAATGGTTTTGTCAAGAGTCTCCACAAGTACAGGTCAACCTTAGAAGCCATTTTCTCCTTTAAGGAAAAGCCTGTGTGCGATTTTTTGGGAGGTTTCTAGGAGATAGATGTTGCACTCCTGTTGTCCTCAGAGGTGACGTGTGACAGCTAATGACAAATATGAAGCACTTGCTACTGGCCTTGACGCTTCTGTGTGCGAGGCAAATGCTGTTGTTTGAACAAGAACTTTCAGAGTAGGTAAGAGGGCCACAAAGGAAAAAAATGTTAAATTTCTAAAATTTGAAATGTTACAATGGACTTAGCAAAGGCAGAGGTACTTAGACAATCCTGTTGCTGTTGTAGTTGTTTTTGTTGTCGTCATTTGACAATCACATATTTAAATTTTAGATTCTCCCATGTTTTCGGCTAAACAATGGCAGGTGCATCTAAGAAAGAGACGTGACCAACAGCAGCAGAGACATGCGGTCATCAACTACAGCCACTGGCTTTGCATCAAATGCCCTCTTGCTACAAATAAAAACAAAAGGCAGTCCAATCTGTCTCATCGAATAACTGCAATGCTATAATTAGTAAAACTGTGCTGAAATCTATGGCAACTGGTTCACTTTCCTCCTGCTCCCGTGCCCTTCACGTGTCTCAGCTGCACATGAGCTTTCTGACTAAATTCACTTCAAGACTTGCCGTACCATCGAGCGATCACTGCTCAAAGAGGGCAGCTCTTTCTCTTCAAAAATGGGTGTGTGAGATGAATGAATCTGTGAAGTGGGTGAGGTGAAAAAAAACATTTTAAGCGGTTTTTATTCTCTCTCGCTAGGGGAAGTACAGCAAGGCTACCGAGTACTTCCAACAAGCTTTCAGCGTCACGGTGGAGCTCATGACAACAGCCCTGATGGATGAGACCAAAGTCCACTACGGGATAGCGAGAGCTCACCAGATGATGCTGACCATGAATGGCTACATTGAGTCTGCAGACGTGAACAGCCTCAGCTGCCTGCTGTCCTGGAAGGAGAGCAGGACCCACACCGAATATGACCCGGTTCTGGGTAAGGCTTCAGTTTCCTGAGATGTTTCGGGTTGGCTACCATCTTTCGTGGTTAAGGCGTTTGCTGGGAAGGTTCATTCACACGGTGGTGACCTGAATATGCTTGGTAGCTTTGGGTTGGTTCACTAGGTACCGTTTGGAGGTCGAGTGTACTCTTTGTGCCGTATCATACCAGCAACGTTTAAGAGAAACAAGAAACCGTGGGAGTGATCTGCCCTACCAACCCGTTATTCACTGTTTTCAAAGTGTCACTTCCCAGTAATCTTGGAGGAGACGCTATGCACAAAACTGTTGTAAGGAATAATTTACACCATGGAATAGGCAAGTGAAAGCAGCTTATAGCTTTTAATAATATCCATACAGAATGGCATATGGATGAGAATTAGAGGCACGTTAGTACGCATGATGAACTCTAACAGTAGTTAATACTTTTATTATCTTGAATTTGGATAGTTGGAAAACATTTTATAGCAGTGTCTCTTCATAATGCTTTTTCCTGTGAGTAATTAAATTCTTTTAGTATGAACAGCTAGGGTGAGTGTAAGGGTCCGCTCTGAAGGTGAGCCTCAGTAGATTCTAAGGGCAAAACTCAAGTCACCAGGCATAGTAGCAAGCGCTTTTAGCCACTGAGCCATGTTGCCCACCCCGAATACCAAGATTTCTAGTGTAAGACGTTTCTAACTATTTGGAAAAGTATTAAGATTTAAAATCTCAAGTGGGATCATAGCTCAGAATCCATAAGGTGTCTCCCAGTTAGATCATTTAAAGGAGGCAAGGCTCTGTTTCCACTGCAAAATAAAACAGTAAATGGAGCACAAAGTGCTAATGCTGCAGCCTCGTGAAATAAGGGGAAGTTTTATTCCAAGCTCATGCACAATAAGAAGATGGGGTATAGAAGGACCCAGAGGGTCCAGGAACCCCACAGAAGACCATCAAGGCTGGCAGATCTGCACAAACTGCTGTACCAACCGAGGACAATGCATGCAGTGAACCTAGACCCCCTGTTCAGATCTAGCCAATGGACAGCGCATTCTCCACAGTGGTGGGAAGAGTGGGGACTGACTCTGACCTGAACTCTGCTGCCCACGATTTGACCACTTCCCTTTGGTGGGGAGGCCCAGTGGCACTCAGAGGAAGGGGAAGCTGACTGCCTGGATGAGACCTGATAGTCTGTGGTCATATGGTGGAGGAGGAGGCCCCTTCTGTCAGAGGGCAGGGAAATAGGGAGAAAGAGGGGGAGAGGTTAGGAACGAGAAGATACAAGTGAGGGGATAAGAACTGGGATGTAATCTGAATAAATTACTAAAATAAATAAATAAAAATGTAATCACAGTAATAGAAATAAAACCAGATCACTGTGGTGGTTTCACTAAGCATGGCCCGCACAGGCTCATATGTTTGAATTCCTAGTCACTGTTTGAAAGGATTAGAAGGATTAGGAGGAGTGGCCTTCTTGGAGGAAGTGTGTCATTGGGAGGTGATCTGTGAGGTTTCAAAAGCCCATGCCACTGTACTTGCCTGAGGAATAGGATGTAACTCTCAACTGCTTCTCCAGGGTCCATGGGTGCTGCCATGTTCCTGCCTACCCCATTATGACGGTAACGGACTAGCCCTCTAAAACTATAAGCGAACCCCCAACTAAATATTTTCTTTTATAAGAAAAAAAAAGATGACAAAATCTCAAAACACACAGCTGAGTGAAGTTCCGAATCCTCAGCTGCCCCCAAAATATCCATAGGTAATTATTAGTTGGCTGCAGGTAGACGTTGGCTCATTGTCACATGCCTGACAGTTCATCCCACAGCTCGGAGTTACCCACATCTGAGACATTTTGTGTTTTCTGCACAGAATGTCAGGAACTGAGCGGGAGGTGCAGGGGGGCGGGGGAGGAAGGGTGATGACTCCTGTTAGCCAGCTTACACTGATAAAGCTGCAGAGGACAAGTGAGCAGCTCAGGACATCTCAGGTTTGTCTTGAATAAGCTCTCACCATCCCAATGGTACTGTGAAGAAAAAAAAATTCTCCGGGGGGGGGGGGGGACTGTCTTCTGATGAGCTGCAGGTCTGTCTGACAGCACCTTGTTTTCAGCTCTTGAAAAACCTCTTGCTTTGGTTCTTCCGCACCTCTTACATGATTAGCGCTTTAGTTTTTTAAGAGGTTATATTTTTTTCCTTAAGGACTCGGGAGCAGGAGCAAACCATGCACTTGCGCAGTGTGGTTCAGACACTAAGGCTCATGGTCTGTATCAGGGGAGGATGTGGCCTTTCTCAGAGCGCTGTAGAAATCACATGCATCGCTGCTCCATCTCGTACGGCTCAGAGCTCTGTGCGGGGATCAGCTACATCCCGGGAGAAGTAAAAATTAACAATCGTTCAGACAAGTATGAATAAGACTGAGCCCTCATTCTGTTGACACATGTCACATTGTAAAGGGCCACTTTTCTTCTTGGAGATAAAACTGATAGGGAATTATTAAGCATGCGTGCTTGTTTGCATATGTGTATTTTTAGTTCAAAGTACACTAAAGTCTGCCTTAAAAATGCTTTGAGAATATTCCCCACTTTTACTATGTTTAAACTTCTCATTGACACCTGAACTGCCCTTCGGCTCCATCTGTGTAAGGGGCCTAGGTCCAGTGCATGCATGGTCCTTGGTTGGTGCTTCACTCCTCACAAGCCCCTCTGGGCCCTGGTTAGTTGGCTCTGTTGGTCTTCTTACAGAGCACCTGTTCCCTCCAGGTACTTTTCTCCTTCCCCCACTTTCCCACAAGGCTTCCTGTGCTTTGCTCAATGTTTGGCTGTGCATCTCAGCACCTGTTTCTAGGCACTGCTGCTGGGTGGTTTAATTAATTAATTAATTAATTTGAAAACAAGCAAACAAAACCCCTTCCTGGCTCTTCACTGGGTTCTGGTTAAAGGCCTCTTTCTGACCCTGTTCTTTCCTGACTGCTCCGCTGCCCACACCCCACCCCAGCCCTGGCCACACAGCACTTCCAGGTGATGCCAGGTTCTTGGATGGGGAAGCTGGAAGCCCCTCCCACTTGGCTACACCCTCTTCTCTGACCTCAATAAATGCCGTTAATTTCTCTCCAAGCCGTTTCATTTAATTTTTCCCACCATGACCATTTTTAATCACCTTACTTTGCTCAGTTAAGAACATGAGTCTCTCAAACATACATCTCAATTTCTCAATATTTGCTACGAAGGAAGATGTGATGTTTGACACCTATGGGGTCCCAAGTAAGTATTTGAATCAAATGGAATCCGAGATGAGTCCGTAGGCCCAACCACAGGCTAGTTGGCACTAAGGACTTTTTAACCCCATGTTCAAAGCTTCCTTGGGGAGCCTACAACTCCACACTGTTTGGATTACCATCCAATTATCACATGAATGAAGGACGATGCTCACCAAACAGGATGTTGACAAAATGAAATCGTACAAAAATACTATTTGGATATCTGAGCAGCTTTTTAAGTTTTCGACTTTTGCCTTCCTTGTAGGAAGAGGCATCTTTAATCTTGCTATTGAGGGTCCCGTGTATTCAGAAAAGAAAAAAAACAACAGATCAAAGGCCTGAAAGATACATTATGAAAGCTGTGCAGTTATTGGCACCTTGGAGACTTCCATCCTCCAAACAGATCATTAGCTCAAAGAACTGCCAATATTCTTTTAAGCAGAGAACAGGACCCCCTGCGGGAATTGAGTGTGAGAGCACTGAGGTCCCCAGATGAATTGGAATGGTGACTCACCAGCAAAACACTCTCATCTCTGTGGCTCTCACAGGGAGCACGGCAAGAAGAGGCACCTTCGGATTCTTCTAATACTGGGAGATGGTCGGGATGATTCATACAGTCTGCCCTCCCCTTCCGACACTAAGAGTTTCCTGAGTCTAAAAACTGAGGGTCAAAAAAAAATCAAGTTTAGTAGACCTCAGTAAAATTATTCCCTCCTGAAGCAACTCCAATTGTTGGGCTCTGGAAGGCTCAAAGGCCTATGAACTTCTACTGAATTCTCCAGAATACCAACCACTCCTCACGCCTAGGGTATCTTCACAGTCAAGGAAATGTTTGCTTTCTTAAGGGGAAAAGTAAAACATATCGCAACTGCAGACACCGCAGCATAGAAACGAAAGCTCTCCTCATTCAACACCACAGCAGGCTTGACCTCGGCACGCAGTTACAGCCACTTAAATGCCAACACCGTGAGTGACATCACTGCTGAGAATTGGGTCAGGGACAGGATTTCTACACACTCTCTCGCTGAGGCCAAATGTAAATGACATCGGAGAAATAAGATGCTAACTCAGATGAGCACTGCGAGGCGTGATGGAAGGGAAGGTCTACATGGATGGGAAAATCACCATCATGGCTTCAAGACTCGTGCAGTGCTCTTCAAGAAAAGCAAGCAACGTCATGGCTTGGCCTCGCAGCTCTCACCTCATGCCGGCTTCAAGTTGCACCCAGAGTTTAGTATCAAGGCATTTTCTACTGTACATTTTGCTTGTGTTTCTCATGAACTTACCTCACCCGTTCAAGGAATATACAAAGGTCACATTCATAACTAAGCCCTCATATTCTACTGTGATTGGATACTTTTTATAGCTTAATAACCATAAATATGAAGAGACAATCATGGAATTATCCAACAGGCTAACAAGCAGGCTTTAAAGGGAAAATTTATATTTAAATTGTTCTTTGACAATATTCTGAATATTGTCACTTCACTATCTCTGAATTTCCACCCAGTTGCCTTTACATCATCTATTCCTGGCAAGTCTCTTCTCCCTTTAGTATTTTGTTGTTTTGTTTTGTTTTGTTTTAACTCACTGAGTCTAACCAGGGCCATCTCTATGAGGAGGGATTCAGAGGCCACACTGGAGTTCGTTGGACATATCCGTGGCTAACTAACTGCAAAGGATGACTTCCTCTCTCCTCCAGAGCTCATCGGTAACCAGTAGATCAGGAGGGAGAGGCAGGACCTTCCCAGGCTCTGGGGAGTCCATGTGACTGTGGACAGGCCATGGCAGGCAGCCAAGGCTCCTGTTGCTTGTGTCATGCCAGAAGCCAGCATTTCACAGCCCTTCTTCCTTCTTTCTTGTTCCTAAAAATTCTTCCTGCCCCCTCTTCTGCGGTCTTCCCTAAACCATTGAGGGAGTGGTCTAAATGTCTTGTTTAAGGCTAAGCAGTCAAGGGTTACCTGCTCTCAGCACCCTGAGCATTCAGGCAGCTCTGTGTTCACCACCATTCATTACAAAGAGAAGCATCTCTGGTTAGGGCTGAGATTAACACTTGTATGTGGGTATAAACACAGATTAGAAGGCAGTTTGGTGCCATGACAAACTAAAGATGGTAATGAACAGTCACAGTCTCCCCACTAGAGCGGAAGCCCTCATCAAGCGTGAGTTTTTGTTTTGTTTTATCTCTCTGCATTTACATTATCAAACAACGATCCCCTACTAGGGGCAAGCCTCTTACCTACGCAAAGAGCACCTGGTTACTCCTGTAACAGTCATAGAGTTATTGCCTCGGGAGGCATGCCTTGCCTAACAGGATGATATACAGGTGAGTGAAACTGTTGGTTCCTTTCCTCCTCACAGCATTGATAGCACCTTTCAGCACCATGAGGGCTAGTCAGCATTGGGGAAGCTTCCAGTTCAGTCCCGGCTTGACCTCTCGGTCTTGTAGTCAAGGTGTGTGGTTCCTTCAGCGATTGGGGTCTTATCATCTAGTCCTGGTGAACAGCTAAGAGTAGCAGGCTTTGTTGGGAGGTGATCTCTCGGACTCCCCTTACCAGTGCTCACAAGGAGGTATCCTACACCTGGCCCTGGGGCTTTAATAACACAAGGTTTCTAGAAGGCATACAGGATCTTGATCACTACTTCCTGCATAGGTTTCCATATAGCTTAGCCCCCTCTGACTCCGGAAGCCCTTTTCTCTGGCTTCCAGGACTGCAGCAGTCAGAGTATCAGTGAGAGACGTGCAGCAGCCATCTCTGTGCAGGAAAATCTGCAAAGTGTGTGTCTATAGTCTGTCGGTCAGCCTGTGATTTTTTTTTAAGGTAGAGACTCTTAAAGTGCTGTGTTATGGGCTGGAGAGATGGCTCAGAGGTTAAGAGCACTGTCTGTTCTTCTAAAGGTCATGAGTTCAATTCCCAGCAGCCACATGGTGGCTTACAACCATCTATAATGAGATCTGGTGCCCTCTTCTGGCATGCAGGCACACATGTATAAATAAATAACATGTGTGTACTGTATAAATAAATAAATAAATCTTTTTTAAAATGCTGTGTTATATGCCCATTTCTAGTCACAGCAAACAAGATGGTTGAGACAAACGGGATGAAAGCATTAAAATGCATCCTTATGTGCTCCATGCACATGCAAAAGAGGAAAACTAGCATCAGGCATGAGTTGCCTTCTGCAACTTATATGAAACAAGCAATAATGCCAAAAGGAGAAATGTCTGAAAAGGAAAAAACACTACTCAATTGCAGCCAAAATCTAAAAGAAAACAGAAGAATTCGTGTGTGGATTTTCACTTTCCTCATTCAAATACACATCCCCAGCCTCCATCTATTTTCCACAACACAAGTAACAAGTTACTTCCTAAAGAAGAAAGCATCTCCTCAGAAGCTAAAACTCACTTCTTTGGAAAATACCAATGTGACTCTAGCTCCCATGAGTTGAGAGGCTTTTCTCCCCCACTCCGAGAATCTCCTTCTCTGTTGCTGCCTTGGCTCAATAAAAGAGAATTCTTGATTGCTCAGACAAAAACTATCCTTCTTTTAGATTCCACTCACAGAGCCTGGTAGCTGGCAGTGTGCAGGCTTCACTTTCCAGAGCACACTGGGTGTACTTCTCCCACGCAAAGTGTAGTCACACTGGGTGTACTTCTCCCACGCAAAGTGTAGTCACACTGGGTGTACTTCTCCCACGCAAAGTGTAGTCACACTGGGTGTACCTCTCCCACGCAAAGTGTAGTCACACTGGGTGTACCTCTCCCACGCAAAGTGTAGTCACACTGGGTGTACCTCTCCCACGCAAAGTGTAGTCACGCTGGGTGTACCTATCCTATGAAAAGTGTAGCTAGGCCTCTCTGCTCTGGTTTTGTTTTTCTTGCGTCTTTATTGGTGACGTGAGAAGCTTACGGGCAGTCCTTTGGTTGTTTAAGCCATGTAAAGCCAAGGTTAACACCAGAGCCGTGTCAGCGTTTGACTGTCACCAGGTCATATTTGTTTCATTGCCAGAGAAGTGTTTCTCCCGCCATCCAGCTACGTCTCTAACTTGTGGCCATGGATAAGACGTACTAGGAATTGTAGCTAAATCCTTCTACCTGTGGCAGAATTTGGGTCTCCTACGTATAAGTCACCCCTCCTTGGTAAAGCTCTGTTAGGATAATTCTGTTACTGTCTCATTTCAAAATTTCTGCTGGACAAAAGAAGCGACCCACCATTGGTGCCTAGCTTCTGATTCTTTCTAAACATAACCTGGTTCCAGAATTCACTTTTCTTTAAATTTTTTTTTTGTTCTAAGATCCTTGTGATTTTTAACTTAGTTTTTAATCTTTACAATATTTATTATTTTTAAAACATAATAAATATAATTAGTCATCCCTCCCCCTGGGACATGAATTTTTATTTCTTAATTTTTGACATTTGCTATAAAGCCGTCACTTCTTCCTTTCTTTTCCTCCCTCTAAAGCCTCACACACACACACACCCTCTTTGCTCTCATTCAAATTTGTGGCCTTTTTTCATTAACTGTTGGTACGTTCATTTGTGGCATATATGTGCATGTGCGCGCGCGCGAGTGTGTGTGTGTGTGTGTGTGTGTGTGTGTGTTCCTAGATACATAAATACAACCTTCTCGTCTGTATAATGTTATTTGTGTGCATGTTTTCAGGACTGACCATTTGGCATACTTTTCTCCAGGGGAGGACTATTTTATCTCTAGGATGAAAGTGGATGTTGTATAACTTGGATTCTTTGGCATAATTATTAGGAAACTAGATTTTTTTTTTAATGGCAATCTCTCATGACACTGGCTTGAATGTCAACCGATGGATGATGACAGCTTCTGGGGCTGAGGACAGTGTAAGCCATATGGGAAACACTGGCCCAGAGTCTACCGAGAAGAAACGCATCTGCATCTTGTCCTTTTAGCTCCACTCTGCCCTGAGCTGTGTCACTGCTTCCGAGCTGCATCTCGGAGTCACTGTCAACATACGTGAACGTACTTCCTTCCTGAACTCTCAGAAGTACTGTGGCAGTGTCGTCAGATCCTTCAGGGTTGGTTATGACTGGATAGCAAGAATAATCCCGAGAAACGGAGATGTCCAAGTGGCTGGATTAGCTGCCCCTCCATCCGAATTCATGCACCTTCACCCAAGGCTTCACGCTTAATTTTATGTGATGAAACATGAACATAGTATGTTCCTTGGTAATTTGATTGGCAGGAAGTGGAGAGAAAAACATTACAAGCACTGCTTTTTAATAATTGATAATTACTTACATGGATCCACTAAGTTTAGGCACACAATTATATGACTAATTATGTTGAAAATCCAAGTGGATGCTTAAACAGATGACCATGCCCTGAGGCCCTTTCCATTGTTTCTGCTGTCTCATTTAACCATGCAAATGTTATTAAGCATTCCTGGCTAAAAATCCTCAAGCCCAGGCAAGTGTAATTGCATAGATAATTATGCATAATTTTGTCACTTTCTATATCTAACACGGATCAGATTTTTTTTTTTTTAGTCTTAGCTTTCTACTGAGTAGCCTCCTCCGAGAAATGAAATTTATGAAATATAAGGTAAGGCAATCTTCAAGATTACTTTTTTTTACTCTTCTGCAAACCTTTTTGAAGAAAGAAAAGATAATGCTCTCTACAGAAATTAAATATACCTGTGAATGAAAACCTACATTCATGAATAAATCAAATTGAAGAGATAGCTCAACAATTAGATAGAATTATGATTATGCTTAAGGGAACCTAAGCTTGCATGTGCATATGTATATGTATACAGACTGAGCAGCAGAGATACCAGAGAGGCCTCCCAAATAAAAAGACGGGTAACAAATCTTTCAGGTCTGCACGTATCAAATCCAAGTTTATATAGCATAAGAAGTCCACAGGAAAGGGTTTGTAACAATGGATATAATTTGGTGGGTTAATTTGTTGTCATGGGAAATAGTAAGACAGCTTTACAGTGGGGAGCCCTGCCTGGTGCCACACCTCTAGGGTTGGGTTCTGCGCAGCTGTACATCGCTGCCCCTAGCTCCTACATACAGTCAGATAGTGAGCATGCACTTCAGCTTCCACCTATGTTTGTAAAGTTGGGAATCTTTTATTTTCAGTGTTTTAATATATTTTATTAATTTATTCATATTACATCTCAATTATTATCCCATCCCTTGTATCTTCCCACTCCTCCCTCCCTCCCATTTTCCCCTTACTCCTCTCCCCTATGACTGTGACTGAGGGGGACCTCTTCCCCCTGCATATGCTCATAGGGTATCAAGATGTGCATGGAGGCACATTTAGGTGCCAGCAGGTGGCCTCCAGAAATAGTGGCAAGTACCATAAAGGAAGAGGGTGGGGAGAGCCCAAGAAGAGAGATCCCAGCGGTGCAGGGGACTGTTCCAGACAGAAACTTCCAAGAAGCACCCAACCCCACCCCCCAGCCCCAGCAGACACTGCAAAGGAAAAAGCAAGGTCTTCTGGGGAGGGGGTATCCAGGGAAGACTAGGTCACTCACGGAACAGCAAGATGACCAACGTAGCTTGAGCAAGTCCAGGAAGGAACAGGGGAAGAGGAAACAAGCAGAGGTGAGAAAGGCTGTGACGGTTGGCTTTTCAACCATCACTTCAGCTGCCCTGCAAAGACCAGTCATGACTAGAACACGGAACCGAACCAAAACTTGGGCAAGCACAGCATTGCCACCTGTGACGCAACCTCCTACCCCCTGCTGCATGCTCTCCTAGCTAGGCTTTCTGCTTCAAGTAGGAGATCCTTACAAGGAAGAAAGCAAACAGCAGATGTACCTGTTCGTGAGCCAGGACACCCCGTTTGCATTTTCTGTTATTCACAGGTGGTTTTTTTTTTTTTTAAAGATACCTGTGGAAAGTTAAACTCCACATTGGCGTCTCAACATGGAATCCAAGCGTCACGACGCTGGTGTGGAGTTACCATGAGTGTGCCAGGGCTCTCGGAATTCACGGATACAGGCCTCTAATGCTGGGACCTTTCAGTTCCTTTCAGTTCAAGCTTGATTTTGTATATAAGAATTGATCTTACGTTTCTTTAATCTTTTGGTATTTTTGCTGATTGTGGAGTTAGCTTTTCCTCCTGACTGAATGCCACTTCACTAAAGTATATAAACCCATGTGGTGGGTTTTTAAATTATTTTTAGTGATTTATCTGTTTTACATGCAATGGTGTTTTGCCTACATGTGTGTCTGTGTGAGGGTACCGAATCACCTGGAGCTGGGTTACAGACAGTTGTGAGCTGCAGTGCAGGTGCTAAGAACTGAACCCAGGTCCTCTGGGAGAGCAGCCAGTGTGCTCTTAACTGCTGAACCCTCTCTCCAGCCCACCCCCACCACCATGTACTGGTTTTTTAAAAACAAAGTATTCTCATCCTCAAACTCATTCTGCCTGTTAGTGTACACTGTTCTTTGCATCTGGGTGACATCTGTACAACGTGTTTCCCTTACAGGCACAGCATTTCTTAGCAGATTGGTTCTCAGGGATGTAGTTGTTGCTCACATGGGAGATGTGGCAAGGCCTTCTGGTCAGGAGCTTTGTCCTCACACACACCTGCCTTAGATGCTCTGGTTCTTCATCTGTTTCATACTCAGGATCAACCTGATTGTGGTTCACGGTTTCGTCAACACTCACCATCTCTGGTCCAACCCCGCTTCACCACTTCTCGTGTCCCGATTCACCTAAAACGATCTACTTTTTTCTACCCTGTTTTACCTCCCTAACAAGCTGTTCTATCTACATTGGCTATAGCTAAATGTGACCCATTTGCCACTCCGCGCTTTCAAGCAGTAAACAACACACCCTTGCCAGTAGCCTGGGTGCCACTGCTTTT
The DNA here is from genome assembly GCF_964271855.1 of Acomys minous. NCBI lineage: Eukaryota > Metazoa > Chordata > Mammalia > Rodentia > Muridae > Acomys > Acomys minous. The sequence continues at coordinate 48,726,792 of NC_140496.1, read as the reverse complement.
TCACTGTGCTTTATACTCCACTGTGGTACCAGAAGGATTTTCTTGACTTGACATTCACTCCCTTTAGATGCATTCTGGACACAATAGGCTCAATAGTTTCTTGAGGAAATGATTTTCCAAATACTGCTGATTTGCGCAGGAAGATTTTCTCTGGTTAGTTGTAAGATGAAGCCTAGGGAGCCCCACAGAGAAACCACAGTAGAGCTGGTGATATGGCTCAGCGGCTTCCGGTGCTTGTTGCCAAACCTGACTTCCTGAGTTCAATCCCTGGCACCCATGGGTTTAAAGGCCACTTCTGAGAGTTGTCCTCTAATCTCCACATGTGTGCTACAACACACATATGCGCACACACACACAAAGACACATACATGTGCATGCATGCACACACACATGCTGCACACTAAGTAAATATGAAAAGAAACAACTTCATACGTCACATGCCTACAAAATAAGGCTCCAACCCCATTCGTTTGTAAATAATAAGGTTTAACACCTCATGTTATAAAGCCATTTTGTAAAATGTTCAATTTCATATTTTCTTGTCTTGTGGCTGGAATATTACTGTATACTACTATAGGCTCTCTCCCCATAGGGAGATAACTATAACTAACCATATACCAGAGCCACTGTCCTTGTCCCTTGGCCAAATAAAAATATACAGGCTCATAGAACTGTACATTGAACGAAGCATCTCCTGTCAGTTCATCTCTGAACCACAAAGGGGCCAGATTTCTCGTGTGGTCCAGGGGCAACATGGGGTTAAGGTGGACTGCATTTCAGGAAGTGTTGGGTTGCCTCGCTGCTCTGCGGTGAAAGGCTGCATAGTCCCAGCTAATGACTTGTAGAATCCTCATCCTCAGGTCTCTCAGGTGGGTTCAGTCGATCAGCTTCCGCTGAATGATGAAAAGGTTGAGATAAAATAAACTGACAGTTGCTACTCATCGTAGGCTGCAAGCTGCACCCAGGCAGCTGAGACCCTGGGAGCCCTCTTTCTTAAACAAAGGCTTCCACTGCAATGAGCAATGAACTCAAAAAAAAAAATCCAGAAATGGGGGGGGGCCGATCGGCAGCTGGTGACCGGCAGGAGGAGGAGGAGGAAGGAAGGAAAATAGAAAACACAGCAATTGTTGGCTAATTAGAAGCCATTCCCACCTACTTAGTACCAACCCATTAAGCAAGAAACACTCTCCTCTCTCTTCCCCGCTACACATGACAGTATGCTCCAGTCAGTCCCCCACCGGCTGTCTCTGTGCCCACAGATGAACACACTGCCAGCTTAAGAATGCAGTAATTGATTTAGGACAGTGCAACTGCAGCTTTCACGGCCCATTTTCTGAAGATACTAATGTGGCATTGGTGAGGCCCAGATAAAGCAATCAGACCTGTAAACTGACAGCTGTCAAAATCGACATTTGCAGAGACAGCCTCAGTGTGCTGGACTTACGTGAGCCTCAGCAGACAGTTGTGTAAACCACTTTCCCCACTTTGCTGAGAATGACTCAAATACTTAAATATCTTAACTATCTGCAAGCTATCTCTACAGACAAACAGACAAACACACACACACATACAAACACACAATTTTTAAGACAATGTGAAAATTACAATAAGGAAACATACAACTACTTGACATTACTTTTTGAGCAATGTCTTAAACTAAAACTCTTTTAGTCCCCTTTTTAAGCTTTGGGGACTTAATCAAACCCAAATGAACTGCTAAGCTGTAACATGATGCAGTAAGATAATGTCCACATGCATGGATCTTCTTGTTGTTCACATGCATGGACCTTGTCATTGTTCTGCGTGCATAGACATTCTCACTGTTCTACATGCATGGACCTTCTCATTGTTCTGCATGCATGGAGCTTCTCACTGTTCCCATGCATGGACCTTCTCCTTGTTCCCATGCATGGACCTTCTCACTGTTCCTCATGCATGGACCTTCTCACTGTTCTGCATGCATGGACCTTCTCACTGTTCTGCATGCATGGACCTTCTCACTGTTCCTCATGCATGGACCTTCTCACTGTTCCTCATGCATGGACCTTCTCACTGTTCTGCATGCATGGACCTTCTCACTGTTCTGCATGCATGGACCTTCTCATTGTTCGCATGCATGGACCTTCTCACTGTTCCTCATGCATGGACCTTCTCACTGTTCTGCATGCATGGACCTTCTCACTGTTCCTCATGCATGGACCTTCTCACTGTTCCTCATGCATGGACCTTCTCACTGTTCTGCATGCATGGACCTTCTCACTGTTCCTCATGCATGGACCTTCTCACTGTTCTGCATGCATGGACCTTCTCACTGTTCCTCATGCATGGACCTTCTCACTGTTCCCATGCATGGACCTTCTCACTGTTCCTCATGCATGGACCTTCTCATTGTTCCCATGCATGGACCTTCTCACTGTTCTGCATGCATGGACCTTCTCACTGTTCCTCATGCATGGACCTTCTCACTGTTCTGCATGCATGGACCTTCTCATTGTTCCTCATGCATGGACCTTCTCACTGTTCCTCATGCACGGACCTTCTCATTATTTCTCATGCATGGACCTTCTCATTGTTCCCATGCATGGACCTTGTCATTGTTCCTCATGCATGGACCTTCTCACTGTTCCCATGCATGGACCTTCTCACTATTCCTCATGCATGGACCTTATCACTGTTCTGCATGCATGGACCTTCTCACTGTTCCTCATGCATGGACCTTCTCACTGTTCTGCATGCATGGACCTTCTCATTGTTCCCATGCATGGACCTTCTCATTGTTCCTCATGCATGGACCTCCTCACTGTTCTGCATGCATGGACCTTCTCACTGTTCTGCATGCATGGACCTTCTCACTGTTCCTCATGCATGGACCTTCTCACTGTTCTGCATGCATGGACCTTCTCACTGTTCTGCATGCATGGACCTTCTCATTGTTCACATGCATGGACCTTCTCATTGTTCCCATGCATAGACCTTCTCATTGCCTTAAGGTTCCCCACAGTGTGTAGATAAGCTTGGAAGTGTTCACACTGCATCTGAACTTTTTGTTGGCAAACAAAGGTCCTGTCTCAGATGTTACTATGCAGTTCTCAGTTCTTTGATATTTTCCCAGGCTTACATATCAGTTTCTGCGCCTAATGCAGATTTTTCAGCTATTTGTTCAGTTCTTTTGCCCCGGTTTGCACTATTTCCAAGAAATACTTCATTTGTTGGTCAGATGTTTACAGACATTAGGAAAAGGAATAGAAACAAAAGGACATTTTTCTCTGAGGATAAATCAAAATGACCAGAAAAGTTGGTGAACCATTAGACTTTCAGATGTTGAAGATCAGGTTCCTAGTGAGACAGTTGCAGCTGGAAATGCCTGGAGTGCTCGGGGGCCCATCAGCAGAGGGGCAATGCTGGAAATGTAGGTAGTCAGAGTAGCAGAACATGGTGCTGTGGCTGTACCCATGCCCGTAAAGCAAGTGAGGCTGAAATGTAAGTGCTCATATCTTTGAGACTTGTGTGTGCACATATGTGTATAGGGTCCAACCTTGAGTGTTTTTGCTTTTGCTTTTGTTTTCTGAGACAGAGTCCCTCACTAGGACCTGGGACTTTGTCAGGGAGCCTCAGATATTGTCCCATATCTAATCTACCTCCCCAGCACTGTAATTACAAGCGCCTGCCACCATGCCCAACCTTCTTCGTGAGTATTGTATTTCACGGGAGGGTGTTCAGGGCTCCTCATGCTTGTACGGCATAATTGTGCTGACTGGGCTGTCTGTCTCCCTGGCCCCTCTAAGTCTGTGCTTCTCACGCTTCCTAATGCTGGGACCCTTTAACACAGTTCCTTATGTTATGGTGACCCCCGCGGGAAAATTGAATCAGGGTTCACCTGAAAGAGGGAATGGGGAATGAAAGTAGGATACAGAGACGTGAGAAATAACGAATCAAGTCAGGACATTTCTGATCAAGATTCACTTTATTGCCCACTAACAGGAACATATATAGGGCAAGGTCAATAGGATCTGTTCTTATCTCACTCACCCTAGCCCCCAGGCAAGAATGCAATAGCCTAAATCGCTCCCTGTAGAACTTCCTAGTTCTCTGAGTAGTTCCTTGTAAGAACTTCACAGTTCTCTGGGTGGTTCCATGTTGAGACTTCCCTACTTCTTTCAAAGGTAAATAGTCCAAGGGTAGCCTAGAACACAAGACCTCGTGAGGCAAAGGTCAGCAACTCGAAGGTCACAGCATGCAGTCTAAGCACAGGATTTCTGACAGGGCAGAATTTGACATGGGTTCCCACAACTCCCAGCCATAAAATTATTTTCCTTGCTACTTCATAACTGTAATTCTGCTACTGCTATAAATCATAATGTAAATATCTGTGTTTTCCATGATGTTAGGTGACCCCTGTGGATGGGTCGTTTGACCCCTAATGGGCTTGGAGCCCACAGATTGAGAACCAGCACTCTAAGTGCTATTTTTAGTCCATGTGAATAGAATGGATCAAGTTCTACAAATTGACTTAGTATTAATTTAAAGCATATATTTCAAGCCTAGGCTTATTATGTAGAGCACCACCTGATAATTCCACGCTTTTCTAGGGAGACAGACACCAAGCCTTGTGCATTGCACCTCACACATACCTGGACAGCAGTGGGGCCTATAAAAGCACTGCAGCAGAGGGCCAGGCGGGGGCCATCTTGCTTTAACACCGTGGCCTGATGTCTTGTCAGCTAACCTTATCCACATAAAGCCTTGAAAGCAATGCACCAAAAAGCTCTTCTTGTATCACAAACAAAGTCTACTATTTTAGAGAGTGTGTGAGAGATGCACACATGCATACCCGCGTCTGTTCTTTGACAACAATGGTGGAAAGAATGTGATTCCCTCAGTTACACCAATTTAGTGGCCTTTAGTTAAATGCTTAAGCTCTGACTTCAAATTAACTATTAAAGTACCAGTATTACTTCACATGAAATTAAATGGTGATGATTTTATTATCTGACCACAATCTTGATTTTGGAGACAGTCAGCCCAAAGGATAAACAAACCATTGAAAATGATTTTGAGAATTATAATGCAAAAGTTTGATTGTTTGGAAAACGTGACACATGAGCAAAGGTTGTGACTCTTCAGACTGTGGGAAAGGAAGGCTCTCTAATTACCCAATAACCGTGTCCAAAGAGGCATCATTAAGCAAAAGAGACTTTAGCAGCTGTTCTCCATCTCTCCGTGGATGGGGCTGAGGCAAACAGACTGGCAATTACAGCACAAAAGTCCTTTTCTGAGATCTCTTGTTTATTGGAGTGTAGAAACCACTCACTGTCCATCCGTCAAAAGCTGGTGGCTCCCACCAGCTTCATCTGGCTTCAGCTAGCCCAACCTGCTGTTGCTGCTGTTGCAGTCTTTCATAAGTGAATACTCTTTCCCTTCAATGAGATGTAAACTCAATGACAAAATCAATAAGTGGCTGAAAAGAATAGCATCTCTCTCTCTCTCTCTCTCTCTCTCTCTCTCTCTCTCTCTCTCTCTCTCTCTCTCTCTCTCCTCCCTTCCCCACTACCTCTCCTGCCCATCCAAGCACATGGAATTCTTGAGCTATTTGATGTGGGAATGACCCTAGAAGTCCTTCCAAACTAAATGGCCTCATGTTACATCACACAATCAATTTTTCTATTGATGTCCCTCAACCACATGGAAAAACTTTAATTTAGTTAATTTGTTTAAGGGGAAAATCTAAGGAAACACTTATGTAGAACATTCATACTACAAAAGGCCCTGATTTCCAACCTGCCCTCCATTGGGAAGATGGAAGAAGAAAAAGCTCTGCAAAGATGAGGCATTCTGCTGAGGCCATATAACCCAGCTCCCTCCCAGGAGCCCCTGTTAGAACCATCAGCCTGAGAGTTAGGACGTCAGCTTTGTGACCGATGAAAAGGACGCTGAGGTTATAGCTCCTGCCCAAGGCCTCGTGGGTGACAAGGTCAGGACTCCAAGGCACTTCAGAGAGCATACTTGCAACCTTTCCCAACAACTTGTGTCATCTTCATTGCTTTGTTGTGATTTTGACATTTACAAAGATAGATTAAGTTACTGAAAATGTTTACCATCTGCCTTCTCAGAAGGTGCTGGAAAATAATGCGAGGCTGCACTGTGTGTTACCTTTGTATATTTGATATGGTTCCGTACAGCATTCCTCTATTATATAGCAAATAGTATGGTGCATTTAGGACTTACATCATGTATGTATTATATAGTATATGTGTTTATATATTGTGCTGTGTTATGCTAAACTGCAATTGAGGTTTCAGTCCTTTCTCAGTGGAGAAAGCTGGCTTAAGCACCTATGTTAGTGGCTGAATCTACTTTCCTTGAGTTGTGAGGAAGGTTAAGGATTATAAGTCTTAAGTTTTCCACTGTACACACTGTGTGAAGGTAAAGACCTGAGTTAATTGCTCTCTAAAATTTTCAGTGATTTGTCGCCCGTCTTCCTCTTTTTAATCTTGAAAAAATAATGAAGGAATGTGGTAAACTTGCCAGGCTATAGCCTAGAACATGGTACTGCCTTGCAAATATGGAAGACAAAAATCACAAGTGTTTCTATGTTAATAAAACATAGAAGGGTGCTTCTCTCCTGCCTGGGGTCCCTGGATGCGCTTTGTCTGAGCTCCCCAGCGGCCACATTTGAGAAATCCAACTAAGAAGAACATTTGAAACCATAAATCCCTCTACTCAATGGATGCTTCATACGCTGCCTATCTCGGGAACACATGCTATGGAAGTTATGTTAAAACACAGTGTAAAGGACGTACTTTCTGCGTAAAGATCGCATAGAAAGGACAACCCACAAGAAAGAAAAAGGTTATTGAGCAGGAGGAGAGAACGTGTTGGCTCTGTTTCTTAACAATTAAACTTTATTATACAACCCAACTAGCTTACACAAGAAGGAAAAAAGGTTAAAGAGACAAAAGAGTGAACCTTCCGGTATCTGTTCCATGGGACAGGTCCTTAGGTGTCTCTCTGGCCCGAGTGCTGATCCAGCCTGTTCGCTGCTCCACTCGCGTTCCCACAGTCTGAACTTGTTGTTCTCTCCTCCCCACCTGCCTGAGTCACGTGGGAAGGGCGGTCTCCTTCTCCCATTGAGGGTCAATTAGAAAAACAATAGCCCAGGTGGGGTTCCCAGGTCTGCTTCCTGAATTCCAGGCCCAGGATGGCTCCATTCACTCTGTCACAAGGTATTCATGGGGTGCCCCAAGGGTAAAGCCCGCCAAGATTGCTTCCACCTGTGACAAAGCTTAATCTTTCCCACAAGAATGGGAAATGAAGCATCTTCTATGTGCGTCAAATAACTATCAGGAACCAATTTATAGAGCAAAAGTAAAGTTAGATTTGTAACGCACTATATTGTCCTGTACAACTCTGAACGTGCTGAGCCCGTGGTGACGTCACTCCACCGTCCATGCTTTCACTGTCCATGCAGCAAGCTGAGTAGGTGTCACTGCCCCGGACATTCTTGCTTGCTGAGCTTGAGGTTTGCTCATGGCCTTTGTTTTATGTTTTTGTTCTCCGAAAATTAAAACTCAGGGCTTCCCCATCACTGCTGGAATCTTTATTGAGTTCACTTTACCACCAAGTTTATTTCCTATGAGTCTTGGGAAGTTTCTTAAGTCTTCACATGCATAAAATGACTTTTGCAGCATTTCCTGGCACACAGCTGGGCAGATTTCATTTTCTCGAGATACCAAGGTGAAACATTTCCAAGTACTACTGTGATAAAATTTCATTTTCTGGTAGTCCTACACTGCAGGTGAATAACTTGAGCTAATGCAGTATTGGAATAGCATGCTTCTGACTTTACTTGTAATGAAGTTCTACCAAACCCCACAGTCTTCTACAGTACTTGCTTGTATTGAATAAATCTTTCATATCACAATCCTCACGTTAATTTTAGTTACCAGGTTGGCATGTGCATTTCAGGATTTTAATCTTAAACTCCAAACTTGAGTTATTTTCAACCATCACGTGTTTTTAGAGCATGAGGGAGGGTAGGCTGTATTTTTTATTGTGGCTTCCAAATCTCAGCCTTGGAGGCCCTTTTAAAAAGAGACTTTCGGTGATTAACTTAATAAGCTTCTTAATCCGTATGTTTGACACTCAAGTTAACTCAGCTCAGAATGATCTTTTCAAAAATGTTTGTATTAAGTTTGCGTGCCCTGACTGGGGCAGGGTCAAGGCCTGCGTTATCTGACCTAGCACTTCTGTTCACACGTGGTTCTCAGTCCTTATTATGTCACTTCCTTCTGGAGTTACACCAGCATGTGTGTTTCCAACATTCTTGCTAGGGTACTTTCATTCTTGTAAGACTCACCCAGAGTCACAAACCCTGATCCATTGGGAATGCAACAAGAAGTTATCTATGCCAAGATGTGAGAGATGGAGATTCTAATATCAATCCTATCTGCCATCACTTGCCGTCTAATCTCTATTTTCTGATGTGTTACATGAACAGATCATTGGTATTAGCAGGGTGGGTGCTTATGGTTTGGATATCGAGGGGGTCTGACAAAGGCTCAGCTCCTGGGTCGGCTGCCATTAAAGGTGGTGGGATTGCTAAGAAGTGAGGCGCGGGAGGAGCTAGTTAGATCAAGGACGGTGGCCTTGGGGGAGGTTAGTGTGGCTCTTTTACGCCTTACGCCACAGTTAGTTCCATGAAACGTAAGGTGTTACTTAAAGCAAAGTTGGCTGCTGTGTCTCTCTGGCTTCCTGTCCCTCTAACATGTGTTCCCACCATGAAGCCATTTGCCGTGATCTGATGCTGCCCAGAGGCTGGACCAATACAGTCCCCGAATAATATTGCTTATAAAGAACCCAGACCTTGGTATCTTTTAATTATTTCTTTTATGTTTTGAGATTATTATATAAAAATCATATCATTTTCCCCCTTCCTTTCCTTCCCTCCAAACCTTTCCAAATACTCCTTCTTGTTCTCTTTCAAACTCATGGCCCCCTTTCCATTAATTATTGATACATACCTATATATATATATATATATATATATACACACATATGTATATGTGTGTGTGTGTGTGTGTGTGTGTGTGTGTGTATAATATATACACAGACCCAGCCACACAGCGCCAAATCTCCTTAATTAGAACCTGGTCAGAAACTCCACATTACAACAGCCCATCCAGCAGATAATCCAGTTGTCTACTTTTATTTTTAAAATCGCCTAGTTAATAGGTTAAATATTAAAACTAGTGTTGTGGCTCTGTGGCCACAGCAATGGAGCCAAAACATACATATATATAAATAACACATACATATATATGTATATATATATATCACATACATATATATGTATGTATACATATATGTGTATGTGTATATGTGTGTTTATGTGTGAGTGAGTGTGTGTGTGTGTGTGTGTGTGTGTGTGTGTGTGTGTGTGTAACTACAACCTGCTCAGTCTGTATAATGTTACTTGTATGTTCTCAGGGCTGACCATTTGGTATTGAATAAGCAACTGGTGTTGTCTTCCGGGGAGAAGACTATTTCTCCTGCTCTCAAGCATCCCTTAGTTGCCTGTTGTTCTCTGTGTTGGGTCGATTCTTTTCTTATAGCCATAGAAAACACACTACTAGAGAAGCATGGAAGCAAATAAGGATGAGAACTCCAGAACAGTGATAATTTACGTACTTGTAAATATCATTCACAAATTCGAGATATAACTTTTACAGAAAGCAAACGGAAGTGCTACTTTGCACTTTGTATTTGTGATGCATGTTTAGCACTTTAAGCTCTGTGATTATTTGTAACTCAAAAAAAAAAAAAAAGGCGGGTTCTTGTAACATGCGCACACACACACAAACACTACAAGAAGCTCAGACAGTGCCATCGTTCATTTGCTCACACACTGTCCTGAGGATAGAGGTCCTGCCACAGCCCCAGCTCCGCCACCACCCTGCTCCACAGCCCCGGCTCCGCCACCACACTGCGCCACAGCCCCAGCTCCGCCACCACACTGCGCCACAGCCCGCAGCTCCGCCACCACACTGCGCCACAGCCCCTAGCTCCGCCACCACACTGCTCCACAGCCCCGGCTCCGCCACCACACTGCGCCACAGCCCCAGCTCCGCCACCACACTGCGCCACAGCCCCGGCTCCGCCACCACACTGCGCCACAGCCCCGGCTCCGCCACCACACTGCGCCACAGCCCCGGCTCCGCCACCACACTGCGCCACAGCCCCTAGCTCCGCCACCACACTGCGCCACAGCCCCCAGCTCTGCCACCACACTGCGCCACAGCCCCCAGCTCCGCCACCACACTGTGCCACAGCCCCGGCTCCGCCACCACACTGTGCCACAACCCCTAGCTCCGCCACAACACTGTGCCACAGCCCCCAGCTCCGCCACCACACTGCGCCACAGCCCCCAGCTCCGCCACAACACTGTGCCACAGCCCCCAGCTCCGCCACCACACTGCGCCACAACCCCTAGCTCCGCCACCACACTGTGCCACAGCCCCCAGCTCCGCCACCACACTGCGCCACAGCCCCCAGCTCTGCCACCACACTGCTCCACAGCCCCCAGCTCCGCCACCACACTGCGCCACAGCCCCCAGCTCTGCCACCACACTGCTCCACAGCCCCTAGCTCCGCCACAACACTGCGCCACAGCCCCCGGCTCCGCCACAACACTGCAGCCTGTCCGTATAGAGCTTCCCAGAAGAACTCTGAAAAAGGAGTCCACAAAGCTCAGTTTGGGGGAGAAACATAGGTTTTAGCAGATTTGGAAGAACATATGAAAATTGTATAATTCTAAAACTGCCCTTTCACAACTGTTTGAACTTGATTAAAATATTTGCAACATTGTACCACAAACTGTACTGTCACATTTGTTTCAAGTAGGAGGATTTTAGAAGACAGTAGATAACTGCGGTTTTTAAACACTATTTTTCTTTTATAACCTGTACTGAAAATTGATACTATTTTTATCTTACTTAAATGCACTTCTCTTTCTTACAAGACTAAAAAATTTTGTTAGGGTCGTGTTTACTATTCCTGACACTTCACAAGGAGCTAAAGATATGTGTAATACTTCCAAATTGTAAAACATTCCAATTTTTGAGAATCTGCACATGTATGGAATTCCAAGTAGCTATAAATGTCATTACTAAGCCCAGGTGGGGGTAAAATATAACATTTTATCAGACAAGAAGATTGTTTGAATGTAGTATGGAATTTAAGATTCGCTTTCTAGCCTTGGCCATCTACTTATAAAGGGCTCTAAAAGCAGTAGAAATAGCAGGTGGTTCCAGTCTACAGGAAAACCTATAAATTCAGCCTGATTTTTGACGGCTTCCAGGTTAGTCCTCCATTAAGTAGAGATTCAGAACCAATGTAAAGGAAATAAAAGGAGCTGTTAGCAGCCTCCCCGGTAGCTGGGAGCCAGGGACCGTGGGATGGATAGAGGTACGGCCAGACCCAACCACACAGTGCCTAATCTCCTTAATTAGACCTGGTCAGAAACTCCACACTACAGCAGCCCATCCAGCAGATAATCCAGTTGTCTACTTTTATTTTAAAAATCGCATCGTTAATAGGTTAAATATTAAAACTAGTGCTGTGGCTCTGTGACCACAGCAATGGAGCCAATATAAGAGGACATCTTGCCAGGCGTGGTGGTGCATGCCTTTAATCACAGCACTCAGGAGGCAGAGACAGGTGGATCTTGGTGAGTTCGAGGCCAGCCTGGTCTACAAAGAATCCAGGACAGCCAAGGCTACATAGAGAAACCTTGTCTCGGAAAACCAAATAAATAAATAAATAAATAAATAAGAGGACATCTTATATCTTGCTTGAATTCAGTTTATAAAATTGTTCAAAAAATTGTCTGTAAGCTATGCAAGTGTTCTTTAAAATTTATGCATTGATCTTGGTTAAGCCCTCAAGCTATATACCTAAACATTGGGAAAAGACAAAACGATTTAGAAAAAATTTGGAAATTAGTTGGAAGAAAGCACACTGTAAGGGAAACACCACAAACTGCAACAGGTAATATCCATTGACGTTGCCAAAAATAGTTATTAACAGATCTTCCTCTAAATTCTTCACACAATAATTATGGGATTAGATGTCCATTTCATTTTTGTATGCTACCCTTAAATTAACTCTTAGCAAGTTGTACTGGGACAAGTTCTTCTCTCACTGTTCAAAGCAGGTGCCCAGTAGTAAGTCTGAAAGAGCATCTCAAAAAAACGCTTCTGTATGAAGTTTCTCATTGTTTCTGGAAACTAATTCCTTATATAGAGTGTGTTTCCTCCCAGGTGTAGGAATGTGTACACGCAGCAGATGCGGTGAAGCTCGCGATAGCAGTATGGATGTAGCTACTTGGGTTTCTTTGTTTTGGTGCTGCCTGGGATGAATCCAGGACCGGCAGCAGGGCACGTGCTAAGCTGGTGCTCCAAGGCAGAGCTTCGGTGATTTGACGCATGCGCACTCACTCCCAAGGCTTCGCCGCTGCCGAACCCAGAATGCATAGTGGAAAGGAGATCTTTCTACTTAATTCTTACCCCCCCCCAAAAAAAATTGAATAGAAAAAAAAAGGAGGGAAGGGAATAAATGAACACTGAAATTGTCCCTCTAAAATTTTGTCTGGCAACAGGGTAGTGACCCCTAGGTGATGACAAAGGGGGAACAGAGAGCCTTAAGACACGTTTCTGTTCAAGACCAAGACGTTTTGATGGATCACATTCAGGATTGGGAAAAAAAAGTTACAAACAAAGCATAGTCCTGGGGTAGGTGGTACTTCATGAGTATCAGGAGATTGTGTACCTGGGAGTATATAGTAAGGAAAGAAAGCTAAGTGGCATTCTGAGTCTGTTCCTGAGAACGAGGCCGCGATGGAGAGCGAGGTGGCTCATCCTGAAAACCGTCACCGTCATGGAGGGTTGTATTTCCACTGAAGTGCGGTCGATGTTTTCAGAAACTCCTACAACTCAGAGCTTACCCGGGAAATGCCCAGAGTCCTAAGCTACAGTGTGTTTGCATGTTTGTGAAACAGCAAGGACACCAGCTTGGTTTTGGAGGAGAAAGCTTGTTAGAAGTACAGGGAGCAGAGAAAGGGCCCCCGAGTTGGTGGCTGTGATATGGGAAAGAGGCAAAGGAGAGGGAAGGGATTGTAGGGAGCCGGAGAAGAGACTCGCAACGGAAATGTTTAGGCAAGGCAGATGGGACCCAACCTAAGAGTTGCGGTGTTGGCTTTGGGCCTGAGCCTGGACACATCGCCATCCACACAGGAACGCAGGCACAAGGGAGCGTAGGCGAGTGACAGGTTGGAAGCTTCTAGGGGCCGCCCTTTGATAACTGCAGCTTCCACAGAGCAGTAGGAAAAAGCCATCCCAGTCTGAGAGACAAAAAAAATGAGTGTGTTAGTGAGCTATCTGCTGCTTCATCAAATGCTTGAGGCAATCCACGTGTGAAAAGGAAAGCGTTGCTTGTGTTCACGGTCCTGGAGGCTCCAACCATGATGAGGCAGATGCACATGTCCCAGCCCCCATGAGGGCTGGGCACTGGGAGCAGGTCATGGCAGGGCATTGAGGCTGGAAAGCTCTTTCACCTGGTGGCCAGGAAGCAGCTGGGCAGAACCCTACGGTCTCCTTAAAGAACAGACTGGCTACAACACCCAAAGACCCCCTACTTACACGCTCCTCACTTCCCAACAGCGTTCCTCAGAGAAACAAGCCTTCCAGCCATGGGCCTTTGGAGGACAAGCAAGGTCCATGTGGCAGACGCACAGTTATCTTCTAGAATGAAAGGGATATGGGCTAGGTCAATAGATGACTGTCCCAATGCCAAACGAAGGGACAACTTCAGATAGTGTCCCTTGATATAAGGAAAGATCTGTCAGCATGCTGTGGCTCCTCACAACCAAGAAAAAGCACCCTGTGGATAGAAAATGTGAAGATATCAAGACCAAAGTAGGCGAGAATTTACTAACGTCAGTATTCAAAAGGCAATATGAGGAGTTAAGAGCTTATGCCAAAGAGAAAATAATATGATTAGTAATGAAACGTGAAAGAAATTTTCATAAAATCCTCACGGATATGCTAAATGTGAGATGTGACCCAGTTGGATGGAAAAATGGTGAAATAAAAAGCATGTCTAAAAAAATAAAAACAAAATGAAGCGTGTTGATGGGTAAAAGAAAAGGTATCATTGACAGTTACAGTTACAATCAAAGACAGAGTAAACACATGATACAGGGCTGGAGAGATGGCTCAGCGATTAAGAGCACCTGCTGCCTTTGCAGAGGACCCACATTTGGTTTCCAGCACCCGCACAGCAACTCACAACCATCCTCAACTCCAATTCCAAGGAATTCAACCGCTTTTTCTAGCTCTGAGGGCCCCAGGCACACACATGTTGCACATACATACACATAGGCAAAACGCAGATAAAAACAAAAATAAATACGTCCTTTTTAAAAAAAGTTAAAAATCCCTATGATACAGTGGTTGGGGAGTTACACCATGAAAGAAAAGAGGAGAAAAAGCTACACCCCAGCCCTGTGGTTGAGAAGAACCAAGAGATGAGAGGTCACCTACCGAGACGACAGTGCAAGGCAAAGTTTAAAAACAATCCGCAATTCAGAAACCTCAGAGTAAAACTGCAGAACTTCAGAGAAAAAGCTAAGATCTGAGCCCTGGCCAGAAGGCAAAGATTTTATGGGAGCAGGACAAGATGGCAAGCTATCTATCAAGTGACAGCAATGGAAGCCAGGACATGCACCTGGCGACCTTGCGCTGATGAGAGAAGTCGCAATCGACCTTGAACGGTAAACACAGCAAGCCCAAAGAGCAAGGGCAGGATAAAAACGTTTGCAGAAAAACAAACTGCTCCACTCTGTGCGCCACACTTAGAGCTTACTGAAGGACAAACAGATCACAGAGGACAGTCTGAAATGAAAGGAGAGGTGTCATCGAGGGAAAGAAAAAGCCAAATCTACGGTAAATCTAGACCACCAATGCTCCCGTATGAAGAAACTGAAAGCTAATCAGATGGCTTTTTTTTTAAATGGTAGAAACTGATTGCTTACCCAGCAACAAGTGGTCAGCCCTGAGATCATATACATTCCAGTAACAGTGTACGGGCAGGCAGCTTGTGTTTACAGAGAGTGAAGAAATCCCACAAGCATACTATCACAATTTTTGGTAAAATTTTAGACATGCCGAGGTTAGCATGAAATCTCAAAGGCACCGTATGTGGGGAGTGACAGTGCCAAGATTAAGTACAACAAAAGAAATATATGCTTGTGTGCCTGTGTATGTGTGTGTGCCTGTGTATGTATGTGTGCCTGTGTACGTGTGTGTGCCTATGTACATGTGTGTGCATATGTGCGTACATGTACATGTGTTAACAATATTTTTAAAGGCCATGCATTTGAGAAAGCAAAGGGAGTGCATAGGAAGGGTTGGAAGAGGAAAGGTAAGGAGAAAAAAAATGTAGTGATATTATAATTTCAAAACTATGTTTTAAAAAGCCAATAAATACAAATAAAACAGTGGGGACTGTTTAAATCAGTGGTTTTCAGGCTGAGAGTCACAGACCCTTTGGGGTTCAAGTATCCCTTTCATGGGGGACTAACACAATTATTTACATTACAATTAATAACAGTAACAAAATTACTGTTATGAAGTAGCAATAAATATACTTTAATTGTTGGGGTCACCATAAGATGAAGAGCTCTATTAAAGTGTTGTAGAATTAGGAAGGTTAAGAGCCAAGGTCTAGGAGAAGATGACCAACATACAAGAGATATTTTTGAAAAGCAAATACCCAGACAATAATCCTTAACAGAATGTGTACAGTTTGTACCAAATGATTCCAACTAAAATGAATTAAAAGGCTTCCAGCAAATAGCCATTTGATTAAAAAAAAAAGTCCTCAAAAAAAAAAGTCAAAATGGAAGTGAGAAAATTGAATAGGCATAAAGAAATTAAAATACCAAAAGCAGTGAAACATCTAACTACAGCAATTCTTAACAGATTATTAAAACGTTAAATATATTGGTAGTGAAGTTGTATACAAATTAATAAGCTAAATATATAAATTACCACATCAGAAAAATGGCATAATTCTAAAGGAAGTGAGAAAGAAGAAGTAAAGAAAAAGATCCAATTGAAGGAAACATAGCAGAGATAAAGAGGAAACGCAGTGGTTGCCACCCTCATGGGCAGAGCTAAGAGGCTCTGAACTGAGTCACCACGGCCTCCTGTCCACCTCGATTCCCCACTGGGATACTTCATGACCATCTGAAGAGCAATGGCAGCTTTCCAGCATTTACCCAGCAGCCTCCTCTCAATTATCCTCATGTGTTTCAAAAAGCAAAACACTGGAGTCATCTTCACATATCTCTCTCTCTCTCTCTCTCTCTCTCTCTCTCTCTCTCTCTCTCTCTCCCTCTCTCTCTCTCTCCTCACACCCCAAAGGCTGGCTCTCCCATTGCTTTCGCAATGCAGGATCTTTTCTAAAGTAGAAAAACCTCACGAGCATTTTGTTATATAACTTGGTAAAATTTTAAACATGCCCACGATTAGCACAACATTTCAAAGGCCCTACAGTGGGGGTGTGACCACGTCAGGCTTAGAAAACTAAAGCTGGAAAGCAGATGGCCCATGAAGTGCAGATAAATGCACAGTAAACATCTTTGTGGAAAACAGTGCAAAGACCATCAGAAGGTTACACTGGGACACCATCCATGTTTCTAGAAGCTGTCCTGGGTACTACAACTCAAATCTCTTTTCTTTTCCCATCTTACAACTTCTCTGCTTGAGTAAGAAATATTTTGAGTGGTATGGCAAATAGGTTCTTCAAAAAAATAAAATAAAACATAAAAAAGTCAAAATGGAAGTGAAATCAGCAGGCAAAGACACTTGCTGACAAGCCTGGTGATCTGGATCTATTCCCCTGGGCCCATAGAGTGGAGGAAGAGACCATCTCCTGCAGGTCGCCCTGTGACCTCTACAAATAAGCTGAGGCATGTTCACAGGTACACACACACACACACACACACACACACACACACACACGATAGATAGATAGATAGATAGATAGATAGATAGATAGATAGATAGATAAATAGATAGATGTGGATGGATGGATGGATGGATGGATAGATGATAGATACATAGATACATAGATGAATAGATAGATAGGTGGGTGGATCGATAGATGATGGATGGATGGATGGATGGATAATGGATATAGTTTTAAAGAGCTATGTAGGACACATACATAAGAATGGTGCAACATCCTTCCTAACTGAAGAAGAGGAGGCTTGGGATGTGTGTGTGCATCAATTTGAGTCTCTTGGTCCTGGATCTGAGTTGATGGAAGTATTCCAGCACCCTGTACCTGTTTCCCCCTGTGTAAGGAGGGAACAGACTTTCTGTAGCCCCAGAAGTGCCTTCTCACAGAGGCCAGGATGCTCTGAGATTGGGTACAGAATAGAGAGGCAGTAGTGCCCCATACTTTATTCATCCATGCAGGATGAAGGGCAAACCAAAAATACAGTTTGAAATTGACTTTTCTTCATATATGTTGGAAGAAGGTGTTTCTGTGTGCCACCTCTACTGCATCTCCCACAACAAAAATGGCCTGGACTGCTTCAAGTACCATCTGAGGAAGCACTGGCATTCATATTTTAATCCTGTGTTCTTCCTGGGCACATCTCCTGGGGCGGGGCGGGGGGGGGGTTGTTTAGATAATATATCTCCTTTTATCCTCTCCACATTTAAGTTTTGCTCAAGAGAAATTTATTTTAAACTATACACATTGAAAACCCTAGAATGTGTGACTCCATGGGAGAACACTTGCCTAGCATGTGTGAGGTCCTGGGTTCAAAGTTCAGTATCAAAAATTAACGATAACCAAAAAAAATGTGTCTCTTAAGACACAAAAAAAGTAGGAAATCTCTCTTAAAAGAAAACATTAATTTGTTGATCAGTCTCCAAAAATAATGAACGAACACAATGTAAAGCATTCAAGGAGGTATGTTTAAAGTTGTTTACAATCTTGCCATCACATACATGTATAGACCTCTTTGACAGGCAGGTCTGCCTGTCTAGTTACAAACAATATGGAGCCTTTGACCAAGAACTGACCATAAAGCTAACAACCAAAGCCCATGCCTTTCTTAATCAAGAAGGCTTTGCTCTTTGCTCTTAGGCATAGCCACATGATGTGCCTGTAAGGCCTGTTCCTGCATCCGAAATTATGATTAGTGTATTTAATCAATGGTTCCTGTCCTTATTAGGGTATCAACAAATCAGGGCGGCATGTACTAATTGGACATAATAACAGATAAGACTTTAGCACTAATACAAAATAATGACTAAGATTTATGGAGCCCTTGGATGCCCCGCCAGATGCTAAGCAATTTGCAGGCATCACTCTCTCGTCCTACAAAGCCAGTGTGCTGGTTATAGGTACGGTGCCCCGCTCCTCTCTGAAGCACAGGGTTTGGATGTGGGTGGTGACTAAACAGGGCTCGTTTATACTTCCTCTACTTCACGCTCCGGAGAACTGAGGCTCAGCACAGGAGGCCATGGACCGCTGCATGACTGAGCTGGAATCTGGTCTTAAGCTTGTCTGTAGATGTACACTTAGGACTACTGTTCAGGCCCTACTTGGTTCTAATTCCCTGATGCCCCAACGAGAGACTCGCCTTTTACAAAACTATTCAGTGTGAGGCAGACTGGAATTTAGGGTTGAAGTGAGTATCTCCCTGAGAAGCCATATGCCATCCAAGCCAAAGAAATTACAGGCTCATCAGACGCCTTCTGAGTCCTTAAATCCGGGAGGTCCCCTGGAGCCCTGGTGTGGAGGAGTGTCATATGATACTCAGCGTGTGCGCTCTCTGCCTGTCAGAGCCCGGGAGCCTTCTTGAAACAAGGGCTCTCGGGTTCCCGCAGATCTGCTGACCACGGTCTGCATTTTAACAAGATCCCTGCGCCCTCTGGCCTGGCTGCACTTTTAAACCCTCTAAGATGCATGAGAGTAACCATTGCGGAGGATGATATAGTGATGGCTGAGAATCATAACAGAGCGGATGTATTTTTAAAACTAGAGGAAAGAATGAATGCTTACATTACAAACGAACGATACATGCTTGAGGAAACAGATATGTTTACCCTAACCTGAATATTATGTAATATGTATATGTATCAGAAATATTATGGGGCACCCTATATGTTTATATTTAAAGAAAAACTGGTGCAAAGACTTCATACCAAGGGAGTGGCATTCCATCCATGTATACATTTCCTAGTGAGTCCAGGGAGGAGCCAGAATTGAAAGCCTGGCAACCACGTCCTGGGCCCTTTCTTTAGTGCCCATACAGACTTAACCAGTCAGCTAACTGTTCTAGAGCTGCCTTTTAACTCCTCAGCAGAGATAAGATGTGTTCTGCCTGCTCTAAAGGACCTGTAAGACACAGATACAAAACACTCTGAGAAGTAGGGAACACAATCACAAAATCTTATTTTTTAAGCACACGGCCACGTATCTAGCGGCTAAATTCATCATTCAAATGTTAACACTGCCTGACCTTAAATGAGACAAAATCTGTAGTGACGTGTTGGTCCAGAAAATCAGAGATCATGAAGACAGGTGACAAGGTGCATCTTTACCTATGTAAGTTCCGACTGAGTAGCGTCAGAGCTAACACCAGTCCCCATAGGCTGCTGTTCAGCACTGATCGGCAGCCCAGTGTCACTGAGTGCCACTAAGAGGGTAATTGGATCTGGGCAGCCCATGAAGCTGGCCAACATGCTCATGCGGGGCAGCTTAAATCACAGTTCGAATGAGACTTTCCTGTGGTTTTGATTATACGTAATGTATCTTTGAATATGCAGCTTTCTTCTGGGCCTGTGGAAAAAAATAAATGTTTGTCCCTAGACCTCTGCTTTAGTATCTGAAGGCTGGATTTGATCAATGGCGGGCCATCTACCTCCTCCTCCTTATCTTTTATAGAGATACCATGGTCACGTTCTATAATTACTAGAGAAATCTTCATTTTTAAGTGCTAGAAATCTGGGGGGGCGGAGGGGAAACCTAAATGCATGATTTAAAAGCTCTAGTGTTGCATTATTTTATCTGGTAGAATCTAATTTTTATGTATCAGTGGGTGCCTACCTCACAGGAAGCTCTTCACACCCACTGCAGATAAGCACGCATGGTGTGTGTCCGCGCCACCAACATCAACACTGAAGATTGTACCCAAAACTCGGAGACTTTAGAACAATGCGTGATTCTAAAAAATAAATAAATAAATAAAGACTAGGAACAGAGAGCAGTGGTTAGAAGCAACGTTTTGCGGCTGAAAGTTGGGCATAGTTAATAGGTTAATTTCTGTTTATTGAATAAGAGGGTCCAATGCTGATTGATATAGTAATTTCGGTGTTTGCTATGGCAAATATTTAGCTCATTATCAGTTTTAATAGCATTTTGCGGAACAAGCCTTTTCTTGACATCTAGAAAACACTATTAAATTCCCTGCATAGATACATTGTTATGACATGCAATAACTACTTGGATATAAAGGGGATTAATAATGTAAAAGGTGTTAACAAATTAGGGCCATCATTAAAAATAGACTTTGAACCATTTTGTAGCAAAATCGGATTGAGGTAATGCTCCACTCTTATGATAAAGAATTACTGCATTAATCCTGCAAAGTGACCTTATTACTCCTATTCGTCTCCAAAACCCTGGAGCATTAGAAGCCAGGAAGAGGGAAATGATCACTCCATTTTTTTTTTCCTCAGACACACCAGCTCAAATCTTTCCATCACAATTTCATAGCTCGGCCAGCCTCGTCGCATTAAGCGAAGAGGGAGTAGCTCCAGACAACATCTTTTCCTTTAATTCTGCTCTGGGTCTGCTGTCTAAAACTGGGCTACATTTTACCTAGCATTTTGTAGTAAGAAACAGAGACTAGGACTCAAACTTGGGCAGCGTCAGTGTTGGCTACAGAGCTTAATCTTGTCTTACATCAGACTTTTTGCAGTTTAGTCCATAACTGTGTCGATGCTGGTGTCTCCGGAAAGGGTAACTCGCTGAAAACTTGAGCAAACTCAGCTGCTGCCATGGTTGAATGGTGCCATCACTTCCCCTAATGTATATCTCTCTTAAAATCAAGCGCTGTGAGGCACAGCACAATTTCTCAGGAGGTCTTACTGTGTCCACCCAACCTCCCCCCCTCACCCCACCCCCCGCATAAATCTTCACAATCAAATCCTTATTTTTCTGTATTTTTTATTCTTTCTTAACATATCATAAAACATTTTTGAAAGGGTACCGGATTCCCTGGCTGCTGCAAATTCCTTGTACAATTGATATAAAGTGAAAAGAAAATGAAAATTGACATTAAAACTTGCAAGTATGGTGTCTGTGTGTTGGCAAAATCATAGCATCTTAAAACAAAAATGGGAGGCTAGAGAGATGGCTCAGAGGTTAAGAGGGCTGTCTGTTCTTCCAAAAGTCATGAGTTCAATTCCCAGCAACCACATGGTTGCTCACAACCATCTATAATGAAATTTGGTGTCTTCTTCTGGAGGGCAGGCACACATGCAGGCAGAACATTGCAAACATAATAAATAAATAAATAAATCTTTTTTTTAAGGCACACACCTTTCATCGAAGCACTTAGGAGGCAGAGGCAGGTTTATCTCTGTGAGTTTGAGATCAGCCTGGTCTACAGAGTGAGTTCCAGGTCAGCCAGGACTACACAGAGAAACCTTGTCTTAAAAAACAAACAAAAATCAACAACAACAAAAAAAAACCCTGAAATGAGTCCAAGGCATTACCTTGCCAGGCTTTAAAGATAAAGGAAGTCAGGGAAAGTTAAATAGCTTGCCTCCGTCACATTTATCTGTGAATGGCAGATGGCAACCTCTCCATTGCGGTTTTGAGGGGCCAAATATTGAGTCTGGAAGTCTTGAACTTCTCAGTGTTCTCTCTGCATCTTATTGACTACAACAGTAGTAGCTTATCTAGAACTTGAGTCCCAGGTCACATGTGTATCCTTGAGGGAACAATCATCCGACCACCTGTTACTACCCCTCACCCACAGAATGTAGACAGTAGGATCCTACTCAGCGTGCTGTGTGGATTAACTGAGATTTCCCTGTGTAAGCTACAACCCTTTACACAAACTCGGCTATGATTGAGAAGCGGTGTCTGCTTCCACTGAATTAAGACATTCTATTGTCTCAGAGGTGGATTATTAGTGGGCAGACATATTAACCAAGCCTGACGCAAAGGGACAAAGTGTTCAGTTTTCATTTGGGGAAGAAGAAAGGCGGAGAAAGATCTAGGCCTTGGCAATCAGACCAGAACTACTTAGGGGTCCAGGGCAGTTGTCAAAATAGAACAAAGAATGTGAGGGGTGGGGCAGCTCCCCTCTGCAGGCAGAGAGTGAAGGTTTGGAGGTGTTAATTGCCTCAGTGTCCCAGACAGAGCACAGCTGAGACCAGGGAAGCCAGAGAGGCTCTGAAGCAAGGGGTTACTCTGCAAGCAGAAAAGCCTGAGTTCAAATCCCCAGCTCCCAGATGAAGAGAGTTGGAGAGAAGGAGACCAGAAGATTCCAGGCAAGTGCAGCCAGTCAGTGAGAGGAGGAGAGAGAGAGCTGCCTTCAAAGGTAAGGTGGGAGAACAGAACAAAGTTAACTTGATGCCAGCCTCGCCTCCGCACACGCACATGTGAATGTGCGCACCTACACGTGAACACACACACACACACACACACACACACACACACACACACAGAGAGAGAGACAACTAAAGCCAAAGTTCCCTGATTCTAGACTAACTGCTAACATTTGCTCTAAGGTCATGAGAGAACATTCCATAGTGATGACAGGAGCTGGAGGTGACTCATGCGCTGAGCGACCCCCCAGGAAATCCGCAGAGGGGTTCTGTGATGTCATGTTGTTAGCACAATGGCTGGCTGGCTGGAGGTTTGGGGGTGGGGAGGGTTAATTGGCAGCGCGATTTAGGGAATGATTCTAAAGGAATTCCCAGTGGAATTCATCACTGATCTTTCCCCTAATGACTTCTAAATGTCAAGACAGAAATCTGCCCGCCGCTGTCTGACTTCTTCCCAGTTTCCAATCCTTGTAGGCATCTCTTCCCATCTAACTAGAGGCTTTAGTTTTCTTTAGGTAGCGGGAGAGAAAAAAAATTATCTGGCATTTGTTACACCTTATGATTTCATACTCTTAACAAAGATCCCACAAATGTAATGCTGAGGTCTATCTATCCACAAAGTCATTAACCCCGCTTTCTGAAAATCACCGCAATGGGATTTAACAATTATGAGACTAATGGTTTTTATCACAAGCCGATTAAGTTTTCCTCTTTCATTTTTTTTGACTGGACAGGAAGTCTGTGTCATTTGTGAATATTTAACCCTTCCCATTCCCTTTGCAGAGTGAAGCTGTCCTTGCACTCCCACCAATACCAGGGCAATGTTGGGGGAATTAGAAAACTTCTATTTGGAACTATTTCTAACAGGAACTGGTGTAGAAATAAAGCAGGAAGAGTGACTGTGAAAAAAACAAACAGCCTCACTATGGAGAGATGGCTAAGCAGTTAGGAGCTCTCACTGCTCTCGCAGGGAACCGCAGCTGCGTTTCCAACACCTGTAGCAGGAGACTTTCAAGTGCCAGTAAAGCCAGCTCTAAGGGATCAAGCGCCCCCTTCTGGCCTCCAGAGACACCTGCACGTATTTGCACATGCATACATGCAGACACACACGGAGATGAATTCAAAAAAATAAGTCTACAAAAATAAAAAATAAAAAAAAGGAGACCCAGCTTGTATATAATGATTCTGATCTGAACCAATGCATGTCTACCTGTGTCGAAGTTATTTATTTACACAACCACGATCTTCTCTAAGTTCAATGACATCAGTTTTTAGATATAAGCGTCTGTATGATGATCTGACCTCTGACACATCAGATAACTCCCTCCTTCCTCCCTCCCTCCTCCCTCCCTCCCTCCCTCCCTCCTCCCTCCCTCCTTCCTCCCTCCCTCCCTCCCTCCTCCCTCCCTCCTCCCTCCCTCCCTCCTTCCCTCCCTCCTTCCTCCCTCCCTCCTTCCTCCCTCCCTCCTTCCCTCCCTCCCTCCCTCCTCCCTCCCTCCCTCCTCCCTCCCTCCCTCCTCCCTCCCTCCCTCCTTCCTCCCTCCCTCCCTCTCTTCTTTTCCTCTTCCTCCTTTTCCTACTCTTTGTCCTTCTTCTTCCCCTTATTGCATTTAGCCGCCCAGAAATGTGCAAAGAGACAGAGTTTGAGTAAATAATACCTCAACTCAGACCACTCTGGCGCTCAGATTCACTCTGTCCCTGGGATCCCCGCCTTGCCCCGGATGTTATGCGCACCCCAAGAATGCAGCTCCCTGCCCTGCGTAAGTGTGTGGCAGAGGCTGTAAATTCTGAGCAGCAGAGCCCTCTAGAGGCCTGGAGCATTTAGTCAAGAGCATTGACAATTTGTTTTCTATCCTTTGAATTTGCCCTCCTAGGCCAAGCATTTCTTTTCCCCTACTGCCACAAAGTATCAGCATCATTTAGCATGGTAAGTCCAGGCACAAGCTTAGGTCTGCCCATCTTCTGGAAGTGCAAGCTCTGCTAGCAGGGGGACTACTTTGCCATCCTTGAACAGTCATGAACTTAGTATGTGTAAGATAAAAATTAGAGCTTTGGGAGGCTGGAGAGCAGTTAAGAGCACCAACTGTTCTTCCAGAGGGTTCAGTTCCCAGCACCCACATGGCAGCTCACAACTGTCTGCAGTTCCAGTTCCAGGGGACCTGACAAAACATCAATGTACATAAAATTAAAATAAAAGTTAGAGCTTTGTTTCCAAATTTATGCCGTGCTTTGATTTGGATAATAGTAAGTGGAAAGTCTAATGCATTTTGTTTTACACATTTCCTGTGTTCTCTTGTTTCTTTTAAAGAAGTAATTGGGCATTTAAATTATGATGTGATTTTATTAAGAATTTGTTTCATTGAAAACTGTATTGTCAACTTTCTTTTGTCACTGTGGTTGTGGTCCTTGTTTTGAGACCTTGACTGGCCTGGAGCTCAGTATGTAGCCCAGTCTGGCCTTGAGTTTGAAGAGATCTGCCTGCCTTTGCATCCCATGTACCGAGATAAAAGGCTTGCACCACTGCCCCCTCCTCTTCTTTTTCTGTAAGACATATCCTCACTGTGTAGCCCTGGCTTACCCCAAACTTTGATGTATTTTGTCCAGGCTGGTCTCACATTTGCAAGATCCACCTGCTTCTGTCTCCTGAGTACTGGAATCAAAGGCATGTGCCACCATGCCTGACATCTCCTTTTTATCCTGAGGGTATAGCATTTCCAACTTGTAAAACAGTAGACCGTTGTATTTTAAAAATATATCAACATGTACATGCCTTTAAAATATACACAAAGCAGCCATAATCTCGGCACTTGGGAAGTTAAGGCAGGAGAGAGCTTGGCGCTCAAGGCTAGCCTGAGTTTCATAGCAAGACTGTCCTGAAGAAAAGAAAGGGCTACTGATGTGGTTCAGTGGTGGGCGTCTGACTGGCATGTGCAAGGCCCTGGACTTAATCTTAAGACATGAATTACACCAGAGCTACCATTCTCACATCTCCCCTCCCCCACCCCAGCTTCATCCCCAACCCAAGACCAAAACATTTTAAATAACCCAAAATTCTTCCAAAGTTTAACTCCATTTTTGTTTTTATTTGGTTGGTGGCTTTTGAGGGGTTGCTGTTGTTTTGTTTTTTATTTTTATTTTTATTTTTATTTTTATTTTTATTTTTTGAGAGAGGGTGTCAAAAGACCCAGTTGAAGCTGGCCTCAAATTCTCCATGGGAGTCAAGAATGGCCCTCAAGTGCTGTCCTCCTGCCTCCACCTCTAGAACTAAAATCCTCACACCCAGCTTTGCCATGTTTTTTTAAGCCCATTCTGTAAAGAGGGGGTACGTACATAATAAAATAGACGTATAACATTAGTCAAGCCTTTGAGAAGGAGGTTCTATCACATAAGAACACGTGAGTGATGCTGATGTTAAAAATTAACGTCTTGTCCATGGAAGGCGAAGCCAATGAACTGGAAACTGGTGGTCTTTGTGGAAAAAGCAAAGAACAAACCCTGTCTTTACACCTGCTGTCACTTTCTGCAGACAATAAGAAAACACAGGCGCATTAGCGCTACCTCAGGACATGAGCATCTTGTTTGAACTGAATTTATTCAGCGCCTTCCTGCTCGTCGGTAGCGTCGACATTACTTCACTCATGGCTGTTAAGAGCCTCCATCTGGCAGCAATCCTTTCATTGTATTTTGATCATCTTTAGATAGAGTGTCAAGGCCCAAGTGATGAAATAGGAGTAAACGACACCTATGTTTGAACATGATAGAAAACAAAACAGGGGAAACACCAGCTACTGTAGTGAGGATGTACACCCTCGCACAGTGAGTCTGAGGTGTTTCCCTTTAAGATCAGTTATTCTTAGTGACGCACTTATAAGCCAATTCCAAGCATAGAGCTGGAAGTGAGCGGAGCCTGTTTACTGGGGTGACCCAGGCTTGGCAACATGTTCTCTGCCCCTCCCGCTCAGGCCCCCACAGAGAGGGGCAGGCTGCAGCTCTGTCTCTCTGAGTAGCCCCTTGAGGTTAGCTCCGAGCAGCACTTCTGCTGAGGAAGATGCTGTCAGCCCTCTGGGCTACAGGAATGTGCTGTTTTTAATAAGAATCTTGCACAAGACAGTCACTGCGAATTGGAGTCTATTTTCTCCCCTCTATCACTCTTGAAATGGAACCAATCATAACATGATTGGATACTTACGGCAAAAGCTAGTTCTGAGGAATTTCACTTCTAGACGCTACACTTACAAAGAGGGTGTCAACACAGGTGCTTTTTAGGGTGTCTCCCCTGCTCCGTGGTCTTAATATGTCTGCGAGTTGCTTCGTCGTAGCAGAAGGGCCATAAGGGGAGAATTAAGCTCAGTCGGACAACACTACTGTCTTTGCTGCGGCTTAGCAATTGTCAGCCCTGTTAATCAGTGGCATCTCTTCTCTAAAACAAAGGTTAAGCACTTGCATGGACTCAGCCTATAAAAATTAAGGCCCTATATGTGAACATGGGATCCATGCCGATGAAAGTCCCTGAGCGCGAGCCGGGTGATGGCAGCGCTTGCTGTCCGACTTCTGTCTCTTCTGTTGTAACTTACATCAGGTGGTGACATCATCATCTGTCTCTGCATCTGTCTGTCGGCTTACCATGTGCTCTCTGCGCTCTCTCATTTGTCTCTAAAAGGACATCTTAGGAGCTGAAAAAAGTTTCTCAGTGGTTAAGAGCACTCGCTGCTCTTGTAGAGGGTGCAGGTTTGGGTCCCAGCACTGATGTGACAGCTCACAATCATCTATAACTCCAACTCCATGGCCTTCAGCAACCCTCTTTGGCCTCTGAAGGCACCAGGCTTACATATGGTGCACATACATACAGGCAGGTAAGTACACACATAAATTTTTTTAAAGATTATATATTTTTTAAATGTATCATTCAGCTAGTATATCTGAAAGGCGTTAAGACAACTACCCTTCCTTATTGCACATTCTACTGAAATAACAGAAGCTGGGAGTTTACAGCCCCCGTGGAGACAAGCTGGACTGGGAGCCAGAGAGCCACCGGCGAGAGCGCCTCGTATTTAGTAAGGTTAGAAACAGGAGACGATAGATGGGGAAATCCTCATCCAAGACGACAGCAAGAACAGATAGCTTTACCTGTTCCAACATAAAGAGATTTAGAAGAACTGTCACTCACTTAGCACATGCGTTGTTGGGGAAGACATCCAAAGCAGAAGAGCAAAGCCGAAGGGCTTGTGTGGCACAAGAGGCTGGAAGTCACACAGATAAGATAAAAAAAAAGCAGGTGAGAGGATCTGGTGTGCGAGAAGCCTTACCCCTGAGTAACGCAGCAGCTCAGCTGAACAGTTGAAGATGTGAAGATGGGCCACCTTGAAGACTTCCTGCCAACCTCACCACTGAAGTCAGCCCACCAAGGCAAGCTCAAAGTGAAAACAGCAAGACTTTGCTTTGGTTCTCAACCCCAATAAGTGGTGTAGACCGCGTGCAGCTGTTATGCTTGTGTATATATATGCATAGAATGTTTATATATGTAAATATATAACATGTGTAGTGGCAATGAACACAGGGACCCATGCCTTCTAGGCAAGCTCACTGCTATTGAGCCACATTTGTAATCATAATGGGGGGGGGGGTTAGCGCATACGCATGCGTGCGCTCTATATTTTGAATGCATATCAGAAATTAGAAAAACACGGCAAAAGTTTCCTCAATTGTATGTACGCCTTAATACTAGACAAGCCAGCCAAACTTTGAGTCCGTGGCCACTAAGAAAACAAATTTATCATCTGCATTTTTACTTTGAATTCTTTCATGGCTATGTTAATAGTTAAAAATCCTTAACTGTCGTAGTGTATATATGTGAAAAGTGCCTCACTCCTTTAAAGGTATATGTGAATTAATGAGCAGAAATTGAAAAGATATGTACCCTAAATACAATATACGTCTTTCTAATACTTGAACAATCTTTGTTGAGAGAGGTGTGGGCTCATGGAAACACTCTTGAATCCAAGTCTTGGTAGACACATGGGTTAATTACTTCACAATTTCCTGAAGTGAAAATAGACCATAGCACAAAGTATGAAGCTGCTGTTCCTGTAAACTCGAATCGTATATTCAACAGTTGCACACCACACACTTTGCCTAGGGAGAGGAACTAAACATGGTCAAAAGAGAGCATCAGTTTTTACAGAATGCAGGCTTTTCTGCCTTACAGATGCTGAGACCAGCAGAGGAAAGGAAAGAGCGCGTGAGTGAGTGACAGAGAGACGATAGAGAGACAAAGAGAAAGAGACAGAGAACAAGAGAGAAAGAAAAAGAGCAGAAGCTAGAGAAATCCTGTCAGGGAATAAACCTGAGGAGCAAAGAAAAGCAGAGGCCACAACTACTGTCTGAGCCAAAAAAAAAAAAAAAAAAAGCAACACAGACTCGTTGATTCTGTTTTTTCGAGACAGGGTTTCTCAGTGGAAAAAAACACTTTTAAGAAAACTGCCCATTGTAAAGGCACCATTTTCATAAGAACTCTCAACAATGTTTTCCAGGGTCCTTAAAAACAATCAGCTACACTCAAATTAGCAGCTCAGATAAATCACGATTAACTAGCTAATATAAGCCAGCAGGTGGCTGAGCCCGGAGACCTTCCCTGGTCGTTTAAATTATGTACATTGCAGCACACTGAGGAAAGACTGAGTAGAAGGGGGCAGCAGAAATGAGCCTATCAAAATCAAATCTGTTTCAAGACAGCGCACAGCTAGTATCTGCAAAGCTCACCTCTCACCCACAGGAATACAAGGCAGCTTTGACCTCACACTCAGCATCCCACACTGACTGCACCCGCAGTATACAAAACACACTCCGTGAATACATTCGCTCTAGAGAGATGGCTAATTGCCAACGGATGAGAAAGAAAGAATTGTTTTCCATGCATGTGACACAGAGAATAATCCTCCTAAACTTAATGCCCTTCTGTTGTTTTTTTAATTGACCTACTCTAATCTGTACAATTGAAGGTTATTTCCTAGACTATAAAAAGTGATAAAGACAGCTGGGCATGTTGGCTCCTTTATCCCAACACCCAGGAGGCAGAGGCAGGCGATATCTGTGTGTTCAAGGACAGCCTGGTCTACAAATAGAGTTCAGGACAGCCAAGGCTACACAGAGAAGCCCTGTCTCAAAAATAATAATAATAATAATAATAATAATAATAATAATAATAATAATAATAATGTGATAAAGACACCATGCAGCCACCTACCATTTAAAATGTGTTTGTAATTGGCTGTTGTAAATATGCTTGTCCATAGGCAATGTTTCTCTCTCTCTCTCTCTTTCTCTCTCTCTCTCTCTCTCTCTCTCTCTCTCTCTCTCTCATAAGGGTGTTTTGCCTACATATATCTCTGTCCATCATGTGCATGCAATGCCATCAGAGGCCAGAAAAGGGCATCAGATCCCCTGGGTCTTCAACTACAGATGGTTTTGGGTGCTACCATGTGGGTGCAATGAATAGAACCCATGTCCTCTGGAAGAGCACCCAGTGCTCTTAACCGCTGAGCCATTTCTCCACCAGAGGCTACACTTCTTGATCCTAATAGGAAATAGAATTATCTTTCATCTTGATCTTACCGCCATAAGCAGATAGTGAATCTTTGATTGGTCTGAGCAGAAAACCATGGTAGACTCAGGATACACAGCTTTATTCTGGTTTGGGCTCATAGCATCATTTGAACTTCAGAGGGAATAGGTTTCCTCACATACAAAAATACTAGACTGGACATAAAAACCTGACTGAAGTCTTTGCTAAAGAAAACTGCAGGTTCTTACTCTACTTAAACACAAGGTGAAATTCAGTCAACTCCAATGAGGTCAGTCCGGAGATCGCTGCTCATTTTCAGATCAAAGGCCCTTTGATGACAGCTTCCAGAAGAAAACCCACTCCTGGGATAGTGGACATGTGCTTCTGGGTCATTCTTTGAACTGTATTTCAACCTGCGATGCAAGCCTAAATTAAATTTTCGATCATTCCTGGAAGATGCAGTATTTACACTGAGCTGTGAAATCAGAGACGGGGACACCGTACCCCCCGCCCCCGCCCCCAGCACACATTCACTGCAGGAAAAGTTACCACAAACAAGTTTCCACCTAAAGTCAAATTACCCAGAACTAATTAACCAGCCAGTATTTTACAATATCTGCATACTGAAAACAGGATCACAACTGCTTCAGTGTTCAGAATCTAGCCTTAATTGCTTCACAAATACAGGTACCCGACAGCACAAGGTTGAGCCCGTTAGAAAATTAGTCCTAAGTCTGTTTAGACTCGGCGACATCCCCCCCATCTCTAGCCCTGGATACAGATGTTACTTCCTCAGATTATTTAGTCTTGCATTCTGTTCCAGACCTGACTGGTTCAGAGCAGCCAGTGCTGACTTGTTGCTGGCCCCTGTAGCCAAACCCTTTGATATCTTTTTTTCCCCCTCCTTTAGGTTTGTAATAATATTGTGACTACTGCTGTTCACCAATATTTTATTTATAAAATCTGTCCTCCCCTAGGGCTGGCACAGAGGGTCTGCAAGCTGAAGGCTACTCTGTAAACTCCACTCACTCTAGGAGACTGAACTTTCTCCAACATCAATCGCTGAGCTGGGAGTTTAGACAGAGCGAATTAGCCGCGCTTCCCAAACCGCAGTCCTAGAAAGCAAAGTGTCTCTTTGCAAATGGGTCTTCCTGTTGTGGCATTCTTTACATAAAAGGAGGGAATCCGTTGGGAAATGGCAGTGCCCTACCTGAGATGCTAACAATAGAGCCAAGCGAGGAAGGAAAGGGAACACAAAATTCTGTTTTGTGCCTATAACCGACCTTGTATTAACATTTTAATAGTAAACCCTGCATGCCGTACTTTAAAACACTGTGTAGTTTTCACACACCCCACGCTGTGGATTACTTGCCTGTGCTCTAATATAAATTATGGAAACCATTAGTGCAACATGAGAGGCACTGTTGGACAAGCATAAAAAGCAGTCTTTGTGTATCAAAAGACCCGAAGCTTCCAGAGACATGGGCTTTCTCCTAAGAGCAGTGATGCAGGCAAGCGCCTTCCTGTGGAGTAGGAACCATGGCTACCCTCACTGGACTGACCCCGCCCCCCCCCCCCGCATGAGGTGCATGCCCATGCCCCCCCCCGCATCCCTCCTCCCCCACCCCCACCCCGTACGTGAAGTTGGAGGAGAGCACTGCTCTAAAGGCCTGGGAGGAGAGCTGAGCTAAATACTTCTCTGGGTGCCGTAAAACTGTCTTTTATCCCGGGCTCTCTTTGGCGGGTGAGAAAGGGAGGAAATGACCAGGAAAGAGCAGCCTGGCTGTGCAGACGCTTTGCTTTTGAACTCTGCAAGCCATCCTCCTCTAATTCAACCTGACACTGCTAATTTTGGCATTAGAGTTTGAAATGAAAATCAATATCCGTTTGGAGCTTGAAAACCGGCATGGCTGAACCCTGGGTGGCGCCAGGCTTGCCTGTTATTTTCAGTGATCTGTGAAGGAGGGTGAAAGAAATCTTCCCTTTCAGAGCGTCTGAAACACTCAAATACAACCTCAGTCTTCGCGAAGTTACTTAGGCACCACCACCGCCTCCCTCATTCTACGAAGGCCAATTAGGACATGCTTTAGAAGGTTGCTGGCTTTTTTTTTTAAACTAAAGTACAATTGTATCATTTCCTTTCTCTCTCCAACTCCTTCTGTGCCACCCCATCAGGCTCCTTCTCAAATTCATGGCTTCTTTTTCTTTGTTGTATGTTTGCGTATAAACGCGTAAGTGTATATGCGCAACCAACTCAGTCCGTTTAACGTTGCTTATACATATATGATTTCAAGGCTGACCACTTGTATTAGCTGTTTAGGGGAAGACTCATTCTCCCTTTCGCACCATCCCTTCCTTTGTCTAGGGGTGCGGCCCCGTGATGCGGCCTCGTGAGATTTCCCCTCTCCATGTTAGCATTCTGTTGGGGCCGTACTTGTTCGTTGAGGTTTCACGGGTGGAGCTTCTCTGTAATTGCTAGAAGACACACGTCTCATGCAGCTTATCGTTTCTGTTTATCTGTCTCTGGGAATATTTCCCACATGATATTTGGAGATGCTCCATGCTTCCTTCCTGCCGGGAACAGTCCAGGACTAGTGTCGGTGAAGAGAGAAGGGCACAGGGGCGGAGGCGTGCGCTGCTGTGTGAGGCCAGGGGGGACGCTAGCTCCAGTTTTAGGCAAACTGGAGTTCCATCGTGAGCTCAATCATCTTTGCTGGTTTCATGTTTTCATTAAAAAATTTTTTTTCTCTGGAAAGTAAAATGATACCATTAAGAGACCCTGTGCAGATGTAGCCTCATCTGATAATCCTGGTGTTTCACTGTACGACAGTCAGCCCGTTTATGTTGAAGGAGAAGAAGAAGAGAAAAGGAAAGAGAAAGGAAGGGGAGACATAGGGAAAGGGGGAACAATGGAGGAAGTGATGGGCTCACACTGCTATAAATTTTTTTCTTTCAATATGCTTGAAGTATGTCTTTCACTTTTGTTAGATGTGTATACTACACACACACACACACACACACACACACACACACTGGTTGATACCATCCCAGCTCTAACTTATTCATAGAGTCAGTCGCCCTCAGAGAAAGAGAGAAGAATGCTAAAGGATCCCGCTCTTCCCCAGGCTTTGTGTGTGCCTGTGTGCACACGTACGTATGGATGTGCAGTGGCATGTGGAAGCCAGAGGTCAACATCCAGTGTTTTCTTAGAACTTTTCCACCTTGCTTTGTGAGACAGAGTCTCTCATTTGAACTTGGAGCTCACCAGTTAGGCTAGGCTAGCTCACCAACAAGCCCCAGATAGCTCACCAACAAGGACTGGGTTTGCAGATGTGCACCACCATACCTGGCTTTTTCACGTGGGTGCTGGGAATCAAACTCAAGGCCCCCATGTCCCACTTTACTGACTGGGCGCCTCCCCTAGCACCCCACCCTGTTTCTGAGTTCTGTAATTGCACACACACACCCCTCCCCCACATTGCTTTTCTGGTGCCACAAAGAAATGCGCAATGCTGAGTTGCAGCAGCTAGTATCCCAAGGTGTGCACTTGGTCAGACCTGGAAGTCGGACTGTGACCAGCTGAGTGTGGCGTGTCCACTGACATCCCAAGGCTGCCCGGGAACCCTCACTCGCCTCAGCGAATGAGAAAGAAGAGAGAGATGGACAAATCCGGCCGCATCTCTTAGCAGTTCCAAAGACAAACGTGAAACACAGTGTTGTTTGAGTGAGAGAAGGAAAGTGTTTGGATGTTCATATACCCTGAGGAGACTTTGGGAGAGACAGACAGAAGTCACGGGACAGAACTCTGGGGAGGGACAGCTCATCCAGCAAAGAAAATAATCCCAAATGCTAACTGCTGAGTCAGGTGACCTGGGTCCAGATCGTGACCCCAGCAATTAGCAGCTGTGTCACAGGTACCGTTTTTTTTAGCATTCTGCATATTGATTGGCCTCCTATGGCTCCTTATCCAGGGAGTAGGACAGTGGTATTGTCCCTGTTGGAACTGGCATGTCGGCTAGTAGTGTCGCTGTGGTGGTCTTGGCCAGGCAACCACATTGTTGAGTTAGTGGGTGCGACGTCCCCAGTCATGTCCAAGGGACACTGTTTATTAGTAGGCACTCTGGCCTCTGGCCCTTTGAATCGCCCCAGTCTGTCTTCCTCAATTTCCCCCCAGCCTTAGGTGAAGGGCTTGTATTGTAGCCAGATCATCTAGGACTGAGCACCTCACAGTCCTTTACCCTCTGCCTTGATCAGCTGTGGGTCTCTGAAATAGTCTCTGTGCACTGCAAAAAATAAACCTTAAAACTTTAAAAGCAAGCAAAACTATATTTAAACAAGAGGTCTAGTAATATTTTAAATATATTTACTAAAGTCCTACTTAACTTTGAACTTAATATATTTTCAAGGAAAATATGTGGAAATGAACAGGTTCATGACAGCTGGTTTTTTTTTTTATACAAGCTCCCATGCATCATATTTACAGAAGTATTTAAAGAACATATTTCATCAAAATGTTCAAGTACTAATCAAAATATAATGGTATATTCTCTAGCATGTCAAACTCAGACAAAAGTAAAATGTTCAGGATTTAGGACCGCTGCTACCCAGGCCATTACTGTCTCATGGTCCCTATTAGCCCTGCCTGCTGTGACATGCTAACCTCTGGACTCTCCTGACCATAAACTCATCTGAGTATCCTTTCTTCGCGACTTTTCTCCTAACTCTCCACCTATGGAGATGTCTCCAGTGAGCCGTCAGCAGCTCACGGCTAGACAGAGTGATATCCTCCCTCTACTCCGATATCTGTTTCATGTGTTAGCGGGAACGTGGCTGGCTCCCAGAGTCACTGTCTCTCTGCAGTTCGCACAGAAGCATTTCTGTCTGTGTTCTTAAGTCCTTTGGGGCACAACTTTGACCTTATTGCCATTTCTGGATGGCTAAGACACGATCTGTAACTCTCAAACAATAAATCTGTATAATTCCGCTTTTTGTGACTGTGCCTATCTACCTCACGGTTCCTCCCCCTTCCCCCGCTGAAGCTTCTCGCGGCTGCTTCACTGCCAGTCCATCAGTAAGCCTGATGGTTTGGGACAATTTTAGAGTCTACATGGTTACTCTTCACATTTCCTTCTCACTTCCAGGGTGTCTCCTCCTTCAGTGGTCGGCATATTCACCTTATTATTCCTGTAATGAGCCCTAGGTCTTTGCAACACCCACAGTTGCACAGTGCCCCGAACTCCATCTCAGACAGTCTGCAGCTCTCGGCTCCCTCTGTTTGCCACTGCGTTCCTACCAAACCCTTGTCAGCTGATCCTTCCTCGGTTCCAGTTTCCTTCGGTTTCTCTTAAAGCAACATTTCTACTTTGTCCAAATTCCCAGGAAATTAATCTTAGGTTCTTGCTTGTACACCTGCAGGCCAGAAGAGGGCATCAGGTTACATTACAGATGGTTGAAAGCCACCATGTGGTTGCTGGGAATTGAACTCAGGACCTTTGGGAGAGCAGGCGGTGCTCTTAACGACTGAGCCATCTGTCCAGCCCCAATCACGTTGTTCTTAAAACACTTCTAACAGTTTTTATATTCTCCACATACTTTTTATTTTTTATTAAAAGACCTATAACTTAAAAGTGCAAATCTGATAAACATTACATTTAGTAAAATTTACGAAGAATCATGGCCCATAGCTAATATGAAAAGCCCACTGAAGACCACTATTCACACTGAAGAAATGACCACACAGATACCCTACCTCTTTCTTTAGATAAAATTCCTATGATCTTCTAGGCGTGGTGATGCGCACTGGTAGGTTGAAAATATATGTCCCCCTACATGCCTACACACTGATGCTTATAACAGATTTATCCTTAAAGGCCAAATCATGGGAGCATCCAAAAGTGAACTCTAAACTGTGGATTTGGGATGATGATGTGTCAGCCTAGGCCCCTGGGTTGGAACAATGGACCGCTCTGGGCAGTGACAGAGGCTGTATGTGATAGGACATGGGACATCAAGAGTGCTTTCTGCTCAGTTTCGCTGTGAGCCTAAAATACTGCAGAAATACAGATATAACATGCTGGCACTTGTGCAAATATAAAACATAAATATGTACTGTTTTGTATGTGAATATAGATTCTTTACCAATTTAAAATGCATGGACTGTTTCTGAGAAGAATACCCAGGAACAGCAGCAGTGCGTGCCTCTAGGGGAGACATAGTAAGAAGCCGAGGTGGAAGCGCTCAGATTTTTCAGTCGCCATCCTTTTTACAAATCGTCCCTACACATAGGTCTTCCGCTCAAACAAACAACCTACCTTGAATGTAAGGAAGATGATGTATGAGGGATAATTACTGATTTCTAGGGACCCACTGTTTACTCTTTTATAAAAAGTCTAATAAAATGTTTCTATAACTTCAACACATAGGGACTATCCTATTCGTCTTCTTCCCAGAGTTCAAAGCCTGTTACTGTTCACGTGACGTATAGTTTAGCAAAAGTGGTCCCACGGAGTCCCCAGCGGTAGGGATACAGCAGTAGGCACTTAACATTATTCCAAACAAATTTGTAAGCCGTTGTAGTGAAAAATACCTCCCAATCCTGAGCAAGATAGCAAATGCCAAAGAGAAAGGAATAACCTTAGGGTGGTATTTAAATATAAAAAATATAAACAGGCACATATTTAAATATAATAAATATTTTTTTTAAAGAACAGGCCAACCTGAGTAAGAAATATAACTAAACAGAGACTGTGTAAGGGAGAGAATTTTTTTAAGATTTATTTTATTTTATGTGTATGGGTGTCTTGCCTGCATGCACAGATATGTGCACCACACCTGTGGTGGGATGGATCCCCTGGAACTGGAATTACAGATCGTTGTGAGCTGCCATGTGGGCGCTGGGAATTGAACTGAGGTCCTCGGAGGAGTAGCCAGTGCTATTAACTGCTGAGCCATCTCCCCAGCAAGGGAGAGATTTTTAAAGACAATTTAGATGTGAAAATAAAAGGGATTTCATTCAAACTAACAATCGATTTTCTTTCTTCCCTGATGTGGGTGATGAAATGCTCCAAATGTGAGGACAAATGAACCAAAAAAGGTAAACTGCATATAGTACATGGGTTTTTATGAGGGGTTTAAATTTATTTGTTATTTACTTGTGTGTGTGTGTGTGTGTGTGTGTGTGTGTGTGTGTGTGTCTGAATTTTTATGCACCACATACATGCAGGAGTTGGTGGAGGCCAGAAGACATTGAATTCCCTGGGACCTGAGTTACAGATGGCTGTGAGCTGCCATGTGAGTGCAGTTACAGAGCCCAGGTCCCCTGGTAGAGGAGGCAGTGCTCTCAACTGCTGATCTAGCTCTCCTGGTGTTTAAGTCTTCGCGCCCAGTTTTTTAAACTAGAAGATGGTAAAAGTTGTCCAAGTTATCATGTTAACGGAAGATGAGGAAAAAGATAAAATGGCGTTCTTGTGGATAAAATATTATTAACTTTTCTCCAACTTAATTGATTGACATGAGAGTGTCCGTAAAGTCACCTTTTCCACTAGCGGTCACCATTGAGTGTAATGTGCTGTAATTGGTCATTCCATCCCGTTCATAGAACTGTAATTTGTATCATGTCTTTTTACACAGAGTATTTTTGGTTTTAAGAGATGATGCCTTTCTTTGTGAACCGTGATGTAACGGAACATTAAAGGGCCCGAGAAGGCCAGGCACGTTCGCAGGGAGGGTTAGCAATCTTCCAGCTCCTGGCTCTGCCCACAAGCATGGCGATCCTGCAGGTACAACAGAAGATGCCTCCACTCCTCCTCGCCCTTTAAAGAAATCGAGCCATAGAAACAGATATTTGTGCGGCTGGAACCTCCTTTCATTAGGACAGAAGGCAAACACTTGTTTTAAGTTAGCTGAAAAAAATGAACAGTAAAACATATCATTTCTTCTCTCGCGCACTTTAGAAACTGGAACTAGGTCTTTTCTTATCTACCCGTAAGATGAGCAAATAAAATATTCAGTGGAAATACAAATTCTGCAAACCTCCTCCCATCAAGCAATGTGGCTGTGTTTGTAATCCCAGCAGTCAGGGATGGGCAGTAAGGTCACAAGGATGAGGTCAGCCTGAGCCACGTAGTTAGAATCTGTAACAACACAACAAAAAAAGGGTAAAACCATACACCCAGCTAAATCTCCTTCTTACCCACTTACTGGATTGCATACAGAACCGCCTCAAGCAAAAATTTAAAAGCTTTGTTTTTATCATACAACTTTGCATTCCCATCTAAACTTTTGACACATTTATTCTGTTTCTCAACAGACATTTAGTGACCATTTTACATGTTACTCAATATCTTAATACATTTTAAGGCAAATCATGAACTACAAACTATAGTCGCTTTTTAATTAAGTATATACTGTGAGTTTGGGGCCAGCCTGGTATATATAACATGTTCTAAGCCAGCCAGAGCTGCATAGGCAGACTGTGTCTCAAAAAACAAACAAACAAACAAAAAACCCACAATTATCTATCATGTTGAAAACACTGTGCAAGGCACTATAGGTAGAGAGGTCAATATACAGGCATAAACGTAGAAACACCTACAATCAGAAAGGTTTTATTTTTTTCTAAGGTGATTATACACCTGTGTTAAAGCCCGAAAACATCTTAAAATGGCCTTTAGTGGGACTGGAAAGACGGCTTAGTGATTAAGAGCCTGCACTGCCTTTTCCAAGTACTGAAGTTCAGTTTCTAGTACCTGTGTTGGATGGTCTTCGGCCACGTTGTAACTCCAGCTCTGGGGGTGGGGGGAACCCAATACTGACGGCTTCTGCAAGCACCTTGCACTCACATGCACACGCCCACACAGAGATATGCACACATATACAGAATTAAAGACTATGACAAGTATCTTATCAAATGACCACTACTTATCAATTCATAAATAAAGTCACATGTTGGATGTTGGGTGTCCTGTCCAATAAGTCTCTGATTTTTTTTTTAAAAACTCTTTACCCATCCATGCTGACAAAGCATCTGAATCCCAGGGGGAAAACCCAGAAGCTGTGTTCCCGAGATGAGACTGCACTGCTTTTATATGTATTCTGTGAAAGTTGGTAGTTGTTGTAGAAATCTGGGCCTACTGCTGAATTAAATGGCTTCAATACGTTGAAAAACATGTAAATTCCACTTCTTTCCTGAAGATCGTGCTGGGATCTAAGGTGACAGGTTTGAGCCTCTGTTTCCCTATAAGTCAGCCATGCCTCTGCATCCGCCTGGTCTGAGCTGTCCTCTGTGCCGTGAGCGTGTTCGTCTCCGGTGGGTGCTCAGTGGTCAGCTGTTGACTGAATGAGGGATGGAGGGCTGACCACTTGGACCATCTAGTGACCGTCTGCAGGGCAACCTAGTCAACACAAACATTGTCACAGCAGGAAATGCGCGACGTCGTCCTCAGAGCACTGAATTATGAAAGAAGCTCTTGTCTCGTCCATCATGGTACAAGTAAAAAAAAAATTTTTTTAATGCTCAAGCCAAAAAAACAAAACAAAACACACAAAAAAACACTTGTTAGCTTTTGCTACCCAGACCCCATGTCTGATGGCTGTAATGGAATTTTGGAAGTTTTTATGTGTGGTTTTTATTTCTCCTTAACTTCACCTTCTCTGGAACAGAACGGAGGATTGCACTCCTTCACGGCGTCCTGGCCTTAAGAATGTTGTTTCATCTATATTTAAAGGCTAACCCTACACTTGTGTGTAATTGCTGCTTTGTGTAACAAGAAATCTCTGTGATATGATGCCCCATGAATTAGGAAGAATATCACAATGAAAAACAAGAGATGTTTTCACAGACGCGCGTACACATTGATGTCTGGTGTCGGTGGGCCTTCTAGGGATTTTTCTTTAATGCAACAGAAGTGTGCCGTTTCTGCCTTCAGAAATCGTTTCCTTTGGCTTTATAGCGAGCATGTCAAAAAGTCATATTACATAAGGGCTTAGCGTGTACCTTAGTGCTTTACATCTGAGAGTCTCACTAAATCCTTTTTGATCATTCTGATATTGAACAGATCTAGATTGATTTCTTCAACACTTGTTTATGGTATTTATTTTGATATATCTAGGATTCAAAGCCAAATTAACAAGTGTAATTCATTTTCTGAGTGTTAGAGAAAAGCCCCACCACACTACCCCTAGACACATTTCGTCTACGGCTTAAAAATAAAAACTTAGGTGAAGATGTGGTAATAAGTGGATCGATTTATTCAATCACAGAGAATAAAAACATTAGCCCAGGGACAGCACTTTCTGCTGGCTTCAGATGCAAGTCACACTTGTGTGGCACCGAGTGATTTGCATTTTTAGAGAAATCTCCTGTCTGCAGTGGTGCTCCCGTGAAAACATGAATAAATTGCCACATTCTCTTCTTTTCTGACTTCATGGCGCTGAGTCCATCAGGAGAAGAAAAAAAAAAGATGAAAATAAGGCAACAACTTACATGATACCACCCAGGATTTGGTGTCTCCCAAGCTCAGTTGTCATGGCAAACTGATGGTTTTGGAAGAAGAGGCTGTTGTTGTTGTTGTTGTTGTTGTTGTTGTTGTTTGTTGTAAGTGCTGTAGTAGCCTCTAAAACACAAGAAATTAAACAACTGACAAACAACAAGTAACTAGATAAGCTTGTTGGCTGCTCTTCTTGCAACAAGGTCAAACACATCAACTTGGCTAAACCCAACTCACCTAAGAGGCGCTAAGGCTACTCACTTCCCTTTGGGGTCTTCATTGGAATAATAGCCACGTGCGCGCAGGTTTGAGCGAATTAGTCTCACCACCAGCCTTCCTTGTTCCTTGTCTGTAAACAAACAAACCCTATAGAGGCTGAGAGGTTTAAATAAAAGGCTAGCTGCATTCCTAGAACAAGATGTGTTCTTGGCCTGGGGAAACATTTCATTATCACTTATGTTCTCAAAGCATCCTGGGACTCCTACGTCGACTGCAGCGCCTTTTCCTCAGTGCACCATTCTACCCCAGCGTTAAGCAGTTGGATGTAAATTAGAGCAAGCTAGGTAATATAATGATTCTCAAACATGACCGAGCCAGTGGCTCTCTTAGCATTCCGTACTGATTTGCTGCATCGAAAATGGGGTTTGAGCTCAGTGTGGTGGTGCATGCCTTTAATCCCAGCAGGCAGAGGCAGGTGGTTGGCTGTGAGTTGGAGGCCAGCCTGCTCTACAAAGCAAGTCCAAGCCAGCCAAGGCTACACAGAGAAACCCTGTCTCGAAAAACCAAAAAAGAAGAAGAGGAAGAGGGAGAGGAGGAGGAAGAGAAGGAGGAGGAGGAGGAGGAAGAGGAGGAGGAGGAGGAGGAGATGGAGGAGGAGGAGGAGGAGG
Source organism: Acomys minous (assembly GCF_964271855.1). Classification (NCBI taxonomy): domain Eukaryota; kingdom Metazoa; phylum Chordata; class Mammalia; order Rodentia; family Muridae; genus Acomys; species Acomys minous. The sequence goes on along the minus strand of NC_140496.1, from coordinate 48,685,157 downwards.
AGGAGGAGGAGGAGGAGGAGGAGGAAGAAGAAGAAGAAGAAGAAGAAGAAGAAGAAGAAGAAGAAGAAGAAGAAGAAGAAGAAGAAGAAGAAGAAGAAGAAAAAAAAATAGGATCTGAGAGTTTGCTCTCCCCACCACCACCACCACTCCCCGGCCTTTTGAAAGGGTCTTATGTATGCTAGGCTAACTTTGAACTCTCTTGATCAACAAGGATGACTTTCAACTTGTGTTTCTTTTGACTCCGCCTCCTGACTGCTGAGATTGTGGGTGTGCCCCTCCATGCTTGACCACTGCGCAGCTTCATGTATGCTAGGCAAGCACTCTCTCATCTTAGCTACATCCCCAGGTCTGAGATTCTGCAGCTAAATGCTTGTTTAGAAGCCGTACTTCAGATCAGTGGTTCTCAACCTGTGAGTCGCAACCTTTTGGGGGGCAGGATCAGGCAATCATTTCATAGGGGTTGCCTAAGACCATCAGTAAACACAAATATTTACATTATGGTTCATAACAGTAACAAAATTAGAGCTATGATGTAGCAACAAAAAATTTTATGGTTGGGGGTCATCACAACATGAGGAGTTGTAGTAAAGGGTCTCAGCATTAGGTAGGTTGAGAAACAATGCTAAAGAAAGCAGATCATATGCAATGCTTGGACATGGGTTTTCCTTATAATTTAATTTATCATGGGCATTGCTTTAAAGAGACTCATTCATTCTTATTTCTAAAAAAAATAATAGGAATTTATAAAGTTTTGGTAGAAAAAAAATTGCTTGATTTTCAAAGGAAAAGACATTTCCAAGACTCGCTCTGCTGCTGAGATCCATGTTTGCGTGCCTTCTCCTATTTGGACTAGAGACTGTGTGTAAACACTAGCTTTTCTTTGACAATCTTGCTGCCTAGTGGAATATTCAGTTTTTTTACAAAAACTTCAATTTTCACAACTCTGGATTTGTCATTTAAAATAACATCCGTTTGATGGATGTGTTTATGTATAAATTGTGCTAATGGTTTCAGATACACACTTATTTCCAAATATATCAGGTCATGTAAATGTAATGTCTTTTAATCATTCAGAACTCAAATAAGTAGCTTTAGGGGGGAAAATTCCCTAAATAGGTCTTTATTCTAAAATGCCTGCTTTTAAAAATAAAATGAAGTAGCCTATTTGTGAAAGCAAAATTCTGTGGTTTATGTGTTTTCTAACTCTGTTATTTCATAATGAAACCAGGAAAAAGAAAAGGAACTGCAGGTAGTAATACAGACTTTACAATGGGTGGGTCAGACTTCCCCCAATTTGGGGGGAAATTTGGAATAAAAATGAAACAGGTCTTGCTCTGAATTCTTCACTCATTCTTGAACTTTTGGGAAATACAGAAAACCCATGAATTTTCAAATCAGTGCTTCCATTAGAGACAGAGTTTCTCGTTTTCAGATCTGAGGAATGGTAATTTGCAAGTCTTTTTAACCAAAATAATCTAAATGTGTAAGCTAAATTGTAAGAACAAAAGTAATAACATGCGCACACTTGATGCTCTCAGTTAATTCAGTTTTGTGCCATCAAACTTGCGTCTCTCTTTCCCTCCTTTGTTCTTTCTTGGGCCTTTGACTTCCACGTGTGCTACGAACATCATGCGTTAATGTGTGTAATATATGGATGCACATGCAAGTATTCAGGGTGTGTGTGTGTGCGTGTGTGTGTGTGTGTGTGTGTGTGTGTGTGTGTGTGTGTGTGTGTGTAGTTTTCTATTCCCATAAATACTTTTGAGCTTTGGTCTGATGCAGTGAAGTTACCTGGAAGCAGTTTGGTCTTAAAGGTCTTACTTTTTACGATTTGTTATATAGGGTCAGAGTGAGGTCTAGTGTTGGGGTAAGTGTTATCCACAACGAGGAAAGACCCAACATCCTGTGAAACCTGAAGTTTCCTGATAACAGCTGTTGATAGTGAAGAGCAGTCCCAGTTCTCCGTGGGCACCACGTACTTTACTCTGGGTCCGCATGGTGTTTTCTTCCTCCGGCCTCGCCTTGAAGGCTCTGATCTGTACTTAGGTAAATACTTGAGGCTGAAGTTACCCCTACAGACCTTCAGCCTTCTCCTCTCCAGCTCTTTCCTCTCTGCTACCCTTGTCTCAGTCTGTTTGGAGTGCTGTGTTACAGATTGCCTTAATCCATTGCCATATGGTATTATATGATAATATGATATAATATAATATAAATTTATTGCTACGGTTTGGAAGTTAGGAAGTCTGAGGTCAGAGTGCTAGCATAGGGCATTTCTGTGGAGCATCCTGCACTGGTTTACAAGTGGACTTGCTATCTGCATCCCCTCTTTAGTTACGCGCACTAATCTGTCCTCGAGGGGTCTCCTCCCAGGATCCAACTACCTCTCAATGATCCCACCCACTAAGCCCTTCATCTTGAAGAGGCTTCATCTTGGATATCTGCGGACACGCAGACTTTCAGACCACTGTACCTCTGGTTACACCTTCCCGTGGGCTTGGCATCCGCAACCCCTCGGGACCACGTTTCCCTGTAGCTCAGGAGCTGAGCCATACTCCCAGATTTTCCTTCTCTCCCCCTGAAGCCTAACATCCTACCCAAAGAAGGAATCCAAGACACCTGGGGGCTCTGCCTGTGTTCAGGAGCCGGGACTCAGGGGAGAGGGTAATCTGATTTCTGTCAGCCCAGCTGCCCCACTTCTGCTCAATTCTGCCTCTTCCACGGTGTCTCCGGTAATCCTTTCTCTAAATCTTTGTCTCTTAATCTCCTCTCTTACCTGTCAGCCTGAGGGGTGATAATGGGATGGCATCTTTCTTTCTTTGGTTTATACCTAAGGCCCTTGACATCCCTTGGTAGATCCTAAACCTTGCCTTTATCTCTTAATAACACTTCATTAACCGGTCGTGAGAATCCCAGTCGAACTCGCCATCTCCTTCTTTCTGACTGACCGCCACTTCTGTACCACAAAAGTCAAGTTAGAGGCTAAAAAGAAGCAAGAAGAAGTATTTGGAACTTGCAAGCGCCGAGACGTTCTGTTGGTTGGAGAGCAATGCTAAGGGGGCAAATTAGCACCTGGCTGTGTTCCAGCAGCACAGCCTGCATCCCTGACCAGCGCTTGACACACCATCAGTTACAAGGGAGGCCGTGCCAGAGAGCACCTGCAAAGTGCCGAGCCATTTCGGAGATCATAATTCAAGCCGTACTTGTTCATGCAATGGTTACTCAGCCATCTTTGTTCCTAGGAGGCAGCTTTCAATAATGTGATCCCAATGAAAAGTGCATATATATCATTTTAAATAATAAAAACCTACTTCTTAATATAGTTTCTAAAGATATACTTCTGTTTCATTACTTACAAGTGGCTAGCTCAAAATAAAATAGGCTAAACTTCAAACTTATCAAAGCATGCCTTATACTGATAATAGGATTCTAATTTAATAATATATATATATATATGATTTACTAAAATGATTTAACTGTAGTGATTAAATAACTGAAGATATATCTACTAAGTAAGGAATAAACAGATAAGAGTTTATACATTTATCGGAAGTTATTCTCTGGTTACCAAATATGAGTGACAAATTTTTAGTTTATACATATAGTTCTCAAAATACAAAGCAAGTCGGCTGCAAAACCATGCTAGAGCCAGGGCATCATAGGTGTGTTCTTGCCTTTGGTGGACTAACTTACTTTCATTGTGCTAACTTTGTGTGATTTAATTGCATGCTGGGAAAGAAAAGGACCCCTTTTCTGAGAAATCCGTTTCTAAGACTTCACTGTCAGTGAAAAGAGGGGTGGGTGCCATTTCTCCTGAAGTTAAATCTGTGGCGTCAAATAAAATGTCCCCAAAGACAAAATCAAAACAACCTTATCTGTAGAACTGAACATTCCTCCTGAAGACATGGGCATTTCTATGCCGGCTTCTGTCCTTAACCAGCTACATAACACACAATCTAAGTTGCTTTTTTATTAATATATTTTATTAATTTATTCATATTACATTGCAATTATTATCCCATCCCTTGTATCCTCCCATTCCTCCCTCTCTCCCATTTTCCCCTTACTCCCCTCCCCTATGACTGTGACTGAAGGGGACCTCCTCCCCCTACATATGCTCATAGGGTATCAAGTCTCTTCTTGATAGCCTGCTATCCTTCCTCTGAGTGCCACCAGGCCTCCCGACTAAGTTGCTTTTAAAAATGAAACCTTTTGACGAAGCGTTTTCATAAGGTCAACAGAAAGCATGGTCTTTTGGCATCAGGTGGCAGGGCCAGCCCAGCTAATGGAGTGTAGCCTGCAGGGTCCAGCTAAATATGACAGACGAACGTAATCAAGTTCTGCAGTGACTATTCACAAGTACGCCCTTTGGCCGCGTGTATTTCAACCACGCAAAGCCCGCATGAAGAAATTCTCTGCAGACCACGCTGACACGATACAGCCTTCACATCCTGCTCGCTGCGTTTGCCCCTTATGGTGGGTTTTTAATTTGAGGTAATGACTACTGTATATTCATGTGAGCACACAACAATACTTCTGATTTGTTGTGGAAAGGTTAAATCCATTACCAGGGGTCTGGTCTATAAACCCTGACCCAACCTTTGCGAAGGAGTTATGATTTACCCTTTTCTACAATACGGCCGCTAAAAAATATTTTGCATGATGAAGTTTTTTAAAATTCATTCACTTATCTAGTCGCCAAACTGCGAGGGAGTGTCTGCTCCATGCAAGCTTATCCACAGATCAGATCTCCAAGATTTCAGTCTTACCGACACTGCGCCCCCATGAGGACTATAGACCTCTGCCTCCAGACAAGGGGACGAAACAGTACCGATGAATACAACTCAACATAGTCTGGCTTGTTCTGTCAAGGAAAACACCAGAAGGTGGTACAAGTCACATCATCCCACCGCCCACTTGAGAAAAGTGCTCATTTCTACAGAAACGGAAGGGGATGGGAACAAATGTGACAGCTGAGCCTTTATTGCTTTCCATGAGCCTCTGGCTAACTGTTGGTTCAGCCTTCCATCTTTGAAGCCCTGCAGATTAAACATCTCAAATCACTCCCTAAGTCAGACCCCATAGCCCAGCCTAGTCTGCGTAGGCCTGCCTAGGGCTGAAAACAAGGGCTTCGGCAGTGGTGGAGCCATCAGTCCTGTGGTGTTCACCTCGCTTCAAGTGAACAGATGATCAGAACACTTGAAGTAAATGGAAGCGTTTCTACGTGTGGATTAGCCATCGCCGAGACAGCACGGAACGGCTTTGTGTTCCACTAGTAGATGTAGCCACGTGGAGGAGAATATTCTTCCCAGAGGACCTTCAGGGACTGTACCCCAGAGTACACATCATCTTCCTTCAGCATGGGGGGGGGGATGCCAAATGGATGACACCAAACTTGACAACTCCAAGAAAGACTTCTGCAACCCAGGACACCATCTCATTTGCCACACTGAAAGGGATGCCAAACCGAAGACTCTAGAGGGAAGGCCATGAGCTGGAGACACACCGCCCGGTTAGTACAGTCTTGCCTAGAATGCACAGAGCCCTGGGGTCCACTCCCCGGCACCACGTGAACCCATCTGTTACAGTGGTACGCGCCCGGAATCGCAGCACTTGGGAGGTCGAAGCAGGAAGTTCAGAAATGTAAGGGCATCCTTGACTACATAGCAAGGTTAAGAGCAGTCCTAGGTTCGGACTGAAAAATGAATGCTTTGGCAGCCATGGAGGCAAGAGACTCCCCAGTCCTGTGGAGCTCACCGCACTTAAAACCTTATCTCAAAAATAAAATAAAATAAAATAAACTTAGCATGAAATGGCCCAAGGATCCTAAGATGTATATTGTGGAGAAAGAAAAGCATTCAACTGAAAAGCCAAAGGAGACTCTTATCTAAAAGAAGGCACCTAGGAGTAGTGGCACACACCTTTAATCCCAGGCCTTAGGAGAGCCATATAAGCAGTTCTCTGAGTTCAAGGGCCAGCCAGGGGTCCACAGTGACATACTGTCTCAAAGAGAACAGCAGGGCATATTAGTTATGAGGAAGGCTACACCCCTATTATAGAGAGCCTAAAAGCACAGTAGCTTAAGAATGCCACTGTTCGTCTCGCCCTTAGTCCTGCAGTGAATACTCTACAAGAGCGTTCTTAGCCGGGCATGGTGGCACATGCCTTTAATCCCAGCACTCGGGGGGCAGAGGCAGGTGGATTGCTGTGAGTTCGAGGCCAGCCTGGTCTACAAAGTGAGTCCAGGACAGCCAAGGCTACACAGAGAAACCCTATCTCGGGAAAGAAAAAAAAGAGCATTCTTTACAAATGACTAAGCCACATGGGCACCTGGAGATGGTGATTTCCTGTCTTAGTGCTCTGTGTGTCCCACCCACCACCAGGCAGGGTTTCTCCTATTGAAAGGAGCATCTGTAGGGGAAGAGGTAGGGCTTGCCTGTCTCATGCATCACTGGATGCTGAGGAAAACACATCACTCCCTCTACTTGCTGAATTCCACTAGTCCTTCCTTCCATCAGTTATAACAAAAGAAACCTCTTCAGACATCTCCAAATGTCCTATAGGGGGACAAAGTCACCCCCTCCTCCAGCTGAGAACTATTGCATCAAAGTCTTGCAGATCTTTGCAGGATTGAATCTGTACGATAGAGTAACTATCCAGACTGAGGAAACGGTGGCACACCTTTACTCCCAGCACTTGAGAGGCAGGAGCAGGTGGATCTCTATGAGTTCAAGACAAGTTCTGAGACAGCCAAGGTGATATCATTTAAAACAAAACAAACAAATAAACAAACAAACAAAAACGGACTGAGAAAAATGAGAAGTAAGTGGCCAATGTCTAACACTAGACCCATGTACAATACATGCAATTCTATCTATGTCTGTTCCTGGAAACCTAAAGGCTTAAACTCTGTTAAATATTTACACACATAGAAAAGGTCTACTAGAAAGCAAAGCATTGTAGTCTGAATGTGACTTCTGGCCCTTAAGCTCAAGTTTGCACACTAGGAGGAGGAGGAGCTTTGTTGGGGGAAGCCCATCACTAAGGGAGAGGGGCCTTAAGGGTTAGGGTTATAGCCCCACCCCACTTCCTGTCTACTCCACTTCTTGACTACAAATCACCTTAAACTGTTTCCTTTCTTAAGATTGTCAGCCAAGCCGGGTGTGATGGGGCACAACTTTAATCCTAGCACTCTGGAGGCAGAAGCATTCTGTGAGTTAGAGGCCAGCCTGGTCTACAAAGCGAATCGAAGACAGCCTAGGCTAGATCGAGAAACCCTGTCTAGAAAAAAAAAAAACAGAAAAAAAGAAAAATAAAAAGATTGTCAGCCAAAGTAAAGCCAAAAGGTGCTGCTAACAGAGTATTGGATCTTATACAAAAAGTAACCTGCTAAGTGAGAAGCAGAAGGGATGATGGGAGCCACGTTTCATATGGTAAGAAATTAAGAGATGTAGGGAAGGAAGCAAAGGAGGTAGCCTATGAAGGAAGTGCAAGCAGCTCCTCTGTAGCAGCAGGAGGGAAACAGGGCACAGGATGCACGCAGGTCTGGGGGTCACTCTTGCATCAAAACCTGTGGGTGTCGCCTCCTCGTGTTATCCATTTCCAGTGTGAAACAGGAAAACGGATCACTGGATGAGGATGAGGATTCAGCTGGAGGGCTGAGAAAATACAACAAAGAGCCATCATAGAGACAAAGACTGAGCAAACTAGGAGTGCTTAACGGGAAGGTCTGAAAGCAACGGCAGCCCTTCTACTGTTTGTGCCCACACACTTAGCGTGAGCTTTCTCCGCCTGGCTGCACGTTTTCTCCAGCTGCGTGGAGCTATAAAGTAATGGAGTGGAACAGACAGGAAGTTGATTTGACTAGGGATGAAGATTTGTCAAGTGTGACGTGACACAGCAGGAAAAGGGGGCAGAGTTCAAGGGAGTGGCCTTAAAAGCTTAAACTGTAACAAGAAAGGAGAGAAGGTAGATAGAAAACACCAAGGAACAATGACAAAGGCCAAGGTGGCCCTTGTGGAGCCAGGGGCATTGCTAGAGTCATGAGTGTCAGAGAAAGAAGACCCAGTAAAATAATGACGGCATCTCAGTCATCGATAGAAGAAACTGAGACTATGAAGCGCTTGTGTTGGCTGGTAATGGTCAATTCCACATACGACCAAGGAAAATGATGGCTGAGGGGAATAAAGGTTGAGAGCTGAGAAGCGGGAGCTTGAGAAACCCCCACCCAGAAGTGGAATAATCCACTAGTGCTTTGAGAACAAGTACCAAGCTTTGCGTTTCCCGTATTCAAAGCACAGACTACAGGAAGTGAGGACCACCTGAGAACCGTCACAGGCAAGGGTAGAGCATCGTTTTAGGTTGGTCCCAGTGGATTCAAGTCAAAGGCAAACAAGAAAATATGGAAGTTAGGTAGACACACTGAAACCCAGGCAGATCTGCCCCTTTAAGCTGGCATTGCTCTCTAAATTAACTCTGTTCCTGGGTATCATTGTAACAAGTCATCTTACCAGCAGCAGTGGCCCATCTGGTGTCACTTTATTATATCTCAGAATTGTATTAAGTTAAAAATTCAGGCAGAGCTTAGATAGACACCACTTCAGTGCCTCCAATGACAAATGAGGTAACTTAAGGGATCAAAGACAGGCTTGCTCAGACACTGGAACCTTGGGGTCAGCAGGGAGACTCTCTGCTGGAGAACTCACCCAAGGCACCCAACAAAACAGTCTCAGGGTGGAAGAACATCTCATACTTTGAATTGGCCTTCTCTGAAAAGCATTCTGAGACAGGCTGATGGAAGCTGCAAGGCCTCTTCTGAGCTGGCCTTGGAAGTGGCACGTGGCCACTGCTGCTGTAACTGTTGATTTTTACAAGCATGTAATTTCAAGGGAAGAGGAAAGAGATTGGGTTTTGTTTTGGTTTGGGGGGGGGGTTGGTTGTTTTTTGTTTGTTTGTTGGTGTTTTGTTTTGTTTTGTTTTGTTTTGTGGGGGATTGATAAGGACTGTGAAATGGGAGATGTGGCTGTGGCCATCTTTGAGCCATCCAACCTGCCCTAGTGATACGAGCACCCTTATGATTTAAGTGTTCAAAATTGCAGTCTCCGAAAAGACAATTCCAGTGATGGACCAGACTGAGTACATCTTAAGATTAGGAACCATCTTGTTACAAGGTCAAAACAAGTTCATTCATGTTTTCTGTAAAACTTGCTTGCCAGGTCTTGACCCGTTTTCTGGAATTTGGCATGTTCTACAAATCCTATACCCTGACTTCCACTTTGTTAAAATAATGTTCTTCCAAATAATTTTGAGATGTTCTGCCAAGTCCCTACCTAACCAAAAACCATTAGAAACCTCCTAGCCTTTGTAGTTTTGTGCCTATAAAAAGCCCATCTCTCCTGTGTTCAGACCTGTCATCTCAAGCCCTGCTTTAGGGAGAGAGCCCTGTGTGAAAGAAAATAAAGCTTGCTTAGTTCAATCAAAATATTTGGGTCAGTAATCTTTACTCTTCTTGAGTGGGATTGAGGCCAGCTCACAGTAAATATAAAGTATTCTGGATAGAGCTTTGAATTTGTTTTCTTTTTTCTTTAGGAGAGTCTAGAAGAGCCACAGAAGATGACATATATCAGTACCCGGATATGCTGGAAGAAACGAGAGGGTATAATAAGATTAAAAACATCCTGCTAAGTGACAGCTTTGGGTGGGACACTAACGCATAAGTTTAGTTTAGTTTAGACAAAACGGAGTGTTTTGTCTCCGTGTATGATGTGCATCAAATGATGCCTGATGCTCTAAGAGGCCAGGAAAAGGTGTTGGATGCCCCAGAACCAGAATAACATGCCGTTGTAAGGACCATGTGGGTACTGGGAGCCAAACGCAGGTCCTCTATGAGAGCAGCCAATGTTGCCAACTGCTGAGCTACCTGTCCAGGCCCTAAACACAGTGTATGCCTCGCAGCAATAACATTTCACCTGGTGCTTGCTAAACTAAAGTGCTCCTCCTAAACCACCACAGACTTGCTTTGAAACATACTTTTTTTTGAGACAGGGTTTCTCTGTGTAGGCTTGGCTGTCCTGGACTCACTTTGTAGACCAGGTTGGCCTAGAACTTACAGTGATCCGCCTGCCTCTGCCTCCCGAGGGCTGGGATTAAAGGCATGTGCTACCATGCCCGGCTTGAAACATATACTTTAAGTAATTTTCATCTTCAAGGAATGTTCTTAAATCTCTTTCAAAGCAGTGGGTTTTTGTTTGTTTTGTTTTGTTGGTTTCTGCTTTGTTTTGTGTTTTTACTTTCTAGCACAATGCAAAAGTTAATCTTATCATTTATTTTATTTCAGATCTCCAGATAATCAATAAAATGCAACTGAAGTGGCTCAATGTCAAAGCAAGAAGAAACATAGCTCATGGCCCCAGACTTCATTAGATTGGAGCATGTAACAAGTGATGTAGAGTTATAAAAAGATTATGATTGTTTTTATTGAATTTGGTGCTGCAGTGACTATGGCAAGTTTGTGAAGATAAAGAACGACTCAAATAGTTAGAAAGACCCACATTCACAAAATAAAGTCTAAAATACCTCCTCCTACCCACTGCTTCACAAGAAGTTATGACATCCAAGAGTTTTCATTTTAATTGCCTCTAATTGCAAAATATCTGCAAGTTAAGGAACCTCCTTTTTTTCCCTCAGTAAATACATGATAATCTTTGCTAAATTCCAGGGAAGCCTCCCAGCATGCACAAAGGGCCAGGAGACGTCCACATGCTTAGTGCCGCTCACTTGGCTCTGTGCGCAGATTTACACACATGGTGTGTTTACCAGGGCACAGCCTAAGGTACCCGCGTACACTGGAGACAGGTGGGAAAATCCTTCAGTCTCAGGAAGCTCTGCTGGTGTGCTTGCCACTGAAAGGATGTAGCGGAGATATAGCTGAAATGGTTACCTGTAAAAAGTCTGCAACCCGCCAGCTGAATCCATAAAGGTAGTACATTACCAAGAATATACTTGAGTTCTGTTCCTTCCCTGCTATGCAGTTGCTGAGCAGAGGCTAATCCTAAAACGATGTAGTGTTCAGAGAGTGCAGCTGTACAGAGGTGCTGCTATCCGCCTAAGAAGTAGATAGATCCGATTCGGCAACGATGCAACAAAGATGATGCAGTGCTCACACTGAGAAGCTTAGCTAAGGGGAGAGGGTCCTTACGGGTTTTGAGCCAGTTTCCACAACACGCCAGTCTCTGGGTTTTGTTGTGGCTCCCACCCTAAAGTTAGAATTAAGCCTGCCCTCCGTGTCTGCCTTCAGGCAGATGGGAATTACAGAGTCCTAAGATGGGGCCTCAAGGAGAGAAGAAGTGTTGAGGATGTAGCTAACCCTCACTGACGTAGAGCTTCCTGAGACATCGGGTCTTCTGTTTCCAAAACTGTCCTATCTGCTCCTACTAAAACGGGCTGCTGGCAGGGAACTGGCAGGCAGACTGGTGAACTAGGCGGGAAACCTTGGTTTATGTTGAAATTTCTAACACCTACTAAAGAAGGCACTCTGGAGTGATGGTGGGCTGAGCTGGTGGCTTGCTCCTTTAATCCCAGCACTCGGGAAAAAGCAGGAGAATCGCTGTGAGCTCGAGATCCATGTAGACTCAGCAATGCAGAGCGTTTAGGCTCGGGCTGCAGAGTAAGACTTTGTCTAAAGACGGGGACGGGGCAGAATTAGTAATGGATGCACTGAGACTTGGTTATCCGTGCAAAACTATAAGATGACCTCTGAACAGAAAAGAGCATCCTTCTAGCCACAGATTGAGAGACATCTTTTTATTATGTTTTGCGTATTCTCTCATATATTGCATCCCAACTGAAGTCCCCACCCCCCCACCCCCACTCCTCTCCTCCCAGTCTGTCCCCCACCCCATCCACTCCTCCTCCTCCTTTTCCCTTCAGAAAAAGCAGACCTTACAGGATAGGCGTTCGTCCAATTGCAATAAGACTAGACACTTCTCCCCCACCCCACCCCCCTCATGTTAAGGCTGGATGAGGCAGCCCAAGAGGAGGAAAGGGTCCCAAAAGCAGGCAAAAGGTTCAGAGACAGCCCCTGCTTCCACTGTTAGGAGTCCCACAGGAAGACCAAGCTACACAAGTGTAACATATGTGTAACACATGTAGAAGGCCAAGGGCAGACCCGTGCAGGCTCCCTCATTATCGGTTCAGGCTCTGGGAGGCCCTGGGAGCCCAGGTGAAAAACATCTTTCTAAAAAAAAAATTAAAAATAAAATAAATAAAAATGCCATGGCCATGCATGGGATTAAAGACCACTACAAAAGTGACTACATTAGCAAGGTTTGTTAAGTAGAACATCTGGCAGGGCCGTACACACCTGTTATCCCAGCACTCAGGGAGCGGAGGCAAGGACATGGCTGCAAGTTCAAGGTCAGTCTGCTCTCCACAGGCCAGCCTGGACTCCACAGTGTAAGAGTCTGTTTTGAAAGACAAAAATAACATAAATGATTCTAATAAAATAAAATGAGACCAACAAGAGAGGGGGAGGCAAAGTTACCACAACAAAGAGATAATATGTATAAATACACAAATACTTTACAACTATGGTAATTTAATAAAGAGAAAGAGCAAATGACAAACAAAAAAATACAACCTAATAGAAATAGAAATGATTCAAAGAAGAGGAAAAATAAAAGGGCTACAGCGCTCAGGAAACAGTAGCCAAGCTGGCCACCTGGCTGTGGCTGGTAAGATGGGCTAGCGTCATCAAGGAAGGCTGTATGGCAGGTCCCCAACAGGTCATTTATATGATTCTCATAGGATCCAAAAATTCTGCATCTATACATTCAAAAGAATTAAAAACAAAGGCGAGAGAGGAACAGGAAGGAGAAAAGGGAAGGGGAAAGAAGGGGGAAAGAGGGAGACTAGGAAAAGAGAGAAGGGGGGAGAGAGGAGAAGGAAGGAAAATAGAAGAGTGAAAAAAGAAACAAGGCAAAAAGGATAAAATGAACGAATTTCAAAAATAAAAGACAAGAAAACACACACACTGATAAAAATCATCTGCAACACCCATCAGATAAAGGACTAGGCTTGAGAATATATAAAGAAGCTTTTGCCAGGTGTGGCGGTGCATGCCTGTGATCCCAGCACTCAGGGAGGCAGAGGCAGGTGAATCTCTGTGAGTTCGAGGCCAGCCTGGTCTACAAAGTGAGTCCAGGATAGCCAAGGGTACACAGAGAAACCGTGTGTGTGTGTGTGTGTGTGTGTGTGTGTGTGTGTGTGTATACAATAAGAAGTAGAAATAAAAGTCTCCAATCTAACAAAAGGAAATCTTTAAGTAGGCATTTAATCACAGACAATCCTCCTATGACAAATAAGCCTATGAAAATCTCTGCAGCAGCGTTGTTGGTCACTAGGAGAATGTTGGTTCAGACTATGGCGAGGCATCACTACAGATCTGCCAGAATGGCTAAAATTAAACAGTTAACAACACAGAGGATGCACACACAACAAACCAGACTGGTGAGAAAGCACTGGCTCGGAAAGCATAATGGCACAGCCTTGTTTGTGAGTTCCTCAGTGGTTCCTTACGACCCAAGCACCTGTCTGAGACCCAGCAAGCCCCACTCGAGACATTTCCACAGAAGCCTTGAAAATACACATCTACAACCAAGGCCCGTGTGTGAATATTCATAATGTCTTATTCATAATAACTAAAAGCTGGAACTAACTCACAATGGTGAATGGGTAACCAAATTGGTGCACATTCATAAAAGGAAATAAAACTACAATAAAATGAAAGAACCCACTAATGAATGAAAGGACAAAATGGACCTCAAAAGCTCCACTCTAGGTAAAAGAAGGCAGTCACATTTTTATTCCTAAAGCCTTCTGGGAAGGATGAACCATGGAACATGAATCAGTGAGTCCGAGGGCTACCAGCGGGATGCAGGGTGGAGGATGGGATGGGCTGGTGGCTGTCAAAGCTGGACCGTTGTCAAGTCCAATTGTACACACAGGGAGGGGGCGTCTTTTACTCTGCAAATTATAACTCAATACACCTGACTGTAACATAAAGCAAAAAATTAGTGTACGACTGCAAGGTAGGCTCAGCTTAGTCACGTTGATACCAAGTATAGTTTTGTGTTTGTGATTACTTATAAATGTTTACATGTATTAAGGAAAAAAAGATTGTTAGGGTCAGCAAGATGGCCCAGTTCCACAGAAGAAGCATCTGCTGTGCCAATTGGAAGATATGAGTTTGATCCCTGGATCCCACGATGGGAGGAGAGAGACAATGGCCAGATGTTGTTCTCGGGCCTCCACACATGTACTGTGGCCTGTGCACACCTGCACTCATACCTGCACAGGCACAAGCACACACAGTGATGATGGTGATGATGGTGATGATGGTGATGGTGATGATGGTGATGATGGTGATGATGGTGATGATGATGATGGTGATGATGGTGATGATGATGGTGGTGATGATGGTGATGATGGTGATGATGATGATAAATAACAGCTTTCAAATAGTTCTTGATTTTTTTGTTGTTGTTGTTCTTGATTTTAAGATAGGATCTTGCCATGTACTATGGCTGCCTGGGATGTATTATGTGGACCAGGATGGCTTCAGACTCACAGAGAGTCTCCTGCTTCTGCCTCCCCAGTACTGAGATTAAAAGCTTGCACCACTATGCTTATTGTAAAAAGAGATTTTATTTAATGGCCCAAATCCAATCATGAACGTTGCTTGTCTCTAAAAACGTATTGTATGATATATTTATGTTGCTTATTTTTTTCTGCATGCATGCCAATCTGTGTATATATTTTTAAATAATGCATACAAAAATAATAAAAAGGATTCGCCTGCCTTTTATAAAGATTTTTAATAACAATTTACATCGCAAATAGCTCATTCCATCTTCCTGGTTTAAAAAGCAAAATTAAGGCTGGCAGGATGGCTCAGTTGGCAACTCAACTCGAGTCCAACTCCCAGAGCCCATGTAAACATAAGCAGACATGGTGTTGTGTGCTTGTATTCCCAGCACTGGGATCCCTGAGGCCAGCAGGTCTGGCCTAATTGGTGAGCCCCGGCCAATGAGAGACCCTGCCTCAAAAAATGTGGATGATACTGATCAGAAGGACACCCAATATCATCACGGACTAAGGTTAATCATTTAGTATAATACGCTTTTGGGAAACACTTAAAATCCAAGTCATCACAGGACATATCACAAACTGGACAAGAATGAGGCTGGTTTCTGAGATGAAGTGCTTGCCAAACGTGATCTGTCCCCCAGCTTTTAAAAAAAGAAAAAGAAAACTTCCTTGGATCTGGAGCTGTGGCTCAGTGGTAGAGTGCCGTTGTGTGTGCTCAGCCCGAGTTCAAACCACAACTCTGAAACTAAGATTTTCTTAAAAAGAAAAAGAAAGAAAGAAAAAAGTGTCTACATGTCAAGATATAGCATAGTAAAGCCAGAACTGATATAACACATATTATAAAGGAGACTTACGAGATTAGCATGAATAATACGGGTTGGATGGTAGAGCAATGGCTGTCGCGTACTGGTGAGCCTGAGAACCCAGTAGCCACTTAGTCCACTTGGTTGGCCAGCTCTGCAGTCCCCATCTGGTGCTAACGTCCTGGATGGTTCTTAGAGAGTCATTAATGTTCTATCCATGCAGGATCTTCCATCCATGTAGGAAGGCCGGAGAAGCTGTGCTCTGCGCCCCAGTAGGAGCCACAGAGAAGATGTGCTCACCAGCAAGGCGTGAAGGATGGCAGGCAAAAACAGCCCTCTTCTCTTCCACATCTTTGTAGATACTGTCTGTTGGTAGAAGGCACTGCCCACTCAGAAGAGGGTCTTCCCACTCAGTTCACTCTTCTAGGAAACGGGGTCAACACGGCTAAGGTAAGACCCTCTCTCAAAGATAAATGTTTAACCATTAGCTAATTTAAAATTACTTTTTCTCAGGGGCTAGAAAGATGGTTCAGCAGTCAAGAGCACTGGCCTCTCTTCCAAAGGTCCTGGGTTCAATTCCAGCACCCACATGGCCACTCACAACTGACTCTAACTCCAGTTCCAGGGGATCCAGCCCACATGTAGGCAACACACCAATGCATGTAAAATGAAAGTAAATAATTATTTTTAAAGTTTCTCCAGACATCCTGGGTTTTGTTTGTTTGTTTGTTTGTTTGTTTTGTTTTGTTTTTTTGGTGTTGTTGTTTTGTGCCCAACTTCTCAAGGCTAAGAGCTCCAAATGGCAAATAAAATATATAATAAAGAATTTGGGGAAGGAAAACTGTTGGTCTAATTGTTTTATTTATTTTTCATGCAAAATGTCACTATATAGCACAGGCTGGCCTTGAACTCAGTATATATTTCAGGTTGTCCTCAAACCTAAGATTCTCCTGCCTCCACCTCCCAAATGCAGCAAGGTTAATTTTAATACATGACAGAAATTCACATGTTCCAGTGTCTATGCAGAAGACATTATTTTTCATAAGTTTGTCTTGATAATTTCATTCATTTTTGGTTGAATTTCTTTCATGTTAGCTTCAATGTCAAAGCATCTTTGTTGTGATTAAATTACAATTTTTTAAAAAAATAATTGCATGTTTTTTGAGAGACAATATATAAAATAGGTTATCAGGTTTGCATTAAAACTTGTCCAACTGCTCCACAAAAAGACCTACAGAGTAAAGTAGCCTAGGCCCATTGAGGCTCACAAAGACTGCACCAACAAGCAGAGAGAATGCACAGACTGGACCTAGGTCCCCTACACATATGTGGCAGATGTGCAGCATAGTCAACATGTGGGTCCCCTAACAATGGGAGTGAGGGGCTGTCTCTGACTCTGCTGCCTGCCTTTGGATCCCTTTCCCCTAGCTGGGCTGTCTTGTCTGGCCTCTGTGGGAGAGGATGTGCTTAGCCCTGCTGCGACAATGTTCCAGGGTGGGTTGGTACCCATGGGAGGGAGAAGGGAAAGAGAGAGGGGGCCTCAGGATGGAACCAGGAGGCCAGGAGGGAGGAGGCTGCTATTAGGCTGCAAAGCGATTAAATAAATAATAAATGGAAAATGACTTCTCCAACTGTACCTTAGCTCCATGTTACCATGACAGTTTTGGTTTGGTTTGTTTGGAAGTTCATGGGTTTTGTCTCTATTTGGCCCATGCTGGTCTTCAATTGATTATTCTCCTGCCTCAGCCTACTGAGTGACAAGATCCTAGCCGTGCCAGGTTCAGCTGCTACACTTTTTAGTAAATTCTTCAAGAAGAAAATTATTGAGGTAAATTTCAACATCCACTTTGTCCTGAAGTAGTAAATGAAAGTGTGATTATTTATAGGGTGGCCCACCTTGGTTTGATACCAGTATGTTGTGTGGAATGGCTCGTCAAGCGCTTCAACTCATACATTCCTTCGTGATGTTTATGGAGGAGACACTTCAAATCCACTCAGCCATGCTCAAGTATACAGCGTGTTGTTTCTAATTACACTCACCTAAATTTTGTGTCCTGTAGGGGAGATAGACCTGTTTTTGTTTTGATCCCAAGTGTGTGATGAGGAAGAGAGCAGGATGTTTATACCATTTAGATGTGAGAGAGCAGGACGTTTTTCCACTTGGAAGTCAAAGTACTTTATGGGGGAGCTTGGTGAAAAACACCCTTGAACAGACTGAGAAGATATATATATATATATATGTATATATATGTATATGTATATATATATATACATAACCAAAACAGAAGGCTTGGGGCTTTTGGTTGGGACTTGGTTTTTGGCTGCTCATCATTCCATTTCAAGAGGCTCCTAAAGAGAACTGCTCTGGCTGAGGCTCCTGGTTCCAGTTGCTCCAGGTCCCAGCAGCAACTTTGGTGGGCTTGCTCGTCTGCTGAAATCCTGCTGACTATGCCAGGAGAATTGTTCCTAGGAACTGACACCAGGTTTCGTTCTTGTTTTCCTTAATCTCCTTTTCCTCTTATTTAGGCTAGTTGGGTTATAAGGGAGATATGCTCGTTTAATAAAATCATAATTAAATATAATTGTTAAGAAAATTGAGCCTACAGTGTCCTCTAACCAACATCTCTACAATCCCTTCATCCTCACCATAGCCAACGAACACGCGTCCACGCGCGCTCACACACACACACACACACACACACACACATACACACGCACACACACGCACACACACACATACACACGCACACACACATACACACACACGCACACACATGCACACACACACATGCACACACACACACATACACACACACACATGCACACACACACACACATGCACACACACATACACACACATACACACACACACATGCACACACACACACACACACATGCACACACACACACACACATGCACACACACACACATACACACACATACACACACACACACCTTTAGTAGCCACCACTCCCCCTCTGTTTCCCCATGTTTAAGTTGTTCTTAGATTGCTTGTGGGCTGCGCCACGCAGCCTCTGTCTTTCTGTGGCTGGTTCACTCCCTCAGTATAAAGTCCTCAGGCCCAGCCACGTGATGGCAAACCGCTGGGTTGCTTTCTCTCTGGGGGCTGTTGTCACACCATGAACATTCCCTGTCCATCCCCTGTGTTGGTCAGCTGTGCCTCTGTAACAACACGACACAGGAATGATAAAGACAAGGGGGTTACTTTGGCCAGGTGGGAAGTCCTGGCTTATGATCAATGAATGATCAATGAATCTGATTCCCTAGAGGGCCAACACACCACGAGGGGGCATGGATGACAGAGCGCTGCGTGAGTTCAAAAACAAAGAGCAAAGGAAGAGGAAGGGCTGCTGAGGCCCCACAATGTTCCTTAAGGATGGATGGGATGCAGATGTTACAAAGGCCTCTCTGAATCCCAGTTCCTAAAGTACCACATCCTCCTCCAGAAGATGCAACCGTGGGGACCAAGCCTTTAATGAACAGGTTTCAGGGACTTTATCCAGCATATAGTATCAGTCACCTACTGATAGACTGTCACGTCAGTCTAGCTGTACTGTTACTGCAGATTTATTAGGATTCTTTCTAAGTTGACATAGGAAAAGCCACTTCTTAGGACTATCAGCTGAAGACGCTAGGATGTGATGTCTCTGGGGTCCTGTTTTTATTCTTTATACTCTACCTAATATCTAGAGCAAAGGTGATTTGTCACAAGTGCTGTTGTACATGGCTTGGGTTGGTTTTTGCCGTAGGAAACTTTAACAGGACAAGCTTGACATCATTCTTCCAAATAGGAAATTTTTTTCCAAGACAACTTCAGTGTGAAAGAACCATGAATTAGCTGAACATGGTAGCACAAACCTTTAATCTGACCCAGCATTGGGGAAGCTGAAGAAGGCAAATGTCTGAGTTCAAGGCCAGGCTAGTCTACACAGCGAGTCCCAGGCAGCCAGGAATGCTGAGACCTGGGGTGGGGTGAGGTTAAAGAAAAAAACTTATGAACTAAATAGGCAGTTTTAAAGTCTATTTTCTTTACTATGCAGATGACCTCACAGCAACTGCAAGCATTAAACTTAATCATTTTGATAATGCTTCTGCATTTGTTTAATTACTTTAAATATATATCTGCCCACTCTAACACACACAATATTTAAGTTACCTAACTAGCATATTGTCTGTGAATCTTAGCTTTTACTTTTAATTCACCACCTTCTTCCTTTATAATTTGAAATGGCCATATTATTTTGTATAACAAGCTGTAAGTGTTCACAATTATCATTAATTATTACAGTTTATAATTATAATATTTGCATTTCTATTCCAACAGACAGTAGAATCTAACATTATAAGCATACTGAAATTTTTTTCCTTACAAGATAGAAGATTTCTATTTGCTAATGAACATTCAGCTCATCGGTGTACCATATGCATCTGTTGCCCTGCTAACGTGCACCCAGTGAGATGGTTGGCTTTCTGCTTACCTCCCAGATCCTACAAAATGTCCATGGACATCAGCTGAAGTAGTCCTTTGACCAGCCCGCCTTCCAACAGTCATAGCTTTAAAACAAGAGCAAAGAAAAAAAATCCCAATATTGAGACTAATATAAAATGAAGGCACATAATGAAGCATCTTCCTCCTAGATAGCAGCATGTGCCCTACCCACATCCGTCCACACCCACATTCTCATCTCCAATTCTTTATTTGCATGTATTAAAGCAATGAGATGAGATGAGCAAATGTCCTCATGGACAGTGCTCTGGCTGTCCTTACAGTTGCTGATACTGACCCATTATTCTCGCCTATTACCCACCATCCCTTGCAGCACTGAAGGGAAATCTCAGGCAACAATCTCTCCTATCTGAAGCCGCCTCCAATGTGTTCCCCACTACAAGAGCTCTCCTAGGGAACCTGAGAAAAAGTGCTCCCTGGTGGATCCTGAATGAAAGAATAAAAGCCACCACTCAGGAGGCATCTCTGTGAGTTCAAGGCCAGCCTAGTCTACAGTCACTCTCATAAAGAATCTTTCACAATAAATTATTGTGAAGGAAATGCAGCCTCGGGAAACTAGAGGCAGGAGAAGAGAGGGTTCTTTAACAGGCTTTTCAGGGTCTGCTGACGGTCCTCTTCACTACAACCCCAAAATGTGACAAATGACCATTTCTTAAATGTTGGCTGCAACATAAAAATTGAAGCCACAGCAGTAAGCCTTTCCTGTTTACTTCACGTTTAAACCGTGGATGATTGTTTGTTTGTTTGTTTAAGACAGGGTCTATCCCAAGCTGGACTTCTGACTTTGAACTTCTGACCTTGCCACCTTTACACCCTAACACATACAGACGTTCGACAACACATTCAGTTTACATGCCAGGGAATCGACCACACTCACACTGGGGTGTGTGCTAAGCAGGAAGTCTTCCAGCTGCCCTACCTCCCCAGCCCAGCCATATACAACTTGTATAACATCAAGCACTGATCCTTTGGAAAATAATCGCCTCAAAAAGTTAAGCAGCTGTTTCAAATGTTGACCAACTTCTTTATACAATATTTTTAATTGCATTCAGTAGTATCACTACCAACCTCGTCAGAAAATATTCTGAAGCTTGCAAGCTCGAGATGAAAGAAACATGTTTCCCAAATTCTGATTTTTTTTTCATTTGAAAACTCAAATTATTACTGGCAAAAAAAAAAAAGATATCAACTGATTTTCTTGAAGTGACAAGCTCACTTTGTTCATTTTGAAGGAAGTGTCTGCCACACACATTCTGCTAGTCAGTCTTTCAAGTACACTGGGAAACAAACGCGACCGGTGCAACACACAGCTCAGTCTCCCTGCCGGTTGCTCGTGCAGAGGGGCTGCTCTGTGCAGAATCCTTTTGTCCACACAGTGCACCGTGAAGTGGATTCAAGGGCTAAGAGTTAGCAAAGATCCACACATTCCTATTGTTTAGTTTAACTGGCTTCTTTACTTGACTATCTTGAGCACAAGGCAAGGAAGATGTTTTTGCGTACACACAGCTCGGAGGGCATCCATGCTCACCGCTATACCACCGAGCAGTTTCATATGACCATTCTGATTGTTGTAGTCTGCTCACAGTTTCCCCCACCATTCCTTTGGCATCACTGGTCAAGTGTCATCACAATGTTTAAACTAGTGATATTTTCATACAGCTATAAAAGTGAACTGGGCCACACCAACTACCTGGAAGTCTCTCTAAGGTGCTTAAGGGTCTTTGGGATACATCTTGAAAACCTCTAGAATACATAGCCTTAAATTCTTCTTTGAGATGGGTACAGTGTCACACTCCTTTGATCCCAGCACACGGGAGGCAGAGGCAGGCAGATCCCTTGAGTTTGAGGCCAGCCTTGTCTACAAAGAGAGCTCCAGGACAGCCAGGGCTGTTACACAGAGAAACCCTGCTTTGAAAAACAAAACTAAATTCTTACTATGACTTGTGCCTTTTTTTTACTATAGCTTCCTGTTCCTTTCTTTTTCATGAACGGTATGTTTTACTATGTATTTCCAAAACTACTAATGCAAAAGTAGTGATTTTCTTTTTGTTTTTAGTCCAAGTGTTTTTAGGTTCTAGACAAGCCTATAGAAATGAGACATTAAACACATGTAAGTTCACATTACAATATTTTACTTAGATCCAGAGTTTAGAAGCAGAGGAAGCAGAGATGAGCAGAGAAGAGGCTGAGGAGAAGCCAAGTGGAGTCTGCTGTGCGCTGGGGAGCAGCTCCACAGAACAGAGCCTGCCACCCACCTGCACCCTGCTCCCAGCATTGCTTACCCAGAGCCCCGCAGCAACTTGGACACCAAGACTCATCCCTCTGATAAGGACTTGAGATTCTAAACATAGTATCTGGTCTGCAGGGAAGAGATCACAGAAGCTACGGGGAGCCACAGACTATCACAGGAGGTGGAGATTACTGGGTAAGAGAGATCTGCACAGTGCGGACCATGGGCTCATGGGCAGGCCTGACTTCCTGCCAGTCAGAGGCACATGGAGGAAGACAGACCAGTCCCCAAAGTGTAGACCATAGCCTGCCTGTGAGCTGGGAGCTGTGGCCATGCTGGGCAGCGTGAATTAGGTAAATGAGACTGAAATCGTCCCGGCAGTGAGACATCAGAGCTCCTGGTCTAGGGAAATCTTGGGGGAACGGGTGGATCTGTCCTCAGACCCCCTCCACCCACCCCATGCCAGTCCACAGAAATCCCAGGTCCCATATGGGGGCACAGAAGGCTGTGGATATTTTGACCACTATCAGAGTGCGGTCTAAGACCTGAGACACTACCCGGAGCCAAAGACCAGGGGAGCTGGGGATCACTGGCTGAGAGAGACCCTCATGGGGCTGGTCTGACCTGCCAGTCAGAGGCACATGGAGGAAGTCAGACCAGGCCCCAGAGCTTGGTCTGGAGCCTGCCTGTGAGCTGGGAGCTGTGGCCTTGCTTGGCAGTGCAAACTCGGTAAATAGGACTGAAATCATCATGGCAGTGAAGCATCCGAGCTCCTGGCCTAGGGAAATCTTGGGGAAATGGGTGTATCTGTCCTCAGACTCCTTCTACCCAACACCAGAAGCAACCTCCCAACATCAGAGACAGCAATATGACTAAAGGCCAGAGTAAAAACATAAACAACAAGATAATATGGCGTCTCCAGATCCCAACTATCCCAAAGAAAGAAAACCCAGAGAACTCAAACACAATTGAAATATAAGAAAATGGCCTCAAATCCTTAGTAATGAAGATGATAATGGAGGAAACGAATAAAATCCGTAATCAAATGCAGGAAGACGCAGCCAGACAGGTGGAAGACATAAAAGAGCCCTGTACAGAAGCACTAGAAAAAAACTCAAGAAAATACAAACAACAAGATGAAAATAGATACAGTGGTAAAGACACAGACAGAAGAAAAATGGGAACAAGAGAGCTTAGAGAGGAAAGCAAATAACACAGAGGCAAGTTTCTCTAACAGAACCCAGGAGATGCAGGAATGACTCTTAGGCCTAGACGATACAATTGTAAATCTTGAAGCAACCATTAAAGAAAACATTAATCTGAAAAATTCCTGACAAAAAAAATCCAAGAAATCAAGGACACCATGAAAAGAAGAAACCTGAGGATAATAGGCATTGAGGAAAGAGAAGATACCAGACTCCAAGGCCCAGAAAATATTCTCAACAAAATCATAGAAGAAAATTTCCCCAATTTAAAGAAGGAGATGCTTATAAATATACAAGTGGCCTAGAGAACACCAAATAGAATAGACCAGAAAAGAAAAGCTTCCCACCACATAATAATCGAAACATAAAATATACAGAACAAAGAAAAATATTAAAAGCTGCAAGGGAAAAGGGCGAAATAACATTTAATGGCAAACCTATGAGAATCACACCTGACTTCTCAGCAGAGACCATCAAAGCTAGAAGGGCCTGGGCAGAGATCCTGCAAACCCTAAGAGACCACAGACTCCAGGCCAGACTGCTATACCCAGCAAAACTATCAATAACCATTGATGGAGAAAACAAAATATTCCATGACAAAAACAAATTCAAACAGTACCTATCCACAAATGCAGCTTTACAGAAGTTAATAGAAGGAAAACTCCACTCCAAAGGGACAAGCTACAACCAAAACTACACAGGAAATAGATAACTACACCACCACAAAAACACAACCACACACACTCTCTAATGTAACCAACATCAAAATTAAGGGACTTAACAGTCACTGGTCATTAATATCTCTCAACATCAGTGGTCTCAATTCTCCAATAAAAAGACAAAGACTGACTGAATGGATGCATACACAAGATCCGACATCCTTCTGCATTCAAGAAACACATCTCAGACACAAGGATAGACATTACCTCAGGGTAAAAGAATGGGAAAAACATATTCCAAGCAAACAGTCACAAAAAACAAGCTGGTGTAGCCATTTTAATATCTAATAAAAATAGACTTTCAACAAAAATTAATAAAAAAGAGAGGAAGGACACTTCACACTCATCAAAGGTAAAGTCAATCAAGATGACATCACAATTCTGAACATCTATGCCCCCAATATAAGGGCACCCACATTTGCAAAAGAACTATTAACAAAGCTTAAACCATGCATCAGTCCCCACACATTAATAGTGGGAGACTTCAACATCTCACTTTCACTGAAGGATAGATCATCAAAACAGAAACTAAGCTGAGAAATAACAATATTAACCAACATCATGAATCAAATGGATATAACAGATATCTACAGACCTTTTCACTCCAACACAAAGGATTATACCTTCTTCTCAGGTAAGGTATTTCTTACCTGAGGAATTACCATGGAAATTTCTCCAAAATTAATCCCATAGTAGGTAACAAAGCAAACTTCAACAGACGCAAGAAGATTGAAATAATACCTTGTATCCTATCAGATGACCATAGTCTAAGGCTGGACTTCAACAACAACAGAAATAACAAAAAGCCTACATACACATGAAAACTAAACAATTCTCTACTTAATAACGCCTGGGTCAGGGAAGAAATGAGAAAGAAATTAAGGAGTTCCTGAAATTCAATGGTAATGAAGGAACAACATACCCAAATTTGTGGGACACATTGAAAGTGGTGCTAAGAGGAAAATTCATAGCACTAAGTGCCTTTATAAAGAAATTGGAAATGTCCCACATAAGCAACTTAATAACACATCTGGGAGCCCTAGGAAAAAGAGAAGCAGAAACACACAAGAGGAGTAGATGTCTGGAAATAATCAAACTCGAGGTGGAAATCAATCAATTAGAAACAAAGAGAACAAGTCAAAGAATCAACAAAACCAGGAGCTGGTTCTTTGAGAAAATCAACAAGATAGGCAAACCACTAACCAAACTAAAAGGCAGAAAGACACTATCCAAATCAACAAAATCAGAAATGAAAAGGGAGACATATCAACAGACACTGAGGAAATACATATATGCCACAAAATTTGAAAATCTAAGAGAAATGGACAATTTCTTGATCAATTCCACTTGCCAAAATTGAATCAAGAACAGATAAACAAAATAAATAGTCCCATTTCCCCTACAGAAATAGAAACAATCATTGATAGTCTTCTAAACAAAAAGAGCTCAGGGCCAGATAGTTTCAGCACAGAATTCTACCAGACCTTCAAAGAAGAGCTAATATTGATACTCTTCAAGCTACTGTAAAAGATAAAAACAGATGGAACATTACCAAATTCATTCTATGAGGCCACAATCACTTTGATACCTAAACCTCACAAAAAGCCAATAAAGAAAGAGACTTTTAGACCAATTTCTCTTAAGAGCATTGATGCAAAAATACACAATAAAATACTTGCAAACCGAATCCAAGAACACATCAAAGATATCATTCACCGTGACCAGTTAGGCTTCATTCCAGGCATGCATGCTGGTTTAATATATGGAAATCCATCAAGGTCATCCACCATGTAAATAAACTGAAAGAAAAAAACCACATGATCATCTCCTTAGATGCAGAAAAAGGACTTAATAAAATCCAACACCCATTAATGTTTAAAGTCTTGGAGAGATCAGGGGTACAAGGCACATACCTCAACATAATAAAGGCTATATATGGTAAACCAATAGCCAAAATAAAGTTAAATTGAGAGATACTCAAGGAAATTCCTCTAAAATCAGGGACCAGGCAAGGCTATCCGCTCTCTCCATAGCTCTTCAATATAGTACTTGAAGTTCTAGCCAGAGCAATAAGACAACAAAAGGAGGTCAAGGAGACCCAAATGGGAAAGGGGAAGTCAAATTATCCCTATTGGCAGATGATATGATAGTATACATAAGTGATCCCCAAAATTCCACCAGAGAACTCCTGCAGCTGATAAACACCTTCAGCAAAATGACTGGATACAAAATTAACTCAAAAAAGTCAGTAGCCTTCCTATATATAAAGGACAATCATGCAGAGGAAGAAATTAGTGAAACTACACCCTTCACAATAGCCACAAGCAATATAAAATATCTAGGAGTAATTCTAACCAGGCAAGTAAAGGACTTGTTTGAAAATAAACTTCAAATCTCTGAAGAAAGAAATTAAAGATGACATCAGAAGATAGAGAAATCTCCCTTGTTCATGGATTGGGAGAATTCACATAGTAAAAATGGTCATCTTACCAAAAGCAATTTACAGATTCAATGCAATCCCTATCAAAATACCTACACAAAAATTTGAAGATCAATTCTCAACTTCATATGGAAAAACAAAAACCCGGAATAGCTAAAACAATCCTGTAAAATAAAAGATCCTCCAGAGGAATCTCCATACCTGATGTCAAGCTGTACTACAGAAGAACAGTAATTAAAACAGCATGGTACTGGCACAGCAATAGGCTAGTTGATCAATGGAATCAAATTGAAGACCTAGAAATGAATCCACATATATATGGACACTTGATTTTGGACAAAGAAGCCAAATCTATTCAATGGAAAAAAGACAGCATGGTTCTGGTCTAACTGGATATCTACATGTAGGAAAAATGCAAGTAGACCCATATTTACCACCATGCACAAAACTCAAGTCCAAGAGGATTATAGACCTCTTTAATTAAACCAGAGACACTAAATCTGTTAGAAGAAAGAGTGGGGAAGAGCCTGGAACACATTTGGCACAGGAGACAACTTCCTGAACAGAACTCCAACAGCTTAAGGTCAACAATTAATAAAAGAGACCTCATGAGGCTGAGAAGCTTCTATAAGGCAGAAGACTCTGTCAACAGAACAAAGCGACAGCCTACAGGCTGAGAAAAGATCTTCACCAGCCCTACATCTGACAAAGGTCCAATATCCAAAATATATAAAGAACTCAAGAAAGTAAACACCACCAAAACAAATAACCCAATTCAGAAATGAGACTCAGAATTAAACAGAGAATTCTCAAGAGAGGATTATCAAATGGCTGAGAAACACTTAAAGAAATATTCAATGTCTTTAGTCATCAGAGAATTACAAATCAAAATGACTCTGAGATTCCATCTTACACCCATCAGAATGGCTAAGATCAAAAACTCAAGTCACAGCACATGCTGGCAAGTATGTAGAGAAAGGGGAACACTCCTTCATTGCTGGTGGGAATGCAAACTTATACAACCATTTTGAAAATCTATCTGGTGCTATCTCAGAAAACTGGAAATAGGGCTTCCTCAAGACCCAGCTATTCCACTCCTTAGAATATACCCAGAAGCTGCTTCACCACGCAACAAGAACATATGCTCAACCATGTTCATAGCAGCCGTATTCGTAATAGCCAGAACATGGAAACAGCCTAAGTGTCCCTCAGTAGAAGAATGGATAAAGACTCTGTGGTACATTTCACTGTGAAATACTACTCAGCTATTAAAAACAAGGAAATCCCAAATTTTGTGGACAAATGGATGGAACTAGAAATGATCATCCTGAGTGAGTTAACCCAGAAGCAGAAAGACTCACATGGTATATACTCACTTATAATTGGACACTAGCCCAAGAGGGATGTCCCATGAAAGTCTTCACTTACCAGGAGATTGGGATAGCTGTAAGGACTTCCTATTGTGACTCTAGGTGAGAGAAGGATAGGAGAATGGGGAAATAGAAGGACCCAGAGGGTCCTAGAAACCTACAAGAAGAACATCATGATGGGCAGATCTGGGCCCAGGGGTTCTGCTCAAACTATTGCACCACCCAAGGGCAATACATGCAGTAAACATTGAACCCCTACTCAGATCTAGCCAACGGACAAGACATTCTCCACAGTTGTGTGGAGAGTGGGAACTGACTTGGACATCAACTCTGGTGCCCCATATTTGACCACTTCCCCATGGTGGGGAGGCCTGGTGGCACTCAGAGAAAGAATAAACAGGCTACCAAGATGAGACTTGATAGCCTATGACCATATAATGGGGGAGGAGGTCCCCCTCGGTCATAGACCTAGAGGAAGGGAATAGAGTGAAAGCAGGATGGAGGGAGGAGTGGGCAGATACAAGGGATGGGATAACAATTGAGATGTAATCTGAATAAATTAATTAAATAATTTTTTAAAAAAAAAGAAACAGTCCCAGTATCCACTGAGAGAACATGTGTTAAATAAGCAGCAGTAGACTTACACAACGAGTACTACACAACAATATACAGAAAGGGGGCACGAAAGGAAAGAGAACCGAGAATAGGGTGATGAAGGGAAGAATGAGGTGACCATCCAAACTTATCTGGAAACTTCACTAGGATACACTGTTCAGGGAAAAAAAATAAGTACACAAAAAGTGGTGTACATAGTATGTGCAGTGGTTGAGTTAAAGTTCATAAGCTTCATGGTCACTGTAATAATTAGGTATGGGGCCTTTAAGAAGTGACTATGGCAAAAGGAGAATGCTCTCCTGGGCAGGATTAATGTCTTATGGAAGAGACTTCAGAAGTAACCCCTTTCCCCCTGTTCACGAACAGGAGCCTAGGAGGGGAGGGGAGGGGAGAAGGGGGAGGGTATGGGAGGGGAGAGGGGAGAGGAGGAGAGGGGACGGGAGGGGAGAGGGGAGGGGACGGGAGGGGAGAGGGGAGGGAGGGAAGGGGAGGAGAGGGGAGGGGAGAGGCGTTTGCTCGCTAGCCAGCACCTCGCCATAGAACTCCGGAGGCTCTTCTGGAGGGTTAGAGTTGGCTCCCGCACCCAGGCCAGGCATCTCACAGCTGCCTGTAGCCCCAGCTCAGGAAGATCTCGGGCACCTGCACACGCGCAGGAACAGACTCTGAAGCAGCACAGATGCACCGAGGCGGCATGCTCTTCCCTGCTGTATGACAAGACAAACAGCACGTGTGATCCTAGTGCCTGCATTTGCACAAGGAAACAGCGGAAGGAGACACAGCCACCAAATTCAAGGGTCAGATTAAAGAAGACACAGATGTGAACATAGGCTTAATTTTACAATTACTTTAGTCAGTTCTTTACAGTTTTGTAACTCACTGAAAAAGTTCAGTAAACCTCTCTATGGTCACTTTCGTAAGCTGTTTCTATTTTGTGTTTTCAGAAATTCACCGCCCCATTTCCCCAAAGCCATGGGGAATAATGTACATGAGAGCTCACCGTGACCATCTGAGCAGCTTGAAGAAGGCTGATGCTACCTCCTGAATGCCATGGCAAAATTGTCTCAGCCTGAAGCAGTCCCATGAGCAGAGCGCTCTGTGGCCAGCGTGGAGCAGTGGCAGAGAGTATGTGTTTAGACTGTGTGGAAGCCATGGTACACACACACACACACACACACACACAGAGAGAGAGAGAGAGAGAGAGAGAGAGAGAGAGAGAGAGAGAGAGAGAGAGAGAGAGAGGCTAGTAGTCAGCTTTTGTGTTAAAAAAAAAAAAACACCAAACTGCTCAAATTATTTCCAAACAACCTCATGCTTTCTAAAACTGTTTTTATGTTCTATTTTATTTATTGGGGGCAGGGGCACGTGCCACAGCACTCATGTGGAGGTCAGAGGACAGCTTTTAGGAGTCTGTTCTTTCTTTCCTTTCTGGTGACTTGGTGGCAACTGCCGTTATCCACTGAGTTATCTCATTCGCCTCCAGATTCATTTTTTTTTAATGTGACCAGTTAGTTTGCTTTCTTTCCCTGAAAACGAATTTGCTACTTAAAATCCAGATGATGAAGGAAAAGTTTCACTAGTCTATAAATCCAGCCCCCAGAATGGTTTCTATTAATAGTTTCATCTTTACAATTTAAACTCATTTGGATTCTCTTCCGACGCATGTCCATTCATAAAGATGAAACGTGTAAAAGTATGTTATTAGAAATATTGATATTTTTTATTTAAACCTGCTGAGAACAAATTGCTTGTTTAAGAGGAGCCAGAGGGGAACCGGAGAAGGAAGGCCCTCTGTGTAAATGTGTGCAGTTAGGTCATGACGCTGTGCTCGTGCTCTCTGTGAGGAGATGTGCAACCAGCCAGACCCCACGTCTCAGCCAATTCAAAAAGAACAAACGAGGCATGCCAACCCCTCTGATTAGTGGCACAGCCATTGTCCTCCACACACACTGTCCCCTCTCCTCACTCGCTAAACATGCTGGAAAATAAACATTTTGTCAGAACAAGCAACAAACTCTTTCAGAACTTACCTGCTATATTTCTGAAGACAATCTCAGCATTGACCTGTCCAGCCCCAAATGGACACTAAGCAGTGGGCCGCAAGGACTCCGTGTGGGGAGGGCTGGCCTTCCTGTTAGGATGAACTAGACAGACAACTGCTTACTCTTGAAGATGCCCTCGGACTCCACGCTGTAGAGATAGGCTGGGCTGGGGGAGGGTCCTAGAATCACAAGGATTTTAAGTGTGACACCAAGTCTTACCCTAGTGCGTGCTGCTGATCAGGAAGCTTCCTGGAAGTGTATGGAAAATACAAGATAACTTGACCAGAACAGAGGCCATTATGTCAAAACAATTTTTTCATGCTAGACTTGTGAAGCAGGCTAAAGAGTGACGCTGGGGGTTCGGGGTTGGGGGGTGTGCAGGGGGGTAGCTCAGTGGTAAAGTGCGTGAGTTGCATGTATGAAATCCTGGGTTCCGTTCTCAGCACCAAATTAATAATAATAATAATAACAACAGCAGCATTTTAAATCAATTGTGTCACGTCTCCAGTCTTTAAATTAACAGTGTTAGAAGCTCTAAAGTATTATGTAGCTAGGATGAGGGAGGTGCCGGGGGTGGGGATGGGAAGGCAAAGGCTGTTTGTCCCTGTCTATTACACGGGCACCGATGATGATGCTTTTGTCATTTTCCATCTTGCTTTTGCACTTAGTATCTTTTGCCTGCCGGTTCCTCTAACTTCACCTGACTGATGCTAAGTGTTGAATGAGGGTGTAATGGCAGCTGTAGACTTCTCTAACTGAACCAAATGCTGACACTCCAAAGCAAGTCCTTGGCATCAGCAGATGAAATGTGATATGGTTCAAATCTTATTCATCGGGTTTTGTCAAGGACTGAACATACAGCTGATGAAATGTTGAGTGAAGTGTTAACTAAAAGAAAAAAAATGTTTGAGAAATTCTCTTATGAGTCCTTCTGAGGCCAAATGAAACAGGCGCTCCTAGAAGGCCTTGGGGAGTCTCCCACTCAAATCAAGGATGCCCTCCCTGGCCCTGTCCCCTCCCTGGCCCTGTCCCCTCCCTGGCCCTGTCCCCTCCCTGGCCCTGTCCCCTCCCTGGCCCTGTCCCCTCCCTGGCCCTGTCCCCTCCCTGGCCCTATCCCCTCCCTGGCCCTGTCCCCTCCCTGGCCCTGTCCCCTCCCTGGCCCTGTCCCCTCCCTGGCCCTGTCCCCTCCCTGGCCCTGTCCCCTCCCTGGCCCTGTCCCCTCCCTGGCCCTATCCCCTCCCTGGCCCTGTCCCCTCCCTGGTCCAATCCCCTCCCTGGTCCAATCCCCTCCCTTTACATGCACGCTCTAACAGGTGACTTTCAGACGTCATTCAGATCAATGTGATCTACCAAACAGTCCTGGAAATGTGAAATAAACACAGCATAGCTTCAAATGAGGGTCCACATAAAATACAAGGATTGCATAAAGCTAAGAAATCTACAGAGCACTCTCAAAGAAAACTAATACAGATTTTAGAGAGATTTTGTGTGTTCATTTGTTTGTTTGTTTGAGATAGGGTCTCACTGTATAGCTCTGGCTAGCCTGAAACTCACGACGTAGGACAGCCTGGCCTTGAACCCACAGAGACATGCCTGCTTGTTCTTCCCAGGGGCTAGGATTAAAGGAATGTGCCACCATGCCCAGTTCCAATGCAAGATTATTTTCATGTGTTAGGCAACAAGCCAATAATACCAAAGAAGGAAAAGAAGGAAGGAAGGGAGGGAGGGAGGGAGGAAGCGGGCTGGAGAGATGGCTCAGAGGTTAAGAGCACTGGCTGCTCTTCCAGAGGTGCTGAATTCAATTACCAGCACCACATGGTGGCTCACAACCACCTGTAATGTGATCTGATGCCCTCTTCTGGCCTGCAGGTGTACATGCAGGCAGAACACTGTACACAATAAATAAATCCAAGGAAAGAAAGGAAGAAAAGAGCTAGGTTTAATCCCAGCATTTGACATTGAAAGGTAGGCAGATCTCTGAGTTCAAGGCCAGTCTGGTACACAGAGCCCCAGGACAGTCAAGGCTACTGTAAAAGCCAACCCAAACCCAAACCAAAATCTACTATAAATAATTTAGAGAGCTTTGGTGAAGGAAAATGTCAAACGCTTATCATTACTTATCATCATCATCATCATCATTATTAATCTTTATTCTAGAAGCCTATAGCCCACTTAGGAGTTCTAAGCATGGATATCCATGGTAACCAACACTGATGTAGACGCAATTCATACTCGGCGTCAGTGCAAGGTGGAATGAGAGTGTATGCTGTGCGGTTTTGCTGTTGTGGTACTGAGGATTGAGTCCAGGAGCTCGTGCCACACAGATGCTTCCTGGTGCTCTACCCACCCCGCTGCACCGGAAGACCAAGGCATAGACAGCACCCAGCAGGTCAGTTGTTCCTATAAGTAAAAACTAAATCAAGTAGGATCCTAAGTCCTACCCACCCTATAGACTTCCCACCTCCTGACACTCACAGCCATTTCCACACACTCTGTACTCTAAACTGAGCGTGATCCTTGGCGTTGGGAGCCAAATGATTCTTCAAGCTTCCACTCTAGAGGGTAAAGAGAGTTATTAAATATTGCCTTCTAGCAGGAGTGGTGGCCCACGCCTTTAATCCCAGCACTGGGGAGACAGAGGCAGCAGATCTCTGTGAGTCCAAGGCCAGCCTTTTCTACAGTGCGAGTTCTAGGACAGCCAGAGCTACACAGAGAAACCTTGTCTGGGATAATAAAATAACACAATTGCCTTCTAGTCTAGAGGTCTGCCAGGCAAGGTGGGGGAAGGGAAGGGACAGCTTCGGGGACATGGGAGGCCATCACGTGCTCCGTTCACATCACACTCCCCAGCACACACAAGTTCTTCACCACGGTCTTTCAGAGTTCAGACTCGGAATCAGGGGAAACAAAAAAGGAAAATCTGCTTCAAAACTGACTGATAGAAATGCAGATGTGGTGGCTGATATTTGCGATAAATTTGCTTTGTTTTATGCTAGCCTAATCCCTTCTGGGCTTGTTACAGAACGATGATTCATTCTGCCTTAAGTCCAGGACCAACTATACAGCTAATTTTGTACATGACCTGACATTTGTCTTGGCCCCTGTAATAGAACTTTTTGACTAAGTCATCTCTCAAACTTCTTTTGGCTGTAACGTTTTATTACTCTATGGAAATCTTTTTACCAAGCCTTAGCTATGCGCTTCAAAAAATAGAGTACAATAAATCCAACATCTTTTGTTATTGCTTGCTAACTCTCTTTCCCTGGGGTCCTTCTCTCGTGATGGAATTTGAAGTTTCCCAGTTTATGTATGGGCTTACTGTGTATACTAACTCTTTTACCTCAAAACGCTTGCATCAAAAACAAAAGGGATCGCTTTCATTTAACATTTTCACGGGAAAAAAAATACTTAGCTGAGCAGGTACAATTAAAAGACACTTTGTAGCATAAAACAGGCTGTTTCTGATAAAGTCTCTGCTGAGAGTGTGAGGAGTTTAATGGAGAAGCAATGTGAGGAATAAAATACAGACACTAGGATTATAGGAGGAGAAAGAGGAAAGAATTGAAGGAAATGCCAAACAGGAAGTGGATTTTAGAGGTGAGTTGCCAGAACAGGCATGGTGGCCCTCACGAATTCCAAGCATGTGAAGGCTGAGGCAGGAGGATCTGAATTCAGGGCCAGCCTGGGTTACAAAGTGAGATCACACACACACAACTAAAACTTTGTTGTTCATAAAAGTACAAGCTCAGAAATCAGCTTTCTGTCATTTTTCTTTCTCATAACAAGTCCTTCAGAGAGGGAATATAGACTTTCTTATATGCGTGCATACTTTCCAGCTCTCTTAAATAATGGCTTATGAATGGCCACGCCCTTGACCCTCTACCTCTGTGATGCACACTGTGCCCGTCTGCAGTTACCAAAAAGTCTAAGACCATATAACCAATATTTCTGACTAGATCATGCTCCTGGCAATGAGCTATTTCGTTCAGTTTCTTTTTTTCTTTCTTTCTTTTTTCTTTTTCTTCTTTTTCTTTTTGTTGTTGTTGTTGTTGTTGTTGTTGTTGTTGTTGGGTTTTTTGTTTTGTTTTGTTTTGTTTTTTGTTTTCCAAGACAGGGTTTCTCTGTGTAGCCTTGGTTGGCCTGGACTTGCTTTGTAGACCAGGCTGGCCTCGAACTCACAGCGATGCTCCTGCCTCTGCCTCCCAAGTGCTGGCATTAAAGGCGTGCGCCACCACTGCCCTGCTTACTTCATTCAAATTCTCCAGTGGGTAAGATGCTGTTCTCACACTAACTTGATTAACTTGAGATGTCTACACTCAGCATTTCTTGTTTTGTGATAGCAGTGAGTTCTTTTATTTAAGTAAAGTATTGGCTTTAAAGACAACGGTACCTTCTTATATGGCACTCAAAATTGAGCCATATAAGAATTAGGAAATGGCTGGGCGTGGTGGTGCACGCCTTTAATCCCAGTCTCGAGAGGCAGAGGCAGGTGGATCTCTGTGAGTTCGAGGCCAGCCTGGTCTACACAGTAAATCCAGGACAGCCAGAGAACATAGTGAGACCCTGTCTTGAAAAATAAAAAACAAATAAATGTAAAAACAAAGACAAGATTGAATTAGGATATATAGGAGCTGGAGAGATAGCTCAGTTGACAAAGTGTCATCCTATATAACATGAGGTCCAGGTTCAAACCTCCATCACTTACCTAGACCTACAGGCACACGTCTGTAACCCCAGCCCTAGCAAGGAGAAGAAGACAGGCCGAGCCCATCGGCTCAGTGGCCAGTCAGTCCAGCTGAGAGAGGGCCCCAGCAAGAGGCCCCTTCACAAAAAAAAAAATGAGGTGGAGAACAGCAGAGGATGATCATATTGTTGACCTATGACCTCCTCCACACAGATGTGTCCAAGGAAGCACACCTGCATAAGCATAAACCACACGCGCATGTGCGCACACCACCACCACCCACGATCTCTGAGGATTAGGAAGTGTAAGAGGCAGTTTTGTGGAGAACCTCTAAAGACTAAGAGTCCCACAAGGGCAATACTGTAAACAAGTTGACTGTCTGGATGCATCCACTATGAGCAAACATGTGTGTTGAATGTGTTTGAATGTTTCTCCTTTATTCCAGGCCACCGGGACAGCGAGCTATGCAGAGCAGAGTGAAATTTAGCCCCTGGAGGTGTCTCTGTTCCTCCAGCTCTGTGGAAACTGCCACAGGCTCGCACCGTGCGTGTGTTTTGTCATCCTTGATGCTCAGTAAGCGGCTTTAATGCTTATCATTTACTGGTGATATGTGGCTGGGTTTGAGCAGCTGGAGTCTAAGTAATTATGTGCGTCTCTACGCATGCCTACAAAAGGAAAGTGTGAATTAACTAAAGGCTTAACTAAGTCTTACTCACTGACTGCTAGGCTGTCTTTTCCAGTGGTCTGGCCCCTAGCCAAGTCCTGTGGGACAACTGATTGCCAAACCCAGGTCCCCAGGTGCTAAAGAATGTGAGGCAAATTCAGTGGCCAAATTATTTCATTGTAAAAGCAAGAGAGAGAGAGAGAGAGAGAGAGAGAGAGAGAGAGAGAGAGAGAGAAAGAGGAGAGGAAGGGAGGGAGAGAGAGAGAGAGAAAGAGGAGAGGAAGGGAGGGAGGGAGGGAGGGAGGCTTCTGCTACCTATTAGTAACAGAGTCTTGAGTTCAAGACCAGCCAAGGCTACACACAAAGAGCTTCTGTCCAAAAGGTGGGTGGGGAGAAGAGAAGGAAAATTTCTTCTCTTGCCTGCATCAATTCAAGGTGCATGTTGCTGGGCTACAAGTACTAATGGGCTTGTTTGTGCCTGTTCTCTACTTCCATAGACTGCAAACACACAAGCATCCTTTAATTATTCTTTATGTACCTTCCCTGATGGATGGTTAGCTTTTCAAAATTAAGGTGTGTTTTTCATTCCGGCCATCATCCAAAATACCTGAAATCCTTGAGCTGGGTGCTGTGGCACACGCCTGCGATCCCAGCTTGGAGATGCAGAGGCAAGAGGATCCCTGTGAATTCACAGCCAGCCTGGTCTACAGAGTGAGTCCAGGACAACCAAGGCCATACAGAGAAATCCTGTCTCGAAAAACATATATATATATATATATAATCCAATAATAGATGTAATTGAAGTGCTTCCCTTACCAACATTCTGGATACCTGAAATTCGAGAAAACTGATTGTTATTGGAGCTTCCCTTACTAATAGAACCTCTCTAGAAATCCTGGATAGATGAGAAAGCATCACTAAATATTAAAGACAATGGCACCCTCAAAGCACACATTGTGCGGCAGAATTCCCTAGCCTGCAATCCCTTCCACACTACACCTTCATGCTATATAAAGTTCCCAAAGCAAAGTGAACTAGGAAAAAAAAAACCCTCCGTCCATTTCATTCCTGGGAAGGGACCGTGTATTGAACTCCTTCCTCCGCAACATCAACTCCTGCCTTTTCCTCATATCAAAATCCCAATTGCTCCTCCCCGAGTACCTGCCCCCTGGAGTCTCAGATGGTCTCCTGCGCCTGGCTCTGCAGCACAGGTGCCTTGCTTTGCATCCATCCAGCCAGGCCTCAGTTAGAGCACAGTGCCCCTGAAGCTAAAGCAGAAATCCATTTCACATTTTCCTATATGTGTGAGAAGCACTTAGCAGAACAGGAAAGGTGAATTATTTTATTTTCAATTTCCTCAAGAAATAAATGATGAATTTATGCCTAAAACACTAGTAAAAGTCTACATTTAAAGTTACTGCTGCAAAAACCTGATTGTCAAAACTAGAAATACCATTCTCACTCTTCTGAGCCATCTTTTTTTTAGGCGGCGACACATTGTGCTCTTTTGAGGTCATTCTCCAGTAATACGTGAATATTGCCAGAAAAATGTATATGCACTGATAGTCTTAAGAAGTAAATTTAATGAAAAAGACATATAATTATTATTGTCTAAATTTTGTAGATGAAATAATTGAGAGAAATGAGATTAGGTTCCCATGTTCTCAAAAAAAAAAAAGTAGAAGATACAAGATTACCACGTGGAACACTTTCATTGTGCAGAGTTCCAAATGGGAAGAAAAAGAACTAATCTTTATTTAGTACTAAAAACTGCACTGCAGCTGCGCATAGTGGCACACACCTGTACTCTCAGCACTTGGAAGGCAGAGGCAGGAACATCTTTGTAAATTCAAGGCCTGCCTGATCTACATAGGGAGCTTTAGAGCCAGGGCTACGTTGAGAGACCCTGTCTCAAAAACAAACAAACAAATAAATAAGTAAATTGCACTAAACAGAGTGATGTCTCAAACAATAATTACAGCGATGGGAAACACGGCCACTTTACTTTTGCAGATAAAAGTAGCTCACAGAGAGGTTTTCCCCGGCAGCTTCACTTGACTAGACAGTTTTCCAATCTGGCTCTGTCCATGTCATTTATGATAAGCTGTCACGGGGGCAACAGAGCCGGAGAGCAGATGCAAAGCAATGATGTAGAATCATTTCTTTAAAGCAAGTTTTTAAAAAGTAGAAAATAACATGGTAAGTATTTTTTAATTTTTTATTTATTTATGTATTATGTATACAGTGTCCTACTTGCATGTACACACTTGCACACCAGAAGAGGGCACCAGATCTCTTTATAGATGGCTATGACCCACCATGTAGTTGCTGGGAATTGAACTCAGGACCTCTGAAGAGCAGCCAGTGCTCTTAACCTCTGAGCCATCTCTCCAGCCCCTACATGGTAAATATTTGAAAAGATCTATGGTAGGGGAAAAAATGTTACATTTCAACCTAAACCTCAGGCAAGGTGGAGAGCGGGATTGACAGGGACCTCTGTCCTCGTTTATCTAATAAAAGGAGAACTCTGCATTTATCCACAAGAAGAAATAGCACACACATGCCAAGAAGGAATTTCTGGGTAAGCCAGAAGCTGACCGTCCTACTGTGAGTTCCATTTTCCTGTACTGCTTCTTACAGGGGCCTGTGTCTGGAACCAGATGCGGGGGGGGGGGGGGGGGGGGGAAGCAAAGAACATGATGCTAGAAAAGCAAAAGAAAACAATAAACACAAGTGTTTTATTTCTTCAAGTCATTAGGTTTTTATTGGTTTGGTTTTTCAGTTCTTTCAGATAGAATCTTACTAGGTAACCCAGGTTGGCCTCAAGTTCTGAATTCTACTGCCTTGACTTTCCAACCAGGACTGTCTGATTATTAACTTTGTCTTCTTTGCCCATCATGAATTCATAAGCAAAATACTTTCTTGACAGCAAAAAAACCAAACAAACAAACAAACAACACTTTGTCTTTCAAGTTATTCTTTTTTTTTTTTTTTTTTTTTTGGTTTTTTGAGACAAGGTTTCTCTGTGTAGCCTTGGCTGTCCTGAACTCACTTGGTAGACCAGGCTGACCTCGAACTCACAGCGATCCACCTGCCTCTGCCTCCCGAGTGCTGGGATTAAAGGCGTGCGCCACCACGCCCGGCTATCAAGTTATTCTTTAAGTGACTCAACTTAGCAGTCTCGTCAGCAAGCACTTATTGGGAGTCTATGTGTCAAGGGGTCTGGCTTCTCTGATAAAGTTTTCTCTCTGCTGCAAGAACCAGATGTCAGCCAGGATGGTAGCACAGGCCTTTGATCCCATTTGATCCAGAGGCAGAGGCAGGTAGAATTTTGAGTTTGAGGCCAGCCTGGTTTACATAGTGAGTTCCAGGACAGCCACGGCTAATGAGAGAAACTCTGTCTTGAAAATAACAAAGGAGGAGGAGAAGGAGGAGGAAAAGGAAGAGGAGGAGAAAGAGGGGGAACAGGAGGAGAAAAAGGAAGAAGAGGAGGAGGAAGGAAGGAAAATGAAGAGGAAGGGTGGGTACAGACACTGCTCTTCTGGATGCTGCCTATGAGTTTAATGCCTGAAGGGCCTATCCGTCCATTTCGAAGCTCACACCTGACTTGACTGTTCCTTCTCTTATACCAAGAGGGTGCTTACAAAGCTCTGACCATTTAGTAATTTTCTTTTTTTTTTATTTTAATTTTATTAATTTATTCAGATTACAACTCAATTGTTATCCCATCACTTGTATCCTCCCATTCCTCCTTCCCTCCCACTTTCACCCTATTCCTGTCCCATAGGTCTATGACCGAGGGGGACCTCCTCCCCCACTATATGGTCATAAGCTATCAAGTCTCATCTTGGTAGCTTGCTTATTCTTTCTTTGAGTGCCACCAGGCCTCCCCACCAAGGGGAGGTGCTCAAATATGGAGCACCAGAGTTCATGTCAAAGTCAGTCCCCGCTCTCCACATAACTGTGGAGTGTGTCCTGTCCATTGGGTAGATCAGAGTAGGGGTTCGATGTTTACTGCATGTATTGTCCTTGGTTGGTGCAATAGTTTGAGCAGAGCCCCCTGGGCCCTGATCCACCCATCACAATGTTCTTCTTGTAGGTTTCTAGGACTCTCTGGGACCATTTAGTAATTTTCGCACCCAAACTAGGAGCTAGAACCAGGATTTTCAGCTATTTAAATTGAAAGAAGGAAAATAAAGCTCACTTAGGAATTACTGTGTTTGCCTTCTTCCGGCCCTCTAAATTGCTAGGTCAAGTTCTTGTTGGGGGATGGTTTTGTGTACTGTGTGTTCAAATGATGATTTCTGTACCCAGAGATCTGGTCGTAGACTGGATGTGGGCATTGTTGTTTTTATTGACAAATCTCCTGTCTCAATGTTGTATAAAAATTGTTCTCCATCATCTCTGATTGGCTAATAAAGAGGTGAACAGCCTATAGCTGAGCAGGATAATTGAGGTGGGACTTGCAATCCCAGGAAGAGGGTCCCAGATGGAGGGGAGAAAGTCGCCATGAGAAGGTCGCCATGAGAAGGTGGCCTTGAGGGAGTTGCCCTGAAGACAGATGGAGCCGGAGCAGCCAGGATGAGACTAACATGGCACATACCAGGACATGTGGCTGGGAAGTTGGCCAGGTCGGCATAGTTGGGTTAAAATAGCTGAGAATCTGCCCAGCTATAGTGCTTAAAGCTTATTAATAAATGTAATAGGTCCCCATGCCATTATTTGGGGGCTAAAGCAGGAGTAGAAAAGGCCAATACTATAAGTTTACACATTTTGGGAAAGTAAGTTACTAGAGATTGTATCTTATTGGTCAAAAGGCACACTGATTATCTTACCTCAGTCTTCAGCTGTAGTTTGTGGTGTATTGGCATGTGCCGTGCGTGTGTGTGTGTGTGTGTGTGTGTGTGTGTGCCTTCCAGAGGTAGACCAGCAGTACAAAGTACCATGCAAGTCAGTAATAGTAGGCATGAGTGAGTTTAAAGCTGAGGCAGAGAAAAGGATGAGAAAGGATTCCTGGGGGCGGGGTGGGGGGGGAATGGGGGGGAGAAGCGGAGGAGGAGCAGAGGCAGGAGGGGGGAGGGAGACAATATTAGAGCTGAGG
The DNA here is from genome assembly GCF_964271855.1 of Acomys minous. Taxonomy (NCBI): domain Eukaryota; kingdom Metazoa; phylum Chordata; class Mammalia; order Rodentia; family Muridae; genus Acomys; species Acomys minous. The sequence goes on along the minus strand of NC_140496.1, from coordinate 48,644,115 downwards.
GGGACTCACTTTAGGTAAACAGGTAGCTAATTACCTACATTTGTTGATGATGTACTCACTCGGAACCAAGTGAGAGACCATGAAGGTCCCAGCAGCCCGGAATAAGCACCTGTGAAGGAGTTTCAGTCCATTAGAATAAAATACACTGGGAACATTAACTGCTCAGGGAAGTGTTAAAGAAGTGGTAAATACACAAAGTAAAGTGTCAAGTGCAACAAAGACTTGATAAATCATCAGGGTTTGGTGTGACCCAAAAAGACTTCTCACTGAAGGCTGGTCATGAAATACGTTGGTAAGTATTTTCCCTAAAACACACAGAAAGAAAAACATTTTACACCACAGTCCAACAAAAACAGGCACCTCAAAATGAAACCAGAGCTCCCTTGGGAAAAACTGACTCTGAGTTCTGCACGTATTGTTCTTTTCCTGCACTTTAAAGTGTGTTCTTTAATCACTAAACCATAAGGAAGAGATGGAAACTTTCACAGAAAAAAAAAATCTGCACACAGGAAATATCTTCCCCCAAGGAAGGAGTCCAAATTGCACTGACTGCTAACTCCTCCCCAAGCCTCCCCCTCCCCGACCCTGACCGTGACCTTACACCCAGCTGCACTGCTGACTTGCCAAGAAAGAATTTGCACCTACCATTTGGCTACTCAATTTACATTCCAACTTCCCCCAAGGCATTAACCCTACCCCACCCCCTCTACCGACACCAGGACCATCACTAGCAGTTGATTTCTAGACACCAGATTGGAAGCTTGCTCATATGAGCATAAACAAAGATTGCTATCGAGAAGGCAAGACAAGAATTCTAGATCGTAACTCTATTTTAGGTCCTTAGACAATACACTAAGGTTTTAAATTTTATCTTTTTTTTTTTTTCTCAAAAATCAAATGTTACAACTGGAGACTTACCCGGAATGTCTCTTCTTAAGCATTGAAGTCTAATCCTATTTCCAAATCAGAGCTGTTACCACTCTTTGACCTGATAGAGACAGAAAACAATCATCCAGAGGAGGCTGCCGATTTCACACCAGTATTACTGTGATTTCTACGTCGTACCCACCAGCGCCAATGTACTTTTCATCATAGTCACACTGGTCTAGCACCAAATTAGTCACACCAGTTAAGCAATGGGCGTCCCCCCCTAAGAAGCCTCAAGGGGAACGTGTCCATCCACCAGCTGCAAGGACTCATGGCAGACATAGCTCATCTTGTTTAAGGAAAAATGGGAATTAAGCCAATCACTGAGAGACAAATGTATGTTTCTTCTCATATTTGACTCGTAGGTCTTATAACGAAGAGGTGGCCAAAAAGTAAAATTGCTCCACCAAAACAAGATGCTAGTAGTCTGCGTTAGGTGGGGGATGAGCTGAGAAAAGACTGTGTTAACGTTGATGGACGCAAAGGAGCAAGGTGTATGAACTGGTTAAGTATTCAGGTAAAACCAAAAACATCTTTGGACCTCAAGTTACACTATCCAATTTTACTCCAACTTGTTGGGGGCACTAGAAAGTTGGAGGGAGTTGTTTTGTTTGTTTTTTGTTTGTTTTTGTTTTTTGTTTTGTTTTGTTTGCCTCCATGGAGTGTATAGCTAATGCCTTTAACTTGGGCCACAATAAAGGCATTTCTGGACTGGGGTGCAAGGCTCTGCTTCCTAAGCCAGTTTGAGCCCACCCCAATATCTACATTCCTTGTGGCTACTAGGAACACTTTCTGGTAGCCACGCCTCCCTCTGGGGTTTATCTCGAGGTTTGTTAGGGAGGGAGGGTGTTCATACACAGAGTATTAGAAGGCCTTTAATGCTGTGAAGCTAACAGAAGAGTGGGACTGTTTAAACTGCATCCACCCTCAGGGGCAGCAGCATCCCAGGAATTTGCCTTAAGGTAAAGCTGCAAACCTGAACAGGCCTCGGTGTCCACACTGAAGACTCGTCTAAGAGAAGTGAGAGACCAGCTTTACACCGGTTCTGAACATGGGCCATGGGGCTTTGTCGTGTGACTTGGGGACCTGTTCATCCTCTGGTGCCAAAGATTAAAATGCCTAAGAAGCTCGGGCGCTTTTACAAATTTTCTGTAACAAACCTAGATTGCGTGCAGAAGGAAACTCTCCAGGGATAGCTCCACTGGCTTCCAGCATACTTAGCAATCACTGGGTCAGATTTGGAAAAGCCAGGGTTATTTTTTTTTTCTCAAAGGACACAGGGATTGCTCCGTTGGGGCACAAGGGGAGGGGGGGTTATCTTGTGACTTTTGGTAACTTGTGGGGACTGTTGGATTCCGCGGCGGGGGGGCGGGGGGGGGGCGTGACAAAAGATCAGTGGAACCAAGCCTGTCTGGTTTCCTTAGATCTGGATTGAGGGGCTGCCCGAGCGTTGGCAGCTGAGCAGAGGTGAAGCTCGGGGCTGTAAGACCTGGGGTACACGGGGACCTGGGACAGCCAGAGGGAAGACTGGGAAGACTGGGAGCCCCGCGCTGCGCCCTTCGAGCCACAGAGCAGCGCCCTAGCTGTGGCTCCCGAGGCTCGCGCACCCCTGGCGCCTCACCTCCCCTGTGCAATTTTGACCAGTGTGTCCTCAGCTGGCGCCTAAGGCCTCGGCCAGAGAGCAGAGGCCCAAGGTTGGGGGGCGGGGGAGAGGGAGAGTGGTGCCGTGTCATTTCCTCCAACTGGGCTCTTTCCTGACCCAGCCGCTCATCTGTCACTGCTGTCTCGTTCCTGTTATTTACATCTGTCTTTAGCATTCTAATTACTCGCTTTATTACTTTAGCCTGGAGGAATCCTGTAAAAAACAACGGAGATGAGGATCCTAACCACACAATAAAACTGCCCAAAATCCCTGCTGCACATTATACAGAGCACTTGAGAATATTTGTGCTGTTATATGACCTCAATATGTCCTTAAATTGATCTTATTATATCTTTCTTTCTCCCTTCTCCTTTTCTGTTGTGTGTGTAATGAACTCTTTTGAGGTGTGGACGTGCTACGGAAGACTGTTGTTCCAGAAATGATGAGAAAGATTATTCTTTCAGAGGGAGGGAAAGAAGGTGGCGCGAGGAAGAGAGGAGGGCTTGGGACGCCCCTCCCCCACCCCCTTAAACTATGGGTTTCATTTCCACTCGGATGGAGTGGAGGATGGAGTGGAGCCGTCCTTAACGCCCAACCTTCTAAACTAGGGAAATCTCAGAAATTTAGAGGGGTGAATAAAATCCCCGATGTCTTTCATTATCCGCATTAATCTCTGAGTCCTGGGAGGGTCTCAGGGGGGAGACTGAACTTAGAGTAGAAATAGAGGAAGGGATTCAGAAATTATGCGGATTTAATTTTTTTTTTAATGTAAAAGTTAGAGGGGAGGTGTAACTACAACCCCGATAGCAATATTCACGGGTAAAGTCGAGATCGGCATCAAAGGGAGACCCGGAGACAACACCCTCCCCCTGCCCGCCCCCCCCCCCCGAAAATCTAAGACTGGCATGCCTTTCTAACTGTTATTTATTCTTGCCAGTGGAATTATTGTTGCACTCAGTTGCAATTTTCTGGCTGTGCTAATGGTTTTCTTTATTGTGTTACACTAACATAATCTCCTCCTGAAAGAAAATGACAAAATATATGGATTTTTAGATGAATAAGTGAGATAATTTATTGGCCTTTATGCTCTTCTGATGGGGTTTTTGATAGATAATGTAATAACATGTACATAATTAAGCGGGTTTGCTGTACCTCAGTCAAAATAGATTCAAGGACAGCATCTCTGTCTCCAGGCCTAGAGTTTTCTCAGTGGATATTTACTTCCTGCACCCTCCAGGAATAAAGAGGTGTGTCTCCAGAAGTAACGTAGGTGCTAAGCAGGGTGGACCTGTGAAGAAGGAAGCCATGCTATGGAGTTCTCCCACAGACGACGCCAGCTAGGGGCCCACTTGACATTCTTTCTCCTTCTAAGGAAGAACAGCAAAATAAACTGAGAGGAAAAGAGGGTTTCAAGACAACACAGATCTTCCTGGAAAACACCTTCATGGGGCACAGAGCTGCTGCCCAGAGAAGTGGAAGTCTTACAGGAAATCATTGATTGTGAACTTGGTCACCAAATGCCCCTTAGCCCTGATTTCTGGAGGTTGCCCAGTCAAGGCCTGGTGTGCCTCCTCTTCTAAACTCATCTAAATTACATCAATAACAGGGCGCACTCTTTAATGAGCTCTCAACTTTAAAGACTTGAAGGATATTAACAAGCCGCTTGACAAATGGTGCTTAGAAGCACATTAAAGACGCTGCTAATGGAGCGCATAATGACGGCTAATTTTCGATCAGATATAAATTAGAGCCCCAACAGTTATTTGCCTTAAGGACTTTATGTAAATGATTCTGTTCTGTATAAACTGAAAAGCGAAGAGAGCCCTGCCATTTCAGCAATCCTTGCGGTTATGACTAAAACATCTACAACAGAAACAGGCAGGGGCAACTGATGGCATTTCCATCCAAAAGTCAGGGTGTGTGAGTAGTAAATGTAATACAGCGTCCAGGTGTGTTTCTTTAAGGGAGAACATTAGAGTGTCCTTGCTGCCTTCTTCAACTGAGCTCAAGAGATTCACAGAACGAGAATATCTTGGATTTTGCTTGTTTTGTTTTGTTTGACCAACACCTTACACCACCCCCCCAAACACAGGAAAGCCTCACAGCTCTACTTTTCCCTGGGACTCACATCTGTTGTCCGTGCTTATCAACAAATGTCACCCCTCAAACCTGGGATCTAAGCCTTATGCATCACTTTTTTAAAAAAGATTTATTTATTTACTTACTTACTATGTATACAGTGCTCTGCCTTCATGCCCACGTGCAGACCAGAAATGGGTATTAGATCACATTATAGATGGTGGTGAGCCACCATGTGGTTGCTGGGAGTTGAACTCAGGACCTCTGGGAGAGCAGTGAGTGCTCTGAACCTCTGAGCCATCTCTCCAGCCCAGCATCACCTTTTTCAGGAATTTGAGCCCAATGTGAAATTGCTTGAGATCATATTCCCTAGCTTGGCATGCGATCCACACTCTGTAAAAGTGTGCTAGAAAGGATTGGAGGAAAGAGAAGGAGGAAAAAATGGAGGTACACTGGTGAGAGATGGAAAGATGAGAGGAGAGACTCTGAAAGTGGCGCATATATGAAAGATTGGAAGGGTCTAGTACGCGCGTAGAAGTGGAGAAATCCCTGGGGCTTTGGATTTACTCCTGCATTCACACAGTACAAAAGGGAACTCTTAAGGCATCACCATGAATAAAAGGCTGAGAGACCTGATTCTTGGCACTTAGTCGCTCCTAACCTATTTCAGATTTGGTGACCTGTGGAAGCTAGGAGGAAAGGGGATCCTAAGGTGTCCCTCCATGTAGTTTCTGCTGGTGGCCACCTCACCTGGGAAGAAGTTCATCTCAAAAACTAGATTTCATGAAACCTTTATGCATCTGGCTTCAGTTTTCACAGATACCATCCTCTGCTGGATAAACCGGATCCACACATATAAATTTGTCAAACCTGGAAAGCAAGCCTTGCCAAGGGCCTGCGGAGTGTGAATTACAAACAAACAAAAGCCCAACCATGCTGCAGCTGGGAGGCCAAAGAGTGTTGCATCTTTGCATGGCTTCACTGTCTTCTAAACGCACTGATTCAATGCAGACCTAGTTGAGATCGGTTTTCTAAGCAACTCATGGGCGGGGCTAAAGCCGATGAACAAATTCTGCTTGAATAGGTGGTTCAAGCTCCTGTGGTTTCCTCATCCATTTGGGAGAAGAAAGGAGGGGAGAGAGGGGGGAAGTGAAAAGGTGAGGAACTAAAGAGAATTCTCCAAGTCTGACTGAGTCGTTTGCTTGCAGTAACTGGTACCTAACAGCCATGGGTTAAATGGCATGACAGAAGTTGTGATAGCTTCACACTGAGGCACAGTGACGACGAGTGCTCTGAGTTCCTATTAAATCTGTCTACTCCCATCCCTTCCAAGCCCCTGTCCCCAGTTACCATGATTCCTCCTGATAAAAGAACATGGGGGAAGTTTCTGGACATTTTTTTCCCACCCAGCAGTCATAAGAGACGCCTCCAATTTCCCTCTGCCTTGGTGTCACCTTATATTCTGACATCAAAATTAGACAGGAAAGATATATAGAGATATAGATATATAGATATACTTTTTGTTTGTTTTGTTTTGTTTTTCGAGACAAGGTTTCTCTATGTAGTCATGGCTGTCCTAGACTCACTTTGTAGACCAGGCTGGCTTCGAACTCACAGCAATTCACCTGCCTCTGTCTCCCAAGTGCCGGGATTAAAGGTATGTGCAGAAAGCTATATTTTTGAAAAAAGAAAGTTAAGAGCTATTTAAATCCCAATGAGAATAGCAAAGCCATAGAATTCTGGTCTCACCTGGTTTCAAGGAGCGTGGTGGCTGGGTTTTCCAGAACTAGAAGTGGTTGTTTATCCTATTTGTACATAGAACCACACTTCCTCCTGTCATTTACAGCTGATGGGCCATCAGGTTGGGGAATGCCTTACTTTTCTTTACAGCAAGTAAACATTTACGGGGTAGCATTTTGGCTCCTGCCCCGCTTCACTAGGACCTCTTTCCTTCTTGGACATCTACATGACAATGAGTGAGCCAGGGAGGTGGTAGAGGGGCCAATCTGTGCACTTCCTCCACTGCTTTGGGGAAAGTAGAGCTCCCCCTACCGTTCCTCCTCACATACTCCTCTTTTTCTTCCCCACCTCAGGAACTGAGTGAATCCTCTGCGGGGGAGGGGAGGCAATGTATTACTGAAAAAAGAAAAGCAGTATGGGATGGGGGAACATCGTGGGAATTACTTAAGAAACGGAAACGTGAGCTGGGAGGGTGGTGCACGCCTTTCACCCCAGCCCCTGGGAGACTGAAGCAAGTGGATCTCTGTGAGTTCAATGCCACTCTAGTCTACATAGTGAGTTCCAGGGCTACATAGTGAGACCCTGACTCAAAAAGTAAAAAGAGGGCTGGAGAGATGGCTCAGAGGTGAAGAGCTCTGTCTGCTCTTCCAAAGGTCCTGAGTTCAATTCTCAGCAACCACATGGTGGCTCACAGCCATCTATAATGAGATCTGGTCCCTACTTCTGATGTGCAGGCATACATTTGGGCAGAATACTGTATACATAATAAACAAATCTTATTTTTTTTAAGTGAAAAGAAAGAAAGGAAGGAAGGAAGGAAGAAAGGATCCTTCCAATAATGCTCTGACTAAAACCTCTCAAGGATTTAAGGTGAAGAATGATGAAAGGAGGAGACCATCACAGGGTCCCCTAAAACTGTTCTCCCAGATGAAGCCAAATGTCCTAGCTCATCAGTCAGAGGCTGCCTTCCCCCACCCTCACAGACTCCAGAATGTTGGTGAGAGAGAAGAACAGTTGCCTTCATCCTGGAATCAGGACGAAGGATTCATGTTCAGGAACCGAGGTAGGAAGGAACTTACCCACCTTGCTTTATCGTTCATAAGACTCTCAAATAAGACCAAGAGCAACAAGTTGGCCAGCCTAGCCTCCTTGGAAGCCAATGCAAAGTTGTGGAGATTCCGTCCCTTGGAGCTCTGAACTGGTGCTCTGAAAGGAGGCCCTGAGGCTGCCTGAGGTTCCCTCCTTCCTGTGGGTCACAGCTGCTGACTGTTTTCAGGTCTTCAGAGAGGTGGGGATGGCTCGTCCCTTTGGAGTTAAAAAATGTTGCCACTTGGGCACCCCCATTGGTTTCTGAATAAGTGAGCAAGGACACCTGTAACAAATCAAAGGTGCACATGGGGGGGGGCAACAAGATAAAAAGAGATGGGAGTCTTTAGTATAGGCCTTGGATAGAGTAAGAAGAGTGTCCTCCTGTGCACAGAGCAGGTGGGGAGGGAGGGGGCAGAGGGGAGGGGCAGGGAGGGCAGGGGGTGCTCCTGTAAACCTTCGTGAATTTCCAACCTTGTACACTGTGTATGTGAATGCAGCCTCGATGAGCTCTTTGTATGACAATGCAGAGTTGAAGTAGAGGCCTAGGATCTGAACGTCTGAAGTATGTGACTTCAAACCAAGCCTGCAAAAGAGGTGATGAACTTGTCCCTAGCCCACACTGCAAAGCGTGCATTGTGCTTCTACCTCTTGTAAAGTGATTTGGCTCGAGACAGCTCTTGGCAGCAAGTTTGCAAGCCAGGCCTTTCTCTGTTACACTATGGGGCTCACTAACCACCACCTCAGTATGGCTACTCCGGGGCCCCTGGACTTGATAACTAGGAAAGCCAGGGGTCAGGATTGAGACAGGAAAGACGCCTATGCTGGGCAAACATCAGGAAAACTTACCCTTATGTGTTGGGCTATGCATTCTTGCTGGAATTTGAGCACAAGGCAATCAGTTTTGTTTTTTTTTTTACAAAAGGATCCTCTCCACTACTTGTACCTCCATGCCAGGCCAACAAGTCCTCAATCAGTCCTGGTGGCCAACTAGAGGCACAGGACTGGGAAGCCTGGTGGGTATCACCCTGCCCCAGTGACTGAGCAGGCCAACCCTCATCATCAAGATCTTCCAAGAACACAAACTGTGCCGTGAGAGAAGCCCGCAGTGGGTATGTTGATTTACAGTTTTAAGCCTTTTAATAATTCAAAAAAAAATGCATTTGATTTCAAGCCTGGAGAGGGAGATTTGGCACCTGGTACTTCAGAAGTAAGTTGGCGTCTTTCAAAACTATCGGTTCTCGTAATACAGTAGTTTTCCATTGTACAGAGTACAATGGTCCTCATTGTCCTTCCCTTCACATTAGTTAGAAAGACCTGCAAACGACAAGACACCAAAGCCCTTGCCAATAACGCCCAAGACAAAACCATTTTCCAATATACCCAAATAAGACTTAGAGTTCGTTCCAAGTTAGAGGATAAAGAGAAATATGAAGCCGATTAAAAAACAATGACCAAAAAAAAATGTTTAAGGATGTGATTCAGCTTCTGTGGCAGGGTGAAGGGACACTGACTCTCTCAGCTACAGCCAAGTGGGGGGAGGGAGCTTTATTCTCGCCAAGTGACAGGTGGAGTAATGGCTGCAGACCCAGTGAGGAGTGGGGGCTGGTGAGGCCGGGCAGGGGTGGGGAGCAGTAATTACTAGCCAAGCTCACCCGCCCCCCCCCCTACTTTACAAGGACCCGGGTTCTTTTTTTGCGCATCCAGCTGCGCACCAGGGATTGCTGCTTTGCTGCTCGGCCTGCGGGCATCCCAGAGACTGAGTGGGGGTGGGGTGCCGGCTAGAGAGCTTTAGCCCGACAGTCCTAAAAGACTTCTGAACTAGTACCTACCCCAAGGCAGAGTGGTAAAGCAGGGAGACACAGCGCCGGCCAGGCCATAAGTCCTTACCCAATAGGTCCCCAACCACCAAGGGAGCGCGAGGGTCTTGGCAAAATTGAGGATCAGACCGAGGTGTGGGAGATCAGCGGAGTGTCTCTGCAGAGGAAAGACCACTGACCGTTAAGGTAAAGGGAAAGCAACTCGGATCTCAAGCTTGCTCCCACCACCTTCCCTCCCTGACCACAAAAGTGCCAACACCCCACCCCGAGAGACCACGCACAAACCCTGTGGGACCCCAGAACCCAGAAGTTAAGTGTCCACCCATGATGGGTCTCCTGGAAGGGGCGGAGATGAGGGAGCGGCGCGGGGTGGGAACGAAGGTGGGCACCTCCTCCCGCCGCCTCCCTCTGGCAGGATGGAAACCTCGCAGAGTCTGGGATTTTTTTTTTTTTTTCAGAATAATTGATGGGTCCAGTTCTCCAGAGCTTTCCCGTGGAGAGCAAGGCAGACCGCGCTAGAATTTAAATAGACGTGATTAGTAAAATGCAAGGGAGCAAGGATCTGGGGCTCTCTTTCTTGCGAGTTTCTGGCTGTGCGCCTGGCAAGGCTATCCAGGGCTCAGGGGGTTTGCCGGGAGCCAGGGAAAGCTCCCTCGCCACTGGAGAGTGGCTCTGCTAGCTGTCCTCCCTCCGCTCCTAACCGTTTGTCGCCGCTCGTCCCGGGCCCTGGGACGAGAAGAGAGGGGTTGGGACGACCCAAGGCCAGTAGGTGCACGCCGTAAGGCGTCCAGCCCGCAGGGTGGTGCGGGGATATTGATTCCTCATTGCCCACGCATTAACCTTGGAGAAGAAGAAAGCCTCCGCTGATGGCGGCTCCCCGCGCCCCGCTTCTTTCCCCTTTTCTACCTCTGTCCTGGCCGGGCGGACCTCGCTTCAGGCTGCAGATCCTGGATCTTAAGGCGTCTTTTCACTTACTGGCGCTCTAAAAGGTGCCCTTCTCAAAGAAGTGACCCACGCTGGGGGAAACCTTCGCCTTCATGGTCTCTCACATCCCTAGCCCATCGATTTGTGCCTGCAAAGGGGGCTGTGCATTCTTATAACATCTACAGCCAATTAATATTGCATCAACTCTATTTTTAAAACACACACACACACACACACACACACACACACACACACACACACAAGCTCTAGAATGCTGCACCCTATCAAAGCCATCTATTATTCACGGAAATGTAATTGGAGACCCAAGATAATGTGTGTTCCAGGGCAATGGAGGAAAACAGAGTCGTGACAATATTTCAGAAAGGAAGGGGATCCGAGGGTATCTAATATTTAATTTCAAGTCTGTGGTTTTATAATTCGAGATTAAAAGCAGTCACGTCTTTGAAGCTAGACAGTTGGTATAAATGTACAGTTAAAATATTCTATTCCACGGTCCCTCGACAGAGCTCTCGACTCGTCCCAGGCTTCATTAAAATTTTATTATCATCCCAGACTAGAGCAGGGAATGAGCGGAAAGACCGTCCATCTAATTGCAATTGATAAAAAGAGAGAGAGAGAGCTAGAGAGCATTCTTAGATTTCCCCCTCATTTTAATACATTAACAGCCGTTTTCTTCAAATGTCCAGGCTCTCCCAGACCTGTGATGCACACAGTCACATTATCACACAGATTCCTTTTCTACTTTCCCGCAAGCACCAGGCTTCACCCTCTTTTCTGGCCTTTTGGAAAGCCTAGGGGTTTTGGTGGGAAGGGGGGCTGGGGAGAGAAGGAGAGGCTGGATTTAGAAAGTGGTGCTTAAAAAAAAAAACAAACAAGTGACATCAGTTCATGAAGCATCTGGTGAAGAGATGGATGAGAAACAATATTTGCGCAGAACTGGATCTTCCTGTACCAAGATGAAAGCATAGTTACCCAAACAAACAAGCAGATTATTACACCCGGGTTGCACTTTTCATTAGCCTTTCCACTGTGCCGATGAAAACAGAGCGCAACATTTTTATTTTATCTTTCTTTCCTGTTGCTGCCTCAGAGAGAGAGAGAGAGAGAGAGAGAGAGAGAGAGAGAGAGAGAGAGAGAGAAAGGGGGGGTGGCATCCTCTTTGGCTGCTAATCTGAACATCACAGCAGAGACTGGTTGCCTGTGCTGCTGGGGTTTGGTTTTTTATGTTTTGTTTTTCGGTTTTTGTTTTCCTGAAGCCAGGGCTCAACAAGGGTGCTTTAAAATCTTTTTTTTTTAACTGGTGTAAATAAACCTTTTCATCTCCAGGCACAGAAAGTACAGAATAAAACCTACAGTTTGCTTTCCGAGCAGCTTCCTATTATCACATGGCCACTTAATTTTATTTCTATTCTCTCCAAGTTAAATAGAAAGACTGGCTCACTGGGGAGCTGCCGTGAGCCTACAGAGTTGGGATGTCAAGCAGAGAGACTTGCCGTGCAAAGTTAATTTCAATTCCCGGGGAGGATTTCACTTTCAGGCTGGCTCTGACCCACAGTAATTAGCTGAGATAACTAATGATTACTTACTTATTCCTTGTAATTATCTGGATTTAATAATTCGCTGTGTAATTTATTAATTTGCTCATAATAGACTTCCAGCACTGGGAACGACTCTTTTAAAGGGGCAAAGCAGGGGAAATTTAGCAATATTTTTCTCAATGCTATAAATCTGTCTTCTGGCAAATGTGGATTTCAGAGACATCACAGCCAACCAGAAACCTTTGTCCCTTTCTATCCTGTGGGGACAGTCCTCCACCTTGTTCTACTTTCAGTGGCAACCTCTCGCTTCTCAGCCAGCTGCACTGTAAAGTGAAGTTTAAAGTTTTAATGCAAATTCTTTGCCTAGAGTCAGACATCACTTGGGCCAAATAATTACAGAAACATGTTTCTAAACTTTTAATATGATCTGCCCAGAAAGTCTGAGGCTTATCCTCTAAAACAGGAGGTTTTGTAAAGTAGATGGAGGCTTGTTTTTGTTTTTGTCCTCCACTACTCTTGTCACATCCTCCTCAAGAGTTTTCCCAATATTCCCAAACATAAAAAATTAATAGACTCCCCTGAAGTTTGAAAAAGCATTTTAACTTACCTCACCCCAGTTCAATTATCTGGGCAAAAAGAAATCACAGAATTGAGCTTGACAAAACAAACAAAACACACACACACACCAAAAAAAACATACAAACCACTTATATACTATTATTTACCTTTATTTTAAGTGCTATTTTGGCTTTGTTTTTGCTTCATTTTGTTTTTAAATAGGGTTCTGTGATGTAACTCAGGCTGAGCTGGAACTCACTGAGTAGCCCAGGATGGCCTCAAGCTTGCAGCAACACTCCTGCCTCAGCTCCCCAAGATTATAAGTGTGAGCCGGTCTGTTTTTTTATTTGTTTACAGATGTGTTTTCTATAAAATAAGGTAGTACTTTAGAAATTATAATTACTTCATTCAACTCTTCATGTTTTTATTATCTTTTCCTAAGCAACGTGTCAATGAAATTGGTAACTTCCAATAGCAACTATATTCTTCCTGGACAGTCTAATACTGTATGGCAGAGAGGAGAAAGAGAGAGAGAGAGAGAGAGAGAGAGAGAGAGAGAGAGAGAGAGAGATGAAATAGGATCTTACCAGGTAGCTGGAGATAGCCTTGAACTCTCCATGTAGCTCCTACTGGTTTTGAACTCCTGATCTTAGTGGTCCAAGTTCTAGAATTAGAGGGTGCACCACCATGTCCCATGTTGGTGACTTATTCCATTTTAATGTGGATTTACGTGGTCATATTAAACAAAAAAGATCAGATCATTTGCTTTTACAGAAGTTAACAGAAAGAAACTAGACAGTTCTGAAGCATAGGATTTGGGATCACTAACTGGGATGCTAAGTCAATCCATAGTATATCTCTTTGCAATAAGACAGCAACTGTGGCCCTGAGGGAAAGTAGAAAATTAGTCATGAATGCTGATGGCTTTGATTGATATGACAAAGATTTCAGACATTTTCTGATGTGTATTCATGAGTATATTGAAAATCAATACCAAATGGAGATTTCTTAAGAATTTACTTAATTCAGTCTTTTCTTACCTTTGATTTCTTCTTTAAGCCCAACTTTCTTCTCTCCAAATCTTTGGCTTTGTATGTCTCTGCAACTCTCATTAATGAAAGGCTTTCAGAACATGTTTGTTTCTTAAGAATACTAGTGTTTCCAAAAAACACACATTTAAGCAGTCTCTAATAATGAAGCTATTTTCCATCTTAAAGATTTTGTTTTGTGTTGTTTTTTTGTTGTTTTAACGCTGGCCCCAAAAAATGGACAAAATGAGCTGAAAGTATAATAGAGTTTTTAAAATTCCAGGATATAGTAACTTGATAGATTAAAGGCAAATACAGGACTTCAGTCTAAACTATTGAAGTAAAAAACTTCTGCACTCCATAAGAATGTTGGCCAGGCAAGCAGAATGGTAAGTTGTCACATACTTCAAAATGAACCAGAAAGAATAAACATCTTCTTTATGTCTGTTCAAAAAATCCTTCTCAGCTTACTGTTGTGTGTGATTTCACTGAAAGATGGTGCATTTGTCCACCAAAGTCACCAACTAAGTTCTTGGTGAGGAAGCTTCCACCTCCGTAATTTAAAGCCCATACATGGGAAGGGAGCAGTTATTACCTATGGAAATGAATTTCACTCCATATCAGAACGTGTGGCAGATTACACATTCAAGTTATTCCATTCATTATCCCTAGTCTGAAGCGCGTGGGGAGGGATAAACAAACAAACAAGTGAGAAGTTCTTTAGCTAGCCAGGCTCAGCCCGTGGTCGCTGACCATGGTGCTGAAATTCTTCACAGCGCTCAGAGATCAGAGGTTAGTTGTCTAAAAGGAGCTTCAAAAAAACTTAACCCAAGGATGGGGAAGACACACGGAATACAGAACTTTAAGCCCTACTGCTTACAGGAGTAAAACTAAACCACCAGCTTCACTGTATCTACAGTCACAGTTCCTCCTCCTAAAACACTACATGCCAGCATTTTCTTCCAAACCTACGAAACGCGTCCCATTCTATCTAAATAGACACTTGGATCCTGTTTTTGAGGCAGGCATTTTATTTCAGTTATAGAAAAGATGGCCTCTCCACTCATTTGTCATCTAACTTCCACAACTATTTTTGATCTATCTGAAAATAATAATCAGTTTTCCTGCAGCATTTAATCTCAACTTGGGCCAGTATAACAATTTTCATACATCTGTGGGTTGTTTTCTAAACCTACTCCAAATAAATAAACACCTCATCACATTTCCTATAAGGAAGACCAATACAGGAAAGAAGAGTTACCCCCCAGAGAGTGTGTTTAAGACAGATCTATACCTGCTTCTTTCTTCTTGTTTAATCTATAGATTAATATAATATTATTATGCCAATTAATTCCATGCCCTGTGGGTGATGTAAAAATACAAATCAGAATCTTACTAAAAAAAAACAAACTTTGAAAGCCCAATACATTGCTCAACTATTGTGGAGGACCTGAAAATTATTATAGTGGAAGAGAAATTGCCTTAAAGTAGGTTGAGAAAAAGAAGTGGCTGTGCCAAATGGGCAAAAGCCCATGGCCACATCAATGTTTAATAGACTTCCTCCAGCTCATGTGCCAGACTAAGTCACAAAGGCGGGGGGGGGGGGGGGGGAGGGCAGGGGCGGGGAGTGGGCGCAAAACTTTGTTCCTTTTAAGCAACCAGGATTTTCCTCAGGTACACCCTGTCTATTGCAATAACTATTGTTAGTTTCCTTAAAGGTTATGAAGACTAGAAAGAGATAGAGACAGAGGACACCAACACAGAGACTTTCTTCATATGCCACAAACCCAGGTGCTTTCTACTATGGCTTGAGTTGTTGATCTGCAGGACAGGTTAAAGAACTGAGAACTATGGGGCATGAACTGCTCTCCTTGCACGCCAAGTCCTGCCCCCACCATGGCCACACCCAGCCTCCCACTGCTACTGAAATGTGGGCTGAGTTCCTTTCTTCCTCTGCCCCATGGGAGATAGAAAGGGATGGATGAAATAGTTTCCATCTGACCTTGGCTTTATATGGTTCTCTTTACAGAATCACTTCAAGCCTAGAGAAAGGACTCCAGAGGAGGTATCTGGAGCCAGACATCATGATTTCATCTAAGCTTAAAAGCAAAGTGCCCTGTGAGATGAGCTCTGACCATTAACGTGATATTATAAACCCTGTTGTTCTTTTATCCTTTTCCAGGGAATTGCCTCTTACAAAGTCCAAGCCACATTTTAACAGTGGCCACTCTCTGTGTTTCTGCCTTTGAAAAGAATCACCACCAAAATAATTCCCACATAAATGATTAAAAAAACAGCATCACATTTTAAAAGTCATTTAATATTAATAGCATATTTTAATGAAAAAAAGCAGCATACTTTGCCAGTAAAACATTAAAATCATCTCTTCCATGAAGGACAATCAAACAACACCCAAAATAACTTAATACATTACTATAGTAAATAATCCATTAACAAAAACAATAAAACAGATCATATACAGAACTTAGGACTTTTGAGAGCATCAAATGGGTCAGCAATTACAGCAAATCTTGTAAGAATATATCTATATGTGCATCATTTTGAATGAAATATTTACAATAGATAAGGTACCAGTCGCTGTGTACCCATTTTTGTATGTGCGCTCCAAAGGAATTCTACGAAACAATGTGAATTTACAAACAGTGCACTGTCTTTCTTATAGTTCAAATTTGTTCTTTTTTTCCCCTACAAACAAACCTCCTAAAAAGGAAAAACTGAAGGATTCCCTATAAATGTCAAAATGTAGCAACAAAGCATTTGAAAACTGGACGGTTGAAATACCTTGGTGAGATCTTAGAATCCAGCAGAGTAAGCACCAAGTGGCAAATGCACCTAAGGCTGGAAAAGGATAAACTGATCATCAGTCATGCTTGCAACTGCTTCTCTTCTGTCACAGGCGTGTAAGTGTGTGTCTGTGTGTAGGCATGTAAGTGTGAGTGAAAGAATGCATGTGTCATGGGGGACAATGTGGGAATCCCCATTAAATATGTAAGGAAGTAAACAAGACTTTGGACAGTGAGTCAGGTCGACACGATTAAGACATCCATTACCAAGTGTCAGCTCACAAATCAGAACACTACCAGTTAAAAACAAAGGGGGAAAAAAACGATCTTCATTCAAAGTGAGAATATACAACTAGGCCAAAGAGAACACAGTCTAAGAGAGAAGCTGTAGAAATCCAGTAAACTCATCATACCAAAACCAAAAAATAAAATATATATTTTTTTGTTTCAGCATCACTAGCTATACGTATCCCCCGGTTTTATTTTCAGACTAAAGAAGTTTAATTAATTAGGATGTGCACAAAATTAAGTTGCCAGAGATAAATTAATAATTTACAGAGGGTTGTTCGGCAATAATCTAATAATAGCTGTCAAGATCAGTGAACACAGCAGGCGCAACTCCTTCTGTAAGTATTAACACTTCAGAGAAGGAAGAAAGCGATAAGAACCACGATAAAAATATATATATATATATAATATACAGTGTAAATGCAGAAAATCTGCCATCTTTTTTAAAATTCAAAATACTTTAAAGATGTCTCTATCATAGCACATTAAGTACCAACTCTAGCTTCGAGTTTCAGTCCTGAATCAATTTCTACTTCTGAAAAATAGCTGTAAAGTGTACTTTTAAACGTGAACAAGGGTGCCGCCTGTAAGAATAGAAACAAATCTTACTTGCTTGTTCTTACGGGGATTTTCAAAAGCGTGTCCCTCGCCTTCCCGCTGACAGCCAGCTCCACGCTTCCTCAGATGAAGCCGAGCAGCCCAGGCGCGGCTTAAAGGGGACAACTCTGCTACAACTTGACAAATTCCCTTTTTGTTTGCTTTTTTGTTTGTTTGTTTGTTTGTTTGTTTGTTTTGCCTTTCTTTACTTCGCGGAACAGGTTCACATTCCTTCTGACTTAGGCTCAGCTGCTCGCTGCTTTGCTCCTGGCTTGTTCTGGGTTCACATTTACCAGAATTGTGTCGGATAGCCAAAGTCGACAGAAAAGAGGCGGAAGAGAAGAGGAGGAAGAGAAGAGAGGACGAAGGAGAAGAGCAGTTCCTGGAGAAGGGTCCCTAAATGCCAGCGGAGTATTTCATTCTCTTCTGTTTCTGCCTCTGGTTGCAGAACCAGACACGCACCACGTTTTTCTTGAGGTCCAGCTTCTCAGCGATGGCCGCGATCTTCTCGGACGAGGGCCTCGGCTGGATGGCGAAGTAGGCTTCCAGCGAACGCTTCTCCGGCGCCGCGATAGAGGTGCGCTTGCGCTTCTTCTCCGCGCCGTTGAAGAGCTCCGGCTTGGTGAGCTTCTCGCGATGGGATTTCTCAGCTTCCTCCAGCCACGCCTGCAGGATGGGCTTGAGCGCGATCATGTTGTTGTGCGACAGCGTGAGAGACTCGAACCTACAGATGGTGCTCTGGCTGAGCGAGCCCACGCCCGGGATCTTGAGGTTGGCTAGAGCCGAACCCACATCTGCCTGGGTCACTCCCAGCTTGATGCGTCGCTGCTTGAAGCGCTCGGCGAATGCCTCCAGGTCCCGCGGGTCTGCATCCACGTCGCTCATGCAGCCCATGTGCGAGGGTAGCCCGTGTGCGTGGGCCATGCTCAGGGCTGCCTGGTGCATGGGGTTCATGGTGGCCATGTGCGGTGCGTGAGCCGGAGTTGATACTACCGTGCCGTCTGGACCAGCCATGGCTCCCAGGGCCAGCCCGGGGCTCAGGTGCTCCAGCAGCTCGCCCTCCAGTGCCTGGTGCGGCTGGTGGTGATGGTGATGATGGTGGTGGTGGTGGTGGTGGGTGCCGGCCAGGGCAGACGGGTGAGAGATGGGCACAGATGAAGAGGAAGCCGAGGACGTGCACGGGATGGTGTTCATGGTGTGGTAAGTGGCGTCCGGCTTGAAGGGGCTGTGGTGGGGCGGGTGGTGGTGGTGGCTCTTACTCTGGGAGACGATGTCCACGGCGGCCAGAGCCTCGGCACGGGCCAGCAGACTCTCATCCAGCCCGCCGAATATATTGCTCTGCAATTGTAAGTAGAAGGCACACATTACGCTCAGCAGGGAATTGTGCGCGCTCTCTCCGGAAGCCCCGGCCCAGGGCTCGCCACCGCCAACGCGCCTACAACATTCCCAGAACGTTAAAATAATAATAACGACAATGATCCTGAAACTCGGCTGCGAGAAAAAGATGGGAAGCCTCCACAAGAAGCCAGGATGCAGGGGGAGGAAAGTGAACCGCAGACAACACAACACAACACGCGCACAGGCAGCATCCCAGGTCATAAAAATTAATATGAAAGGCAAGACCCTCTGAATACTTAAGAGAGGGGGGATTGGTTGGAGGTGTGGGGTGATTTGCTGCGCAGACATGAAAAAAACATCAAGCAGATAAAGGAGGCTGTCAAAATGTGCCTTTAAGCAGTGATTATGCAGACATACGCACCGGTGGGGTTGGAAGACAAGCTCTCCGCATCGCCTCCGAGCCCCCGCCGCCGCCGCCTCCGCCGCCGCCGCCGCTGCCGCTGCTGCTGGAACTGCTGCTCCGGCCTCCGCCACCGCCGCCACCGCCGCCGCCGCCGCCGCCAGCGTTGCTGGAGCTGCTGGGGGAACTGGCCGAGGGCGCCGTGGGCGCAGAAGAACCCGGGGAGGCGCTGTGCAGCGCCGAGTACTTGGGCTCCACGTGCAGGCTGCCGGTGTGAGGCATGCTGAACGCCTGCTTGCTGTTCAGGGACATCATCATCATCTTCCCTTGCGCGGCGCGCTGGTTGCTGGCGCACTCTGGTCCCAGCTACCCGGGCCCACCCGCGGGAGGAGCGGTGGGGACAGCACTGCAAAGTTGTGCCTAGCCGCCACGGCCTCCCGGCTCTGCTCTCCCAGTCCTGGCGGTTAGCTTCGCCTGCTAGGTCTGTCTGAGCTGTTGCCCTGCTCTGGGTGGCGCTGACTTCAGACCTCAGCGCCCCAAAGTGCACTAGCTCGACTAGGTCGTGGAGTTATAGTCCCCGTCTTCCCGCGCCTGCCCCCTGCCAGCCCTCCCCACTCCTTCCTTCCCCCGCCCTCTCCTGCCAAGAAGCACTGGCTCTGGGTGGGTTTCTCCCTCGGCTCCCCCCAGGCTCTGTTCCTTTCGATTCTCCCTGCACCCTCCCCTCTGGCTCTGCTACGGGACCTGCTGCCTTCCCTGCCCCGGCACCCGCCCTGCTGCTACCACCCCTACCCCACACCTGCAACTCCTGCTTCCAAACGCGCCCCAGTTCAACCCCACCCAATTAGTCAGATCTCTGCTTCAGGCCACCGGGCAGTGCCAGTCACCGGGGTGCCAGCCTCCAGCCCCGCCCACTGCTTCTGCCAGATTTCCGCCCCCCCTCCCCGCCCTCTAGGAAAAGAAACTCCCCCAAAAAGTTGCGTTCCAAGCCAGCCTTGGGCGCTAACCGGCTCTGTACTGTGCGGTGCACCTTACCTGGCGACCTGCTCTCCTTCCTCCTGCTTACCACTAAGTTTCAGGGGCCCTCCCCTCCCGTCAGCTCCAGTGACCCCGATTCCCCAGCTGCCGGTCACTGATGAGGTTCTAGACGCTGCGGCTAACCCGGGTCCTCCGCTCTGCTCTGACTCCCGCCTTGATGAGTGCTGAGGTCAGCCCCGGGCTTCAAGCCCCACCACCCGGCGGGTGCCTAGTGCAAAAAGACGTGGGTCTACCGGGCTGCAGGGCTTTCTCTCCCTCGATTTCCCTCAGCTCTCAGCGGATTGGACAAGCCGCCCAGCCCGCTAGGGTTGTCTGTGCGCATGCGACTCCCCCCTTTATGGGCATATACCCCCTCCAACACATACACAAATTTCTAGCCCCCCCCTTCTCTTTTTCCACCTCCTTCCTCAGTCCAGTATAGGATGAGTTGGGACTTGGGAGGATCCCCTGGCAAACCGCGACTCTGGATTTATTATTCTTCATTAGCTACAATCAAAGGAAAAGGAGCAACTGACGGGAAGAGAAGGGCCAGAAATACAGAGCGCATGTGCTGCCGAATGCCACCACCACAATACACACACACACACACACACACACACACACACACACACACACACACACACACACACACCCTCAGGGGCTGGCGTAAGTCCCACTTATCTTCATTTCCACAGTGGCTGTGAGCAGAGAGACTATTTTTAGCTTACACTTTGTTGGTACTTTTATGCTAGTGCATACCACTCTTCCTAGAAGTCGACACACATTCTGAGTTCTAGTTGCAAAAGCAGACAGAGTGCCGCCCCCCCCCCCCCGCCCTGCTCCTGGTCTCCAGCCCCAGCCCCCAAATACAATCTATTTACTATCGTTCATATTTCCATCCGTCTTCTACTTCCTTCCGTGTTCGGGGCTACTCTCACCTCCCCAGAGCTCACGATGGGTGAGAACCTGCCGGTGGCAAGTCTCAGACTGGGGCGACCCGGAGCAGGTGCGGACGCTGGGAGCTTGGGAAGGCGAGCAGGTGCCAGAGCAGGCGACAGGCCTAAGAGGCACTGGCGCGCGAGCGCGAGGACAAAAACAAAGTGGAGGGCAAGCACGGAAAGGGGAGCCCTCCGGGAGTCAGCACCCGGAAGCCCCCGCGGCTGTAGCGATGGGTAGGGAACCTCCAGTCCTCCGCTGACCTCCTGCAAACCCGGGCGGGTGGGTTCAAGTCGGGAAAGCCGCTGTGCGAGAGTTGTACACACGAATGAAAGCCTCAGCGTTGACAGCGCGGCGGGCTCTGTCCGTGGTGCTTAAATCTCTGCAGTTTTTCTACACCAGTCTCCAGCCAGCTTTCCTCTTCCCGAGCGTAAAGGAAAATAATAAACGCTAGCCAAAGGGGATTCCTAAGAGCAATGTTCTCGATTGAGGGCCTGGAGAAGCCTGGGCACAGAACTCGGAGAGGGGGGTGTTGACATGAAAGAGCGTGGCTGTGCAAGACTGTTCAAGTAAGTGCTTAGGTGTTTAATTTCTACCTCAACAGCCAAGGTAATTTTCAAGGGAAAAAAAAAGCATTGTGCAGTTCTCACTGTCTCAAGCTTCGCGAAATGAAATAAATCAAAGTTAAAGGCTTGAGTATCATTTAATTATAGTGCGAACAGCGCTTTGAAAGAAGCAGAACACCATCTCTAAACAAATTATGACCCAGCCAGGAAGGAATTATTAGATTGAAATTTCATTTAGACTCGGGAGACACCGAGCTTCACTGTGTAATCTGCTATGCCTCGTCTGATTTGTATGCTTAATTCAGCTTGACGAATTTATTAGTTTTCATAATAGTGAAAAACTGAGCAGCACTGTGGGCATCGTGTGTACTATAAATTGTATGTCATCGTAGAAAAGCGCAAGTCTATAGAAATCTTTTATTAATGCCAGTATAAGAGAGAAAGAATTTTGTGTGTGTGCTTTAGAGAGGTCCATGCCAAACTCCACTGCTGGTGTCTCACCGGTCCATTACCATATCGTCATACTAATTAGACCACTTCATCAGTGATATAATTTCAAACTTCAAATTATGTTCTAATTAACAAGGGTTGTCCAATTTGCTTAATCTTCAAAAGGCTTTGGATGGTCTAATTAGTATAAACTGTTGAGCATCTCAAATGCCTAATAAAAATCCATTAAAGTATGTGGGTGTGTTTTCTATCAGTATCAAGTGAGTAAGGACCACATGGCCAAAGAAATGTTAAACAGCGGAGTAGGAGATAGCAGTCGGACAATGTTTTCGGCCACCCAGTTCCTCCAGATTGCCACAGTGAATGAATTACAGAAAAATAAAAATGTTGTGGTATTTCGACTCCTAAATAGTGTGTGTGTGTGTGTGTGTGTGTGTGTGTGTGTGTGTGTGTGTATAAAAATAAAGGTGCAAGGATACCAAGGAGAAGAATCACATGGGGAAAGAATACTTTCTCTTTCATTAGGTGTCTAATTAGATGTAAAGTCAAAAGCAACCCTGAGGAGTTGCCCAAACACTATTGTGGCAACAGTCTGCTGAACTTGAATTGCAAAATCAAATATTTGGGATGTTTTGAACCTCTCTATGTCCCTCCTCTTTCACTGAGCTTTAATCACTTGTAATAGTTGTATTAATGTATGTTGTCACCTGGGAGTATTGAGAAATGCATATCGTTAATATGAATTAATCTTGATTTTAATACCAACTGACAACTGATCTCCAAAAATGCTAAACACTTGTCACCACTTTATATGGTAAATAAGGTAGTGTAATAAATTTATAAAATAGAGAAGGTACTGTTAAGCTGACTGGGCAAACTTTGCTTGATATGGAATTTATTGACTAAACTATTTCTTTGAGCAAGACAACTCTCATGAAACTATTTTCCTGACCATTGAATTCCATATGTCATTAAATTAGCCTTAATAGTTTTTTTTCCATCTTTAAAATATTTTTCAGTGATATCTCTAATTCCAGACAACAAAAGAACCACCAATGTTGCCTAATTACCAAGCAGAAGTTAATGTATACATGCAGAAAAAGTGTTTCCTTCCCCCTAGAAAACGGGAGCATTTTAAAGAGTCAAGTCAGAGTTTCACTTCTTTTCCTACTCAAAGTGAAAAATGAACAGCAGCTATTGCATTGCACTAGAGAGAAAATGCTATTCTTCCTTCATCTGCAGGACTTGGAATCATGCAATCTCTCCCATTAGGAGTGTCCAGAATACCAACATCCTCGCGGTGATATCAATAAAACCTGTTTCAGTTGTGCCCACAGGCATTGCTGGCAAAGTATGTCAGCGCCTGTAGAATGTGGAAGTTGATCTTGGGAAAAGGTTCCAGATCCACTCCTCTCCCTCCTTAGCATGGCAAGTCAAACTGCTGGAAAGTTGGTACTAAATCCAAAGGGTAGAAGCAAAATGGACCCAGATTAGAAAGTTGCTTAGGACGCCTCGCTATACTGGCATCTGCAAACGCGCCTGTCCAAAACTCAGCGCCTCGGCCAGAGTGCACGCCTACTTAAGCAAAGTGGGGGAGGGGAGGAAAGCGGAGGGTTGAGAAGTGCACCAACTGTGTGTTTAGAGCTGGGGTTTCTCTCTTCTCACTCGGCCTCTTTGTTTGACAATTGCTCCTGTCCCGTCCGCTGGCAGATGCAGACAGATGTGAACTGCCTACCTCCAGGCAAAGAGGAGTCCACCAAGGATTCCTGGCAGTGGCAGCAGGGTCCGGGCAGTACAAACCCCCCACCCAGAAATCAACTGATGCCTGAAGCCATCCCAGGAGGACAAACCACTGTCTCCTTGTTTCTGGGTCCTAATTTACTATTAAAATTTTTAAGTAGTGCCTTCATATTTTACTGGACTTAATGTGTTTTATGAAAATTTAATTTATTAAGGGCAGTGTGATTTCTTTGTATTTCAAACAGAATTGAACTGCAGTACAAGAAAGATTTTTCAAAAGACAGATCTGCTCTATTCAGTGCATGCCAACACACTCTTGAGTTAAATGACCATGGATGAAGGAAAAGAAAGAGGAGAAGGGTGATTTTTTTTTCAAGTCCCATTTTCCACATTATTAAATGCAAGATGATCAGCCAACTTGCTTCGGATTCTGCACAGAGCCCCTGAGCTCTCTCACTGGACACTGACTTGAGATGTGGGAGGATGAGGAAACTCTGGGGGCCTTGGCTATACCTGGAAAGGGGGAGGGGGGAAAGAACCTTAAAACTGGGGACCACCAAAGATCTGTGCATACAGCAGGGAAGGGCACTCCTGGTGCTGGGTGCTACAAGAGGGGTCAGCACTTCCACTGAAGTATCTCCCTTTGTGCGCCACCACTCTGGCATTTCTGTTTAATTTTCCCCTTAGAGGTTAGCTGCCTTTAGAACTCTCTACACACTGCACTTCCCAGAAGGTTCTAACGAGCTCACAAGCAGCCTCCGTCCCCCACCTGAACCCACTGGGTAAAGGAGGTCAAAACGTTGTGGCTACCAGCGAGAGTGCGCTGGGGTGGGTAGGAGACCTGAGCCTGGGCCACAGGGAAGGCGTGTGTGTGTGTGTGTGTGTGTGTGTGTGTGTGTGTGTGTGTGTGTGTGTGTGTGTGTCTGTGTGTGTGTGTGTGTCTGTGTGTGTGTGTGTGTGTGTGTCTGTGTGTCTCTGTGTGTGTGTGTGTGTGTCTGTGTGTGTGTGTGTGTGTCTGTGTGTGTGTGTGTGTGTGTGTCTGTGTGTCTCTGTGTGTGTGTGTGTGTGTGTGTGTGTGTGTGTGTGTGTGTGTCTGGGTAGCCAGGCAGGGAAGAATGAACGAACTGAGAGAAGTACAAAAGAAGTGAAAACAACCCGTTTTCTTGGTGGGGAAAGAGCAAAGCCAAGTTAAAGAAAGCTCTCTGTGGTATTGGGAGGAGTGTGGCTCGCAGCCCTAGGGGACCCTGCTGTGGCAGCACGTGACTTAGCTGAGGCCAAGAGGGAGCACAGCTGATCCGACCCTCTGAGGAGCCTAAGGCTGGAAGCTAGGGACAGGCAGAGAGACGCAAGTCCCCCTCCTCACTCAACTGTGCAGAAAACCTGGTTCGAATCCACACACTCTCAACACACACACACACACACACACACACACACACACACACACACACACACACACACGCTCACACTCTCCTTTCCTCCTCTCCCAGGACAGCTTAGGGTCACAAACCAAGCCAGTCTTTCTGACCTTTTCAGGTTCCCCTGTGTTTACCCTACAGGTAAACTTCTATTTTTCCTCTCAGAGATTTTCCACAGTCCAGTCCGTGTATTTACCTCTGTTCAAAGTTAAGCCCAGTCATGAAATCAAACGGCAAGTATTGGAACGATCAATGAAGACTTTTTGCAGTCATTGGCGCCTTGTGCTTCTTGGAATGAAAATAAATGCAAGAAATCGAAACTTAATTACTTGAAAGAAATCCAGAAATCCCTTTGCATAATTTATCCAGTCATTTTTTTTCAGTAGCTTTTGTGTTCGGTTCACTGTCTGTTAGCTCTGTACTTTTGGAGAAATACCTGCTTCCTTACAAGTAAGGTTCCTTGAGGCTTAGCACCCTCCCCCACCTCAGAGAGACCTTTCTGTTCCTGCTGTGCCCTCTTGGCTCCTGCCACTCCTGACCAGTAATTTACCATTTCTTCTCACACTACAATCTTCAGGCCAAGTGTTGTATAAAGCAAAACAAAATGTCAAATCTCATCCATTCTTTCTTCTCTGTCTTTGTGTTCAGTGGGACTATTATACCGGTACTTGTGTGAGATGTGTGATGCCAGGTCCCATGGTAAATACCAGGCCCGGACTGCTCCTCCAAGGAAATGAAGTACCATCAAAAGCCATTCGGCTGCTGATGAAAAATTGATTAAATGGTGGATTTTTTTTTTCTTTTCTCAAGGGAAATGTTTGCCCCATACACTGTTGAGTGTCATTGTGTTCCTAATGACCAAATCCTAAGTATTTATTTTGATTAAATGACTCATCCAGGCATTTGGTCAGATCACCAAACTTGAACACTAGTTTCATTTCTTCCTCTAATGTATGGTCTTCTCAAATTCACTCCTTTCTCCTCATTTAGCTTCCAGTTAAGTGAAAAATCTTTGGACATGTAAAATGTTTAAAAAAAAAAAGACCTTTTACCCAGGACTCCAAATAAAAATAGATGCCCCTGTGTTCACTTTGAGATGGTGGCTATGGCCGAAAGCTTTTGCACATGCTGTGACTCTGGCACCTGATGCCACTGGGAATTTAACAATTTGATGATGTAAGTAACGCCAGTAGATGTGTATCAGCAGACAGCACCTGAATCTGTTAGCACAGTCAGGGTAGCGCCACAGAGGCAGGCTTTTTCATGGATACCTCATAGAAGGCTGGAGTAATGTTATGAAAGAATAAAAAATACATTGGGGAGCAGCTTGGAAACTGAAGTACATTTTGATTTAACTTACATTAACAGAAATGTAATGTAAAAGTGAAAGGATCTAACAAAACCATTAATAATTAAAAAATAATTACAGATGGTCTATCCTTACTATTCATAACCATTCAACGCTTTAGACAAAGAAAACGGACTACTCTTAATGGGAATGAGATGTGGGCAGACTGCTAATGAGAAGGGAGCTGAAGACTGCATTTGTCAGAGGACACAAGTTCCCCTTACTTCCCTGCGTCTTTTTATACTCTCAGATAGACCTTCATCTTGGGTCAGTATTTGCACTGGGTGGCCCAGGTTGTCCGCAGACATCTCTTGAGGAGTAAAAGTGGAGGAGCACAGGCATCAGATGGCTCCTCAGTTAGAGCCCTCACTGTCACACACCTATGGGTGCCTCCTTGCCCACTCATTTCACATAGCCCTTTAAAAGCAGTAGTTGCGCCTTATACCCGCGGTGATCTTTCCCTCACAGATGGATGGCTGCTTCTTTCACCAAGAGGGACGCCTTACTGGTTTTTTTTTTCTCACTGCAGAAATTCATTCTTCTGTTTGCAGTATCAAGTTTGTTTTATTCCCAGTATGTATTTTTCAGCATCCAAAGTCTTTAGAGGGTTATTCTTCACGGGTTGTAAACCTTTAATCATTGGGAATGAGACACTCAATTCTGATCCTTTTTTTTCCCCCCACACTGCATATTCTCCTTTATTTTGCTAGAGACACACACACAGGGACTGCCCCCACAGCTCTGTTGAAGTTCCAGGCACTGGGAGGGAATCAAAGCCACCTGGCAGAAAGCAAACTTCACTGCCTCTTCCCAGAGATAAAGGGAAGACTTACAAAAGGAGAGATTTGCAGACAGCCAACAGGAATTGAATGAAGTCATGACTGCGACATCTGCTGGGAAGCCACCAGGAAGTGGAGAGCCAGAGCCCATGTCAAATCGTATGCATCTAAAGAGTGTGCAGCCTCCTTCCTTCCTTCCCATCCCCAGATGGCTTAGAAACAAAACAGCGTGTCTTTTGTAGAGAGCAGAAAAAAAAAAACAAGAAGAAATGCTAATAGGGTGACGGCAAATATTATAAATATTGTTGCCTCCCAAGCTATATAAATATGAACTGAGTGAATAAAACATGTTAAATTCCTTGTTCTCTCTCTCTCTCTCTCTCTCTCTCTCTCTTCTCTCTCTCTCTCTCTCTCTCTCTCTGTCTCTCTGTCTCTCTGTCTCTCTGTCTCTCTCTGTCTGTCTCTCTCTGTCTCTCTGTCTGTCTCTCTCTCTTCTCTCTCTCTATCTATCTATCTCTCTCTCTCTCTCTCTCTCTCTCTCTGTCTCTCTGTCTGTCTCTCTGTCTCTCTCTGTCTGTCTCTCTGTCTGTCTGTCTCTCTCTCTCTCTCTCTCTCTCTGCTTTCCATTCTTCCAGTTGTAGGTCTTTATATCAGCAATGACAAGCTCACCTTTAAACATTTATCTTTTCCTTTTTATCTTTTTTTTCCAAAATATATATTATTCCTTTTTATCTTTTTATATGTTTACTTATTATAGTGTGTGTGTGTGTGTGTGTGTGTGTGTGTGTGTGTGTGTGAGCGCGCGCATGCGCATACATGCAGGCAGGCACACACTTCCTCTTGTGCCTGTGAGAAGGTTGGAAGACAACATTCAGCTGTTGGTTCTCTTCTTTTCAAAAAAAACATACTGTGTGTGAGGGTGTCAGATCTTGGAGCTACAGACAGATGTGAGCTGCCATGTGGGTGCTGGGAATTGAACCCAGGTCCTCTGGAAGAGCAGTCAGTGCTCTTACCTGCTAAGCCATGTCTCCAGCCCTGTTGATCCTCTCCTGTTAAGCATCAGGGACTGAACTCTGGTCCTCAAGCTTGGTGAAAAGCACCTTTACTGACTGAATCATCCTGCCAAGCCACCTTTTTCTTTTTATATATTGTATAAGGCTCATGATTTGCCTATACGTCTCGTCTCTGCATATGTTTATACTCCCTCAAAATGTCACTGCCCTCCTCTTCCCTTCTCTGGCCACAGATGTTCATGCGCAGATCCTCAAGGTGGGATTTAGCTGCATGAGTGCCAGCGAAGCTGCAGCTTTCTATCTTGATTGATTTGCATGATAGGAATCCAAAGCCTGCATTTGCCCCAGGACCATGGCAAGCATGCTGCACAAGAAAGCATGAAGTGCTAATATTATATAGTTTGCCATATTCTGGGCCATTCCGTTCCTTCTTTCAATGCCTAAGTCAAGGTTATGCTCATCTGATGTATTTCTATCCTACTACACTACTGACTGTCTCGGCTACCATTTACATGCCCGGTCTAGACCACACTAGCAGTCACTGCTGGAATGTCTCTTTGAGACACCTTAATCACTTTGATCCTGTATCTTCCATGTCACATGACTTTTGCCAAGAGAGTGCTGATTTTGCTAGGCAGTGTAACGATATTAGGTTACTTTCATTAAAAAAGTATGATATGCAATATATATTATATTATTTATGTTACACATAACATATGTCATGCGCATAATATATCATCATGCAATATACATATTATTATCCATATGCAATAAAGGCACAGCTTCACCATTACACACTGTTGGTGTGTGACTTTCTGAGTCTGTTTCTAAGACTTACAGCTGTGACCAAAGCGTAGGTATGTGGCCTCACTTATTTCTGGTGCTTGTGAATGTAAGAGGAGTGTCATTTATTTGGGGCCAACAGTTGCACACTTCTGAGACGGTGTATTCCTGAATCTGTGGCTGGAGTTAAAAGTGGTTGTGAGCCTCCTTGTGGTTGCCGGGAACCAAGCCAGGGACCTCCGGAAGGAGCAGCTTTTCTTTGCTGAGCCATCTCTCCAGCCCTCTTTTTTGTTTTGTTTTTGTTGCTGGTGTTGTTTTGCTTTTTAGATTTTCGAGACAGGTTTCTCTGTTTAGCCCTGACTGTCCTGGAACTCACTCTGTAGTCCAGGCTGGCCTCAGCCTCACAGAGATATGCCTGCCTCTGCCCCCCAAGTATTGGAATTAAAGTCATGTACCACCACACACTGCAACACAGTCCATTTCTTCTTCTTTTTTAAAAAGATTTATTTATTTATTATGTATACAGTGTTCTGTCTGCATGTAAAGACTGCACTCCAGAAGAGGATACCAGATTTTGTTAGAGATGGTTGTGAGCCATCATGTGGTTGCTGGGAATTGAACTCATGACCTTTGGAAAGAACAGCCAGTGCTCTTAAGCTCTGAGCCATCTCTCCAGCCCAACACAGTCATTTTTTTTAACCTTTGCCAAGATTGTTTAGATCCTTAAGTTGCTTCTGATGGTGCTATCTCATGGGGTACCAATAACCTTTTAGGTTATCAATTCTGTGACATTTTCTCCTTAAGGTTAGACTTTTCTGACAGGTCAGACAATTTTGCCTCTGATTCTATTTGACTCTGAGAAAGAGGACAAGTGTCAAGACTTCTTCTTCTTCTTCTTCTTCTTCTTCTTCTTCTTCTTCTTCTTCTTCTTCTTCTTCTTCTTCTGTATCAAGTGGGTTAAATGGCTCGCTGCATGCAAAGGCTTTAGCGTATTTCCTTGTTTGTACCAAGCACATAATGAGAGTTACCAGACAATACCCACATCAACACCAGCCTCTGCAGACTGAAGACTAACCTGCTCTCCTTCTTGAAACAGACTGGAATGCATCTCAGCATATGGTCTGTAAAGGCAAGGCAGGCCAGCCTCAGCAGACCATCCCTTAGGTCAGGTTTCATCTCCTCCCCTGGCAACTTCTCCCGCTCCCTCTTGTCCATCAAACAAGGCCAGCTCCCCGGCGACCTGTCTCCTCCAGGCTGCTGTAGACAAAGTAAGAACTTAGACATCATTTATTCATTGACTCAAAGATGTACTCATAGAACGAGGAGTTAATTGTTATTGGTTAAGTGCCTTAGCTTGCTCAAGGGGACCTGACTTTGTGGTTTTTCAACAAGTTTCACATCGTTTCTAATGTATTCCATCAAAAACAAAAAAAAACAGAAACTGAAATAAAAACACACTGAATACCTAAAACTGAACAAGCTGTCATGTAGTTTCTGCCAGGAGAGATACCATCTCTTTCTGTCCCTTTCTCTTGTACTTTCTCACTACCTGAACATCAGCTATTGTATAATGATAGATAAATATGTATGTATGTATGTATGTATGTATGTATGTATGTATGTATGTCTACATATTCTGTTTTCTTTTTCTTTGATGGTTTGTTTTATAAATATTATAAAGCCCTGGATTCTTGTGTTTAGTGTCTCCTTGTAAATTCAACAGGCCATCCTAGGCCCAGGATAGGGAAGGTGTTTGATAAATAATTGCCAACTGAACAGTTGCTCTAATAAAGAATACGAATGTTGAAACCTAAAATCATTCTAAAGCTTGTTCCCTTCTGAATAGTTTTTAATTCTTGAACCAAATTAATTAATAAATAGATGATAGATGAAGAGAAAAGCTCCCTTTTCAAGGAAAAGCACAAAGAAAAGGTCCTGTTATATATAAAGTATTCTTGAAAAAGAGCATAAAATGAGATCCAATAGAAAAGTTCAATAACGAGCATGATAGGTGTTTGTGGGTTAGTAGAGTCAGGGTCTAGATAGAATAGGAAAAATTCCAAATCTTCCTAAGTAATTAGACAAATCCTAATGAAAACAGTGATGTGCTGTAGGCTTTGAACCGTCTCAAACTATTTTAATTGGGGCTCTCTAATGTTTATACCTCCCTTTCAACCCACCTAGCCTAGACAGGAGAGAAAAGAGGCTAATAGGAACAGGGGAAGTAGACATTTTTAGACTCAGTTCTTTGGAGCGATTTCACTGGCATAGTTGGCAGGATTCGAGCAGACCCGTTAAACAGCAAACCAGCAATTCAGCAAAGGTGACTGCAACCGCAGTCACTGGATTCTGGAGCAGCAGCCAGAACCTGGAGCAGCAGCTGGAACCTGGAGCAGCAGCCAGAACCTGGAGCAGCAGCTGGAACCAGGAGCAGCAGCCAGAACCTGGAGCAGCAGCCGGAACCTGGAGCAGCAGCTGGAACCCAGAACCTTAAAATACTCTCTGGAGTGGTTCTCTTTAGGAACATCTCAAAGTGGAGCGATGGATGGCCAAACAATAGGAAATGATGCCAAGACCGAAAATCCAAGCCTCCTGTTTTGGGTTCATATATATCCTTTCAGAGTCCATACGAGGATGTTTATCAGTTGGCAAAGACCACGCCCCCACAAAAGGCAGTTCCTCTTCTAGTGGACAAACACCATGAGTTCTCTAACAAGTCTGTGTCCAGCAGACAAACACTCCACACCCTAACCACAGGGTGTTAGTATGAAAACAAGAACATGTTTACATCCACTGTAACATGCCACTTCACAAGTAGCTTCTTCATAAATCTGAGAAGGTGGATGATTCCAGTGTCACAGGGAGGATGGTGGACAAACCATAAAGTAATCCCAATACACTTCTAAGCCAATGGTATGGTCATTGCAAAAACCAAACTGACGCTCTTTAGTAAAAATGATTGTGAAAAGACCCTGTGAACCTATTTCACGCCTAGTTTGCATCCCAAAGAAAACAAGCAACAGTATGTTTCATGTCAGTGTTGCTCAAAATGGAAAAGGGGTGGAGGCAGCACCCAGAAACAGAGACCCAGGAAAATACAGAATGGTCTTAAAAAGCCGAGTGAAGACTGAATAAGCACTATACCATAATACCACAGATGCACATACACACAAACCAATTGTGTATGTCATTTATAAAGGTATGTATATGTAACATACAAGCCTTCAAGAATTATAGTCAGCTGTTTGGGGCCTTAGCCCTTACTGCCACAACAAAATAACCTAGACCAGATAATTTTTAAAGAACAACTTTCTTCTTACAGTTCTAGTAGCTGGCAGTCCAAGACCAACGGGCTGGCAGGTGAGGGATTTGGCCTGGCTGGTTTGAGGACAGTGCCTTGTTGCTCTCTGGAGGGCACGACCCCTGTGTCCTGGCGTGGAAGAGGAGGAGAGGTGACCTCACCACCCTCAGCCTTCATGAGATATCTCATCCAATCATGATGGCTCAGCTCTCAGAACCCTAGTGCACAGGAAGAGGGCAGTAGCTCAACTTTCCAGTGACCACGGGCCATCTTTGCTACTCAGAGGGCTCGTCTCTATTTTTTCTATGGTTTTTCTTTTTAAAGCACTGGTGTTAAACTTGGGACTTTTGCATACTGCAGGCATTCTACTGAGGGGACTAACACATCCAGCCAACAAACTTGTTGCTTCTTCTTCTTCTTCTTCTTCTTCTTCCTCCTCCTCCTCCTCCTCTTCCTCCTCCTCCTCCTCCTCTTCTTCTTTTTGAGACAGGGTTTCTCTGTGTAACAAGACTTTGGCTAATCCAATTTTTTAAGTGTGGTACATAGCTAAACAGAGGAATATAGATGACCAAGAAACACCTAAAGAAATGCTCAACATCTGTGGTCATCAGGGAAATACAAATTAAAATGACTCTGAGAATCCATCTTACACCCCTCAGAATGGCTAAGATCAAGATCTCAAGTGACAGAACATGCTGGCAAGGATGTGGAGAAAGGAGAACACTCCTCCACTGCTGGTGTACAACCACTGTCGAAATCAAGCTGGCACTTTCTCAGAAAATTGGGAATAGTGCTACCTCAAGACCAAGCTATACCACTCCTGGGCATATACCCAAAAGACATTCCACCATACAAAAAGGACATTTGTTCAACTATGTTCATAACAGCCTTATTTGTAATAGCCAGAAAACTGGAAACAACCTAGATGTCCCTCAACTGAAGAATGGATAAAGAAACTGTGGTACATCCACACAATGGAATACTGTTCATCTATTAAAAACAAGGAAATCTTGAAATTTGCAGGCAAATGGATGGAACTACAAGTGATCATCCTGAGTGAGGTAACCCAGATGTAGAAATGCCTGGTTTATTCTCACTTATAAGTGGATACTAGCCCCAAATAGATCTCCTCTGAGAGACTCCACCCAGCGAGGAATCGGGACAGATGCTGGGACTCACTTCTGGACTCCTGAGAGAAGTGCTGAGAGTGGTATGGAAGAATAGGGGGATGGAAGGACCCAGAGGGTTCAAGAGCCCCACAAGGAGACCATCAAGGCTGGCGGATCTGGGCCGGGGGTGAGGGGGGCGCTGCACAAACTATTCCACCAACCAAAGACAATGCATGCAGTGAACCTAGACCCCCTGTTCAGATGTAGCCAATGGACAGCTTATTCTCCATGGTTGTGGGGGGATTGGGGGCTGCTTCTGACATGAACTCTGGTGCCCCCCCCATTTGATCACTTCTCCTTTGTGGGAGGCACAGCGGGAAGGAGGGTGGGAATGGGAAGATGCAAGTGAGGGGATAACAATGGGAACGCAATCTGAAAAAATTAAAACAAAAATAAATAAATAAAGAGCTCTGGCTGTCTTGGACTAATTTTCTGTAAACCAGGCTGACTTCGAACTCATAGAGGCCTACCTGCCTCTGCTGCCCGTGTGCTGCTATTAAAGGCAGACACCACCAATGCCCAGCTAACAACTTACCTCTTAATGCTATTACAGCTCAACACTTAATTCTGGAGGAGCTTCTACCATGGAAACCACAGGAAACATGCACTGCTGAAAAATGGGAACGCCACCGAGAAATAGTTACCAAAACCCATCACAGCCTGAGGAGCTCAATCCTCCCTATGAGTGCTCTTCTGGGACTACCTTAAGAACAAGGGGTTTCTTTTCTTTTTCTAGAGGTGAGCTTGGTGACTCACACCGATTACAAGTTTGAGGCCAGCCTGGGTTATACAGTTCAAGAAGTCTTGGTTATAGAGTGATATCCTGTATTAAAAAAAAAACATAAAAAAGAAAAATAAATAGAAAACATAAGCTAAAAAAGTTTTTAAAAAGTGGTCATAATAGTAAAAAATTGAGACAGTCTACATGTGTAAAATACAGAGATTGATTATAACCTATTGAATAGTGCAATCATGGTAATAAGGAATATTCAGCTATTATACGCAACTTTAGAGAAAATTTAACAACAGGGGAGGTTGCTTCACGGAGAAATAAATGCAGCAAAACATTGGGTTTTGTTGGTGTTGTTGTTCAAAGCATGAAAAACACTGAAAAGTTGTTTTTTGTTTTGTTGATGCATGATGTGTCATGAAAGATCTCATTTTCATAAGCCATTAACAATAAGTGTTGGTCTCCTTAGTACCAGTCTTAAACACATGCTTAGATTTGGACATAGATAGGACTTTTCTAAGTCGCATGATTTTCATGTGAGCATCATGACATCTCTCATTTAAAGTACTGAAGCCGGGCATGGTGGCGCACGCCTATAATCCCAGCACTCGGGAGGCAGAGGCAGGTGGATCGCTGTGAGTTCGAGGCCAGCCTGGTCTACAAAGCGGGTCCAGGACAGCCAAGGCTACACAGAGAAACCCTGTCTCAAAAAACCAAAAAAAAAAGTACTGTAAATGAGTGGCCCACGAGCTGAACTCATTCTCAATCACTGGTGTGGTAACGTTTATAGATTGGAAGAGTATTTCACTGGTATCAGAGGGCATTTTGCCATCTAGGTTTTATAGTGGACCTCTGAAATGCAGAAAAGCTCATAAAAAGAGTCAGTCGTGACTTGGTGAGACAGCCTACAAAATGGCCCTTTAACTGGAGGCTAAGATACTTCTGCAGCTCTCACTGTCAGCCTTTGTCTTCCGGGGACCACTGCTGCAAAGGCCACAAGAAAGGGCGAGAGGGCTGCTTTGCCTTCACTCTTTCAAATGTTTATTACAGAAAGAATGGATATTTGGTTACTTTAAGGGAAAATGATGTGTTATTAAGAAAGATAAAATGGTTTCTCTATTATCAGGGAAAAAGAACCAAACTTTTTCTTGTATTTCCTAGCTAATATCTGCTTGGAGAACATTTTTTACACTACTATATTGTTATTAAGAATAACGTTCAGTGATTGGATTCACACTCAAGGTGGTCCAGCCATTTCACTTTGATGACTCCAGCAGCTGAGACACATGACAAGTTAGAGAAAATGTAATGAAAGCAAATCATAGTGGCATAGAAGAAAGACCAGGGCGTCCATTTACAGGTGTTACTGAAAAGGAGACAGGACACACAGTGTTGGAGACAGGACACACGGCTTTGCGCTTTAAAACACTCTAGAGTCCACGCCCATGGTGTCCAGGAAAGCAGCTCTGGAGTCCATGCCCATAAGTGTCCAGGAATGCTGTTTCTGTTTCTTTTATCATAGACATGAATTCAGTTATCACATCACACCTCAAGGTAAAGGTGCCAATGGCCACTGTGTGGACTTACACTCTTCCATCAGCCAAAGAGGGATGGGCAGTGAGCCGTACAGCTGAGCTGCTTGCCTGGTTTTGATCTATGACAGGAATAACGTCAGCCATATTGCATTCTCTAACACTTCTTAGTGTCCTTTAGCTAATAATTGACTATAAGTTACATTTAAGTCAACTATTTCTTCAATTGAAATGCAAGAGGAAGGAACCTGATTTTCTTGTTCTCTTTTTTAATTAATATTTTTATTTATTCCCCAATTTTTTTTTTTTTTAGACAGGGTTTCTCTGTGTAGCCTTGGTTGTCCTGGACTCACTTTGCAGACCATGCTGGCCTCGAACTCAAATCAACAAACCTGCCTCTGCCCCCCCCCACCCCACCCCCCCCAGTGCTGGGGTTAAAGGCGTGCACCACAATGCCCGGCCCCCAAACAGCCTCAGACATGTCATTGTCCTCCTCCTTCCACTCTTCTTCTTAACTCATTTATACAGTTTGTGCTGCGCATAGACACATGGGTGTGGAGCCATCCACGGAAGCACGGACAACCTATAGTAGCCATACCCAGGAAGAAACATGACCCTCCCTACCTGCCGTACTTATTGTCCTGTTGCTGTGAAGAGACACCATGACCAAGACAACACTCACAGAAGACAGCACTTATTTGAGGGCTTGGTTACAGGCAAGGAGCATGGCAGCATGCAGGCAGGCGTGCTGGAGAGTTCTGCATTCTGATCCCTGGGGGGGAAGGGGGCGGGAGAGAGGCAGGGATGGGGAGGCAGTTTTGGCTTGGCATGGGCTTTTGAAACCTCACAGCCCACCTCTAGTGACACATTTCTTCCAACAAGGCCACACCTCTTAATCCTTCTAATCTCTTAAAAAAAAAGCGCCACTTCCTGATAACTAAGCATTCAAATATAGGAGCCCATGGAGCCGTTCTTATTCAAAATACCACCAAAAAAAAGCAATTAGAACAAAATGAAAGTGCTGAAGAGAACGAAGAGCTGGGAAAGCTATGAACTTTAGAAAAAACAAGATTTCTGAGGAGAAGCCTTTCCTGGTGAAGCTAAGACCAATGGCTTTTTTTCTTTTCTTTCAATCTTTCTTTCTTTCTTTTTTTTTTTTTTTCTTTCCTCCCCTGAAACATTTGGCGACTCAAGGCATAAGCTGAAAGCCACTTGTGACAGAGGCAGAGGGGCTCAGCTGGGGAAGAGGAGCCAGAAAAATCTCTTGTGGCTGCTTATGTAAAACTCAAAGGCATCAAATTCACAGGGTTTTGGCGGGGGGGAGGGGGGGCGAGGGGGCTCCCCACTCAGCAATGTATTTTCTAGGTTGTGAACCAGAAGAGCAGAATAAAATATTCTGCTATCTCATACCCCTAAAAACCAACATTCCGCCATATGCTGAACTCATGTTGGGGAAAAGCCAAAGGCTGTATTCCAAACCCCTGAAAGATCAACTCTGAAAATTTAGGAGGGAGAAGCCTGCTAGGATCACTCTACCAAACCCTGGCCTTGGGGCCACCTTCGAGATAGGGAACACTCGCAAGTGTTCTGTACAAGCCTTTGTCTACATAGCCAGCCTGATCAGGAAGTATCACAACACCACGAGAGGTCCAGTGACTTGTGGACAGGGATTTAGAGTGGGATATGGGGAACAGATGCTCTGTGCGCAATTATTCTCCACCACGGGCTGGTACCACCTTCCGCTCTTCTTGTTCATGAGTCACATCTTCAGATGTTAAGATTACCAGGGATGCTGTTTCTCACTAGTTTTATAACCCTCGCTGTAAGAATAAAGCAGCTTTTGGGACATTGTCTTGTGTTGGAACAATATATATGCCCTTTTTAAAAAGATTTATTTATTAAAGCCAGGTATGGTGGCACACGCCTGTAATCCCAGCACTTGGGAGGCAGAGGCAGGCAGATGGCTGCGACTTCAAGGCCAGCCTGGTCTAAAAAGCAAGTCCAGGACAGCCAAGGCTACACAGAGAAACCCTGTCTTGAAAAAAAAAGAGAGAGATTTATTTATTTATTATTTATGCAGTATTCTGCCAGCATGTGTGCCTGCATACCAGAAGAGGGCACCAGATCTCTATGTAGGTGGTTATGAGCTACCATGTGGTTGCTGGGAATTGAACTCAGGAACTTTGGAAGATCAGACAGTGCTCTTAACCACTGAACCATCTCTCCAGCCCCCAGTGTATATGCTGTTATCTCTGCAGGGCTTTGTTTTTAACTGCACCTTTTATTTAAGTTGCTTGCACCATTGCTTAGGACCCCGTGTCATTCACCCTGCAACCTGTAAAGATTGCTGCCATTCACTGTCTCAAACATTGTTATCATGTTTAGTTGACAACTATGTCAAATGGAAGTTTTATCCATAGCAGGCAGAAAAAAAAAATGTGTCATGTTTTTTTTCTGATAGAATTTTGTAGAGTCAAGGCAAATGACACATTTTCTGCCTAATACTTTTTCTTGAATTTTCTTAGGAAACAATTAGTGCATTCCTGAGTTATGATTTTTTTCAGTGTTCACATATATCTGTCTTCTACAACCACCAATAGTAGGAAGGATAAATAAGACCCATATGATTTCCTGCTCAAACACACACACACACACACACACACACAGAGAGAGAGAGAGAGAGAGAGAGAGAGAGAGAGAGAGAGAAGAGAGAGGAGAGATCCCTCATTCAGCATGGCATTGCTGCCTCTGTCTGTCTGGGTACTGATGCAAGAGAAGAAAGAGAGCCCATTGGCGATGTGAAATCTCAAAAACTCTCTGAGAACAAAAACGTAGCCTTCCTGGGCACCCAACAAGTGTGAAATCTGCAAGGAGGGTGGTGTGGCCACCTTTGGTGCAATGAATTGAAGGCAAATAATAAAGAGCAGTGTCAGTCCTTTGCTCCCCCAGCCTCACTGCCCTGTGGTGTGCTGTTTGAGAGGCAGCACTGTGCTCATAATACAGATGCACAAGCGCTTGGTTCAAGCCTGGAGGTTTGCAATGGGCTTGAATGCCAGACTCATCATGTCTAGTGCTATGTGAATATGCAAAGGCAGAGTGTCAGCACCACTCTAGTGGCCTAGTCTTACACTATTATGTGAAAGACAAACTATAGTAGTGAGCAGAAGAGATCAAATCACCGGGCTGACCTCCTGGCCAAAAAGAGTCCAGCCACAGTAACCTAGGCTAACCCTACGTAACGCAATCTTAGCTTTGAGCTTACCTGTTTGACCACATGTGTAGAGGAGAGGGTTTGAAAGCCTGTCGATGAGAGAAACAGGGAGCAGGGTCTACACAGGTCCCAGCTGTAGACTGTGTGATGCTGTCTCAGTTTGCTTCTCTGTTTCCGTGATAAACACTGCCCAAAAACACCTTGAAAAGGAAATAATTTATTGTAGCCTACAGGTTACAGGACATCATCCATGGAAGTCAGGACAAGAACTCAAGGCAGGAATCTGGAGGCAGGAACCAAAGCAGAGACCAAGGAAGAACACTGCTTACCGATTTGCTCCTCTGCTTTTCCTTAGCCACCTCTCTTACACATCCCAGGACCACCTACATAGGGATGGTTCCACCCACAGTGGGTGGAGCCTTCCTGCATCTTTTATCCATCAAGGAGATGCCCCACAGATATGCCCACAGGCCAATCTGGCGGGTGCTACTCCTCAGTTGGGTTTCTCCCTAAGTGTATCAAGTGACAGCACTGCAGATCCTTTGCCCAGACAGCCCTGCCGGCAATAAAAGAGGAACTAGAATGTGAAAGAAGGGGGTTCTGGTGTCCGGATCCCACTCTAGATGAGATCTGAGTTCAGCAAGCCTTGCCTGCATTATATGGCTAGTTCTTGCCAGCCCAAGTTACTTAAGAACCAGTTAGAAAATGTCAGCAATGATACCCAAAACATATGGCTCCTCATATGAGGGATCTGGTATCATGCCCAATTTGCTGCCTGGAATATCCATGAAAGTAGATGGAAACATTGAAAATAGTATATGGAAGTCTTAAAGACCTTAAAGAAAAAGTATTATTTGTATCAAGAGATAGGACCAAATAACCAGAAAATAGGAGGGGGCCAATAATAGATGATAAGATTAATTATAAGATCAATATATTCAAGTGATCAGATATGGGTTTTTATTTATTTTGCTTGGTTGGTTTTGGGGGTGTTTGGTTGACTGGTTGGTTGGTTGGTTTTTTGAGATAGGGTATCTCTATGCAGCCCTAGCTTTCTTGAAGCTTGGTATGTAGACCAAGCTGACCTTAAACTTACAGAGATCTGCCTGCCGTTACCTCCCAAATGTCTATAATCCCAGAAATCAGGGAGGCAGAGGCAGGCAGATCTCTCTGAGTTCTGGGTTACAAAGTGACACACACACACACACACACACACACACACACACACACACACCTGTCTTGAAAAAAAATCACACTCTAGACAAAGAGTGGGAAATTTTATGTTAATGAACAGATAGTACATTTACACTATGGGCCACATACGTGTTTCATGACTTGCTTATAAACTTTTAAAGATGAAAAATCATTCTTTGCCTGCATATTATATGAATCAAATAAACCAGATATGCAAAGAAAAAAAATAAACCAGATTTTCCTCAAGAGCTACAGTCTGCCATTCCCGGCCCTAAACAATGATGATGATTGTACTCATAATGATTTAGTTATGATTTAGTTAGAGCACAGTTTGTACCAGGCACACCTATAAGATATTTGATAAACTCATTCAAGCTTCGCTTCTGTAATGCACAGTAAGCATAATGACCATCTTACCAAAGCAAAACTCACAGGACCGAGAGAAGACTTGCTCAAGGCAGGCAGGAAGTATAACTCCAGGCAACTCTAGCTCCAGACTCAACCTTCACTGGATAATATTTGTAGCTCTATGTGTCCATAGGGAAATCATTGCAATGTGTATGTTTAGAAGACTCTTGCATCTGAGACACAGTGAGTAAAACAGACAGGAACTGATGATATTCTAAATAGGGTTCAGCTTCCAGCAAGAATTATTGGCTATCTGTGTTTATATTGCAAAATTCAGGGCTGTTAATTCATGCCGCATTTCACCTTAACTTTGAACCCATTTTTTTTCATACAGTCTAAATTGCTTTAGGCTTCATAAAAGCTGTTTATAAGAAATCTATAGTCAAAGTATGGCATTGATCTGAGTTGCTTTTGAGCACAATCTACTCAACCATTAACACCACTTAAGCAATCTTACAGATAGGGAGCAATCAATTGTAACGTGACAAGCCTATCATTTCTTGTAACCATGGGCCCATGCCAACCTGAAGACAGCTGGACAGCTCAGAAAGGCACAGCATATATTTCTACTCACAACATGATAAAGGGATAAAGAACAGGACTAGAGATGATGGAGAGAGGGCCCAATGGTAAAGATCATTGGTTGCTCTTCCAAAGGTCCTAGATTCAATTCCCAGCATCCACATGGCAGTTCACAGATGTCTGTAAGTCTAGCCTTGGGGATCCAATGTCCTCTTCTGTTTTTCACCAGATACACATGTGGTACAGACATACACACAGGCAAAACACCCATACACATAAAAATAAATTACCAAAAAAAAAAAAAAAAAAAGAACAGAAATGGGGTAGTGGGGCATTGACGAGGTTCTGACTGGGGCAGGAGGCACACGCAGAGTCTATAAGGCTTATGGTAATGACGGAAGGAGCTAGTATGGAGACAGTCAAGGTTGTGAAGACGCGCCAGCTATTAAACAGCAACAAGAACAAATTTATGATATTGAAGAATGGACAGGACTCTAGGAAAATGAGACCAGACGCAGCCCAGCAGAGCTTCCTGCTGCCGGTGGAGAATTCCCTGAATGGAGCTGTCTTGTCATGTGCACTCCCTTACAGAAGCATGTACAGACTGAGTTGAACCCCAGACTCCAATTCTCAGAGCCTTTGATCACTTTTATGGCCTCAATAGTTCAACTTCTGCACAAATTCAGCATCAAGTGGCCAGTTGCTCCCAGAATCTTTTGAAGGTAACATAATGCAATGGATTTCTGAGGTCAA
This sequence comes from Acomys minous, assembly GCF_964271855.1. NCBI lineage: Eukaryota > Metazoa > Chordata > Mammalia > Rodentia > Muridae > Acomys > Acomys minous. Next base: position 48,602,461 of record NC_140496.1, on the reverse strand, counting down.
AAGTAAGATGTGCATTTGGTGCACTTCCTTTCAAATGATGAAGAACATTGCCTTAGAGTCATAGTTTAGGTGTTCCATAGTGTGTTAAAATACCCAGAATATAGATTTATAGAGCAATTCTTCCAACGAAATTAACATGTGTCTAGCTAATAATTTTATGTTCTTAATGATTTCTTCCTCAAACTATTTTGGCTGTAAAATGAGTGTGAGTGCTTTGTTTGAAAATATTATTTTGAAAAACCCAGAATAACTAAAACAATCCTGTGCAATAAAAGATCCTCCAGAGGAACCTGATCTCACGCTGTACTATAGAGCAACAGTAATTAAAACAGCATGGTATTGGCACAGCAATAGGCTGGTTGATCAATGGAATCAAATTGAAGACTCAGTAATGAATCCACACATAGATGGACACTTGATTTTTGACAAAGTCAAATCTATTCAATGGAAAAAGGATAACATCTTCAACAAATAGTGCTGATCTAACTGGATGCCTACACGTAGAAAAATACAAGTAGACCCATATTTATCACCATGCACAAAACTCAAGTCCAAGTGGATTAAAGACCTCAACATTAAACCAGAGACACTAAATCTGTTAGAAGAAAAAGTGAGGAAGAGCCTGGAACACACTGGTACAGGAGACAACTTCCTGAACAGAACTCCAACAGCCCAGGCCTTAAGGTCAACAATTAATAAATTGGACCTCATGAGGCTGAGAAGCTTCTGTAAGGCAGGAGACACTGTCAAAAGAACAAAGCGACAGCCTACAAGCTGGGAAAAGATCTTCACCAACCCTATATCTGACAAATATATAAAGAACTCAAGAAATTAAACACCACCAAAACAAATAACCCAATTGAGAAATGGAGCTCAGAATTAAACAGAGAATTCTCAACAGAGGAATATTGAATGGGTGAGAAACACTTAAAGAAATGCTCAACGTCTTTAGTCATCAGAGAAATGCAAATCAAAACCACTCTGAGATTCCATATTACATCCATCAGAATGACTAAGATCAAAAATTCAAGCGACACCACATGCTGGCAAGGATGTGGAGAGAGAGGAACACTCCTTCATCGCTGGTGGGAATGCAAACTTGTACAACCACTTTGGAAATCTATCTAGCACTTTCTCAGAAAACAGGGAATAGAGCTTCCTCAAGACCCAGCTATTCCACTCCTTGGAATATACCTAGAAGATGCTCCACCACACAACAAAGACATATGCTTAACCATGTTGATTTGCCTTATTTGCAAATAGTCAGAACCTAAATGTCCCTCAGGCGAAGAATGGATAAAGAAACTGTGGTACATTTACACTGTGGAAAACTACTCAGCTATTAAAAACAAGGAACCCCTGAAATTTGTGAGCAAATGGATGGAACTAGAATGATCATACCGAATGAGTTCATCCAGACTCAGAAAGACTCACATGGTATATACTCACTTATAATTGAATACTAGCCCAAAAGGGATGTCCCATGAAAGTTTCCACTTACCAGGAGATTGGCATAGACGCGGGGACCTCTTATTGGGACGCTAGGTGAGAGAAGTATTGGAGAATGGGGAGATAGAAGGATCCAGAGGGTCCTAGAAACCTACAAAAAGAGCGTCATAAGGGGCGGATGTGGACCCAGGGGGGTCTGCTCAAACTACTGTACCACCCAAGGACAATACATGCAGTAAACGTTGAACTCCTACTCAGATCTATCCAATGGACAGGACATTCTCCACAATTGTGTGGAGAGCAGGGACTGACTCTGGCACGAACTCTGATACCCAATATTTGACCACTTCTCCTTGGTGGGGAGGCCTGGTGGCACTCAGAGAAAAGATAAGCAGGCTACCAAGATGAGATTTGATAGGCTGTGACCATATGGTGTGGGAAGAGGTCCTCTTAGGTCACAGACCTAGAGGAGGGGAATAGGGTGAAAGCAGGAGGGAGGGAGGAACGGGAGGATACAAGTGATGGGAAAACTATTGAGTTGTAATTTGAATAAGTCAATTAATTAAATAAAGAATAAAATATTATTTTGACCAGTAACAACTCCAAAAGAACATATGATAATAAGAATTGATTGTTCTCTTAAACTTTAATTCATTGTATGCTGCAGTCAAACTTGTCTGAGACTGCCTCAGATGCTCTGTGCACCCACTAAGTGCATGGAGCTTGTGAGCACAGAAAAAAGAATTTGATGCCAGTTAGGGCTAGATGTTTAATTGCCACTTTGCAATTTCCTTCCCTTTACTGGGGGGATGTTACAAAATTCCCAAACGTAAATTAATTTTAATTTTCCTTGTCATTCTTTATTCCTCTGGCAACTCGAGACTCTTGCCAAGTATCTGTCCCTATCTTCTGGCCCAGTTTTCCTGGCAATGCAAAAGAGAAAGGAAGTCAGCAGAGACGTCCGACATGCGGGCTTGCAGCAGTTGGCAGCTTTTGAGAGCTTCCAGAGGCAGCCCATTTTGTCCACTGAAGGTTTTCTTTTTTTTTTTTTTTTTAAGATTTATTTATTTATTATTATACAGTGTCCTGCCTCCATGTACACCTGCACACTTGAAGAGGACATCAGATCACATTGTAAACACTTGTGAGCCACCATGTGGCTGCCAAGAATTGAACTCAGGACCTTTGGGAGAGCAGCCAGTGCTCTTAACCACTGAGCCATCTCTCCAGCCCTTGAAGGTTTTCTTATAAAAAGCCTTTCTGGAGGAAGAAATCCCACACAGCTTTTTTTTTTTTTTTTGGACAGGGGTTCGCTATGTAACCTTGGCTGTCCTGGAATCTCTCTGTAGACCAGGCTGGCCTTGAACTCATGGAGATCCACCCTCCTCTGCCTCCCAAGTGTTGGGATTAAAGGCATGCACCACCACCGCCCAGCCTGCACAGCTTTTTAAAAGAACTACCTGGAGAATAAATGTCAGTGGGGCATCTAGGTCACACCTTCTCCCCTCAAGGCTTAGGGCTGATGCACGTGAGGGGAAGAAAGATTGTAAGAGGCAGAGGACAGGGAGGGCCTGAGTGACACAGTGTCTTCTGGACATGGACGTGTCTTGAGGACCATTTCAACTAACCGGGGCTGTCTGTGTGACTAGTGGGCTGGAGCCATCTGGTCAAGTTTGATGGATTCATCAGCAGGTCACAGAAGAAGCCCACAATTCGCTCTCCAGGAATCTATCAGTAGCAAACAGCTGGGCTGTGAGAGGGAGGCCATGTCTGGCCATTGAGGACCATTCATACGCAGGCCCAGCCCAGGTGTCCTTAGCTGTAGTGGTTGTGATTACAAGCGCTGTCTCTCCCAGAAGTTGACATCTCCTAGCTGATTTCCCTATCCTCCACACTCCTCCACTTATTTTCAGCGCCTTGTACATCAGTGAGCCTCTGCATCCAATGATGATCACTGGGAAGAGAGGCTTGCCTGATTATTGCTAAGGGTAACACTGGTATTTTCTCCTGTGGACCACACAATCAGAGAGCAATTGGTTAGGCCAATGATAGTAGGGCCACTAATGCACAGGTGGGCACATCCTGCCTGGCAGGCTGGTCTCTTGGTCACAGTTGGATAACACCATTAATACTTTTTATTCCTCCCACTGGATGGCCACATGTAGTAGGCCCTTATCCCTTACCTTGCACACAAATTAACTTTAGAAAAAGTTGTGGCAGTGGGGATAAAAGCCCAGGGTCGTGTGCATGGTAAGCAGTACTCTACCACTGAGATACAAAGTCAACCAACAGAAGGGTTTCCAGTGTGTAGTTCTAGCCGAGTTGAGTGCTGTTAAGGGGAGGATGGGGCAGTGAGCGGCTGAAGATGACTGGGAAACGTATAGCTGAGAATGCAAATTGGAACTTTGAATTTAAAAACTACCCTGTGTGGCTGTCTAAGAAGACAAGGAAACATAACTTTAAGCAAACAGCCAGGCAGGTAATAGAAAAACAGAAAGCATGAGAGAGAGAAAGAGAGAGAGAGAGAGAGGATAATATATATATATATATATATATATATATATATATATATATATATATATATATATATACATATGTGTGTGTGTGTATACACACACACACACACACACACACACACACACACACACACATGGCACCATGAGAAGACCTGAGAGAAGGTGGTTAAGGAGAAAGGCCTTGCTTTGCTGCACAGGTCCTGGAGGCTGAGCCCATGGCTGTTTGGCCCTTGCTCGTGAGCAGCATATCCTGGGAGGTACCATAGAGGAGGCAGAGATGGAGATGGGGGCCAGGAGGAGATACAGGCCTCGAGGCCACACCCCCAGCCATCTACTTCCTCCAGCTAGTCCCCAACAAAAGGGTCTGGAACCCCTCAAGACAGCACTGCCAACTGAGGACCGAGCTCCCAACACACAGTCCTTTGTGGGGCACTTTAGTTCCATTCTCTTTCTTTTTTTTAGGGGGGGGGGGGGAGTTGTTTGTTTTGTTTTTTTTGAGACAGGGTCTCTCTGTGTGGCCTTGGCTGCCCTGGACTCACTATGTAAACCAGGCTGGCCTCGAACTCACAGCGATCTGCCTGCCTCTGCCTCCCAAAGTGCTGGGTGTGTCCCACCACGCCCAGCTGGTAATGTTATTCACTGTGCTGGCCTTTACTTAGAAAATGGCTGTTATATGAGATACTGGAGGTTGACCCCAAGGCCTTGTGCGTGCTACTACTGGACTATGGTCTCCAGCATAAAACTTATTTACTTGTGCGTACTAGTGTAAACACGCAGTATGACACTCAGTCACACACACACACACACACACACACACACACACACACACGTGCGTGGCGACACTCCACTGTCTCGTCCTCCTCACCCATTCTTTTTGCTATTGTCATCACTAGTATTTTGGCTGCGGTTGAAGCAGAAGCTACAGGCACTGGAAGGGGAGCTTGGAAAACCCCATTCCAGGCTGGATTTCTCCTGTTATCCCAGAAGCCATCTCTCCCCATCTTCAGTACATAATTTCTTGCTTCCTTGTTCATGTCGGCTCCTTGAGTAATGGGGTTATTTCTATTTGTTTCTTGTTTTGTTTCCAGCACCTTGCACCATGACTTTGACCGTACATGGTATAGCAGATGTTTTGTGGAATGAATAAATAACAAATGTTAATTAAAGTGCTCATTATAATAATTTATTTTTATTTTCTATGCATTGGTGCTATGCCTGTATGTATGTCTGTGGGTGTCAGATCTTGGAGTTACAGACAGCTGTGAGCTGCCATGTGGGTGCTGGGAATTGAACCTGGGTCCTCTGGAAAAATCAGTCAGTGCTCTTAACCACTGAACCACCTTTCTAGCCCCAACTGTTAATTATAAAATGAGACAAGATATACTGTGCTGAAACTGTTATTTACTATTTTGTTTATGTGTGTTTTGCCTGTATATGTGTGTGTAGACCATATACATGCCTGCTTGATTACTGCAAAGGCCAGAAGAAGTATCAGACCCACTGGAAATGGAATTATATGGATGTTGGGAATTGAACCTGGATCCTCTGGAAGAACATCTAGTGCTCTTAACTACTGAGCCAGCTTCTCAGATTCCCTAAAGCCAGTATATATTAGTTCATGCTGTCAGTGGCTCTACCCGGAAGCCTTTCTTTGCCTGAGGGTTTTCTATGACCATCTGGGTCTCCAATGCAAGGGAACAAATGGCCGTGACCACCGCCATCAGTCACTTTCCACCAGTCAGGACACAGTCAGGTCCCTTGTGCCTAGGATGGGATCACTCTAATGCATGTTTTACATTTTGTTCCTAGGATTTCAAAGCAGGCTTAAACCCCAGTTACCTATTAATGATAACTTATTTGAAAATATAAGGAATATAGCTCAGTGGTAGAATATTTGCTTAGTATGTATGAGGCCCTAGATTCCATTCCAGTACAGAGAGAGAGACAGAGAGAGAGAGAAAGAGACTGTGTCGAAGCATCTCAATCTGCTCACATGCCCAACCTTTAACCCTTATTCCTTCTGTTTTCACTGCCCAAACTTAGGTCATATGTCAATCCTATGAGTCCAGAGCAGACTAAATTTAACCAGAACTATAAAGATTAAAAATTGAAAAGTAGGGCTGGAGAGATGGCTCAGTGGGTAAGAGCACTGGCTGCTCTTCCAGAGGTCCTGAGTTCAATTCCCAGCAACCACATGGTGGCTCACAGCCATCTGTAATGAGATCTGATGCCCTCTTCTGGCCTGTAAGTGTACACGCAGGCAGAGAGAGCTGTATACATAGTAATAAATAAATAAATCTTTAAAATTAAAAAAAAATGAAAAGAAGGGCTGAAGAGATGGCTCAGCGGTTAAGAGCACTCACTGACTGTTGTTTCAAAGGTCCTGAGTTCAATTCCCAGCAACCACATGATGGCTCAAAACCATCTATAATGAGATCTGATGCCCTCTTCTGGCCTGCAGGTGTACAAGCAGACAGAGCACTATATACATAATAATAAATAAAAAAAAATTTTTTTTAATGAAAAGAAGAGAAAGAAATGGAGACAAGGAGGGGAGGCAGGGAGGGGAGGGAAAGGAAGGAGAGGAGAGGGGGATTCTGGGACCCCCCAGCTAGCACTGTGATTGGGTGTAAAATAGCCAAAGAGCAACTATATCCCATGACAGAAAGAGGCTTCTGCTCTCCAAAAATGGAAAAATTTGTTCATCATAATTCATAGCTTATCTGAATTATTTATTAGACCTTCTAAGGAAATAATATTCTCTGTTTTAAACTTTTCCAGAGAGCCTAAAATGAAAGATTTCTTTTTTTTTAAAGTAAGATAGATATTTTTATTTGATTTGAACATGATAACATCCATGCCCAGTGAGGCCAGAGGCCACACATTTGTCTTTTAGAAATGTATTGAAATATTATTCACCTCTGTAAATAGACCTGAATATACAGAATTTCTCAAAAAATAATACTTGGAGAGTTCATAAAGAAACAAATGTTTTGAGGAGATGGCCTCAGAAATTTGAGGTGTCAGCGATTCAACACACTTGAAGTTTCTCACACTGAAAGTCCTAGGTCTGGGGTGCAGAGATAGTTCGGTTAGTAAAGGCCTTGCCATGCTGGGGTACAGAGATAGTTCGCTTATTAAGAGCCTGGCCATGTAGGCATATGCAGGCATGTGGACCTGAGTCTGGTTTCTAGAATACATTTTTTTTTTTTTTGGTTTTTCGAGACAGGGTCTCTCTGTGTTAGCCTTGGCTGTCCTGGACTCATTTTATAGACCAGGCTGACTTCAAACTCACAGCGATCTACCTGCCTCTGCCTCCCAAGTGCTGGGATTAAAGGTGTGCGCCACCACTCCCTGCTCTAGAATACATTTTAAAAAGCACAGGGTACTGGGACAGGTGGAGCCTTAGACACACTGGCCAACTGCCCTATCCAGATTGGCAAATGACAGCTAAGGAAAGACTCCATCTCTAAAGACAAGGCTAACAGTGCCTAAGAAATAAAACAAAGGTATCTCCTGCCTAGGCACACACACACACACACACACACACACACACACACACACACACACCCATCTGCCCACACTAACATGTACATATATACACACATATGCATACACCAAAAAAAAAAAAAAAAAAGGAAAAGAAAGGCCCTACATCTTATTTACTTAGAGACAAAGTCTTGCTACATGGTCCAGGTCTGCCACTTGCCACCCTTGCCTAAAAGCCCCTCTTCTGGGTTTTCCTTCCTGGCATTGCTCCTTCTTTCCTACCAGGAAACGCTCCTACCTTGTCATGAACAGGCCTGCTGTGTGACCTCTTACTTTCTCCTGTCCTAGAGATATTAAATTCTGCATCAAGTCCATATTTCTCAAATGCGACAGTAACAGGGTCCTGTCTTCAATTTTCAGCTTAACTACTTAGCAAATCTCTGATTCTTTGGCATAAATGGGTAGCTCAATGTTATGGATAAACTGGAGATTTACCAAGTCATCACTCTAGGCTTCCTGCCATGAGGTGTGGTCACACCACAGGCCCAAGGCAGTGGGCTCAAATGACGATGCGCTGGAACCTCCTAGACTGCTAGCAAATAAGCTTGTGTCTTTGTTGTTGCAATCTACCTGCCTCTGCCTCCCGAGTGCTGGGATCAAAGGCCTGCGCCACCACAGCCCGCCTTTAAATTGTTGTCTTTTTAAGTCAATTGCCTCAGATATTTTGTTACAGTAACCAAAAAGTAACACAGTCCTTTTCTCTTCTTTGCAAAATTTATCTGACCAAACTTTCCATCCTCAATTATTTTTAACTGGTACTAAGCTCAGTGGTATTGAGTTCAGTGGTTCTAAGCTCAGTGGTACTGAGTTCAGTAGTCCTAAGCACATTTACATTGTTCAATTGTTACCATAAACCTCACCTAGAAGATTTTTGTCATCTAGACTGAAGCTCCATAACCCATGTAACTGCCCACTACACAGTAAGCCCACTCTCGGTCCTCCTCTGAATCCTTAGTAACCACCACTCCATTTTTTTGTTTGTTCGTTTGTTTCAGAATTCAGCCATTCTAAGTAGCTCATAGGGGTGGAATCAGACTGTCTGTGGCTGACATAGTTCACACTGTCGTTAGGCTTAACCATGCTGTAACAGGCGTGATTCTATTCCATGACTCCCCCTGACTAACATAAATATGCAAATATCTGAGACCCTGCTTTTACTCGTCCCACGATACACGCAGAATTGTGCTGGAAGACATTGACACTTTTGTTCTTAGTTTTTCTGAGGGGAAAACAAACAAACAAACAAGCAAACAAAAGAAAACTAGTTTTGCCACAGCACTGCCAGTGAGATTATGTGTTTGCAGAGTCCACAGAAGTGTTGGGGTCCCCGCTAAAACTCTCAGAGCTTCCCTGAGCCAGGTTCTCACCATGAACTCAGAGCTTGCTGGGGTTTTTGTTTGGTTGGTTGGTTGTTGTTGTTGTTTTGTTTTGTTTTGTTTTGTTTTGTTTTATTAGGATGGTGGCCAGCAGTCCTCAGGGGACACAATCTTTCTGTGTTCTCTTTGATCTGGTGCTGACATCTCAGGGTGCTATACTCAACATTTTACATGATACTGGGGACCTGAGTTCAAGTCCTTGTGTTTGCCCAAAAAGTGTTCCTACCCACTGAGCCATCTCCCCAGGCCCAGTAAACAAACGTTTCAATCCTAGGATTTGCATGCAGGTAGATGAAACTTGCCTGAAAGTTGCTGAACTCCATGCTGCCAAGCAATGCGATCAAAAATGAATGGCTTTCTCCCCACCACTTACACTGCTTTCCATAAACTACCAACTTAACAAAATGTCTCCTTTTAAAAAGTTCAGCCACTAAAACCAATTTCTATCTCTGCTTACTGTTTGTTAACTTAAGGGGATTTTTTTTTTTTTAATTTTCGTTTCATTTTTAATAACCCTGTAAGACAAACTTTCGCGTACTGGGATAGAGCCCGCCCCCAGTGTTCAGAGAAAACCCTATTCACAAATGGGTGGTTTTGCACATGGCCCAGACAGTGTGTTCCGCACTGAATTTAACCAGCAAGGATTCATTTGCATCCCCTAATGGTTTCGTTGCAGTTGTGCCTCAAGGCATCGGAATCAGCTGGATTTTGTATCACTTTATTTTTCTGACTCATGGGGAAAGGATGACCGAAGCTCTTTCTGATTTTGAAAGAGGGATCAAAGTCTCTCTCTGCCCTCTGCCCTCACTTTTTTTTCCTCCCACCTTTGCACTGTCCTGAAAGGCAGATGTTCAAAGCCCTAAACCCCTCAATTTATCACTAACCTTTCCTTTGCAGAAGCTACATTGAGAACGGCAGTGAACGGCCTGGCACTGTAGGGAGATCACTCGAAGCAGGAGCCACCTTGTGCACCAGGAGACACTTGAAGGCCAACTCTGAGTGTGACCTCCCTTTTAAAGAGCGGTCGGGGCACCTTCTATTTGAAGTGAACACTCCACCACCATGAAAGGCTGCAAACTTACCTCAGAAATGATCTGTCCCTCAAATTTAAACCACGAGAGTGAGAATCTTAAGCATTGTTCTCAATGTTTGCCTCACAGGTAGGTGTTTGGTCGGCCTGGCCGCTCAGAACCAATCACATATGTCCTCCCCTCCAGTCCTGTGGTGATGTACTTTCAGGAGTGATGGGTGAGACAACACCAGGAAACACACCTGTTACCTCATGCCCTTAAATGGAGGGATCAACTTCTCTCGTGCTGGTGGAAGCTCTTGCATACTTCCTACTGTCCATCCTTAGCTGACCAACACGGTGAAAAGCTTTGCAGGACAGACCTCGGTGCCACCAACTGTCAAGAGCTTCAAGGCCACCATAGAATAACTGCCCCACAAGCCTGCCATGCTCCAAGTGTCTGAGGCATGAGCCCCACCTTCCTTACTTCGCACACTCAAAGCCAGAGAATCCACCAAGAGACATAACACCAGCAATTTCCACAGGACAGGCTTCCGGTCACAGCTCGTCACCCCAGTGACCAACTCAACAGCTTTGTTCATCTTGTAACCATCTGACCCAATGTCCTTTTCTTTGTACAACATTCCACAAACTGTCTTCCCCCTTCATCCTCCAAGTAGTTGGATGTGAGTGTTCCCAGGCCGGGCATCATGTGCCATTTCAAGTGTTCAAATAGATACCAAGCACATCTACTGTATGTGGTCACTGCGGGGTGTTTTCTCCATATGCCAAGTTCTTTGCCAGCATAGTTTAATCAAGACATACCTGTGTGAATATTAAAGATAAGTTCCCATCATTTAAAAGCAGCATGTCAGAATGAATGTACTTAATATGATTCCTTTAAAAATTAAAAATTCCACTTGCTACTAGCAACCATGTTACAACCCAGTTCAATTAATCCCATGAAGGAGAGAGTGTGAGAGAAAGACGGAATCTGAAATCATTCTTATTCATGGCTAGAGACCATGACAATTCTTCTAACAAGTCCTTTGGGATCTTGTGGGTGATGCTTAAAACGTCAACGAGCAAGAACTGCCCCTGCTCGGAGGTGAACGGGGACTCACCAACTTGATAGCTCTATGCAGAGAACACAGGAATGGAAACGTCTGAGCCATTCAAAGGTATCTGGGGTTTTCTGCTTGCTCCTGCCCTCGATGTTCTGGCGATAGATATCTCAGGGCTCGTAGACTCTGAGTGCTTTCAGCCTCCTCCAGAGGAGGCTCCCGAAAGGGAAGGCATTGAGGCTTCAGCCATCTAAGCTCAGCCTTCCACATCCCAAGTCAACCAGCAGAGAAGAAAGAGAGATTTGTCTTCATTGACATGTTTTTTGTTTGTTTTTGTTTTTTGATTTGCAAATAGAATGAAGCATGTTTTTCAGAGTGTGTGCTTTCAGATAATGAGAATATAGTCAGTAACTTTTTGTTGTTTTGTTTTGTTTTGTTTTTCGAGACAGGGTTTCTCTGTGTTACCTTGGCTGTCCTGGACTCTCTTTGTAGACCAGACTGGCCTCGAACTCACAGCGATCCACCTGTCTCCGCCTTCCAAGTGCTGGGATTAAAGGCGTGCACCACCACACCCGGCATAGTCAGTAACTTTTTAAAAAGATCTGCTTTGTTGATGTCTATGACCCATGCTGCCACCAGAAGCCATGTTGATGTTTGCTGCTGCATGAACAAGGTAGCTTCTTTTGTAGTGGTGTTGCGCCCGTTTCTCGAAAGCCCTGAAAGACCACCAGCGTACCCAAAGCAGGGTAGTTCCAGTCTGGCAAGCACCTATGGGTGAGATAATAAAGGGGATATTGTGTTTTAAAATGATTGGTTGTGGGTTTTTTGTTTGTTTGTTTTTGTTTCTATGGTTGGTTGGTTTGTTGATTTTCTTCAGGACAGGGTTTCTCTGTGTAGCCTTCGCTGTCCTGGACTCACTCTGTAGACCAGGCTGGCCTTGAACTTACAGTGATCTGCCTGCCTCTGCCTCCTGAGTGCTGGAATTAAAAGCCTGCGCCACCACCACCCAGCAAAATTATTGGTTGTGAACAGGCGCCAAAAGCAGTTTTGGTTTTCCTTGTTCTCTGTCTCTGTCTCGGTCTCTCCACCCTCCCCCCCATCCCCCCAGTGGTTTCCTAGCAACCCTATCTCCTGTGGGCATAAGGAATGCAGCCAAACTGGTTCCTTCCCGCACCTGGCTATATATGCCTTATCATGACTGGTCGCTCCTGTAGACCCTTTCTTTCTTTCTTTCTTTCTTTCTTTCTTTTTTTTTTTTTTTAGACAGGGTTTCTCTGTGTAGTCTTGGCTATTCTGGACTCACTTTGTAGGCCAGGCTAGCCTCGAACTCATGGAGATCCGCCTACCTCTGCCTCCGGAGTGCTGGGATTAAAGGCATGGGCCATCACTCCTGGCTAAAAAGGTTTTTGTTGTTGTTGTTGTTTTGTTTTTTGTTTTTCTGAGACAGAGTTTCTCTATGTAGCCCGGCTCAAGACCTATTTCTTATCCTTTGCCCCGTGACCCTGAAATCTAATTTTAGTTCTTCTGGTCTCTCAGTGGTATTACGACTGCAGACTCATAGCAGAGAATGAGAGACATTGAAGCCTTCTGTGACACACCCAATTCTCCACCCCCGCCCCCCCAAAAGAAACAGTCCAGACAAAAAACTGTTGAAGACAGTCCTTTAAATTTGGGATAAAGTAATAAAGTATAGCACTTCATAGTTGATGGCTTCTGTGTATGTGAGGTGAAGTGGGGCATCTCGGTTTTCCTTAAGGGCTGGCCACTGGGAGTTTGCCCAAGCTCCAGTAAGTACACGGGTAACACGAATTGTCTTTGGTAGGGTTTGGGGGGAGTACAAGGGGAGAGGGTGGGCCTGGGAGGAATGCGAAGCAAGTGTCATTGAGGTGCATTGAATAAAATTCACAAATAATTCATAAAATATTATGTTGAGGGAAAATGCATGTAAGTCAGGAGCAGTGGTATAAGCCTTTAATCCCACTGCTCAGGAGGCAGAAGAAGGCAGATAGCTGTGAGTTCGAGGCCAGCCTGGTCTACAAAGAGAGTCCAGGATAGCCAAGGCTGTTACACAGAGAAACCCTGTCTCAGAAAAAAAGAAAAAGAAAAAAAAGAAGAAAAGAAAAAATAAATTTTAAAAAGATCTATTTATTTGTATTATTTGTGAATGCGTGTTTGCCCATGTATATGTGTGTGTATAGTGCTGAGGAATCATAAGAAGGCATTGGATCGCCTGGACCTTAAGTTGCTGTGAGCCACCATGTGAGTGCTAGGCATGGGCCCAGGTTCCCTGCAGAGCAGCCAGAGCTGTCAAATGCCGGCTGTCTCTCAGCCTCCAGTCAGCGGCTTCTGATGGCATCATCTGTTATACACAAGGGTGTTTCAGAAACCCAGCAAAATCAACTTCACCAGATCTGCGTCTGGATTGTCCCAAGCAGCCTGCAGCCCGCACAGTTTTCCTCTGCTCTCTGTTTTTCAAAACAAAAAGAAGCGAAAGCCCTGCTCTTTGCATTTTGTATGTTTTCATAATTATCTCTTGCTCAAATATTTCAAAATAGCACTGAGCTTTCTGAGAAAGATTTATTAGGAGGTGGGTGGGGGCTCGAGAGACGGCGCAGTGGTTAGAGCACTTGCTGCTCTTAAAGGGACCTTGGTTTGCGGCTCGCCACCCACATGTGCCCGCAACTCCAGTTCCAGGGGATCTGATGCCCTCTTCTGGCCTCCATGAGCTCCGGGCACATACATGGTGCATATACAGACATACAATCACTCACACATAAACATACAACAAAAATAAGGAAATCTTTTTTAAAAACAGAAGATTTATTCCGAAAGCAAAACCAGTTAAATCTGCCCTCGTTCTTTCCATGTTACTCAATCTGCGCCTTCTCTGGCTACATTTGAACAAGAAACAGCAACCAAACCATCTTGGGCCAACAGCACCACCTACTGGTCATGTTCTTTTTCCTTATTAATTTATTCACCTCCTCCCCTCTTTCCGCCCTCCCCCCAGTGCCACGCTCCCTTCCCTCTCCCCCTCCCCTATGTCTCAGAAAATGGGAGCCCCCCCCCCACGCACCCACTCATCCCAGTTCATCAAGTCACATCAGGACTGAGCTCGTCCTCTTCTCCTGTGGCCTGGCAAGGCAGTCTCGCCAGGGAGAGAGAACAAAAGGCAGGCGGAGACAGCCCCCACTCCCCTTACTAGGGGACCCACATGGAGCCTGAGCTGCCCATCAGCTACATCTGTGTAGAGGCCCCAGGTCCAGTCCGTGCATGGTCCTTGGTTGGTGCCTCAGTCTCAGCGAGCCCGCCTGTGCCCTGGTTAGTGAGCTCTGTTGGTTTTCTTGTGGAGCCCCTGCCGTCTTCAGGTCCTTTTCTCTTTCCCCACTTCTCCCCCTTTTCCACAAGACTCTTTATGCTCCGCCCAATGCTTAGCTGTTGAGTCTCAGGTATGGCGTACAGCCTCGCAGAGGACAACTCTGACAGGCTCCTGTCTGCAGGCACAGCAGAGTAGCATTAGTAGCGTCAGGGGTTGGCTCTCTCCCATGGGGTGGGTCTTGGAATACTCTGGTTTCTCTTCAGTCGTATAGATCTTTCACCTTTCACGTTTCTAAAACTGCTTTAGCCTGTGTATAAGCCATGTTCTCTCACTCACTCCAGCCTCAAAGTCCAGTAATCTGTCTTGGGAACTTGTCCTCAATGAAAGATCTCTATCCTGTCTCAGACACCGAGTGAAGCCACGGTCATGACTCCCAGCTGTAAGACACGGCTTCCTTTATCTGATCCGATCTCATCCCTTTCCCTACCATGCAGATGCCTCACCCTGTCGTTTGGAACTCTCTGCCATCATCAAAAGTCCCCTTACCCCCAAGGTCTTCTTTGCATTAGCATACCTCTTTGAATGAAACTCAGTGTCGCAGCCATGGGTAATCACTGCCAGTCTCCAGCTCCCTGCTTCTGTATGCCTGCTAGCTTGGATGACCTTCCATGTGGCACTGTACTTGCCCTCTGCCATCAACCATCCACTGACTTCATAGTCACTTCGCCCCATTTGACTATTCACAAACCCAATCTACAGTCAGTCTCTGCAACACTGATCTAAGTGGTGATTTCATATCACTGAGACGATCCAAGCTACTGGTGTCCTCTCCTCTTGTGATCCTGCTTATCAAAACCGACCCAACCTGCTCTGTTGTTGTTGTTGTTGTTGTTGTTTGCTTTTGTTTTTCAAGACGGAGTTCCTCTGTGTAGCTTTGTCTGTCCTGAAACTTGCTCTGTAGACCAGGTTGGCTTCAAACTCAGAGCTACTTGCTTCTGCCTCCCGAGTGCTGGGATGAAAGGCGTGCGCCACCACTGCCCAGCCCAACCTGCCTTGTTATTAATCATGGTGGCACCTTCTTTATAATGCTGAGCTCAGATACATACACTGCCTGCACCTCCCATGTCTCCCGCTCACACTTGTCGCCAGAGAGAAGCCCTTACCCATCAATCTATCCTCAACTGTGTCCTCAGTTAACTTTCTGTGAGAGTCTCTCCAGTTCAGTACAGTGATCAGTACAGCATAAGAGAGTTTAGTTCTTTCTTTCCCACCCTGAAATTTGTTTCTAGTTAAATGCAAGCTTCCGCCCACTCCCCACCTGTGCCTGGGTTGTTGGAAGAAAATCAAGATTTTGTTTATTGACAAGTGGCGCCTGACTACGGAAAGACAATGTCGCTGTGCTGGATGCTTTCCTCTCTTCTTCCTCAGAAGCACTTTGTCTCTTCCTTCCTTCTTTTCTTCTTTCTTTCTTTGGACGTATGCCTTTTTCTTCTCTCTAATTCTTTTTAGTCTCACCACAAGGACCTAACTCTTGATCTCACTAAGAAGACAGAGGCGCTTAGATGGACCACACTCACGCCTTCCCTGAGTATGCACACAGTCCCCCGTCTGCTGTTTGTCTTTCCCTCCCCACTGTCACACTGAACAAATGCTCTGCTCCTTGGAGGGGACACTCCATGTAAATGTCAGTCCCTGTGTCCCCTCCCCTCCACTCAAGAGCATCCCGCCTAAACACGCTCATCTTCTCCACTGCATGTGCTTTTTTATGTACTGTGCCGTTTCTCTGCTTTCTTTTATAACAAAAGCCTTCACAGCTGCGGGCCGTACTTGCTGTCCGCACTCCTGCCTTAGGAGTTCCAGAACCAGTTCCAGGGGAGCCTGTGTGCCCTGTGGGCATCTGTGTCCTGTCTCCACCATTATGAGCAGCATTGTGTCTCAACTGGCCATTCCCACCTTTCTAAAATGCTTCCTTTGCCTGTCTCTTTTTGGCCTCCCCGGTTCTCACGCCCTTGCTAGTTCCTCTTAACGTGCCAGATGGCCACACTCAACAGCCTCAAGAGCACTCAGCGCTCAGAGCTCAGAGCTGTCCTCTCATTCATTCTTTGCATAATCTAATGCCTGTATTTGACCTTAAATGACACCTACTGCATGGTCTCAAATGTTGACCTATATTCCACATACCTCCCTTTAGGACTCTCTTCTCTCTCTCTCTCTCTCTCTCTCTCTCTCTCTCTATATATATATATATATATATATATATATATATATATATATATATATATATATATATATACGCACACACACACACCTAAGTGTGTGCCTGGTGCTATCAGTGTAGGTAATGTCTCTTCCTGGAAGGTAACCAAGACTTCTGAATTATGCTATTTGGCTTTTGTTTCATTTTTATTTATTTTTTATTATTTCCTCCCCTTCAATACCATGATTTAATGTTGGAGACCAAGACTTTTTTTTTTTTGAAACCAAGAGATTTTATAGAATTAACCAGCTAATACTCAGACTAGTACCAGCTCATAGATAGTGCTTTATCAGAACCTCACTACAAAATGGAGCCCCCACCCCCCACCCCAAAATAAGACTTAGATGCTAAAGGCTCAAACAAGGAAATTGTCCCGGTTGTAAAATATGCAGGCAGCAAAATTCTGTGTGATATTGCTTTGGCACGTAAGCTCTGCTCTGCAGCTTCCCTCTGGATGGAGTGCTAACATGCAAACAGAGAAGCACAGCATGAGGCTAACAGGAAATTGTACCTTCTGGGAGGTCACATTTGCTGAAACTTTTGAATAAGGCACAAAAGGGCAGGAAGACCAAAGACCCTGGTGAAATCAGGACCCTGTCCCCTGAAGCCAGTGGTGGAGTGGGAGAATAATTTCATATCCTCATGCCTGGGTTTTAAGTGCAGAAAGCAATATGCTGTGGTGAAAATATGGGACATAAATGTAATAAAATGAGTTTTATGAACCAGGGCACTGCCGAGCTTCCCTAATTAAACTTCACCCTCACGTTAGGGCAATTTCTTCTTTCTGAGACCTGCACTGTTGAAAGGCATAGGAAATACATATATATTTCAGTAGGGAAATAGTGAGCAAAGCAGTACTGACCGTTCTGGTTGCCAGTATAGCTTTCTGCATCTGTGTTGGGAGATACTCTTTTTAGCATGAGATAACAGCATTTGCCTTTAGAGAACATTCAAGTCAAATATTTTCAGTTAAAATATTAGCCTAGAAGACCCAGAGAAGATGTCTCTTACAATCCTTTAAGTACATTTTCTTATGTTTAAAAAAAAAAAACCACCACTAACACAGCACCAACAGCTAAAGCTGCTTCGTGGAAGTGCCTCAGAGTGACTCTCCAGCGCCCAGAGTCAGAACCACTGCCCGCAGGGAAAACAGGCTTGCTATGCAAGTCACTGTAAACAACTGCAAAGAAGAAAGAAAGATCCATATCAAGGTTGATCACTTAAAAAACCTCTTCAGCTACTAAAAAGCTAGCCAGTTCTATGCTGAGCACTGTGCAATAGAGAAAAGCCCCAGAGTCAAGCAGTTCTCCCATGACTTAAGGTATAACCCACATAAAAAAGACCTTATAAGTCCCCTGCTTCTTTGGCTTAGTTTTTGTAGATAGGTTGATGTTTTGGAGAACATCACCCACAGTGAATTCTAGTGCTGCCGTGCGTAGGAAAGGATAGGACCAGGGACACGCTGTGTTGAGTCTTTGGAGCCCTGGCTGTCCTGGACTAGCTTTATAGACCAGGCTGGCCTCGAACTCACAGCAACCCACTTGCCTCTGCCTCCTGAGTGCTGGGATTAAAGGCCTTCTGCCACCACACCCGGCCTTCATTCTTTTTCTTGTCAGAAGAAATTGTGTAGGATATAACCATTTAAATTTAATAAAGAAATTTTTTTGGGGGGTGCTCTTTGGTTTGTTTTGGAGACAGGTGTCACAAAGCACAGGCTGTATAGCCGAGGATGGCTTTGAACTTCCCACCTCTCTGCTTTCACTTGTGAAGGGCACGGATTACAGGTATGTGCCAGCACTCCCGGTTCCCCACAGTGCTGGGGGTCTAATGGATGTGTGTACTGCGTGTGTGCCCAGTGCCTGATGGTCAGAAGAGGGGACCAGATTCCCTGTGACAGGCATTACAGATGGCTGTGAGCTGCCTAAGGCGGGTGCTGGGAACAGAACCTGGGTCTCCTGCAAGAGCAGCAAGTGCTCTTAACTGCCAAACCATCTCTCCAGGTCCTGTCCCTTGTGTTTTAGAAGTGAGTGAAATGTGTCTTTCAAGGAGAACTATAGCCAATAGGTCCCGGGAACCACAGTCAGGAGCCACTTTTTCCAGTTCTCAGAGCTGAGAACTTTCTACACGCCACTTAGCAGAGAAAAAGGGCTCCATTTTGCCAGCACTGTTTCTGATTTTCATCATACTGATGTGATATTTGCTTCCAGTACCTGAGAGCAGTATAAAAATTGCATTCAAATTCATTGAATAGAATGTTTGCCCTTTGATTTGTGTTTTGAAGTTGGGGGAAAAAAAGAGATTTGGAGCTGTGTTTCTCAACTTGGAGATATTCTTATTTTTTTTAAACATGGTGGGGGGAGGGAATGAAGATTTTTATATTAAATAAATGCAATATCATTAATGCATTGTACTGATATCTATAGTCTACATTTTTTATTAAAATTTTTTGATTTAAATTAGCACACCAAGAGGTAGGCTTGTGGATCGCTGTGAGTTTCAGGCCAGCCTGGTCTACAAAGTGAGTCCAAGATAGCCAAGGCTAACACAGAGAGACCCTGTCTCAAAAGAAAACAACAACAACAACAACACCCCAAAAAGTTAGCACATCAAACAATCCAGGTGCTATCTCACAGAAATCTGAGATTGTTTTCTGGAGAGTGTCGTGGTTAGCAAGTACGTGCCCTGCCAAAGGCTTGGCGTAGCCTTGTCAGTTACATCGAGTCACGACTGTAGCCCACGCCCTGAGCCACAGGTTAGAACACCAACCACTGGGCAACAATCACTTGTTTTCATTCGCTCTTCAAATTACTAAAAGGACAACGGTCCTCCCATTCTGAGTTACCACAAGGAGCCTTTCCGAAGAGGCACTAAGTGTTTTTTTTAAAGCCTGTCTCTGTGTTATCAATAGCGCTTTGTCTCTGTGTCTGATCAAACAATCTTGGGATAGGAACGAAGCGTGCCCCTTTAAAACAAATCTCCTGTCCAGCAGCCATGTGCACACAGAGGAGGGAGCCCCCCAAGTCAAACAGGTGGGAATAATCTCAGGCACACACTCCAGTCCCTGGCAAGCTCTAGATTCATGAGTGGCTGGTAATTTAATGGCACCTCCAGGCATAAACAAAGGTTTATTAAAATAGTAAGCAAAATAGTCCTAAACACTGGATCACTCTGAAAGTGGTCCTGTTCTGCTCCTGCAAGTGAAGGGAGCCTGCACAGGGATGCTGAAAGGCACTGACTGAAGCGGCAGTTGGCATCACTCTGTTCGAATTCTTAACATCACCCCAGGCAAGTAATCAACCTGTGTTTGTATTTAAAATCATTGTGGTGGTGGTGATAAACAGAACCGCCTTTTCCAGGTTCTTTTTTTTTTTTCCCTACATTTTTATTTTTTAATTAATTAATTAACTTCACGTTCTCCCCATCACTCCCCCCCCCCCACTTTCTCTTCAGTAATATCGGCCGGCCTTTTGCCTTCTACCTGCTTTTATTTCCACTCTCTGTACACAGTTCCCAACGCCCTTCAGGATGATCAAATCCCAGGAGGTGTCTTATTTTCTTGAGAAAACTAACCAGTGGACACACATTAATGTTAGGCGGGCAATTTCACGACTCCACTTGAAGAAGCCACCTTGCAACCTTGTACCCAGAACAAGTTTATGTCATGTGGCATTTGGTGTGCCTAGAACGAATGGGTTAAAGGGAACAATTCTTTCAATTTCACTAGGATTTCCATGTTCACTTTCACTGTTCTTAGGTACCACAGAGGCTGAGCATCACTGTCCCATTAGCTTTACTTTAAAGTTCCTTAAACTAGCGGGGTACAATAGTGCACCCCTGTAATATCAGCACTGGGGAGGCAGAAGCAGATAGACCTCTGTGAGATTGAGGCCATCCTGGTCTACAAAGTGAATCCAGGACAGCTATGGCTACATAGAGTAACCCTGTCTCGAAACCAAAACCAAAACAAAAATCTATCAGGTGTCTGTGTCTTTTACTGATAGGCTAGCAGTTAAGTGCCCTAATAATTATATGCTTTAATAGTAGAAGTTAATAGACAGATTTTTTCCACAACAGGTTGTGATAATTGGCCAACAGTAAAAGGATTATGCTAAATATCAATTTGCCATCAAACGCATCTTGGAGATGTGATCTCAGATGCCTGCTCTGGCATCTGCTGCCATGAATTCTAGCCCTCTGGAACAAGTAGCCAAAATTACTTTCTTCCATAAACTGCCTTATTCCTGGTGTTTTATTGGCAAGAGAAATAATATGGGAGTCCAGTCTCAGTATCCACACTAAAGGCCAGGTGTGGCAGCATGCAGCTGTAATCTCAGGCCGAGAAGGCAGAGACAGGAGAATTCTTGGAACTTGCTAGCTCAGCAAGTGATTGAACTTGCCCAGCTGGTAAGCTCCAGGTTCTGTAAGAGATTCTGCCTCAAAAACTAAAACGAGGGGCCAGAGAGAAGGCTCGGTGCTGAAGAGCGCGTGTCCCTCTTCCAGAGGAGCTGGTTCCCAGCACCCACGTGGTGGGTTACAGCCATCTGTAAGTGCAGTTCCAGGGAAAGAAAAGTGGAGAAACATTTGAGAAAGATGCTAGGCACCCACGTGTGCACACACACAATTTTGTAAAGTAAAAGAATAAGAAGAAATGCCAGGGCATTAGTGAAGCGTGTCTTTGGATGTGTCTATGCAGGTATTTCCAAGGAAGAAGAACCAGTGGACAGGAATGTTGTGGAATTGTCCAGTGGGTCGAAGTCTAGCCTAGAATAAGAGAGGTGAGGGGAAATCAAGCTGATAAACACCTCTCTGTGTTTCCTGATCGCCCTGGTGATGAGCATGAAACTTCACGCCCCTGCTGCCACAGCCACAAGCCCCTCCCACCACTGTGCCTTCCCGTCCACTATGGGGTATACCCAAGTACAGCACCCTGAGTCTTTCCTCCGGTGAGATGGGTCTTGTCAACCAGGTGTAGTGGCGCACGCCGTGGGTGGGGGTGGGGGTGTCATGTCAGATGTCTGGTGAGAAAAGTGGCTCATGTGACTTCTTCCCACACGATTTCAGAATGACTACAGCTGAGTCACCTCTCTTGCCCTGGGTGTGAGAGGGACCTCTCAGAGGCAGAGATACCTACAGGAGAACTTGAGACGAATAGAAATTCTCCAGAAATCTAAAGCTACTGGAGGAAGGAGAAGGAGGAAGAGGAAGAGGAGGAGGAGGAGGAGGAGGAGGAGGAGAAGAAGAAGAAGAAGAAGAAGAAGAAGAAGAAGAAGAAGAAGAAGAAGAAAAACAACAACAGCGGCTATATTGGAGCATTTTTATGCCACAGAGCCTACAATCAGTCTGTCCCAGCACTCAGGGAGGCAGAGGCAGGCGGATCTCTGTGAATTCAAGGCCAGCCTGGTCTACAAAGTGAGTCCTAGACAGTCAAAGCTGCACAGAGAAACCCTGCCTTGGAGGTGGGGCGATTAAAAAATAAATAAATACACTCAGGAGGCAGAGGCAGGTGGATCTTTGTGAGATGCCAGACTGGTCTACAGAGTGATTCCAGGACAGCCAGGGCTATACACAGAGAAACCCTGTCTTAAAAAAACAAAAGACAAAAACAAGGTCCTGACTCTCTCGGAAAAACAATAAATACAAAGAAAGAAAGAAAGAAAGAAAGAAAGAAAGAAAGAAAGAAAGAAAGAAAGAAAGAAAGAAAGAAAGAAAGCCTTTCACTGCAGGCAGGTGCTGGAGCAATTGCTGAGAGCTACATTCTGATCTGTAGGCAGAGGCGGGGAGGGAGGGAGGGAGAGAAAGAGAGGGAGAGGGAGAAGGGCAGAGAGAGAGAGAGGGCATGTGGGCTTTTGAAAGCCTCAAAGCTTACACCAGTGACACACTTCCTCCAACAAGATCACACCTCCTAATCTTCTAATCCTATCAAAAAGTTCCGCTCCCTGCTGACTACAAATTCAAACATATGAGCCTCTGAGGGACATTCTTTCTTTCTTTCTTTTTTTTTTTAAGATTTGTTTGTTTGTTTGTTTATTATGTATACACTGCTCTGTCTGCATGTACACCTGCATGCCAGAAGAAAGCATCATATTAAATTAGAGATGGTTGTGAGCCTCCTTGCGGTCGCTGGGAATTGAACTCAGGACCACTGGAAGAGCAGATAGTGCTCTTAACTTCTGAGACGTCTCTCCAACCCATGAACAGCTTTTTTATTCATCTCAGTTTTGTCTGGGAAAACGCTCTTGGGTTTTGTTTCCTTCCTGCTGTCTTCACTTCTTCTCCCTGAAAAGGGAAATTTGGGGTCCTGTGCAAATTCCCCCTGGGTTGGAAAGATATGCCGCTCATCAGCTGCTAAGATCCTGGATTAGCAAAGTAGAGCTATGAAGAACACTTGGCTTCATTTGCTAAGCGTTAAGTGTCTGCCGTTCAGTGATGCTGGGAAGGTGCTTAAACTGAGGCTACACGAAAAGTCCCTTTTCTGGATTAGAGCTTCTGTTCAGTGGTAGAGTGCTGGCTTGCCTAGTGTGTGTGAGATCCTAGGCTCAATTCCCAGTACTGCCACAAAGAAACAAAACCTTTTCTAAAACGTGTACACACCATAGGTACACTGTATTATAAATGTGCACACATATATACATTTAAATACACTTTAAAATATCATTTCTTTTTCAACTAAGGAAAAGTTTCTTCTGATTTTTGAAGTGCCTTTTTTTTTTCCAAGACAGGATTTCTCTGTATATTCTTGGCTGTCCTGGACTCACTTTGTAGATCAGGCTGGCCTTGAACTCACAGAGATCTGCCTGCCTCTGCCTCCCAAGTGCTGAGATTACAGTTATGAGCCACCACATCCGGCTCTGAAATGTCTTTATGAATAACCAGTTACACTCTTCATCTGCAATTCATGTTTTCATTTAATCAAAGGTGCAATACAAGTTGTAATGTAATATCAATGAAAAGTCTTAGATTTTTTTTTTCCTGAGACAGGATTTCTCTGTGTAGCCTTGATTGTCCTGGACTCACTGTGCATACCAGGTTGGACTCGCAGCGATTCGCCTGCTTCTGTCACCCAAGTGCTGGGATTAAAGGCATGTGCTGCCACCACCACCCCTGGCTGAAAAGTATTAGACTTTTATGAATTTATCCCAACAGCTTACAAAAGTAGCAAGCACCTGCATATGTAAGCATTTCTTTTTTCTTTTTTGTGGCACTGGAATTCAAATGCAGGACCTCAAACACACCAGGAAGTCACTCTGCCACAGGACTAAATCTCTAGCACAAGAAAGCACTTGTGTATGTGGTCACTTTGTAGACCAGGCTGGCCTCTAACTCATAGCGATCCACCTGCCTCTGACTCCGAGTGCTGGGATTAAAGGCGTGTGCCACCACACCTGGCTGACATCCAATTTCTTCCTCAATTGTTCCCCCATCATTACTTGAGGCAGCGCCTCTTGCTGAACCCAGAGCTCACCAACTTGTGCTAGTCCAACCAGGCAGCGTGTCCCGGGATCTTCTGTCCACTTCCTGATGCTGGGGTGACAGGTGCCTCGGTACCTGCCTAGGTTTCCTGTGGGTTCCTTGGATCTGAACTCTGGCCTTCATGCTTGAGTGGCAAGTACTTTAAAGCCATTTTCAAATGTTTCTGCACAGAGAAACCCTGTCTCAAACAAACAACAAACACTTTCTTCCATAGCTACATTTCATTCATCTGGGCAATATTTAATCAAATAATGTAACAAACAAGAAGTACAAAATCTTTTCTTTATTTATTTCTTTATGTCTTTATTTCTTTCTGTTGTTTGTTTATGAGACAGGGTTTCTCTGTGTAGCCCTGGTACACTGGAACTTACTCTGTAGACCAGGCTGGCCTCAAATTCACAGAGGTCCACCTGCTTCTGCATCCCAAGTGCTGGGACTAAAGGCGCGGCAGTACAAATTGCCACTTGGTAGTCCTTCTTTGTGTTTTTAGGAGAGACCTTATGTTAACAGGAGGCAACCCAAAGCAAATCTCAGGTAGAGTTTAGGGTTAGAAACCTCTAGGCGGAATCCAGAGCCCCTCACTTCCTTTTCTTTCCTACTGTCCCAGCCATGTGAGGTTTTTCCTACCCTAGTAAGGTTTTTTGTTTGTTCATTTGTTTGTTTGCTTGTTTGTTTTGTGCCCCCATCCCTCGAATCTTAGTTACTTTAAAGGGAGTGTAAATCACAGTTCCTAGCCAGGCAAGGTGGCACACGCCTTTAATCCCAGCACTTGGGAGGCAGAGGCAGGTCGATCTCTGTGAGTTTGAGGCCAGCCTGGTCTATAAAGTGAGTCCAGGACAGCCAGGACTACATAAAGAAACCCTGTCTTCAAAACAAAACCAAAAAAAAAAAAAGCAAATCATACATTCCTATAACCCATCAGTAGCTGATTTGAAGTCCCCCCAAAGAGGTCTTAGTGTCTCATGCATTCTTGACAAACCTCCCTCCCTTCTTTTCTTCCTTCTGTTCTTCTTTTCTGGTGAGAGAAAAATAAAGTCCTGTCATTGTCACATCACTCCTTACCAACTCTTTCTGTCAATATCATATATTGGTAACAAAGGTTTACTGAGTACATTTCTGAGTGAACCAATTGAAGGGTAGGATTTCACTGTAAGGATTCTTGGGATGGACTTTCAGTGCTAGAGTGAGAACTGCCCTGTCTTTCCTTCAGAACACAGGTGAGCTTTCTTAGTTTCCAGACAGGGTTTGTCTGTGCCACCTTGCCTGTCCTAAAACTTGATTTGGAGACCAGGCTGACCTCGAACCTAATACTGAGGTTAAAGACCTGCACCACCATGTTAGCACAGGTGAGTCTTCCAAACCTGCAGGACCAATCTTTCCTGGCACAGATGCCTTCCAGGCCTCATGTTTACCTCTTCGCTTCCAGAAGAGACTGGAAACTGGAGAACTGGATAAAATGGAACTTGTCGCAACAGGTTCGGTCCAGGGTCTCTCTTCTCCTGCCCAGTTCTGCTGCCCTGGAGAAAATGTTTTCCCCTGGACAGACAGACAGGGAAAGCCTGAACCAACACAGGCCACCTAGCAAGTGCGTTCTATAGCGCAGCATAAGTCCTGGCCTGGTCATCAAGAAACTGTCTGTGCTGGGCCTTTGTGCACTTTTGTTTCAATATGGGATGTGGTGATGGTAGGGGAGACCGAGGTGGGCGACTTTCCCTTCCAGAGATGTTATAAGGATAAATGAAATGATCTTCATACAGCACTTTAGGATGTTCGTATGAAATGCACCTTTGTAAATATGAGGTATTCTAAAAGGCCAGCCACTGCAAGTTCTATTTAAAATAAAAATTGCTGACACCAATTTTAGGCCTGGAGAGTCAACGCATCAGCTGGAAATTGAAGTGCACTTTGCCAGGTAGCTCAGGCTGATGGCCTAGCTGGGTCCTTACCACAAATAAGGCTAAATGGTGGCTCAGAGTGCACTGCGCAGCTCAAGCCCCAGCCCTGCCCTGATGCTTAAAAGCTTCTAAAGGTAATGTCCTGACCCTGTATTCTTTATGACCCAAGAAGAATCTGAGCATGTGGTCTGCCTTGAGAAAGCTAAAATTAGAGGTACCTCAAGGCCGCAGAAGGTGCCACACCTGCTTCTGCAGCTGACTGCTGTCTCCTGGGGCACACTAAAGCCATCCCATTGGACCGCACACCAAAAGAGTTCGCAAGGAAACCTTCAATCTGGAAAACAAGCCCAGCGCTCATCCTGTAGGTGCCTGGGGATGTGTGTGCATGTGTAGGCGAAGCCAGAGGACAAGCACAGGTGTCATGTGGTGCTGGGTGTGTGTGTGCATGTGCAGGCAAAGTCAGAGGACAAGCACTCATGTCATTTGGTGCTGGGGATGTGTGTGCAGGTGCAGGCAAAGTCAGAGGACAAGCACAGGTGTCATCTGGGACTGGGGATGTGTGTGTGTGTGTGTGTGTGTGTGTGTGTGTGTGTGTGTGTGTGTGTGTGTATGTGTGTGTGCATGTGCAGGTGAAGGCAGAGGACAAGCACAGGTGTCATCTGGTGCTGGGTGTGTGTGTGTGCATGTGCAGGTGAATCCAGAGGACAAGCACAGGTGTCATCTGGTGCTGGGGGTGTGTGTGCATGTGCAGGTGAAGCCAGAGGACAAGCACAGGTGTCATCTGGTGCTGGGGGTGTGTGTGCAGGTGCAGGTGAAGCCAAGAGGACAAGCACAGGTGTCATCTGGTGCTGGGGGTGTGTGTGCAGGTGCAGGTGAAGCCAGAGGACAAGCACAGGTGTCATCTGGTGCTGGGGGGGTGTGCGCATGTGCAGGTGAAGCTGAACAACAAGCACAGGTGTCATCTGGTGCTGGTGTGTGTGTGTGCATGTGCAGGTGAAGCCAGAGGACAAGCACAGGTGTCATCTGGTGCTGGGGATGGAACCCAGGTCCTCATGTTTGTGCAGTGTGCTGTCTCCCCAGGCCTGGGATTCTGATATTGTGGGGGGTCTGTTTTTGTCTAACTTGATATAGTGTATTAACGTCGTTGTGCTGTTATTTCTGTTATTTCTGTGTGGTTTTGTTCATCTGTTTGTTTGTCTTACTGTGTAGACAAGGCTGGCCTTCAGTTTCCTATGTGGCTCAGACTGGCTTGGAACTCCTCATCTTCCTGCATCAGTTTCCTGAGTCCTGGGTTGTGGTTATGTACCACTAGGCCTGCCTTATTTCTGTTTTGAAGCGAAGGAAGATTTTATGATATTTGCCCTATGCAAAGATTCAAGAAAAGGCCTTGTACGTCTCACTGTTACTTTTTCTTATCATTAAGAAGTTCAAGGCTCTGCTGGCCTTGGTGGCCCACGCCTTTCATGTCAGCACTCTGGAGACAGATGCAGTGCGTCTCTGTGAGTTCAAGGCCAGTCTGTCTGGTCTACATAGCAAGTTCCAGGCCAGTCAAAGCTACTTAGTGAGACCATTTCCGAAAGGGAGGGGTGCGGGGAGAAAGCTGAGGATTTTTATTCTGTTTTGTTCTGTTTGTTTGTTTGTTTGGTTGGTTGTTGGTTTTTCTGAGACAGGGTTTCTCTGTGTAGCTTTAGTTTGTAGACCAGGCTGGCCTCGAACTCAAAGTGATCCACCTGCCTCTGCCTCCTGTGTGTTGGGATTAAAGGCATGTGCCACCACGCCCAGCCAGCTTTTTTGTTCTTAATCACATTTAAAATCGTTATTTGACTTTTCTCCTGTTAAGGACAAAACGCAAGGCAAAGAATGCCCTTTTATTGCCCACTGGCTCTGCTGCTAGGTCCTGGTCCTTTAGCATCACTGTCACCATTACATCCTGAGGGATGTACTGAGGCTGGTGCTGAACGTCTGAGCCTTCTGCCTCCACCTTCCAGGTTCCAGAATTATAAGCATGCACCATCCCTTCCTTGTTTTATATAATATGTTAAAATAGATCTTATGAAATATATTAAAATAAATATATAGTAACATAAGAAAATACTGACATTATTACTGAGGACATGTATCACTGGCACTACAAAGGTCACCTCTTCAGAAATGGCATTAAATTATTAATGCTATTCTTAAAAGTAACAACAATCTCATAGCTTCTTTTCTTTCTTTCTTTTTTTTTTTTTTTTGTTTGTTTGTTTTGTTTTTGTTTTTCAAGACAGGTTTCTCTGCGTAGCAATGACTGTCCGGGACTTACCTTGTAGACCAGACTAGCCTCAAACTCACAGAAATCCTCCTCCTCTCTGCCTCCTGGCTATAGCTTTCTTATAATTTTTGATAATTAAGTTAATCAGATATTAACTCTGTTCCTTGGTGATTTCATTGTATCCATGAAAAAATGGACCCATGACTGTAGTTCAGCCCTTTAGTCAAATGGAAAGGGTGATGTTTGAAGGCCCCAGGGTTGTTCTGTCTCTTTTCTTTATGGATTTTATGAGTACTGTGGGAGTGCTCTGTCTGCATGCACACCTGCATGCAAGAAGAGGCCATCTGATCCCATTATAGACGGTTGTGAGCCACCATGTGGGACCTGGGAATTGAACTCAGGACCTCTAGAAGAGCTGCCGGTGCTCTTAACGGATGAGCCCTATCTCCAGCCCCTGTACTCTCCCTTTTCAAAAAAGGCGTTTCAAACTGGTTTCGGGGGTACATTCACTGGAAATTGGCACTTTTCAAAATGTACTTATAAGTGGATGACTAAAGTAACTGAAAAGCACTGAGATACAGCCATTTAAAACATGACCCCCAGCGGTCCCCCTCCCCAGTCCCCCAGTCCCCCCCCCCCACTTTATTGCTTTCAGAGTTTGGCTTTGGGGAAATTAAACAAGTAGGAATATTCCTATATCAAGTGATAGACTCTTGCTACTCATGATGTGGTGCTGAGTCCGGAGGCGCATTGCTTTAAGAAAAAGATGCGGGTGCTCTCAGCCGTCGCCACACCGCCTCTCACTTGCCTAGCTCCAGCTAAAGGAGGAGGATGAATAAGGAGGTGTGCATTCCATGGCTCGTGCAAAGCTGACTGCCCACAAATTCACTGGTGGTAAAGCATCCAGGAAGACCACTGGTTACAAAAGCCGCTCCCAAAAGTGCGCCCTCTACTGGAGGGGTGGTGAAACTTCATTGTTGCAGGACTGGCGTTGTGGCGCTCTGTGAAAGCAGACCGATCAGTGGACTTCTGGTGCGAGAAATTGCTCAGGACTTCAAAATAGGTCTGCGCTTCCAGAGCACAGCTATTGGCACTTTGCAGGAGGCAAGTGGGGCCTATCTAGTTGGCCTTTCTGAAGATACCAACACGTGTGCTATCCATGTAACAATTATGCTAAAAGATTTCCAGCTAGCACGCCATACAAGGAGAACGTGCCTAAGAGTCCACTATGAAGGAAAACATTTTGTTCTAAAGTAATTTTTTTCCTTCTCTTCCTGTTATCAGTAGTTCTGAATGTTAGATATTTTTCCCATAGAATATATGATTGCAAGTGTAAAAATAGGAGACAGAAGAAATCAGGTATCAGCAGTTTTTCCATTTTCATATGTGTGTGAATTTTTAATGTGAATGCAAGACATAAGGCATTAATGCAAGCAAAATTCAGCAATTCAATTTTGTAACAGTTATAAATAAATCTGTTACAATTTTCTAAAGCCAGGCTGTGGTGGCGCCTTTAATCCCAGAATCTGGGAGGCAGAGGCAGGCAGGTCTCTGTGAGTTCGAGGCTGGCCTGGTCTACAAGGTGAGTCCAGGACAGCCAAGGCTACACAGAGAGACCCTGTCTCAAAAAGTAAAAAAAAAAAAAATTCTGAACAATGTCAGCATTTGGATTTTTTAAAAATAAGTAAATTTCTTATTGACGATAACTAAGTGGTGTTTGTGGCTTTTAATCATACGGTAGATTTACTATAGTTTTCTAACTGATTTTTCATACATGCAAGTACATGTTTTGTTTTGTTTTGTTTATAATCTACACTCTTTATTTTATGTACACTAGTATGAATATGTCAGATCCTTTGGGATTGGAGTTACAGACAGGTATGAGCTACCATGTGGGTGCTGGGACTTGAACCCTGGCCCTTCCTGGCCCTTTGGAGGAACAAACAGTGCTCTTAACCACTGAGCCATCTCTCCAGCTCTGTAAGTACATGGTTTTAATGTTGTCTGTCTTCTGTGCTGCTCCTGTAAATTTACTAGTAAAATACATTAAACTATGAAAATAAGAAAAAGAAAAAGGCGTGGAACAGACCACTGGCAAAATATTTCCTTATTGCTCCCACTCACATTCTTTCTGAAACAATTTAAAACTCCAAATTAGTTTTAGGATAAGCCATTTCACCAGCTTTTGAGGCTTACACGACGCTTTCTTGGGTTAGGTGGCTGGTATTTAAGTGTGCTTTCTACAACACATATTTCAAATATTGGGCACGCAAGTGGTGAAGAGATCAAACTATTTGTTGGCTATCCCCGGCACTTCAAGTTACCCCCAAAGATACCCAGAGGGAACAAAGATCTGCCTCTTAGACAAAATCCCAGTCTTCCCCCAGCAAAGCAGACCGGAAACAACTTTTTAAAGAAGAGCTTTCAGTTTGAACCATGGGTGATGGCAGATGCTGTGGCGCCCTGCAAGTTATGTTCATCATAGTGTTCTTCGATCTTCATGCTTATCGCTTAACATTGCCACTGTTGGTAGATGGCCCCTCGCCTTTCCTCTGCTCCTTGCCACAGTTTATGACTTGGACCCATGAGCCCCTTTTTGAAAACCACTGAGGTAGTGTAGCTGGTACCCAGGTGAAGAGATGCAAGAAGGATCACCTGTCACTCAGAGAAGAGAGCTTGACACCAAAAGGAAGTACTGAGCTCCAGGCTCGACGACGGCTTTTCCCTGATCACCTGGGAGTGTGCATGGCTCACCTCTCCAGGTTTGCTCCTCAGACCTTCTCTGCTCTCTAACAGATTCCATATTCCATATTCTCTAAGTAGTTCCACAAGAGACTATGGGGATGCAGTGGTTAGCAATACTTTATGAAAATAGCCAGCTGTAGTGGCGTAGTCTAATAATCAGTAAGCTGATGAGGGTGAGGGTGAGGGTGAGGGTGAGGGAGGGACCATGCTTTTAAGGCCAGCCTGGCTTATATGACAAGATCTTGTCTCCATTTTTAAAAAATTGTCATCAGGGAGGTTTCACGCAGCAACTTATGGAGCAGATACAGAGGGCCACGGCCAAACATGAGGTGGCGCTCAGGGAGCCCTGAGGAAGAAGGGGAGGAAGGCTTGTAGAAGGCCGAGGGTGGAGGACATCAGGGGAGCACGACCCACACCATCAACTAGGCAGGGCTCACAGGGGCTCACGGAGACTGAAGTGACAATCAGGGAGCCTGTATGAATCTGACCTACGCCCTCTGCGTATATGTTATGGTTGCGTAGCTTGGTGTTCTTGCTGAACAGTGGCACTGGGGCTGCCTCTGACTCTTCTGCCTGTATTTGGGACCCTTCCCTACCGGGTTGCCTTGTTCAGCCTTGATGTGAGAGTTTGTGCCTAGTCTTACTGTAACTTGTTATGCCACTGTGCGGTTGACATCCTTGGGAGGCCTGCTTTTTTCTGAAGGGAAATTGAGGATGAGGAGTGGATCTTGGGGTGAAGGAGGTAGTGGGGTGAGACTGGGAGGAGTGGAGAGAGGGGAAACTGAGGTCAGTATGTAATATATGAGAGAAGAACAGACAAATAAATAAACAAAAATGAAATATGGGAAATAAGTAGATGGCACAATGAGGTCGAGAAATATACTGACTGCAAGGACACAATAGCTGACATTTTATTAATGTGCCTCCCACTTACAGAAGAGTGACAGTCAGGGAGATTTCCCTTGCTTAGTCCAGGCTTAGGTCTGAAGATACACGTCCACCAGTTTCTTTGAGGTTGCTTTACACTGTATTCTGTGTGTATGAGTAGTTAAAATTGGCTTTAATTTTCAGTGAACTCCTCCAGGCCGCTTTTCCAGTTAAGGCAATTCCGCTGCTCAGGTTGGTAAGGAGCTTGCCAGGCTTCCCCGGCAACCTGAGCTGGATCCTTGGTACACACATAAATGCAGAAGGAGAAGAATGACTCCACAAAGTTGTCTTCTGACTGCCACACACACACACACACACACACACACACACACACACACACACACCCCAAGCAAACATATACATCACGAATGTGCACAAATAATAACACTTAAAATTAAAGATTATTTAATTATTTTTTTATCTTATTTGTATGGGTGATTTATTTTGGAGTAGAGGAAAAAGAGGTTGATGTTCCTTTTGGAGATAATTATTATATTTATTCCCCCCTCATTGTTCAAGAGTTTCAGCCTCATCATCCAGAGTCTTCTGGGGTCAAGAGCCAGCCTGCTAGTTGACAGCCAGAGACTGAGCATGTTGGAAACCCCAACTAACTAACTCCCAACAGATTATGTCTGGTGAGTTTCTCTTCTCAAATGTAGCTTCTGAGTCTTTCTTCCTGCACATATGCCCATATATGATGTGTGGAGGCCAATCACACAATACCTAATTCCATCTTCTCGACCCAAATCTACCATCAATAATCTCATTTGTACTCAGTGTGAGGTTAAAGGATTGTGGGAGTTGAAAGCAATTCACTTTTTTGAGCATCCTTTAGACAAAAACAAGACAGACAAACAAACAAACCTGCTTATTTTTCTACTTTTTAGGAATGCGTAGCACGTTTCTATAAGAGCAGGCTGTCTCAAATAGAAAGGCCAACTGCAGGCTTGCTTCTGACACTGGAGCTCCTACTGCCATCTGGCTTGTCCCCTTTGTGTTGCTTGGAAAGAAGATGCTGCCTTTGTGTCTGCATTCCAGCATTAGAAAGAAGCAAGGACAGCGGGGCAGGGTGTGGTGGCGTATGCCTGTAGACCCAGCACATTAAGGTTGTCTCCAGAGTTTGGCTATTACAAATAAAGCTGCTATGCCGGGCAGCATGGCAGCACATGCCTTTAATCTCAGCACTTGGGAGGCAGAGGCAGGCAGATCACTAAGTCCAGGACAGCCAAGGCTACACAGAGAAACCCTGTCTAGAAAAACAAAACAAAACAAAGCTGCTAGCCAGGTGTGGTGGCGCATGCTTTAGTCCCAGCGCTCGAGAGAGGCATAGATAGGTGGATTTCTGTGAGTTCAAAGCCAGCCTGGTCTACAGAGGGAGTACAGGACAGCCAAGGCTACACAGAGAAAGTCTGTTTCAAAAAATAAAAACAAACAAAAGGAAACATAACCTGGATCTACCCTAAGCCCTCAGGGAGTGCAGGCAGCATGTCATTACCGTAAAAACAAACATTGTTTGTTTGTTTAAATACACCTTCCTCCCCCATCACTATTTTCAAGGGTTCTCAACATTTCTTGGCCTCATTTCTTCTGTTCCTGGGCCTTTGTCCCTCCTACATTGATTTTTCTCCAATATAAAGCTATGTATTCATTTTAAGCAGTAAAACCTATGTCATTCACAGTCTTTCCCTCCAGAATCGCGCTACCTGTGCCTTCATTTTCAGCTTAGCTCACTTCCCAAGTGCTGCTCTGATGCTGGAATGCAGCGTCGGCTTTATTTCTTTTACTCTTTCTATCCTTCATCATTTATTAATGACACTGATTGTGTGATGAAGAGAGGTCAACATTACCATCTTTCTATATTTACAGGTGTAATAGCCCTCTATCCAAGTGGATTTGTCATCTACTAGGCCTAAACGATCCCCCTCTTTTCAGTTACATTTCCCTCTGTTATTTACTGCGCCTCCCAATAGCTTATCATCCACTACTGTCTGCTCTCCTTTCCCCCCTTAATTTCCTGAGACAGATTCCCACTTAAGAGGCTGAGAAACTATTAGATGGAGCGCATCCACAAACCACCAGAGCAGAAAGTCTTCTGCAAAGAGACACGCGCGCCCACTGTGGTTTAACAGAATGACAAACCCAGTTACACCCACGTGAGGAGGGTGTAATCGCATCTGAATTGAGAGAATCAGCATGCATAACTCTCCCTAACAGGAGCACAATAGAAACTAAGTGCCTAAATTCCCGAGCAGAGAGGGCTGCAGCGGCTGGTACTAATACAAAGCCTGGTTCCCAGGACTAGAGTTGGAATTTTCATAACCGCTTGCTATTAGCCTGTGAGTTGCTCCAGAGAGAAGCAATACCAAAGGAGGAAGCAGCATTCATCTCTTTAAAGCATTCAGCAATGCAGAGAAGTAGGCAACCCGGCATTCGTTTTAGAAATTAGTTAGCTAGCTACAGTGGTTTTGGATTATAAATACAAGTGTTGCTAGTGTAATGACCACACCACATCGAATTACAGCTTTATCTTTGCTATCTTGAGGATTAGGAGAAAGAAGTCAGCATTTTCTTTATTGTAAAAATTTAGAACTAACAATAGTTATTCCTATGAGAAAGCTTTTTTTTTTTGAGAAAGCTTCCTTTTTTCTTAAACATATGTTAGCTTGGAGATTACGTATGTCATTATGAAACTTTTTGTTAAACTGTACTTACTTCAAATAATTAAAAAGAATACCAATAGCATAATTCCTGGAAAGAAAAAATAAGATATTATCATGCTAAGCACACTCTTCACAGGTTGTTCACCAGTGATAAGTAGATTTTATGGATTGGCCAGTGAACTGAACACTAATGTCTGCACTGCCTTCCTATGCACTCTATGTGCATATTTTCCAGGTCTTTTTGGTTTTGTTTTGTTTTTTGAGACAGTGTTTCTCGTGTAGCCTTGGCTGTCCTGGACTCGCTTTGTAGACCAGGCTGGTCTCAAACTCAAAGCAATCCACCTGCCTCTGCCTCCTGAGTGCTGGGATTAAAGGAGTGCACCACCATACCCGGCTTTTTTCCCCCCCAGTTTTTTCTGTTTTTTTTTTTTTTCTTTCTTTCTTTCTTTTTTTTTTTTGGTTTTGTTTTTCGAGACAGGGCCTCTCTGTGTCGCCTTGGCTGTCCTGGATTCACTTTGTAGACCAGGCTGGCCTCGAACTCACAGTGATCTGCCTCCCGAGTGCTGGGACTAAAGGGGTGTGCCACCACACCCGGCTTCCAGTTTTTTCAAGACAGGCTTTCTCTGTAGCCCTGGCTATCCTATACTTGCTTTTGTAGACTAGGCTGGCCTTGAACTCACAGAGATCCCCCTGTCTCTGCTTCCCTCAGTGCTGGGATGTAGCCATCTACGTTTATCCTTTGTAGCTGACTCAGCATTCTCATGACTAGCAAGTGAAACCCTTGGGATACACACTGAACTCAGGGGACCTCTAGCCTCTGTGAACTCTAACGTTAAACATTTCCTGACTTTGCTGTCACTTGCCCAGCCAGTGTCTCGTCAGTGTGTTGATCAACTGTAAGGGACAAATGGTCTTTGTTCTATAACTATAATATATGTGTGTGTCAGTCGGGCCTGTTCTTGGAATCCTAGAACTGAGGGGGAGAATGATGCAGGAGAACTCAGAAAGATGGAATAAGAAACAAAAGGGATCCAGTGGTCAGAGCAGGCCCTCCTGCACTTCTTCCGAGAAGACAGATGCCATTCTGGGTACCAGAAATCCATGTTTCCAGCCATGGTCACTCACATTTACCTTAGAATAAGCTGTTTTTCCTTGAAATAGAGTCATATTGACAGCAGTGTCTACAGTGAACACTAAGGGACATGAGACCTAAGACAGGTAGCTCAGATGTGACTACACTAAACATGTAGGATAAATATTGTCAAATAAGCAAATGAGTAGATGTTATAGAACTGAAACAAATAATAACTTTTTTTTTTTTTAGACAGGGTCTCACTATAGAGTAGACAGTAACTCCAACTGTCCTAGAACTTTCTATGTTGACCAGGCAGTCCTCAGACTCAGAGATGCACTGCTTCCCAAGTGCTAAGACTAAAGGCATGCGCCACCAACACGCAACACCCTACTGATCACCCTTAAGCATGTAAGAGTCCAAGCACTCAACTCCATCAGAACCTTTTTCCTCATACAGGAAACAAGTCACTTGTACTCAGTAAATCACTAGGAAATGGTAGAGACTCCATTCGAGAGCAGCTTCATTACTTGCTGACTTATCTGAATGGTTGAATAAAATGATAAGTGAGTCTAAAGCCCACATCTATCAAGCACTGCAGTGGTTGGCTTACTATTGTACCCTGTAATTATATACCAGTTATTTGAGCTATTAAGTAACGGTTATAGAAAGGCATTGTTTTGGATTGAAATATGCCCAACATGCAAAGTGGAAAATAAAGAGTCATGCAGAACCTCTTAGGGCTACTATTGCTGAGAAGAAACATCATGGCCGAAAGCAAGTCGGGGAGGACAGGCTTTATTTGGCTTACACTGTTCATCATAAAAGGAAGTCAGGACAGGAACTCAAACAGGGCAGGAACCTGGAGGCAGGAGCTGATGCAGAGGCCATGGAGGGGTGCTGCTTACTGCCTTGCTCCCCATGGCTTGCTCAGCCTGCCCAGAACCAGGCAGCCCAGAGATGGCACCACGCACAGTGGGCTGTGCCCTTCCACATAAGTCAGTAATTAGGAAAATGGCCCACAGGCTTGCCTATATATAGCCAGATCTTATGGAGGCATTTTCTCAGTCCAGTTTCCCTCCTCTCAGATAACTCTAGCGTGTGTCAAGTTGACGTAAAACTACCCAGGACAAAGCCGGGAGTGGGTGTGCACACCTTTAATCCTGGCACTCAGGAGGCAGAGGCAGGCCGATGGCTGTGAGTTCGAGGCCAGCCTGGTCTACAAAGTGAGTCCAGGACAGCCAAGGCTAGCACAGAGAGACCTTGTCTCAAAAAACCAAAAAAAACAAAAACAAAACAAAACAAAAAAACAAAGTGAGTCCAGGACAGCCAAGATAACACAGAGAAATCCTGTCTCAAAAAACCAAAAACAAACAAATAAAAAAAGTTTATTTTTATTTTATGCTCATGGGTGTTTTGCCCACATGTATGTCTGTGTGTAGTTCTTGCCGAGGCCAAAAGAGGGTGTCAGATCCCATAGAACTCAAGTTACAGTTGTAAGAAGCCATGTGGATGCTGGGAGGTGAACCAAAGCCCTCTGGAAGAGCAGCCGGTCCTCTGTCTCTCCAGCCCCATAGTCTTTTTCTATCTTTCCTTTCCTTTCCTTTTCTTTCTTTCTTTCTTTCTTTCTTTTTCCTTCCGTTTTTTTCCCTCTTGAGACAAAGTCTCTCTGTATAGCCCTGGCTGTCTTAGACCTTGCTCTGTAGACCAGGCTGGCCTTGAACTCCGGAGGTCCAAGTGCTGGGATTAAAGACTGCACCATCACTGCCCAGATGTCTTTTTCTATCTATAGAAACAATTCCCTTTCTTAGCTTATTGGGCTATTAATTCTATTATATAGGCTATAATGTTGATTTTATAGTTAAAATGAAAGCAGTTAATGATTGGTCATAATGGCACAAAATCTTTGTTTTCAACCTTCAGGATGCAGAGGCAGGAGGATCTCTGTGAGTTCATAGCCAACCAAATCTACATAGCAAATTCCAGGCAAGCCAAGGATACATATAGTGAGTCCCTGCCTCAAAAAAACCAAACCAAGGGCCGGGCGTGGTAGCGCACACCTTTAATCCCAGCACTCGGGAGGCAAAGGCAGGAGGATCGCTGTGAGTTCAAGGCCAGCCTGGTCTACAAAGTGAGTCCAGGACAGCCAAGGCTACACAGAGAGACTCTGTCTCGAAAAACCAAAACCAACCAACCAACCAAACAAACAAACAAAAACCAAACCAAACCAAACCAAAAACAAAAAAATCACAAGACAACAAAAGCCAATTAGGATCATTAAACTGCATTATCGTAACTTTGTCCTTTGACAAACTCAGTGTTTACCAAAGTATTCTCTTTTTTTCTTTAAAGGTTTATTTATTATTATGTATACAGTGCTCTGCCTGCATTTACAAGTTCAGGACAGAAAAGAACGTCAGATCACACTGCAGATGGTTGTGAGCCACCATGTGGTTGCTGGGAATTGAACTCAGGACCTCTGGAAGAACAGACACTCTTAATCACTGAGCCATCTCTCCAGCCCCTCTCTTTTTTTCCTCATTAATACAGTATTTGTTTGTCTTCTCTCTGTCAAGCTCGGAGCTGAGCACTGCCCCAAGACTTCCAGGGGAGGGACAGGAAAAGCAGCATACAGCGCAGACAGGACACAAAAGAACTGTGGGAGGATGGCTAGGAGGATGAGAAAGGCCACCAGTAGGCAAAAGAGCCCCTTGGCCTCTTGAGAGGGCAAAGGCCAGAATTGTGTAGAAGAGTTGTTGCTTCCGGGAAGAGTTCCTGGCCCAGCCAGTGATGAGGCTCCCGAAACAGGCCCAGTCCTGCCCCGGAGCCAGCCACCGAACTGTAGCAGCTCCAGCCCCCGTGAACTGGGATCCACCAAATCCACTCTTCCTCTGTTTCCTTTCAGAAAAGAGCAGGCCTGCTAGGGCCATCAACCAAACATGGCATAACAAGTTACAATAAGATTAGGCCCTACCTTCATATTACGGCATGAGGCAACCCAGTAGGGAGGAAAGGGTCCCAAGAGCAGCCGAAAGAGTTAGAGACGCCAGGCATGGTGGCACATGTCTATAATCCCAGCACTTGGGAAGCAGAGGCAGGCTGATCTCTGTGAGTTAAAGGTCAGCCTGGTCTACAAAGTGTCCTGTAGTGCAGGACAGCTAGGACTACAGGAGAAACCCTGTCTCAAAAAAGAAAGAAAGAAAAGGAAAGGAACAAAAAAATATTCACAGAGAAATCCTGTCTCCAAAACAAAACAAAATGTTACATGTAGAATGTTGGTGGCTTCTATAACAACATTGTTCAAAAGGTTTAAAAGATCAATTAAATTGCTCTGGTATACTAATTCTTATCAAAGGAACTTTTCTTTAGGTACATTGCACGGGTTAACAGGATGATAATCTAAAAACATAGGTCAAAAAACAAAAAAAAAAAAAAGGCAAAAGAACTCTTACCAATGTAGTGTGTGACACACACGGATACTTTAACTTTGTTTTCTTCATAGTGCTATTAACAGATTCGTGTAGCTGCTCAGCACTGGGAAGCCAATATTGGGGAGATGGGTGGAATGCCACAAAGGGCCTGAAATGATGGGTGCAGAGCTTCGACTTAGGGAAGTCAAGGGTGCAAGGTGCTTTGCAAGTAGGGAAAGCTGAGAGTAGGGACAGTGTTGAGGAAGGAAGCATGCTGACCAGGGTTGTGTAATTAAAGCAATGTAACTAAAACAAAAGGAGGAACGTTTTGGAGGATAAAAGGAACTGATCTTTTATTCAGTAATTGATTAGGTGAAGTTAGCAAAGGAAGTAACTGAAGATGAGGAAGCTATTGTTTGGAGTATGCATGGCTAGAAAGAGACTTACGCTTTCAGCCATTATAACTATTAACATCTATTGATTATGGAAAGCAATGGGTGTCCCTGTGGCATTTTCATTTACCTGTCTATTGTGTGTGCCCTCTTGCCCTTCCCAACCCAGACACCTGTGGATATCATGCATGCCCTTCTGCCCTCTGCATACCCATGTGTTTTTCTTCCTTCCTTCCTTCTTTCCTTCCTTCCTTCCTTCTTTTTTTTTTTTTTTTTTTTTTTTTAGACAGAGATTCGCTGTGTAACCTTGGCTATCCTGGAACTCTCTTTGTAGACCCGGCTGGCCTCGAAACTGCCTCTGCGGGAACGAAAGGCGTGTGCCACCATGCCTGCTTTCCGGTTTCTAACATACCTTATCGTTCTTTTACAGTGGGTCCTGCTGTGTTTCCCGGGCTGTCCTCAGATTTCTAGGTCTCAAACTATCTTTGTACTTAGCCTTCCTACTACTTAGAACAGGCAGCACTGCTTTAAGCCTCTGTTTTTGGAGTAATGTTTTACATAGCAATAAATTGGCAGAATATACAATTATTCAGAGCAGTGCCTCTGCTTCTGGCCCATCTTTAAATATTTCTGTTTTATATATTCTTTAAAGATCTTTTTTTTTCTTTTTTATTTTTTTGAGACAGGGTTTCTCTGGGTAGCCCTAGCTATTCTAGGGCTCTCTTTGTAGAGCAGGCTGGCCATGAACTCAGAGATTCGTCTGCTTCTGCTTCCCGAGTGCTGGGGTTAAAGATGTGTGCCACCACACCTGGTTTAAGAAATTTCTTAAATCTAGGTTGTAGAAATGGCTCCTCAGGCAAAGGTGCTTGCCAACACTGAGTCTGATGACCTGAGTTCATTTCCCAGAATCCATGAAGTAAAAGCGGAGAGCCAATTCCTTTAACATGTCCCCTGACTTCTATAGCCATGCTTTGGAAGATACGTTGCCTTGCTCCATGCTTCTTCTTCTCCTCCTCCTCCTCCTCCTTCTTAGATTTATTTATTTATTATTTATACAGTACTCTATCCACATGTACACCTGCACACCAGAAGATGGCACCAGATCTCATTATAGATGGTTAGGAGCCACCATGTGGTTGCTGGAAACTGAACTCAAGACCTTTGGAAGAACAGACAGTGCTTTATGCTTCTTTATTTGGCTTAGGATCAGTTATTTCAGTGTAATGAACGGCCTTCAAATTTAGAAGCTTAAAGTATGGCATCCTTGGGTCAGAAATCTGGGCATGGCTTAGTCAGAGGACTGGACAAATTAAGATGCAGCAAAATGTTTTTCTGTTTTCTTTTCTTTTCTTTTCTTTCTTTCTTTCTTTTTTTTTTTTTTTTTTTTTTTTGGTTTTTCGAGACAGGGTTGCAGCAAAATGTTTTTAAGATTTCACAGTAGGCTGGGCAGTGGTGGTACACACATTTAATCCTAGCACTTGGGAGGCAGAGGCAGGTGGATTTCTGTCTCAAAAAACCAAAAAGAAAAAAAAAATTTCAAGCAGGGCCCAGTGGTGTAGGCACATTCTCCCTGCCCACATCCCTAGTAAATAATGTTGAATTTTTGTTTGTTTGTTTTTCAAGACAGGGTTTCCCTGTGTAACCCTGGCTGTCCTGGACTCACTTTATAGACTACGGCTGTCCTTGAACTCACAGAGATCTACCTGCCCCTGCCTCCAGATTGCTGGGATTATAGGTGTGTGCCAAGGCAGCCGGCTTTTTTTTTTTTTAAGAGAATCTCTACTTTTCAAACTGAAGCTGCTCTTGTTGAAGTCCTAACCCTGCATGTGAGCCAGGTTCTTGCAGCAGTGTTCGGCCTGGCTGGCTTCTGTGACTCCACACGGCGACACATTCTGACCTGTTCTCTCTATGCAGTGCTCCCCTTTACTAAGTCACTCACAGCCCTTGTCCTCAGTGCTTTAGACACCAGGATTGCTAGCTATTTCACACGTGTACCAGGACAGCTAGCTATCTCACACGTGTACCAGGACAGCTAGCTATCTCACACGTGTACCAAGATAGCTAGCTATTTCACCCGTGTACCAGGACAGCTAGCTATCTCACACGTGTACCAGGACAGCTAGCTATCTCACACGTGTACCAGGACAGCTAGCTATCTCACACGTGTACCAGGACAGCTAGCTATCTCACACGTGTACCAGGACAGCTAGCTATCTCACACGTGTACCAGGACAGCTAGCTATCTCACACGTGTACCAGGACAGCTAGCTATCTCACACGTGTACCAGGAAAGCTAGCTATTTCACATGTGTACCAGGATAGCTAGCTATCTCACATGTGTACCAGGACAGCTAGCTATTTCACACGTGTACCAGGACAGCTAGCTATCTCACACGTGTACCAGGATTGCTAGCTATTTCATA
Organism: Acomys minous; assembly: GCF_964271855.1. Classification (NCBI taxonomy): domain Eukaryota; kingdom Metazoa; phylum Chordata; class Mammalia; order Rodentia; family Muridae; genus Acomys; species Acomys minous. Next base: position 48,560,677 of record NC_140496.1, on the reverse strand, counting down.
TGTGTACCAGGATAGCTAGCTATCTCACACGTGTACCAGGATAGCTATCTCACACGTGTACCAGGATAGCTATTTCACACGTGTACCAGGATAGCTAGCTATCTCACACGTGTACCAGGATAGCTATCTCACACGTGTACCAGGATAGCTATTTCACACGTGTACCAGGATAGCTAGCTATCTCACACATGTACCAGGATAGCTATCTCACACGTGTACCAGGATAGCTATTTCACACGTGTACCAGGATAGCTAGCTATCTCACACATGTACCAGGATAGCTATCTCACATGTGTACCAGGATAGCTATTTCACACGTGTACCAGGATAGCTAGCTATCTCACACATGTACCAGGATAGCTAGCTATCTCACACGTGTACCAGGATAGCTATTTCACACGTGTACCAGGATAGCTAGCTATCTCACACGTGTACCAGGATAGCTAGCTATCTCACACGTGTACCAGGATAGCTAGCTATCTCACACGTGTACCAGGATAGCTATTTCACACGCGTACCAGGATAGCTAGCTATCTCACACGTGTACCAGGATAGCTAGCTATCTCACACGTGTACCAGGATAGCTAGCTATCTCACACGTGTACCAGGATAGCTAGCTATTTCACACGTGTACCAGGATAGCTAGCTATTTCACACGTGTACCAGGATAGCTAGCTATCTCACACGTGTACCAGGATAGCTAGCTATCTCATATGTGTACCAGGATAGCTAGCTATTTCACACGTGTACCAGGATAGCTAGCTATTTCACATGTGTCCAGCCTAAGCTCCTTCACTTATCTCCTGACTCACCTTCTTGGCACCACAGATGTACAACAGGAATCTCAAACCACCCAAGACCAAAACAGAGCTCATGATTTTCTTAGAAATCTGTTGTTTGAATATTTAACTCCAGTTTTAGAATCTTAAACCAATAGAGCAAAAGTTCCAGTCACCAAACTAAATCTGTTAACCAACTTAACAGAAAAAGTCACAAATAATCAAGATTATACACAATTAGCTGGGTGGTGGCACAGGCCATTAGTCCCTGCACTAGGGGAAAAAGAGATAGAAGGATCTCTGTGAGTTCAAAACCAGCCTCGTATGAGGTCCAGGATAGTCACGACATAGGGAGACCAACTCTCCAAAGAGTTGATAGTTTTGTGAGCTGCAAGTGACTCAGTAGTAGAGCCCTTGTAAGAAAGCCTAGCAAGGGAGAACTCCTGGTCAAGAGAACAGACTTTCTGGTGAGAGTGAGTACATATGCAACTTTCTAGTTGGGTCACCGGGCCAAGGGAATGCCCAACAAGGTGGGTTTACTTTAATCCAAGCTAGAGAGACAAGGGGGATAATAATTTTTTTTAATGAGATGCTGTGTTTTTCTCCCCCTAGAATTCCCACCCCATCCCAGTACCTATCCGGTACCATGAGGCTGCCATGAAGTTTGCTGAGTCAGAAAGGTGCAACCTTTCCTTTTTTTTTTTTTTTTTTTTTTTTGAGGTAGTTTTGCTTGCTGGCCTGGTGCTTAGTATGCCTTTTCTGATACTGTGGGGTTCCTTGCTTTTCTGAAGGGCCCCCCTCTCTGCCTTTGGTTGCCATGTGATAGACATTCATGCTACAACTCAAATGGGGTGGTCTTGCCCCCTCTCCTTCATCCGCCTCAGGGCAGCTGCTGAGACTTACATCCCGCCCACCCTGAGCTTCTTCATAGGAACACTAATAAACTGTTCTAGAGCTTCCATTTGAGCTCATCCTTAAATTCTCTTATTAATGAGACTAAGAACCTCAAGAGGGAAGCCAGACTTTTTAGGAATCATCTGGCAGCCACGAAGACACCCCCCCCCCAAATTCTGGTAACAGCTTTATAAAGGAAAAAAAAAGTGCATAATGTAAAATGTGGGCTACATGTGGTTGCTCATACCTGCAAACCCAGCATTTGGGAGACTGAGGCAGGGGAACAATTTTGAGTTTGAGGCAAGCTTGTGGTAGAGAGACTCTGTCTCAAAAACCCAAGCGAAACTATGCCCCTTTACCAATATGAGTGTGCAGATGCATTCACCATTATAATCTACCCATGGTATATTTTATATAGTAATATATGAAGGATACGGAGAATTTTCCATTCCTAAGACCTAATCAATCACAGCAAATCTAGCCATAGTGTTCACTCAAGGAATGTTTTTCTAAGTAAGCCATCCCCTTACCCCGTAGATGTGTGCACTGTAGAGAGGGAGATGGGGGTCAAACTAGCCTTGCAAGCTGCCTTCAGTGGTTTTGTCCAGAATGGATGGAGAGAGGTTAGGGAGTTTGAAACATGACGATTATCCTCTAACTGGAAACAGAAAAAAGCTTTAAGGAGGAGATATTTGTGCAGGAACTTAATGGTTTGGTGGGACTGGATTTGAACTCATGGAAATAGAAGAACATTCCTGGAAAGGAAAACATTTAGAAAAGGCACCAAGGCAGGTAACCTCACCTCACACCCGGAAGAATGTAGCTTAGGCTACATTGGAATAAGGGGTGGCTTAATTTTAATTTTTTTTTCAAGACAGGGTTTCTTTTTTTTTTTTTTTGATTTTTCGAGACAGGGTTACTGTGTTTAGTCTTGGCTGTCCTAGACTCACTTTGTAGATCAGGCTGGCCTCAAACTCACAGCAATCCACCTGCCTCTGCTTCCCGACTGCTGGGATTAAAGGCATGTGTCACCACGCCTGACTTGACAGGGTTTCTTTGTGTTGTCCATGGCTGTCCTGGACTTACTTTATAGACCAAGCTGGCCTCAAATTTAGAGATCCACCTGCTGCTGCCTCCCCAAATGCTGGAATTTTTGGTTATTGGCATGTGCCACTGCACCTGGCTAAAGAGATTTTTTTTTTGTTGTTCTGTTTTGATTTTGGTTTTTCGAGACAGAGTATCTATATGTAACTCTGGCTGTAAGGAAGTGATTTTATTTATTGTATATGAGTGCTCTATTTGCATGTACACCTACATGCCAGAGGAGGGCATTAGATCACATTACAGATGGTTGTTAGCCACCATATGGTTGCTGGGAAGTGAATTCAGGACCTCTGGAAGAACAGACAGTGCCCTTAACTGCTGAGCCATCTCTCCAGCCCAGGAGGCAATTTTATTTTAATTAATTAATTTATTTATATTTTTCAAGACAGGGTTTCTCTGTGTAGCCTTGGCTGTCCTAGACCAGGCTGGCCTCCAGTTTACAGTGATTCACCTGCCTCTGCCTCCCTAGTGCTGGGCTTAAACATGTGCCCCACCACTTCTGGGTCAGGTGATTTTAAATTGAAGAAAATACAGAACCATTGAAGATCTTGGAGTACACTGTGCCACAGTCCTAGAAAATGGATGAATCCTCAGATGATGGTAGTTACCTCGTGTTCCACGTTATGTACTGAGCTTATGTATCATTCTTAAATGGAAGCTCAACCCTACTGGGATGGTATCAGGAAGCAGGGCCTTTGGGAAATAACTACATCATAAAGATCAAATCCTCAGAAATGATATGAGTCATTAAAATAGGTCTCAGAGCATTTACTAGCTCCCTGTTACAATGTAAGGGCATTGGGGAGAATACAGCCACCTATGCATTAGGAAGCAGGTCCCCCCTAGATGTGGGACCTGTACTGGCATGCACTTGGACTTCCTGGGTTCTAAAACTGAGAAACAAGGCTGGACAAGGTGGCCCATACCTTTAATCCCAACACTTGGGGAGGCCAAGGTAGAGTGTCAACAAAGAGTGCAGGAGAGCCAAGGCTACACAGAGACACCCTGTCTTGGAAAACAAAGAAACCCGAGAAACAAATGTTTGCGCTCCACTTGTGTTACAGCAGGCCAGGAGACTGAGGCGCTTTGTTAGGATACTCTTCTGCACATTCCACCTCTAGCAACTTGACTGTGGCGCTCTGAACAAGCTTGGCTCCCATCGATTCATGTGTTCGAATGCCTGCCCACAGGGAGTGGCACTGTATAGGTGTGGCCTTGTTGGAGGAAGTGCGTCATTGTGTATGTGGGCTTTGAGGTCGACCAGCGGACCAGTGCAGAATCTAGTCTCCTCCTGCCTGCTTTTGGATTAAGATGTAGAACTCTCAGCTCCTTCTCCAGCACAGTGTCTGCCTGCACGCTGCCATGCTTCCTACCATGACAATAGCGGACTAAACCTCTGAAACTAAGCCAGCCCCAGTTAAATGCTTTCCTTTATATGAGTTGTCTTGGCCATGGTTTTACTTCAGAACTGGAAAACCCTAAGACAGAAGTTGATACCAGGGACGTGGGTATTGCTGTGATCGGCCTGACCATGCTTTTGTTTAGAGGTATATGGATTTTGGGACTTTAACTCAGTTCCAGGTTGTTATAGACCACTGATATCATTGCCTCCTAAACTTTGCCGCCACCCCCCCCCCACCCCCCACAGGGTTTCTCTGTGTACCCTTAGCTGTCCTGGACTCATTCTGTAGACCAGGCTTGCCTCCAACTCACAGCACTCCACCTGCGTCTGCCTCCCTAGTGCTGGGATTAAAGTTGTGCACCACCAAGCCCGGCTGACTCCTAAATGTTTGTTTTTTTCTGAGACAGGGTTTCTCTGTGTAACAGCTCTGGCTGTCCTGAAATTTGCTCTGTAGACCAGGCTGGCCTCGAACTCACAGAGACAGGCCTGCCTCTGTCTCCCAAGTGCTGGGATTACAGGCCTGCACCACATTACCTGGCCTACACCTGAATTTCTAAGGGACATTTCAACACTGTTTCACCTGAATTCTGCATCCCTTTGTTTCTTACGTATTTTTGAATGATATCAACATCCACCTGCGCTGATGGACTTAGCTATACTTTAGGAGTCATCTTTGATTTGTTTTTCCCTCACTCACCTGAATCCAATCTAGCACTAAGTACTGTACCATAACTGGTACCATCAGTGCTCAGTTCTCCTTGGCCTGTATCCTGTCATGCCGTTCACATCTCTCCCTTCTGTATCTTTATAATGTCTTCCCTTCACGTATGTCCTGTGCTTGCCCTAATGACTTCGTTTTAACTCACCTATCTGGAGCTTAGTTCCAAGTGAGGTCACATTTGGAAGTACTAAAGGCTAGACCTTTTAGTGTATCTCCTTTGAGACACTCATGTAGCCTGTAACACCCACACCATCAGAAGGGTTTCATAAATGAAACGGCTAGCCATGGTAGTGCACACATTTAATCCCAGCACTCAGGAGGCAGAGGTAGGCGGATCTCAGTGAGTTCAAGGTCAGTCTGGTTTACAAAGGAAGTTCCAGGACAGCCAGGACTCCACAGAGAAACCTTGTCTCAGCCCCTTCCCCCAACACTGATGTGTATGAATGTCTAGGACGGAAGTCTCAGTCTCAGTCAGTTAGTCAGTCAGTCAATCTGTCTGTCTGTCTGTCTCTCTCCCTAAAATCAAACAAAACCAAACCCAAGCCAGCCAGCTAGCCAACCAATCAAAGGAAGGCAGGAGGCTAGAGAGTGAGAACCAGACTGCTTCCTCCTAAGAGAGGCTCGGTGGTCATGGCTGAGCATGAGGCTGGAAGGGCAGAGCACCTAGGGATGCAGGCAGCTGTAAAGGCAATTCTCTCTAAGAACCTTCAGAAAGAGCCCTACTGGCAGGTTGATTTGGGTACACTGGCATGCACTTGGACTTTTAGGATTCATACCTGTAAAAAAAATAAGCCTGGATATAGTGATTTATAGTGATTTGTTACAGTGTCAATAGAAAGGCAATGCACACGACAGAGCCATTGCTACTTTAGCACTTTCCCACCCAGACTGCACAGTGTTCTAGTTCAAGTACTTACCTGATGATACAGCATGGTGAGCTTGTTCTGTGGCTGGAGTCTCTGCTACCAGGGCTCTGCTATGGACTGGATACTTGTAAGTCTCCTTCCAAATAGGCATCTTTTTTGTTTTTTTGAGACAGGGTCTCTGTGTAGCCTTGGCTGTCCTGGACTCGCTTTGTAGACCAGAGTGGTTTTGAACTCAGAGATCAGCCTTCCTCTGCCTCCCAGAGTGCTTGGATTAAAGGTGTGCGCTACCACTCCCAGCTCACAAATTGGCATCTTTAGATCACCGCTCCCCAGTGTGGCGCTGTTCAGATGGTGGGCTTTTGGACATGGGCAGGTCACTAAAGTGAAACTGTCTTAGGAAGAGGCACAGACATCTGCTTTTCTTCATTCTGTTATATGAGAACATAGCAAGATGCTCACTTGCAAGCTAGCAAGTGGAAGCCTCATCAAGACAGTTCTCCAGGAGTGAGATGTACAAGTTTATTACTGAAGTCACCCAGTCTGCTACCTGAACTGATGCCTGCAAAAGCCATACTCTTATGTTTTCTTAGTATTGCTTGTTGTCTGTTATTAGAACTTGAGGAAAACTGAATCATGTCTTATCTTTCACCGTGTAAACTCAGTATTTTATATTAGTGCCTGATACACAGCAGAAATGCAACAAATATTTGCCAAATACGTGAATGTGTGGCCATTTATTTATTCCATGTAAGGAAGTGCACATGCAACACGCCACTGAACCCCAGGCCCATGGGGTAGAATTCCTACTATTTTATCAAATATAGTAGCCCAGGCCTATAGGGTTCTGGCAATCATTGTTTATCAATATTATGAAAAGAAAATGAACTATTAAAAAATTGAAATAGCCAGTGTAAAACATGACGTTTAAAATAGAAACTGGCTGGGCAGTACAGACCTGTAATCCCAGTTACTCAGGAGGCTGGGAGCAGGATTCCAAGCTCAAGGGCTGAGCTACCTAGTGAGATGTTGCCTCAAAATTTAAATAAATTATAAATAAATAAAAAGATTTATCCCCAGTACAAGCACACTCATCTAAACCAACACTTACTAAGGAGGCAATCTGTTAGAATGTGGCAGTTAGATAAATGTTTGGTCCCAAAGCTAGTCTGAGTGACATGCCTGATGCCCATGGACAACTGTCCATGTGCTCCAAATTCCTGGGAAAGATCTGACCTGCTGTTTTCCTGTTCACTGTCCCTTAGAGGAGGTGACAGGCAATTGAGTGTTCCTGTGTATACTAGCAATTCTTGCAGGAACTGCTGCTTAAGCTCCATTGACTTATTAATTTTTTCCTGAACTATGTGTCTAGACTGGATGACTTCTACAAGGATGTCTTGAGCAAAAGTGGGCAGGTTATGTGTTAGCTTAAAAATCCTCCAATTTTTAATTTTTATAGGATCTGTTGACGAAACCCAAACCTTTTATGGTAATGTAAGTTCTCACACTATCCATACCCTACCCAGCTCCCCACAAGCCTTTCCCATCCCTGGCTAGTTCACTCACAGAAGCTCCTCCTTACCTGTGCGTTCTCCCACAGACCTGTCCATCCTCCAGCTCTCAGGGTTGCTTTCTCCAGACAAGGTGACTTTTAATATCCCGTTCTTTCCACACGTCACCACTGGTTGGCATTTAGTTTGTGTGTGGTATGCATGCTGGCATGGGTCTGTGTAGGCCAGGGGATTCCGGGTGGCTTCCACAGTTGCTCTCCCTGGGAGGCTGGCCGCGGCAGCCAGGGCTGAGTTGGTAGTCCAGCTGGCTAGTTTGCCCCAGGGCTACATCCCCCGCCACCACCAAAGCAATGGGATTACAGGAAAATGGCCGTAGCTCTCACCCATTTACTTGGGTTTTGGGTCCTTGAACTCCAATTCTCTCATTTGAGCAGCAAACTTTACGCCCACCGTGCCATTGTCCCAGCCTGTTGTCCTCATTTGATAAGCTCCCAGAGGTGAGCTTCACTACTGAGTACACAGCACCCAACTGGTGCCTGGCATACTGGTAGAGGCACATTTTCCTCACCAAATACCTGTGATGGTTTGCTCTTGTCCTCTCAAACTGCACGGAAACAAACCCCAAATCCCTGTTATTAGTGAGCCTCTGGGAGGGAACTATAGTTAGCACACAGGTGGGGCAACCATGTGGCCAGAGCCTTTGCCCTACACAACTCCCTTAATGTTTGGGTGCAGCTTGAGGCAATGACCAGAGACTGGTACTAGGTTCCTAGACTTTCGTCTTCAGAACCATGAGACAAACTTAACTTATAAATCTCAGGTTTACTTTTATCCACTTTTTGGGCAGGCCCCTATGTAGCTGAGGCACTGCAATCTCACAAGTGCTAGCTAGGGTTACACCATCCTCAGGAGTTCAGGCTCAGTTTATGTGCTACTAGAGATTGAACACAAGCTTTCCTCTGGCTGGGCTATGTCTCCAGTCCTAATGAAAGGCACTCTTTTATGAGGGTCCAAAAGAATAGTTACTGAGTAAATAACCCATTTTCCTGCTTTTATGTGTCCATTTTTGCTTGAATGCAGATGAGGTGATGCAGGAGAAAAGCCTTAAAAAAAAAAAAAAAAAAAAAAAAAAAAGAAAGGCAGCCTGAGTGATGAATGCACCTATCTTTGCCTTGGGGAAATGTGGCAGAGGATCACTGTTTGAAGACAGCCTAGGCTAGAGTAAAACCCTCTTCTGGTACACAGGCACATCTATGCACGTGCATATGCGCGTACACGCCCCCACCCCTTAATTAAAAAAAAACAAAACAAAACAAACCAGGCTTGGTAGTGGTGCATGCCTGTAATCTCAGCACTTAGGGAGGCAGAGGCAGGCAGATCTGAGTTCTAGGCCAGCCTGGCCTCAAAGTGAGTCCAGGACAGTCAGGGCTACATGGAGAAACCGTGTCTCAAACAAAACAAAAAAAACCCCACCACCACCAAAACAACACCTAAGATGGAGAAGGAAAGCCAGGCGTGGCGGCACACACCTTAATTTCAGCACTGAGGAGGCAGCAGGTGGATCTATCTAGTTCAAGGACAGCCAGGTTTGCAGAGTTCCAGGTTGGCCAAGGCTACACAGGTAAACCTTCTACCAAAAACAAAACAAAACAAGCCACTACCAAAAAAGTAAATAAAATAAAAATAAAGACTACAAAATGGGAGAGGGAAAGGGAAGCTCTTTAAGATTCCCTAGACATGTCAGGAAAGAAAAATAGCTTTATGCATCTGCCTTCTTGCCTCTGGGTGAGCAGCCCTCGCTAAGTGTCTGCTCAGGATTTTCAAAGACGACACCTGGGGATCCTGGAGTAAAACACCACCACCACGCTCTTCTATTTCTAATAGTTAGCTTATCTAAATAGGAAGGTTGAGTTAACTTTTGAGACACCAAAGAACGTCTTAAAGCTCTAACAATTGCTCACCTCATTTTCTGGGGCGGGGGCAGGGGTGGGGCGGGCGGAAAGAAAAAGAAAAAAAGAATCAAGACAGGAAATTGCCTTTAGGGACACTTTTACTTGGAAAATTACAACACTAGTACAAGTCTTACACATTTAACATTTGCTTGTTGAAAGCAATTCATAATATCAAAATTAATCATGTTTTACTTTTTCCTCACAAGAACACAAAAATGATGAAGGGGAACTTAAAACAGAAAAATTTAAAAAGGTAACACAACTTTTCTCTTAGTAGTCCTTGGGTAGTTACGACAGAAGACTTTCCATCTTTTGTTTCTTTGAATGAAGACCTTGATCCAAAGTCTTGTTTGTTTCTAGTACCTGCTTCTGCCTCCCCCTCTATCAGAGCGGCTTCCTCCACGGCCACCTCCTCTTGGTGCTCCGCGGCTTGAACTGCTGTAGGAATCACGTGGAGGAGGGTACCCCCTTTCCATAGAAGGGGGAAGCCCCCGGTCTTGTCTGCCAACGCGATCACGGCCACTTGAGTAGAGATCACTTCTGCTGCTTGAGTAACTGTCTCGACTTCCACCGTAGCCATCACGGGAGCTGCTGTAATCATCATAGCGACTGCTTCCTCCGTAAGACGGCGGGGGCCCTCGTGTCGGAGGTGCACTGCGTGAGTTACCATAGCTCTCATAGGAATCTCTGTAGGAACCTCCACTTGGATGATCTGAATAGTCACGATCCCGACCATAGCCATCTCTATCACCATAGCCTCTGGATGGATAGTCATCACGTGAGCTGGAATGACTGTAATCACGGTAAGTATAATCTCTCGGCGGTGGTGCATAATCTCTGGTATCACGAGAGCTTGGGTAATCTCGGCTTGAGTAGCTGTCTTTCGTAGAATATCCATCATCTCTTGGGGACAAATACACATCTCTACGCGATGGCAGGGGCTCCCTTCGTGGCGGGCCTCCGTAGCTGTCTCTTCCACGAGATACCGGGGCTCTTCCTCCCATTCCGCTGCTGCTTCGAACTGGTCCTGAAGGCGTAGATCTCTTAGGTGGCGGACCCCCGCTTCGTGGTGGTGGTCCTCTTTTTACTGGAAGTGGTCCCCTGGAAGAACTCATGTTAAAGTTCATGGAATAACCACCGTCATCCATGTATCCGCCACGTGAAGGGGGTCCTCTGGTTCCCCCACTTCCTCCTCGGAGACCTCTGGGTGGGCCTCGGCTTCTTGGAGGCGGAGGTGGTCCACGTCTGCCACTTTCAAACGATGGTTTGGTAGCCTGCTCCACCTTGATGGCTTTTCCATCCAAGGACTTTCCATTCATATCTCTAGCTGCATCTTTAGCATCTGCTGGGCTTTCAAAGGTAACGAAAGCAAATCCTCTTGATTTGTTGGTTTCACGGTCTTTCATCAAAAGTATCTCCACTATCCGTCCATACTTGCCAAACACCGCTTCAAGGGCCTTCTCGTTTGTTTCTGTATTAAGCCCACCAATGAAGAGCTTCCCTGGGCGATCTGCCTCAACCATCTTTCCTTCCAGCTGGTAAGAGTTGGAGGGGACTTTGAAGGTTTCAAGCTCCTACAAGCTCGCCGAATTCACCCTCCAAGTAGCTCACCGGTGACAGCTGCTGGGTCTCAGAACAGAACAGAAAAGCCGCTAGGACTACTGCACACGAGCACCTGTGAATATTATTGTATTAGTTTCCTCAGGCTGCTGTAACAACGGACTATAAAAGGCTGGGGCAAGAGTTTCAAAACATTGATTTTCTCATCGTTCAGGAAGTTATTAAGTATGAAGGTCAGTTTTCTTCTGGAAGCCCGAACAAACATCTGTACCATGATTCCCTCCTAGCTGCTAGTGGTAGCCAGTAATTCGTAGACTGCTTTGGTTTACAGTTATCTCAGTCCAGTTCCTGCTTCCATCTTTACAAGGTGCTTACCCGCCGCCTACTCTCACGCATACCTTTATACGACACTCTTAAAGAGCCTTAGCTAATCATACCTATGCACATCTGATTTCTAAAGTCGCACTCTGAGGTTTCAGGAAAACATGCCTTTTACGGGGGACATCACTGAACAGTTACTTAATTTGGAGAAAGGATATGTGCTCATATAATTAATCTACAAAAAGAAAAACGGGAATGTTAAAGATGGATGCACAGACTAAAGTATATAATATGGAGGGGACGGTGATGCCAAACCAGGCGGAGCCCGGAGGGTCCCTCCAGGACCCTAAGGCGGGAATCTAGGGAACACAGGGCCCTCCAACACCTCGATTTTGGACTTTCTTCTGCAAAAGTAAAACAACAAATGTCTATTGTCTGAGTGCATCCAGTTTCAGGGGGCGGTGGTATAATTTGTTATAGCAGCCCTAGCAAACCAATACAGTCCTCGACAATACAGTTCACAATTGCTAAACTATCTTTCTATGAATTAAGATTCTGTTCTAAACAGATCAAAATCTTTAGAACCTGTGAGCAGACAGACTTACTTAAGTGAGCACCTTCTGTGATGACCTCTTAATTTGAGAGTTTTCGATGACTGAGGTAGATTTTTTTTTTCCTTTTGAACCGAGAAAATGATTTAAGTTTACTTCCTAAAACTCCACTTACCTTGAGAATGTTTTATAATACGCTTTTTTAAAATCACGTTTCACGTACTTCTTTTGCCTGGCAAATTGTTTTAATGTCTGCCTATTAAAAGTTCTTTTTAATCTTGAGATTAGCTTTTCTTCATGCTGCCTGATGTTTAATTACCCGGCAGTGGGGGGCCGTGCAACTGAGAACTGATAGCACAACTGCTTAAAGCAGCTTAAGTTTTTTGGATTGCGAGTCATGTCAGCAAGATAAAGTTAAAAAAGAGCAAATTGCACGCCGAGTCTCTTTGAAGCTTTGAATGCATTCAGAATGAAAAGTCTGGTACAATCTCTTTCGAACGTTACGTTCCATAGTAAACTATTCAAGTAGCTGATACCAGGCTGCTTCAAAAAATGTCCCACAATACTTTGTTCCTTTCTTTCTTTGGGTGCATAAAGAGGAAGGGTTGATGCTCGGAAGACCATTCGTGAAACTATGTCATAGGTTCGCCAGAAAGCAACGCGAGCAACCGGGGGGGTCGGCCATCAGCACCTCCAACCCTGCATCTCGACCCTCACTGCTTTTGTTCTGAGTTCCCGGGCCCCTCTCGGTTGTCCTGTTGGCTTTTAGTGGTTCGGCTCGAGGGGGGGGGGGTCAGGCTAAGGCCCGCACCACGCGGCCTCCGGAATCGCCCGCCCACGCGCAGCACACGGGTGGGGAGGAGCCTGGGACGCTCACTCACCGCCCCCCCGGGAAGATTTGCCCCATCCCGGCCGTCCTCCCCACTCCCCGGGTGGGTTTGGGCCGGGGAGGCGGTCGGGTAGAAAGGCCCGGGCAGGCCACCGACCTGGCGGGAAGGCCCGACCCGCCTTCCCCAACCTTCCCGCCGCCGCCGCCGCTGAGGTAAGGCGCGGGGCCCGCCGTCCCGGACGCCTGCTCCGCCACCGATTTTCAACCTACCCCCGGGGGCTAACGCTTCCCCAACTAGGAAGCCGCTTTCCCGCGCCGGTCCGCCACACGCGTCTGCCGCCGCCGCTCCCGCCGAGAACCAGAGGCCGCGAATGGCTTCCCCTCCCCCCACGCAACGTCAACGCGACGTCGGTCGTCGTCGTAATGCCCCGAGGACGCGCGCCACCTGAAACGCCGGCAGCGGCGCGCGCGCGCGCGCGCGCACAGCCGCCGCCGCCGCTGAGAAGCCAGGTTATCTAGCCCGGTGCACGCCGCGCGTCTCTCGGGCTCAGGATAGAGCGAGACACGCTTTCTGCCGAGGATGTTCCGGAGCTCGAGAGGCCGCCATTATAGCTTTACGGCGGCGGCACCCACGATGAGGCTGGGCGTCTGGGGAGCCTCATTCTTCTCTCCCACCACGGGCCTCCCCAAGCTTACCCACGTATGCATGGCAGCGGGTCCTGTTAGCGCAACCGGTGACTGGTCTCCCCATCCATCCTCCTCGCTCGCCCGGTGTGCCAGCGCCCTATGTCCCTCGCACCCGAGTCCTCGGCCCCGGTGCGCGTCTATTAGGAGGCGCGTGGTAGTGATGGCGGCGCTCAGTGAGGCTTTCCTGTCACTGGATACTACTACTCCCAGCCCGCCTCGGAGCCGCCCGAACCACCCCTCGGTCTTTAGTTTACGAGTGGCAATTTGACTTGCTCTGCTGCATGTCTGGAGGGACTGAGGAAAGTGTGGAGACGCCCCGGGCATTCAGGGATCGTAGCTTGGAAAGCAAGCCAGCCAAACAAATAAACAGAACCCACCCACCCTAACAAATATGAGGCTGCTGGAGAGGGTGAGGAAAGAATGGTTCATGGTCGGGATTGTGGTGGCGATCGGCGCCGCTAAGCTGGAGCCCTCGGTCGGAGTGAACGGGGGTAAGTGTCACACCTCCGCCGGCTGTAGCGCGCCGGGTCCCACTTCTGAACTCATCTGCGACTCCCCGAGGGGCGACCGCCCCGGCTGCGGTGGGGGGACCTCTGCCCTTGGAACGCCCAGACCAGCCGGGTGTGCTCTCCCGGGGGGGGGGGGTGCTTTCACAGATTTCCCTCATTTGTTAGCCCAGAAGGGGACTAAGAAAGGGGCAGAGGGATTGGCGTGCAGGTGCGAGCAATCAATGACTTGTGCTCGGTGCCGGGAGTGAGGTTACCGAAAATGAAACTTACTCCTCTGGTTGGTTCCCAGAGTAGCATCTCATCCCAAGGGACTTTAGGGTGCCAGGAGTTCCTTATCTGTCCTGGAGTGGACCTCGTTATCAGGGCTATTTCCGACTCCTCCCTTTTGCACCTTAAAACAAAACAGAACAACAAACATAAAAAAAAAGGCTTTTGGAGATGGGTGGGGAAAGGCTGTTGGAGAGAGCGGGGGTAGGGGGGTGGGGGAGGGGGGGCAGGAACACCCTTGCCCCAAACTTCCAATTTTTATGGCTCATATGTTGGAGAGCCATAGTGTGTAGTAGTAGTTACTGACACTCCAAAACTCCCACTTCGACTGACACGTTGCACTCTTTACTTACAGGACAGTACTTCCGTGTGCTGCCGGGACGCCGCTGGCTCAGCAGCAGTCTTAACAGTTGCAGACTGTGTTAAACTATGCACAGTGTATGTTTTGGCAAGGAAGTGTGGATGGGTCAAAACCCCACTCAGACCCCTGAATACTAGGAGCTTTGTAATGTGGCCTGTGGACACTGTGTCGTTGGCCTTTAATACCCCTTCCCTTCAGACAACCTTGCCCAGCTCTTCATAGATATTAATTGAATTTCTTTAGTTCGTTTGTTTTTGACCTTGGGTGTTAGGTTCCAAGTTTATTGACAGACTGAATACATAAATCATGCAGTGGGTCAACTCAGCTAAAGACACACAGGATCTTTCAAGTAGGAGGTGCCCATGTGGGTATTTCAAAGTATACCTTCTCGTTTAAAACCTTACAGAAGTGAATGAGTGGCCTCTCAGAATAGTAAGTAGCTCTTTCTAACCCCGTCGATAGCTTCTCCTTGTAGAAGTAGCTTCTGGATCCTTTGAATGGAGTTATTTAAACAGTGACCGTGGACATTTTTTTCCTTATAAGTTTGACATATTTAAAATTTTAAATGTAAATATAGTATGTATAGCTGTCACCACAGCCCTACCATTTATCCGTCTGAAGAGTTAGTTTTAAATACAGCCTTTCTGTGAGCTTTGGGGAAACTATGAATTTTGGGGTTTTGCATTTTGGAGCAGTGAGATGCGAATGGGGTTCTGGTGTCTTTGAGGTGACCCACAGTGCACACTGTACTGGTTACAGCATTTGGCGCTAGGTTTCTTTATTTGCTCAGCTTTGAGGTGAACTTCCTGGTGAGGTGTTGGCTGTACTCTTCAGGGCTGGGCTTTGTCAAATATCTTTTCCTCTGAGTATCCCGGGTAGTGTGTGGACGGAAAGGTTGCTGCATGCTGGATCAGTTCTCCGCTCTGGCAGATGCAAGATGGATTCTGTGATCTGCGTTGCTCACTTAGACTCTACTTACTGAACTTTTGCACACTATTGTGTTTTAGAAATACTGTCCCATTTTTCAACCATCCTTATGCAGTTAATACAGGATCCCCCCCCCCATCATAAAACTGTAGAAGCATGCCACTTCATTTTTAAATTTTTATTTATTTATTTATTTTCAAGACAGGGTTTCTCTGTGTGTTGCCCTGGCTTTCCTGGATTCAGTCTGTAGACCAGGCTGGCCTCGAACTCACAGAGATCTGCCTGCTTCTGCCTGCCTGAGTGCTGGGATGACAGGCGTGTGCCACTGCATCTGGGACCAGTTTATTTTTTGGTTGGAATACTAGGGGGTGAACCCAGGGCCGTGGCACACACAAACCACACCCTCATCAAGCCCCTCCCCCATAGCCCCCCTCCACGCCTGCGCAGTGTTTCTTTTATAGAAGTTGAGGCCTGAAGCCAGGCACCACGTCAGAGATGAGTTTAGGGAGGAGTGGAGACCAGAGCTTTCTCTTACGGTAACAATGGCAGTATCTATAATAATGGTTGTGGTGGTGGTGGTGGTGGTGGGGCGAATAATTACTATAAAGAGAAGGCCCTGTGGAGTAAAGACCTTTCTGTACTCCACTTTTTGGTCCAGAGGTATGGGAATCAGGAGCCAGGAGGAAGCTGGGTGAAGGGCACCAGAGCCTAAGCAGAATCCCGGAAAATCAGACTCTGGAGACCAGACTTTATTGGTCAGTGTGTAAGCCTTTAACAGGTTAAAAGGCCAATCAGATCCCATGCTAGCCTCAGGCACTAATAGCAGTCAGTCAGGTTGGTGTAGCTATGAGGAAGTGTGTGTGTGTGTGTGTGTGTGTGTGTGTGTGTGTGGCGGGGGTGTGGGGGTGGGGAGGTGGGGGTGGGAAGGTGGGGGCGTCGTCGGCAGGGAGAGCTCAAGGTCACCTCAGGAGACAAAAGGGAAGCAGTCACCACCCTGGCCTCGGGCTCGGATCCATTTTGAGACCAGGGACTAGTGGATCAACACCGTGTGCAGTGCATCAGGACCGTTTGAGGAGTCTTAGGAGCGGTTGATGCCCCACTCGCCTTTCTTTGTGGGCCTCCAAAAGTCTTATCTCCACACTCCTCCCAGAGGCGCAGGGCAACATCAGCTACACCTTAGGCAACAGCTATCCAGGTGTTTGATCTAGGGCCCTCCCTGTGTAAAAGTTACCTGTCTTCAGAAGAGTCAAACCATCGCACATTTCTGTGGAGGCTGTGAGGTGGAGAGCCTGTGTGCTCTGTGACCATTGCAACTGGTGGTGCCACCTGGAAAGTCTGTTGATAAGAACAGAACTTTAAACAGTGTCTAGCAACACTTTCAATGCACCCCTCAACAACAAAAATGAAAGAACAGGGGCATAAGTGTCACTGAAAATATTTCTCTCATATACTTCTTTCTTTGTCTTTTTTCTCGAGACAGAGCTTCCCTGTGTAGCCCTGGCTGTTCTGGAATTTGCTCTGTACACTGCCACCTCCCAGCTTATATATTTCTTATAGTTCCCTAAAGCATTTCTTTTAGTTAACAGCTTTGCACACTGGAAATGTGATAAAAAAAAAACTTATTCATTCATTCATTCATTCATTTGAGACTGGGTCTCTTTACAGAACCCTGGCTTTTCTGGAACTTGTTGTATAGACCAGGCTGGCCTCAACTCCAGGGAGCAGCCTGCTGTCCCAGGTGTTAAGACTAAATGTGTGCACCACCGTGCCTGGTTGGAAATGTGACTTTAAAAAGTTTAGTCAATTAATTAATTGTGAGTCTGTGTACATCTGTGAGTTTGTGTGCTGTGTATGGAGATCGGAGGAGAAAGCACAGATCTCAGTTCTTCCCTTATACCATGTGGGTTCAATGGGCTGAACTCAAGTTTTCGTGCTTGGTGGCAAGCAGCTCTGCCCGCTAAACCATCTTGTCAGACTGAATGCGATCTTTGAAGATGCATCCACAATAATACACTCTCTGAAACATTTCTTCATCTTATTTATTTATTACATTGTTTTAGGACAAAGTCTCATTTAGTGTAGCCCTGGTTGGCCTGAAACTCACTTTGTAGACCTGGGCAGCCCCAACTCACACTCGGATTTGCCTTCCTCTGCCTCCCGAGTGCTGGGATTAAAGGCTTAGCCCTTCCTCCCTTCTTAAAGAGAAGTATGCTTGTTTTTAATTTTACTTTGTTTGTTTTTTGAGATGGGATTTCTCTGTGTAGTCTTGGCTGTTCTAGCCTTGCTTTGTAGACCAGGCTGGCCTCGTCATTTTACTTTTAAGATACTTACTGCACCTTTATCTGCTTTCATACTTTGATGACTAAACTTGGTTTATTTTCCTTGTTTTGTTTTATCCACGCTGTGTTGAGTCCAGCTTTGTACATGACACTTTACTTACCTCCCCAACCCCCTCCAGCTACGTGACCGTTTTACAACCCCCTCCCCACCCCACAGTCAATTGGTAAATTAATCTGGAAGGAAATTGATGCACATAGTTCCTAGTAAACAAGTTGAATAACCTTCCAGGTGGGAAGAAGTGTACTGGGGATTATGTAGATTAACTCATTCTTAGTTCACTTTGCATTTCCTTAAAAAATAGGGAACAAGAGCTGGGTGGTGGTGGCGGAGGCGGTGCCTGCCTGTAATCCCAGCACTCTGGAGGCAGAGACAGGCAGATTGCTGTGAGTTCGAGGCCAGCCTGGTCTACAAAGCGAGTCCAGGACAGCCAAGGCTACACAGAGAAACCCTGTCTCGAAAAACAAAAAACAAGCAAACAAGCAAAAATATAGAACAAGATTGAAAACAAAAAGCCATGGTGGACATAATTTTGTAGGTTTGAGGTACTGCTAATGTGGTCCACTGTGGCCCAGGGAAGCCATGAACCCCTGGGAGCCTTTGAGCTCGGGGCGGTTCAACACTGTGATCTTCATCTTGCTAAAAGATAGTTGTGCTTCTGTGTGAGTGTGAAAGGAAGCTGTCCTGCCTACCTGTGTCTCCGGTTATTAATGAATCCTACTTGGGAAACTTGTCTTTCCGTTGTTGTTGTTGTTGTTGTTATTACTATTATTATTATTATTATTTTGGTTTTTTGAGACAAGGTTTCTCTGTGTAGCTTTGGCTATCCTGGACTCACTTTGTAGACCAGGCTGGCCTCGAACTCACAGCAGTCCACCTGCCTCTGCCTCCCAAGTGCTGGGATTAAAGGTGTGCCTACCACACTGGGCCTTTAATTCACGTTAAGCAGGTGCTCCCTGTGTAGCCCTGGCTGGCCTTCTCACAGAGACCCACCTGCCTTTTCTAGGATTGAAAGCTTGTGCCCCTGCCCTGCAGTCTGGGAATGTTTTCTATGGTGCTTGGTGGGGGGATTGATTAAGATGACAGTGGCTTCTGTGGGATGTCCCCAGTTCCTTCAGCATTCCAGGAGAGTTTCTTCTTTCTTCTGGGCGAGGCAGGCTAGATAGCACACGCCCTTAATCCTGTTGTTAGGGAGGCAGAAGCAGGCAGATCTCTGAGTTGGAGGCCATCCTGGGTCTTCAGAGTGAGTTAGTTCCAGGACACTCAAGAGACCATGTCTCAAAAAACCAAACAGTAACAACAAAATAATAAGAATGGGTGTTAGAGGTCAAAATGGCTTCATTTTCTTTTCTTTTTTTTTTTTTTTTTGTTTTTTTTTTTTGTTTTGTTTTGGTTTTTTGAGACAGGGTCTCTCTATGTAGCCTTGGCTGCTCTGGACTCGCTTTGTAGACCAGGCTGACCTTGAACTCACAGCGATCTGCCTGCCTCTGCCTCAAGTGCTGGGATTAAAGGTGTGCGCCACCACGCCTGGCGGCTTCATTTTCTTATTGGCCTATTTTCTTTTGATTGTGTGAGTCGTTCCGTTTTTTTTGTTTGTTTTTTTTTTTTCGAGGCAGGGTTTCTCTGTGTAGCCTTGGCTGTCCTGGACTCTCTTTGTAGACCAGGCTGGCCTCGAACTCACAGCGATCCGCCTGCCTCTGCCTCCCAAGTGCTGGGATTAAAGGCATGGGCCACCACACCTGGCCCTCTGTTCCGTTTTTTTGTACCTCTTTTTTAGAAATGTATGTCACAAATGGAATGCTTTTCTAGCTTGTCCCTGTGCGCTCTGCTTTCCCAGTCTCAGGGAAATGCTGGGTATTAATGCTAGATACACAAAATTTTTTATTACACTGTTTGAAGAGACTTTCATTTCTTTTATTTGCTGTTGTCTTACAAATGCCTAAGATATACTGGTGGCTTAACAAGTGTTTGTTGAATGAATAAATAATGATTTCTTTCAAAGTTTGATCATCTATCCATATGTTTTTTGTTTTTTGTTTTTTGTTTTCCAAGACAGGGTTTCTCTTGGTAACAGCCCTGGCTGTCTTGGAACTTGCACTGTAGACCAGGCTGACCTCGAACTCAAAGATCCACCTGCCTCTGTCTCCCAAGTGCTGGGATTAAAGCATGTGCCACCACTGCCCAGCTCATCTGTCCATAAATTGAAAATATCAATAGAAATGGTGGAGAGTTTTGGGACTCGGTGATTGTGTTATTTGTTGTACACACACACACACACACACACACACACACACACACACTATCGATGTGTGTATGATCGTGATCCTGTTATATGATTTGAAGCAAACTGGTTTAGCAAGAATTTGTATAAGAAATACATCAGAATGACAGAATTTATTCTCTCCCAGTTCTGTAGGCCAGAGTCCAAGCACAGGCTGTTCTCCAAATACTCTGGGCAGTTGCTTTTCTTTGCTTCTTGTAGTCCGTGGTGTTTACTCTGCCTTTCCTTAGGATATAGTGTTTATAACTTCTGTCTTTGCCCGGTCTTCACTATGTGTCTGCATCCAGTAATCCTTTTAGAATTCCAGTCACTGGGGCAGCCTGTTGATGTTGCTTAGTGGCAGAGTGCTTGCCAAGCACGCGTGAGACCCTCAGCTTCGTCCCTGCTACTGCAAACACAAGCACACATGCAAACGTCGTTGTTGTTAACCCCCCAATTGCAGTAAGACCTCACCTTAACTTGATTTCCTCTACAGTAGTCCTGTTTCTAAACACGGTGCCGCGCATGGATTCTGTATAGATACGACTTTCAGGAACACTATTTAATCCAGTACAGGAGATCCAAGGACTATCTACCTCAGCTTCTCAGCCTGGGCACTGTTGACGTTTTAGACACGTAGTTTGTTTGCAGGGCTATTTCATGTCTCCACGAGTGGCTGGCAGAATTCCTGATCTTTCCAAGTCATGCCAGGGTCAGGCCTGACCACCGGAAGTGTGACACTCAAAGGTCTCCCAACATGGCCCGGCCTGACCACCGGAAGTGTAACACCCAAAGGTTGCCCAACATGGCCAGATATCTAGATGGAGGGAATGGAGGACAATTTAGCCACTTCTGGAGAACCACTTGTACCTGTTTGAAATGTAGTTTTTCTAAGAATTGCATATGTTTTGAAGATGTTGGTTCTTTGGGTAGCATAGATCTCAACTGATTCTTTAAAGACAAGTAGCTTCTGTGGTTCTTACAGCACAGACGCATGTGCAGAGAGGATTGATTCTCTAGAGGGCAGAGCCCACAGGGCCCAAGATGGGGCCCAGCTTGATAGTTACAGTCACGGTAATGTATCATTAGGTGCTCTGTGCTCGCCTTGTCCTTCATTCAGTAGGCGCTCACTACGTGTTGGCGCAGTGAATACTGCTGGGCAGGACTGGATGTGTGCAGAAGTACGTGCTTGTATTTATATGTCCTAGAAGTAAAATGTTTGCTAACTTAGGAGGATTTCTTCCCCGTGACTCATCTGTGCATTAGGGGTTTTTGTTTGCTACCGTGAGTAGTGACTCTGGTGGGGGTCCTTGGACCTGAGTGTATCTGAAGGCTGTGTCTGTGTGTGTGTGGGGGGTCATGGACCTGAGTGTATCTGAAGGCTGTGTCTGTAGGGGGGGGTCATGGACCTGAGTGTATCTGAAGGCTGTGTCTGGGGGGGGGGTCATGGACCTGAGTGTATCTGAAGGCTGTGTCTGTGGGGGGGGGGGTCATGGACCTGAGTGTATCTGAAGGCTGTGTCTGTGGGGGGGGGGTCATGGACCTGAGTGTATCTGAAGGCTGTGTCTGTGGGGGGGGGGTCATGGACCTGAGTGTATCTGAAGGCTGTGTCTGTGGGGGGGGGGGGGTCATGGACCTGAGTGTATCTGAAGGCTGTGTCTGTGGGGGGGGGGGTCATGGACCTGAGTGTATCTGAAGGCTGTGTCTGTGGGGGGGGGGTCATGGACCTGAGTGTATCTGAAGGCTGTGTCTGTGGGGGGGGGTCATGGACCTGAGTGTATCTGAAGGCTGTGTCTGTGGGGGGGGGTCATGGACCTGAGTATATCTGAAGGCTGTGTCTGTGGGGGGGGGTCATGGACCTGAGTGTATCTGAAGGCTGTGTCTGTGTGTGTGTGTGGGGGTCATGGACCTGAGTGTATCTGAAGGCTGTGTCTGTGGGGGGGGTGTCATGGACCTGAGTGTATCTGAAGGCTGTGTCTGTAGGGGGGGATCATGGACCTGAGTGTATCTGAAGGCTGTGTCTGTGTGTGGGGGGTCATGGACCTGAGTATATCTGAAGGCTGTGTCTGTGTGTGTGTGGGGGGGTCATGGACCTGAGTGTATCTGAAGGCTGTGTCTGTGGGGGGGGGGTCATGGACCTGAGTGTATCTGAAGGCTGTGTCTGTGTGTGTGTGTGGGGGTCATGGACCTGAGTGTATCTGAAGGCTGTGTCTGTGGGGGGGGGGTCATGGACCTGAGTGTATCTGAAGGCTGTGTCTGTGTGTGTGGGGGGGGGTCATGGACCTGAGTGTATCTGAAGGCTGTGTCTGTGGGGGGGGGGGTCATGGACCTGAGTGTATCTGAAGGCTGTGTCTGTGGGGGGGGGGGGTCATGGACCTGAGTGTATCTGAAGGCTGTGTCTGTGGGGGGGGGGTCATGGACCTGAGTGTATCTGAAGGCTGTGTCTGTGGGGGGGGGTCATGGACCTGAGTGTATCTGAAGGCTGTGTCTGTGGGGGGGGGGTCATGGACCTGAGTGTATCTGAAGGCTGTGTCTGTGGGGGGGGGTCATGGACCTGAGTATATCTGAAGGCTGTGTCTGTGGGGGGGGGTCATGGACCTGAGTGTATCTGAAGGCTGTGTCTGTGGGGGGGGGGTCATGGACCTGAGTGTATCTGAAGGCTGTGTCTGTGTGTGTGTGGGGGGGTCATGGACCTGAGTGTATCTGAAGGCTGTGTCTGTGGGGGGGGGGTCATGGACCTGAGTGTATCTGAAGGCTGTGTCTGTGTGTGGGGGGTCATGGACCTGAGTGTATCTGAAGGCTGTGTCTGTGGGGGGGGGGGTCATGGACCTGAGTGTATCTGAAGGCTGTGTCTGTGGGGGGGGGGTCATGGACCTGAGTATATCTGAAGGCTGTGTCTGTGTGTGTGTGGGGGGGTCATGGACCTGAGTGTATCTGAAGGCTGTGTCTGTGGGGGGGGGTCATGGACCTGAGTGTATCTGAAGGCTGTGTCTGTAGGGGTGGAGTCATGGACCTGAGTATATCTGAAGGCTGTGTCTGTGTGTGTGTGGGGGGGTCATGGACCTGAGTGTATCTGAAGGCTGTGTCTGTGGGGGGGGGGTCATGGACCTGAGTGTATCTGAAGGCTGTTGTTTACCTGCTTTTGAGTGAGCCCTTTCATTCTTCTGGTTTGAGGATAAAGTACTGAACCAGAAAGCCGAGGTCCTAAGAGAGCCTCTCTGGACCAAGGTAGCATCGCGTGGAAGGAGGGCACATCGTGAAAGCTCAAAGTCTTTGGACAGAGTGATAGACTGGCTGCCCTGCTGCAGATGCCTTTCTAACAGTAACTCATTGCTTTCTTTTCAGGTCCCCTGAAGCCAGAAATAACTGTGTCCTACATTGCCGTCGCTACGATATTCTTCAACAGTGGACTGTCGTTAAAAACAGAGGTACTGTCTGTCACCTGTGGCGCATGAAAAGCAGTGCAGAGAAGTTAGCTTGCACTGAGTGCTGAAATTCCAGGGGCCTTTTGTCAAGCGGTTACTGCCTGAAGGCTTCACTGTGATGAGATGACGTGGCCGGACAGCAGCAGGGCTGCGTGCTGCATTTACATACACAACTTCCCAGTTGAGCACTGAGGACGCAGAGATGGCATTAGAATGACTATTTTGTTATTGGTGTTGTTTTTGTTTTTTGTTTTTTCCGAAACCAGGTTTTTCTGTGTAGCCTTGGCTGTCCTGGACTCAATTTATAGACCAGGCTGGCCTGGAACTCAACGTCGGTCCACCTGCCTCTGCCTCCCAAGTGCACACCACGCTCTGCCTATTTTGTTGTTTTTTGATGACCAGTTTTTTAAAATGAAGAAATGGGTATGAAAAATATTCTTATGAAGAGATGTAATCAAGGACACAGAAAGTAAGACTACAGTAATATATCTTACCTATTATGAAAAAACGATGTCTGGTAGCTGGATGTGGTGGCATAAGCTTTTAATCCCATCACTTGGGAGGCCAAAGCAGGCAGATGTCTGTGTCTGAGGCTAGCCTGGTCTACAGGTCCTGGTTCCGGGACGGGCAAGGCTACACAGATAAACCCTGTTTTGCAAAAACAAACCAAAAGTATTTTCTAGCAGGTGTAGTGGTGTGTGCCACTACTGGTTTCTTACTTACTTTTCTATTGCTGTGGAGAGACCCACTGGCCAAGGCAACTTATAAAAAAAAATCCAATTGGTTGCTTACAGCTTCAGAGGCCAGGCCCATTTCGTGGTGGGAGCAGGGTATCAGAGTGGCAAGATGCGGGAGCAGCAGGGAGAGCTTGCACGTTGAGGCAACAAGCATGGTGCGGAGACGGCTAACTGGGCCTGGCTTGGCCCGCACATGGGGCCTAGTGTTACTCAAACCACCACACCTTGTACTCGGGAGGCTGAGGTTGGGAAATCGCCATGGGTTCAAGGTTAGCATGACTACACAAAACAAGAACCAGAGAATGAAGAACTAACTTTTTCTTTAAAAGTTTATTTTTTAGTGCTATCTAAAGGTAAATTGAATGTGTTTTATTATGGTAATGAGCTGTGGAGAAAGCTGCAGTGCCGCTGCGCTGTCTGCTGGGGGGGGGGGTGGGGTGCTGAGGTGCTTCAGGTGGGTTGCTTTCCAGAACTCTGTGAGTTACCTTTTGTTCTTGAGCCTTCCGCTATCTAGTCATGTTTGTTATGTCAACCCTGAACTACTTGTAAAAAGAGGCCATTCAACCACTATGATAGTTGTTTAAAAAACAAAACAAAACAATTGGGCGGTGGTTGGGCACACCTTAAGTTCCAGGCGTGGGAGGCCGAGGCAGGCGGGTCTGAGTTCCAGGCTTGGTCTACAGAGTGAATTCTAGAACAGCCAGAGCTACACAGGGAAACCCAGTCTTGAGAAGCAAAAAAGAGAAAGAAAAAGATGTTCGTATTTTGAGACGTCACAGTCTGTCATGCACGTAGGTGAGGGTGCCTACTGATCCTGTCTTCACTGAAATGGATTCTCTCAAGAGCAAAGCTACAGAGAGATCTTCACATGTGAGAGAGGAGCGGGAAGTGTATGTGACTCTTTTTCACTTAAAATGGAGGAGGAAAAAAAAGACAATATTGGGTGGTTTCTCAAGACATTCCACACAATTATAAAAATATAACTTCTAGGGGCTGGGAGATGGCTTGGTGGATAAACACTTGCCTACAAGTATGAGGGCCAGAGTTTGGGTTTGCAGAACCCACAAACAAGCCGAGTGGGTGCAGCAGCCCACTGTGATCTCAGCAGTAGGAGGGGGGATGGGATTTGCTGATAAGGGAGGGTAGCTAAACCAGGCTCTCTGGGGATTCTGGCCTCATGGAAACACCCTGCCCCTCAATAGATAAACTGAAGAACAGGTTAAAAAACGGCAAGTTTAGAGGATAGTGTAGCCAAGGATTTATTGGCCATGTATAGTTGAAATCCTGGCTGGAGACATTTTTTTCTCTCAGTTTTAGAGCTGTTCCCATGTTACCTATCCTGTTTGGTTTTGTTGATTTCTTTCTTCTTGTCAATATATTCAGGAGGTCTGAGGATAGGATATCATCCCTGAGCCTCCACATGTAAGTGCATACATGTACACATGTACACCCACATACATAAATGTGCATCCACATGTATGTAAACATACGTACATATATACATGTGTACATACACAGCACATACAGATATGCCAAAAATAAATATTGTAACATGTTATTCTTTGTTTGTTTTTGTTTTTCGAGACAGGGTTTCTCTGTGTAGTCTTGGCTTTCCTGGACTCCCCTTGTAGACCAGGCTGGTCTCGAACTTACAAAGATCTGCCTACCTATGTCTCCCAAGTGCTGGGATGCCCGGTGTAACATGTTATTCTTATAGATGGGAAAATCATATTTAGAACTGAGCTCTCAATAGTTACTTATTCTTAGCACTTTGAACAGTTATGAGTTTTTGCATTAACTGCGATCTACTGTAGGAGGGGACTTCTCTGGCCAAGATTGAGAGCAGCATGAATCTATGGGTATAAATGTAAATATTTAGAATACAATTTGGCAATGTGCCTGTTTAGTAAAACAATAGTGGATGCCCCCTCTATGTACCACCTCATCCTAGGGTAGGGTATGTGACCTCCCCAACCCTAGGTTTACGGTTCCAGGCAGGAATTCTTTCCTGTGGAGCAGGCCTTAAACCTAGTTTTTGAAGTGGTTGGTTACCCTCTTACCAGTCATGGCATTATTGCACTGCTGGGCATGCATATCTTGGATCGAGGGTCCAGTGCATAACAACTGACGACTTTCATCCTCCAGCAGCCTCCGTAGCAGCATCTGGCACTGTGAAAGCCAGCTTGCAAAGAAGAAGGTTTCAGATGGTCAGTTTAGGCGAGCCTGACTTCTCGATGTGGTGTGACTGAAGTGTACAGTGTCTTCAGCAGTAGGGTCTTAGCCTCTAGTTACTGTGGGTACCCAAGAGCAGCAGCCTGTGTTGTTTGCTTTTGAATACCTCCTGTAGGGACATAGCTCATACCCAACATTAGATTCTCACTTAGTGGCTCCTAGTTGAGCATTGTCCACTCATGAAGGCTTCATTCTTTCAAACACTTTAACATTTTACTTGTACAGATTTAGTTATTGTTATTTTACGTGTCTTGGTGTTTTGTCTTCGTGTGTGTCTGTGTGCCATGTATGTGCATTGCCCGTGGCGGCGTATAAAGAGGGTGTTGGTTATTAGCTACCCTGTGATTGCTAGGAACTGAGCCCAGGTCCTCCAGAAGAGTAGCCATCTCCTCAGCTCCAAAATCCTTTTTTTAAAAAATTACAGGTTTTTTTGTTTTGTTTTGTCTTGTTCTTTTTTTGGTTTTTCGAGACAGGTTTTCTCTGTGTAGCCTTGGCTGTCCTGGACTCACTTTGTAGACCAGGCTGGCATTGAACTCACAGAGACCCACCTGCCTCTGCCTCCCGAGTGCTGAGATAAAAGGTGTGCGCCACCACACCCAGCTTTTAAGTTATGCTTTAATTAGTTTGTAAAATGGTGAGTTTCCATAGACTTAAAATACATTCTGTCCCCTCCTTTCCTTCCTTCCCCCCCACTTCTGTCCCGGCTTAACACTTTAATCCCCACCACTCATTCACGTCACGTGTTCTGCTCTCCTCTTTCCTCAGATTCTGCCAACAAATTCGGGAATCTACGAATTTGGAGCACATGTGAAAGATTACACAGACTTTGTCTTTCTGGGCTTGGCTTACCTCAGTATGATATTTTCCAGTTCCGTCAGTTTTTCTGTAAATGTAATGCTTTTATTTTTCTTTACAACTGAGTGCTACTCTATTGCGGATATCTGCCATACTTTCATTATCCAGTCAGCAGCTGCTGGCCCTCTAGGCTGCTTCTGCTTTCTAGCTCTCCTCAGCACAGCAATGGATACAGGTTTGCAAGGATTTCTGTGGTAGGAGGTGGAAGCCTTTGAGTACGTGCCCAGGCACGCAGCCAGTCAGGTCGTAGGGTTGTGTTGTGGCGTGACCTTTTGTTGACTTGACATAAACTTAGAGTTGTCTGCAAAGAGGGAGCCATATCCAATGGGTTCTTGCTGTCAGACTGCTTGTTGAAGCGTTCTCTTGACTGATGATTGCTATGGGAAGTTACAGCCCACTGTGTTGCCTCTGGGCCAGAGGGCATGGGCGGTATAAAAGAGCAAGCGGAACAAGCCACCGAGGGCAAGCCAGTGAGCAGTCTCCTCCATGGTCTCTGCTTAGTTACTGCCTCCAGATTCCCGGCTGAGTTTCTGCCCCAAATTCCTTCAGTGACAGACTGTAACCTGGAAGTATAAGATGAAGTAACTGTTGCCTTCCCATGGTGCTTTGGGTCATGGTGTTTATCACAACAATAGAAAACAAAGTCAGACAAAGACTAAAGTTCCCCCTTCTTAGGTCATCCTGTTAATAGCATGGGAGACTGGTTTTTACTAAATTTTTTATTCTGTAGTTATTGGTCTGTTATAAATCTTTTCATTGAGCTTTTTTTTTTTTCCAGTACATAGGATTAGTCTTTAGTGTTTTGAACTGATAAGTTTCTTTCTTTCTTGGGTTTTTGAGAACAGGGTTTCTGTGTAGCCTTGGCTGCTGGCCGTGAACTCACAGTGATCCATCTGCCTCTGCCTTCCTGAATGCTGGGATTAAAGGCTGTACCACCACCATGTGGCAAAATGTTTTGTTCTCCCCCTCTATCCCCTTTTCATGTGCATTAGTGTTTTGCCTGCATGTATGTCTGTGTGAGGGTGTCAGATACCCTGGAACTGGAGTTACAGGCAGTTGTGAGCTGCCTTGTGGGTGCTGGGACTTGAGCCCCGTTCCTCTGGAAGAGCGACAGTGCTATTAATTGCTGAGCCATCTTTCTGGGCCCTTAGAACTGATAAATTTCATCCCAACAATTCTAAATATTCTCACTGAAAGTAACCGATACAGGATGTGTTTTCCTGTTAACTGTAGGCCTTGTATGTAGAAAGGTTATTGGTTAGAAGTAACCGCTGTTAGAGGGGATAGGCTTTTTCTGTGACCTCCTGAGTTCTACCATTGGTTCTCATTGTGAGCACAGTGATGCAGAATGGTGTCTGCTGAGCCGTGGTGCAGGTCAGACCTGGCTTGGAGGTCTTCCGGCTGGCCTTGGCCTGGTGGAGCAGCTGCCCTACCAAAGTCCTCTGCTTGGGACATTGCTCTAACTATGTCCCCTGGTATCACTTTAATGGCTACAGCTGTTCCTTATGCCACAGGAAATCTGTCAAGAGACCTCACTTCTCTTACTCCTTAGCTTCCTATTTAATGTTATTCTGTGAAGCAGCCAACTTTGTGGGCTGTAAGAGAAGAAGAAGGAAGAATGTCACAGCTATCAGCATCTCTCCGAGGACCAACTTCTGTGAGCACCTAGGAAGCCTCTGAGCTACCCAGCTAATTTGGATGTAATGATGAAGGGCTTTGATCCTGTACTTTATCATGGTATCTGAGTAGCCATCAAAGCCATTTCCTCCATCAAAGACCCTTTGTAAACCAGTACAACAGTCAGTCATTTTCAAATTCATTTAACTTGGATTGCAGCAGTGCATAATGCTGGACTGTATCTAAGCCCTGCTGTTTTCACGGGCAACCCATCAGTTAGGAAGTAGGAAGTAACGGTTTTGTAATTTACTTTTTATTTAATAATCCTCAATTAATTTGAAGTGGATCTATGATTTGTGTGTGTGTGTGTGTGTGTGTGTATGTGTGTGTGATTATTAATTTCTTCCTTGGTCCTAGAAAAGTGTGTTGTTGTTCATTGGAGGTAGTGAATTTTTTAAAAATATTTTATTTAATTTTTTTTAAGTGTATATGCATTGGTGTGAGGGTGTCAGATCTTAAGAGTTACAGACAGTTGTGAGCTGCCATGTGGGTGCTGGAAATTGAACCCGGGTCCTTTGGAAGAGCAGGCAGTGCTCTAACCACTGACCCATCGCTCCAGCCCCCGAGATAGTGAATTTTTGACTTGGCTTATTTGAAAGCACTTCACTTGTCCTACTCAGCTTTGATTTATGGTGAACATTGCATGGAGTGTTACTCATACATAGATTTAATGATGTCTAATCTAAAATTACTTTAGATATTTCTTTTACTTTGTGTGTACAGGCTGTGTGTATGTGGTATCTGTGTGTGTTTGTGTTGGTGTATGTCCGTGGTCCGGGTCTGGTATTCTCTGACTCTCTACATTCGTCTTTGTAGTAGAGTGGCTCACCGAACCCCAGTTCACCAACTGGCTAGGCTGCCTGCCTACTGAACTTGAGGGATCTGCCTGTTTGTACTCCGACCCCTGCGTGCACTGGGATGGCACGCACAATTCACCACGCACAGTGTGTTGCATGGGGGTCTTCATGTTTGTGTAGCAGGCACCTTACAAACTGACCTGTCCTCCTAGCCCACTCTACCCGTGGATGGAGATCATAAAGGAATTAGGCTCTTCGCAGGTGTAACTAAAGCAAAGGCCCTTACTGTTGGGCTGTCCTAGGCCTAGGGAGAGCCTGGATCCAAGGGCTGCTGTTCCAGGAGGAAGAGCTCACGGAGGGAACTGGCAATGCTGCCACATGCCAAGGAACACGGAGCCAGCAGAAGCTGAGAGATGCAGAGATGCCAGGCGTGGTGGCACACGCCTTTAATCCCAGCACTTGGGAGGCAGAGGCAGGAGAATCTCTGTGAGTTCGAGGCCAGCCTGGACTACAAAGTGAGTTCAGGACCGGCAGGGCTATAAACAGAAAAACCCTATGTTGAAACAACCAAAAACCCCCAAAAGTACAAAAAGAAAAATAAAAGGTGAAACATGATAGGATGCCATGTATGGGCTGCCTACCTGCATATACTTGGGTACATGCATGTCCTTAGTACACCAGAATGCACGTTTGTGTGTGTGTGTGTGTGTGTTTCTAAACCGATGATGACTTTTGAAATCCCATTAACTGAAAAGTAAATATAATAAATTCTAAACTTTTGGTTTATGCTGTTTGTTTCAAGCCCAGAGCCCAGATGCTGAGTCTTAGAAAGGAAGTCTGAGAAAGGTCAAACAAGGGCTCAAAGGGAAATTAACATCTTCCTGCATCCTACTCAGAGCCCTGGTGTGAAGAGGCTTTAATATAGTCAGTGTGTGCTGTGGAGTAGAGTTTGACCTGTATTATGTGTAAATAAACAAACTGTCCTACAGACTCAGCATTCAGTTATTCATGGTGGCATATTCAAATATATGGCCTTAAATGCACATAAAAATAAATATGAGTATTATGGACCTTATTTGCTCTTTATTTTCTGTTTCCTTGTTTTTAAATTTGTGTGTGTGTGTGTGTGTGTGTGTGTGTGTGTGTGTGTAGGGGACAACTTCTGGAATTGTTCCTTAGGCCTTGTCCCTCATCCCCACCCCCTGTATTTTTTGTGACAAGGTCTCACTGGCCTGGAACTCATTAAGTAGGATAAGTGGGTTGAGCAGTGAGACCCTAGGGACCTGCTTGCCTTTGCCTCTTTCATCCTGGGGTTACAAGCACATGGCACCATGCCCAGCTTTTAAAAGTGGGTTCTGGGGAGTAAATACAGGTCTGGGTGCTTGCCCAGGGGTGGGGGTGGGGGTTCGGGGGTGGAACCTTGTCCTTGTCCAGGCCTTGTCCATAAATGACAGCACTCTGTTACTGAACCAGGCTCTCAGCCCCATTCAGCATTTCTTGAATGAAGGATCAAGTTATCGGCTTTCTCCATAGCTTGTGCTAGTGGAGACTGTACTGCCATCCTCCTCGGCAGTTAGAAGATCACAGCACTGCTCAGACTGCGGCCTATTTAAGTGTTCTCTCCCATGCTAGTGTTGGTTGTCTCTCTGACAAGCATCTGGGATAAACAATCTAAAGGCAAGGCTGCTTTTTTTTGTCTCCTGGCTTCTGTGGTCGGCTCATTCCAGTGCTTTGGCCACAAAGGAGGCTGAATGTCACTGTGGTGGGACCAGGTTTGCACATTTCAGTTGTCTTCACACTTGACTCTTCATAGATAACGTTGTGGGATAGCCATATGGTGTGACTGGGAGTGCTCACCTAGCAGGAAGGAAGCCCAGGTGTGGTGGGCACGGGCCTGTAATCCCAGTACTCAGGTGAGAGGGGCAGGAGGGGCAGGAGTTCTTTCTCTTGGCTGTTTACAGAATCTGAGGCCAGCCTGAACTGCTTTGAGACCACATTTCAAAGCAAACAAGCAAACGGGCAAATAAATGACATGATGAATATCTGCAGCCACTTTTGCCCTTTGAATTACTACCTAGAAGTAGAATTGTGTCCAAGAGATTGTATTATTCGTGGTATATGTCCCCAAATTATTCTTGAGAAGTGTAAATGATGTTTGATATTCCTGTGACAAATATGTGCAAATGTCTTACTTCTTGCATTCTGGCTAAAAGTTTTATTATTATAATCTTTTAAAAACCGTATTTACCTGATATGCATCAGGAGCTTCTGAGCACACTTAACTGATAGTTGCTTCCAGAACTTTTTTTTTTTTAAGATTTATTTATTATATATACAATGCTTTCCCTGTATCCTGCATGACAGAAGAGGGCACCAGATCTCATTATAGATGGTTATGACCACCATGTAGTTGCTGGGAATTGAACTCAGGACCTCTGAAAGAACAGTCAGTGCTCTTAACCTGTGAGCCATCTCTCCAGCCCCTTCCAGAACTATTGAGCATTTGTAAAGTGCCAGTGCCAGACTTTTTAAGGGTGCAACTTTGAAGATTCTGATTCATTGTATGATGCCCTGTTCTCTTTTAGGTCCATCCTAGGACCTAGTGTGGTTCTTCTGGTGGGTCAGGTATTCCCAGACTGCCAGAACCTTCCATGCCATTAGAGACATTTGGACCAAAGAGGAACTGGTGCGTCTCCTGGTGGGGAGTCAGAGGTGCTAGTGGTATGTGTGAGAGTGTGGCAGCCCGTGGGTGAGCCTGCAGCAGGCTGCTGTTTATAGACCGAGCAGGTAGCAGTGTCACTTGCACATTTTGAAACCTGCAGGGTAAAACCAGCGAGTCTGTGCTTCTGGGAAGCAAGCTCAGGGCTTGTGCATGCTTAGGCAAGCGTTCCTCCAGCTCAGCTCCACTTCCAGCCTAACGCGCCTGTCCATCTGTGGCTATTCCACTCTGAAGGTGCCCAATCTGGACCACGCATTTCTTATCCGTGTGGGGCACTTGTGATGCCATGTAGAGCAGACCTAGATATGATCAATAGTGTGCCAGGAATGGACTTGGTGTGCTCTCCGCTTTGTATTTGCTCTCAGTCTCACTGTCCTCAGCAGTACAGGAGGGTAACACTACCCACCTAACGGCGTGTCCTGGGAAGTGAGTGAGATAACCCGTGTGCTTAGGTTAACTTAGCTCCCGGCACATGCCGCCTTCACAAAGGACATTAACAAAGGATGCTGCGGTGAGCCCCTCGGAATTATAATTATCGAAGAGAGTTGCAGACATCTTCCCAAATCAAAGCGTGTTAAATTTCAGACAGCGACTAGAGATTAGTAAACTTGGCTACAGCGTGGTATGTCTTCTGAATCTTTCTGAAATACTTTGTTAATCTTGGTAAAAGTGTGTTTTATTTATACCATCAACAATCTTTGAGTCAATACCACTATAATGCTACTTAGCTTATACTTTACTGTCCAGAAATGTACAGACCAGAATTCCTAGAGCATATTATATATTGGAAGGAAATTAGATAGCTCAGATTTTTTTTTTCACCCCCGTGACAGTGTTTCTGTGTGTAGCCCAGGCTGTCTTAGAGCTTTTTCTGTAGACCAGACTGGCCTTGAACTCACAGAGATCCGCCTGAGAGCTGGGATTAAAGCTATATGCCACCGCAGCCCAGCAGCTCAGAACTTTTATATGAAACCAGTTGTTTCCAGGCTTTTTCTCTTTTAGCCCATCTCTTATACATATGCTTGTAAAGGTCTAAGATCGAACTGATTCAACATTCAAGGCTGACTCATGTGCTGTCACTTTACTGTGCTGTCTTCGCTGCATTTTCTTACCCTGGCTTTTGTTCCCCTCCCTCTCCAGGAGCTGACCAGCGCATTGGTGCATCTGAAACTGCATCTCTTCATCCAGATCTTCACACTTGCCTTCTTCCCAGCAACAATATGGCTCTTCCTTCAGCTCTTGTCAGTCACGTCCATCAACGAGTGGCTTTTAAAAGGGTATGCTTCACCCTTTGCGGGTTCTTTTTAATGGGGCAGCTCTGGTAGCATTATCGTTGCTATGGCAACTTTAAACAAAGGACTTGGCTGACTACTGTTTAAACATTGCCTGTTAAAACAAGAGGGTTTATCAGAGATTCAGGAGAGAACTGTTTAACAGAGTTTTAAGTGACCCCTGTGCCTAATTTAAAGTGCCCTGGAGAGGACCTAGGGAGCTGGCTCAGTGATTTAAGAATGAGCATGTGCTGGGCATGGTGGCGCGTGCCTTTAAATCCCTGCAGAAGCAGGAGGATTGCAGAAACAGGAGGTCGAGGCCAGCCTACTCTGGAAAGTGAGTCCAGGTCGGCCAAGGCTACGCAGACAAAACCTGTCTCCAAGAAACACACAACCCCCCCCCCCAAAAAAAAGAAAGAAAAGAAAAAAAAAAAAACAAAGTAAGCATGCCTGTAACCCCAAGGTTGTAGGAGACAGAGGCAGGAGGATTGGTAGGGCTTGTTGGCTACCAGCTTAGTTCCAGGTTTAGGGAGAGACCTTGTCTCAAGGGAATAACATGGAGTCTGAGAAAGTTTTGTACCTGATGTCCTCCTATGGTCTCTGGGCCTGCACAAGCACAGCCACCCCCACCCCTCACAGAAACAGAAGAGTGGGAGATACTAGAGGATTTCGGATCTGTGCAGGCTGTCAACTGGTACCTTACCTTGGCGTCTGTGTCCTTCCTAGCGTGTACTGATAATGGCTGAGTATAACGCCTGTTTTAAAATGTATAATAAAAATGTATGTGTGGGAGAGACACTTATATTTTCACTTGTTCTGTTTTATGTTGATGTAGGTGATCTAACAATAGAGTTATGTTACTTTTTCTTTTTTTTTTTTCTTTCTTTCTTTTTTTTTTTTTTTCTTCTTCTTCCTTTCCTTTTTTTTGGTTTCTTGAGATAGGATTTCTCTGTGTAGCCTTGACTGTCCTGGACTCACTTTTTTGTCCAGGCTGGTCTTGAACTCACAGAGATCTGCCTTTCTCTGCCTCTCTGAGTGCTGGGACTACAGGTGTACACGAGTGAGCCTGGCTGTAAGTTACATGGTTAGTGAAAGAATTTAGCAATTGAAACATTAACTAGAATAGTTTAAAACTAACCTCACTTAAGCATCATGTTATAGCTGCTAAAACACCAACCCCATAGCCCAGCAGTTGACCTCTGACCCTGCCACTGGCATACCGTGTGACGCCCAGCAAAATTATTTCATAGCTTAGACCTGCTGTTCTCGGTATAAAATGAGGACAGCCACACTTTAATCACGTGCTTAATAATGATGTTTCACCTGTGGCATAATGTCTTTGTTACCTGTTTAGCCCTACTATGTGCTACGGATTATTTTAGGTGCGGGAGAAAGAATAACAGACAAAACTGGTCATGTGCGAGTACTTTGGCTCAGCTGGCTCAGCGGGGAGACTCTAGGATAGATTGTTAACACTCAGTAGGATGGGCAAAATCCAAATTAGTGATGTCAGAGGGGAAAGTGGTCCAGTGAGGTTGGGTGGCTGGGCTGCGGTTAAACTGTTTCTCCCAGAGTTCTTGGGGAGCATGTTCTCCAGAAAGCAAAGAATGTACTGAGGCACTCATGCAGAAACAAGTCTGGGCTATTGTAGGTAGTAGGTTCAGTACAGCAAGCCAGTGGGTGTGCCCTGGTTATGTGGTGGAAGGCGGTAGGATTTGGAGGTGAAAGGAACGCAGGGACTGGCAGATCTTATTCTGGGAGCTGCAGGCCCCGGAAGAGGGATGCTGGATGGTAGTGTGAGTCTCGTCTGCGTAGGAATCTTCCGGCTGTGATATGGGTAGTAGAGGTTCTTGAGGTAAACCGGGCAAACAAGCATGGAGGCTAGCGGAGTGTGTGAGGGCAACAGAGAATGTGTGTGGTAGGATCAATTATAAATCCCGAGTTTTCAGCGCCTGTATTGGGAGGCTGTGTCAGTCACCAGGACTTTAGGGCTGGGAGGCTGTGTCAGTCACCAGGACTTTAGGGCTGGGAGGCTGTGTCAAGTCACCAGGAGATTAAGCCTTCAGGGCTGAGGGCAACCACACTGACTGAGCCAGGGGACACCGATGGCCTCCAAGTAGAAAGGGAGGGCAGGAATGCACCAAAGATGAGCGCTACCTCTCACTAGGGGAGGGAAAATGCCACATAATAAGATGATGTCATTTAGAGCAATGGCGTACTTCTATGTCCTAAGAATCAGGAAGTACTGAGTCTGCTGTGCATAGGGCATGCAAGGAATAGGAACGTGTTACTATTTTTCTTCAGGAAACTCCAATCCAATGAATACGTACTACATATGTATGCTATTTATGGATGCTTCTGTGTGTTATGTGTCTATCTATCTATTTGTCTGTCTGTCTGTCTATCATGTTTTTCTCTCTCATTTCTTTCTATCTGTCTGCCTATCTATCTATCTATCTATCCACATAATAAATGATACATATCAGTTGAAACTCAACAGCATTTGTGTATGTGTGGAGTAGAAGGCTCCAAATGAGGCATTAGTGACAGACATAAAATTTCCTTAGGGTCAGCTCAGCAGAGTTGAAGTACTGCGCTGAAGAATCCGGAGCTTGAAGCCGTAGACGAGAGCTCGCTCACAAACGTGCTAACCTGAGAGTATCAGGTTCTAAAAGGTGGTCATCAGAGAGCGCATTCCCATAGCACGATGATACTTGAGAGTAGCATCTGCCATCTGTGTGCCAGGTGGAACAGGTGGTCCCCCCTCACGCGCATCCCAGCGTGTTAAAGGAGCCCAAACTTACTCTCCCTCAGCTAGGTAATTCTCTTCTCAAATTCCCTTGCTCTCCCTCGGCCTCCCGAGTTTGAGGAGAAATGCTGGCGTGCTTGTGTTCTAATTTGCTCTCCTGTTGCTGTGATAAACACCACGACCAATAGCAACCTGGCGAGGAAGGGGTTCACCTTACACTTCCAGGTACAGTCCAGTCACGGAGGGAACTCAAAGCAGGAACTCAAGGCAGGAACCTGCAGGCAGGAACTGGAGCAGAGGCCTTGCCTTGCTCTCTGGCTTTCCTTCCCTGTACAGCCCAGGCCCATTTGCATAGGGATGGTGCTGCCCACAGTGGGCTAAGGTCTTCTACATCAATTAGCAACAAGGAAGTCCCCCCCCCCCACACACACAATGCTATAGGCCAGTCTGATTAAGGCATTTCTTCAGTTGAGGTTCTTTTTTCCAAGGTGACTTTAGTTTGTGTCAGGTTGGCTTGAGGGAGTACAAACACTACCTCAAAATCATGGTAGAATAAAAGTAAGGAGCAGGGTGGAGGTAGAACCACGCAGCAGTGTGTGAGCATCCAGACGTGGGAGCAAAGCCTCTCGTCAGGGATGGGGGCAGCAGCCCCAGGGAAGAGTCAAACCTTGGTTTTGGTGTAAGCCACACATGGAGTCACACACTGCTCTAAAGTTCAAATAGATCATGAGGTAAAAACTAGCTCCCATGATGATGTGAGGAAGAAAAGTGACTTTCTAGAAATTGAATAAATTTATTCGGGAGTTATATTGTATAGCTCAGGGGTTATCATTAATAATAAGGCATAATATGACAGGTGGTGTTGTGTACACCTTTAATCCCAGCACTCAGGAGGCAGAGACAGGTGGATTTGAGTTTGAGGCCAGCCTGGTTTATAGAGCTAGTTCTAGGACAGCCAGGCCTACAGAAAGATACTTGTCTCAAAAAACCAAAACAACAACAAAAAATTATTTGAAATATTTTGCTGGCAGGGGGATTGGGAGTTGTAGGCTCTCCTGGGTTATGTAGTGAGTTCAAGGCCAGACCAAGTTCAAAACAAAAAACAAAAAACCAGCTAACTAATCAAACAAAACAGATTTCCCTACACCCGTTCATTTTTATTTTATCTTGAGGGACAGCTCTCAATATGGTGCCCAGTGTGAAGTTGAACCCCTGGGCCTGTCCTCGTGTGCCTGTGCCCACTGTGTCCTCTGAAGCGTCCTCCTGGTTAGCCTGCAGTCTGCTCTAGTGCTGAGGAGAGCTCTTCCGCTGTGCTTCTTAGATTTGCTGCCCATGGTTCTGTTTGCCTGGTATGCAGTTTGTTCTCTGTGCCAACTGAGAGGGTATACTTACTGTCAACGCCATGGACGCATGAACATACTTTAATACAAACAGGCTTAAAGTAGATATCAGAGTTCTCCATGGGATCTGAACTCAGGACGTGTGAGATTGCGTCATTGCCTCCACAGTGACATTACAACATGAGATCGTAGTTTATGAGGTAAGAGTTTAGGATTGTAAAATGTAAACTTTTATCAAGTCATTTTGAGCTTTAAATGTCATCTTGAGGCTTTGTATCTTACCAAGAGACCTATAAAATACAGAGATGCCTTTTGGGACCGAGGGTTATTGTGTTGCCTCCGTTGTCTTTGATCTTATGATCCTTCTTGCCTCATCCTCAGATTAGCTGAAATAATAATAATAATAATAATAATAATAATAATAATAACAACAACAACAACAACAATAACAACAACCATTATTATTATTATTATTATTATTATTATTATTATTATTATTATTATTATTATTATTATTATTATTGGGTTTTTGAGGCAGGGTTTCTCTTTATACCCTGGCTGTCCTAGACTCACTCTGTAGACCAGGCTGGCCTCAAACTCACAGAGATCCACCTGCCTCTGCCTCTGCCTCTGCCTCTGCCTCCCAGGTGCTGGGATTAAAAGCATGCGCCACCATCGCCTTCTTTTATGTGGTGCTAAGGATAAAACCCAGGGTGCTGTGCATGTTAAACCAGCACCCTGCCAACTCTCCCAAGCCCAGCCACTCAAAATTTAAACAACTTAAGAAATGAAACCACGTAAGCCTGCAGACTGTAATGAGCACCCAGGGCCCGCACTTTTACCCTATCTTCTACTCCACGTTGCCCTATGGTGGCTAAGCTCAGCAGGGAGTGGGTATCGGTAAACACTGCTCTTCGCAGCTCTTTTAGGACTAATTAGTGGACGTTATTTATAACTGGAATCGAGGAGCTATTTACAATTGGATTTTCTTTTATTTTTCAGTTTGCAGACAGTAGGTTGCATGCCTCCCCCTGTGTCTTCTGCCGTGATTTTAACCAAGGCAGTTGGCGGAAATGAGGTGAGTCTCGGGAACAACCTTATTTAAACACGTGTGCGCTGTGCTTCTGTTTGGTTCAAGACGACGCTTTGGATGTGAGAGAATCATTGTGGAAAACTTACGTGAGCTGTTTAGGGAAGGTGCAGTTGCTTGTGTGTATTAGGTTGACGCTAAAACTGGTAATGAGTGGAACTAGGAGTTCACACGGGAGAGCGGGGGGGGGGGGGGTGAACTGTGACGGTGACTGGTCTCAGTAGGATGCTGGGGGGTGAAGGACCGAGCAGTCCAAAGAAAGGAACCTTTCCTACCAGACGCACAGACTGGAGGCTGGGCCGTTCTGTAGTCCCTAAAATACACATATTAGTTAAATTGCTGAGAAAGATTCAGTATGTTTATTGGCAAATACAGATGATATCAAATAAGAAATGAGACCACATTTCTAGGGTGAGTTCAAAGCAATTACCCAGCTGTGGCAAGAGAATGTGTGGAATTCAGACCCAGCCATGGGCCTGCAGCTGTTGCAGATGCTCCTTCCCTGTGGCCCCTCCCCTTCCACGCAGGCGCTCCTTCCCTGTGGCCCCTCCCCTTCCACGCAGGCGCTCCTTCCCTGTGGCCCCTCCCCTTCCACGCAGGTGCGCCTTCCCTGTGGCCGCCAGGTGAAGCCACGCTGAGGCCCCGCCCCTTCCACGCAGGCGCTCCTTCCCTGTGTCCCCTCCCCTTTCACGCAGGTGCGCCTTCCCTGTGGCCGCCAGGTGAAGCCACGCTGAGGCCCCGCCCCTTCCATGCAGGCGCTCCTTCCCTGTGGCTGCCAGGTGAAGCCACGCTGAGGCCCCGCCCCTTCCACGCAGGCGCTCCTTCCCTGTGGCCGCCAGGTGAAGCCACGCTGAGGCCCCTCCCTGTCCATGCGTTCTTCCTCCATTCTTAAGCACCGTCAAGGAAGTGCTCTTGGGAAAGCTGTAATAGGGCTTCCCACTGCATTTCTAGGATTCTGCTTCCTGTTAGAATCTTTATCCACTTATTGTTTCTAAAAATACTTTACTGAATGCCTGCCATAGTTTTTAAAAAATAGCTTTGTTAAGCTCATTGCATGTGATAAACTATACACATGTCTATCATCTGTCATTTATCAATCATGTATCAGTCATCAGTCTATCATCTATGTACCTACTTATATTCTATTTATCAATCTCCCCTCTATGTATCATTCATCAATTTATCTACCACAGCTATATCTACTCTTTTCTAATTATATATCTATGATCTATGCATCATTTATCTACCTATTGACTTATCTTCTATCAGTCAGTGTTTATTATCTATCATTCATTACTTGTCCATCACCTGTCTGTGTCTCTCTCTATGTCTGGGAAACCATGATGTAAGGTGAAGACAAACATTGTGGTTGCATATTTACTTGCAGTTATGTTTAGCTTCTTGGAGTAGGAATAAAATGGAGTAGGAATGCTAACTTAGGGAGGGTTTTTGTTTTTGTTTCTTTTTATGCCAGGTAGTTTCATTTGCCACACCGTTTGATATATCTAGTCCAGAGCCGGTGGTAATTCAGTTAAAGGCGTTGCGTGTCGCAGTCTTTTGAATGCAGTTCCTTTGCGAGGGTGGCTGCTCTCAGCACAGTGAGCGCCCTCCTTCTCCTGTGTTCAGTTCCTGCTGTGCTAACAGCACCTTCACTGGGTAGTTATGAATAGCAGAGATTTACTCCTCACTTCCTGGGAGGGAGGGAATTCGAGGTTGACAGGTCTGCATCTGGTGAGGCTTATCTTGCTGCCCTACCCCTTGGTGACAGCTAAAGAGGACGAGAACTCGTGAGAAAGAGCAGAATGCCTTTTTATTTAGAATGAATTCGTTCTTGAGGGTGGAGCTCTCATGCTTAAGTACCTCTCATTAGGCTGCACCTCATGCTGTGGTGACTTGCAACCATAAAATTATTTTCATTGTATCATAACTGTAATTTTGCTAGTTACAAATTGAATGTAAATATCTATGCTTCCCTCCTCTGTCTCCCAAGTGTTTAGTATTAAAGGTGTGTGCTATCACCCCCAGCAAGCCTTTGATTTTAGAAGATTTTTTTTCCCCAAGACAGGGTTTCTCTGTATAGCTTTGGCTGTCCTAGACTCCCTTTGTAGACCAGGCTGGCCTCGAACTCACAGCGATCCGCCTGCCTCTGCCTCCCAAGTGCTGGGATTAAAGGCGTGCGCCACCACGCCCAGCTAGAAGATTTTGTCATAGATTGAAAGAGTTACTACATTCCTTTTACTTACAGCTTTTACTTTGGCAACAAGTGATGTCCATGTTGGAGTGTCTTTGAGAACAAGTCTTTCTGGGAGCTAGGGTCTGGGATGCATGGTGGCACCAAAGCTGCCCCGACCCAGTGGCATTGGGATCTTGTCTGCAGACTGAGGGTGAAGCTCAGAGATCATAGAGGGCGAGCTTTAGAAGAAAGTTCATTATACATTCTTATTTATGTAGGAGCTTGAAAGAGGGAGGGAGAGGGCCACAGCGTGTGTGCCGCAGTATGCCTTTGGAGGTCAGAGGACACCTTTGTTTGGGGATCAAAGGTCATTAGGCTAAGACACAAGCACGCCCACTCCTGAGCCATTTCCTTGGCCTGTAATACAGGTGTTTAAAAATACTGTTTAAAAGTATAGTTAATTAACAGTTGAACTTTGTAATGTCTAAGTTTTCAATTGTCTGTATGTAAATGCTGTAAACATGCCTAAGTTCCTTTTCATAACTGCTATTTATTTAATCCAGTATTTTAAGTTCAATTCCTCAGAACTGTAAAATTTTAATATATTGTTGATATAGTCCAACCAATTTTTATGGTGAAAGTGGCACCTGCATGCATGCATATCTGTATATGTATGTCTGTGTGATCTCACACATGCATTTGTACCTTTTTGTTTTTGGTTTTTTTAATTTGGCTTTTTAAGACAGGGTTTCTCTGTGTAGCCTTGGCTGTCCTGGACTCACTTTGTAGATCAGGCTGGCCTCAAATTCACAGAGATCAGCCTGCCTCTTTCTGC
Source organism: Acomys minous (assembly GCF_964271855.1). NCBI lineage: Eukaryota > Metazoa > Chordata > Mammalia > Rodentia > Muridae > Acomys > Acomys minous. The sequence continues at coordinate 48,518,942 of NC_140496.1, read as the reverse complement.
CTCCCCAGTGCTGGGATTAAAGGCATGTGATAGTTTTGTTTTGTTTTATTTTGCTTTTTTTTTTGGTTTTTTGAGACAGGGTTTCTCCATGTAACAGCTCTGGCTGTCCTGGAACTCCCTCTGTAGACCAGGCTGGCCTCGAACTCATAAAGATCTGCCTGCCTCTGCCTCCTAAGTGCTGGGATTAAAGGTGTGTGCCAACCACTGCCACCATGATAGTTTATTTTTGAATAATAGAAAAAACAATGAGGCTAATCTCATTGCCAAGTATGAGAAAATAAAACAGTGTACATTTTGTTATAGAGGGGATATATATTAGTTATGTAATATATGTATATATATGTAATTATATAATTGCTGAAAAGCATGTACATTTATTTAGATTTCTGTTTCAAATGTAAGGTTTTGGGATAAGACATTTGCTATTCCCTCCCCCCGAAAAAAAGCCTTTCATAGGCTTTAAATCTATGGCGTTTGCTAAGAGAATCATCATATTCAAATCTAAGTTACTTGGAATTTAAGAGTAACTGCCAAGGGAATTCCTTTTATAGAGAAATTTATTACTTAAGAGATTGGAAAATTAGTGCCTTATGTTTGGAGATTTATTTGTTTTCCACACTGTTGTTGCAAAGAGATTTCCCTGTCACCTGTGCTAATACTTACTCAAAACCGAACACCAGCTCAGGTGGCATTCGTGATGCTTCCTACTTTTGCCTCGTGTTTCTTCTTTTGGAAGCGTAGAACAAGGAAAATTCATCGAAAGGTATTCTGTAAAGTTGTGGAGAGTGTGGCTCACCTGCAGGAAGAGTTTGCAGTGTGGTGTAACTACAGCTTTGAGAGCCTAGTATTAAAAGACATAGGAGAGAAACAGAAGTGAGGATTCTGCCTTCAGATTTCTGAAGGGAAAACAGCAAAGTGAGGAAAAGAAAGAAAGAAAGAAAGAAAGAAAGAAAGAAAGGCAAAACACCAGGAATCCCAGTGGCTAGGAGCTTCCATGTGAGCCGGCCTTGCTCCCCCTTGGCTGTGCCCATGGCTCCTCCTGGTGATGGGAGGCGCAGCGGCCCCGGCTGTAAAGGGCGCTGCTTGTGGCATCTGTTTAGACGTGCTTATCATTCCCCTAAGGTAACTTGTGTGCATCATTTGCATGAGCACTGCAGGGCGAGGAGAGGAGTGACTTGAGTTGTTCTTGCCTCAGTTTACTCCGCCTCTCGGGTTCCAATGTTGCGGGTGAGCCTCGCTGTTTATTCTCTTTCTATTTTCAGGGTATGAAATCCATCTTGTCAGCAAGTGGTATCTAAACTTGCGTACACATTTCCCAGCATGACAACACCCCTGTGCCTATCCCCCGGCGTTAGGAATAGGGCTGGGTGTTTCAGGCTAGCCAAGCAGCCAGTCCACCACAGCTTTTCTCATGTTTCTCCTTTTTACCGCAAGGAGCAAGGAGGAGGATAGGTAAGCCTGTCACAGAGAGAAAGGTCTTTTTCATCTTTTTCGAAGGTCTGCAACAGAAGATGGGTTAATGAGTAAAGGCAGAGCAAACCTGTTTAACTGATGCTTTACCTGGCACAGGAGAGCCTCAGCAGACCGCATTCCTACGACTCTAAAGCAGGAAGTGTATAGTGATGGAGGACATGAACGGACTGAATTGTGACCTGTGTGGTGTGGCATAAGGTCTGTGGGTCAGACTGGCTCTGGTGTCCCTGTGAGAAGCCATTCCTTTGGGCTTCATCCCCAGGTGTGGAGTAGCATGCACCCTCACATGAGGACTTTAGGAAAGGAAGGAGAGGTCAGTGGGCGATCACTGGTTTTATGATCCACTAGCCAGCATGAGGGAGGAGACGAGGCTAGACCTTGTTTCTCCTGCCTCTGTCAGCTCAGTAACTACTGCCAAGGTCGCATCCTGAGGGGGCTGTGTTCTGCCCTTCAGTCGGCTTGCTTTTGAGAGCGTTCAAACTCTCCTGTTAGAAACTACACAATTGTGTGTTTGTGTGTGTGTGTAGAAAGAGTAAAATCATTTTAAAAGGACCTTTCTGGTTAAATGGTTGTTTTCTTGGTGTACAAAAATCCCAAATACACTGAGGTGGGTTGAGTCCTGCTTGGGACCTGGACCGTGCTTGCTGCGTGGAGGCAGTAGGTCTGTTGTCTAGTGTGCTTCTTCTCAAATGCATGCAGAACTGAGACTTTTTGATTATCTAATACTTAGAAGAGAGAGGATTTCATACCCCTTTGATAACAGACACTTGATTTCCAAATACACTTTAAAGAAACATTTTGATTTGGAGGATAAAAATGTGTGTGTCATCAATGGGGCTGGTGTCCAGAACTCTTTAGAGGACATTTAAGAATGTCCCCTGAGTAAAGATCTTTATTACGTGTGGTGAACTCTTGAAGTCACAGGTGAAGGTCATGACTACCTGCGTGTATTTGAAAAAGGTTCTCTGGCTGCTTGGAAAGCAAATGAAGCCCTCATTACCAACTTTAAACATGTAGCTCAGCGCTCTTTGCTAGAGGTGAAAGGTCAAGATCATCACAGCCCAAAAGGAGAGGGAGAGTTCAGTTCCTGGCTTATCAGGGAGGCAGGAAGCACTTCAGGGTTAGTTTGCATTATCAGTGGGGAGTCAGCTTTGCTAATCCAATGCATGAAGGTAGTGTTCATTGAAACATTTATAAAGGCAGTCAGGGCAAACCTGATGCACCCAGGGAGGCCGTGGAGGGGACAGAAATCCGCCTGTCAGTCACTCTCCATCAATTACTCCAGCCCTTGCTTTCTCCTTCCTTCACTGGGGTACCTTTGCTTCCTTCAGTGGGTGGGGAAGAAAAGCCTTGAGTGTTGAGCCTTCTTTACAAGCAGGGAGCGCTTGGCCTCCAGCCTCTGGCACGCACCACAATGGGACATATATTTCCGTTAGATGAAAGGACAGCAGTAGTAGTGGCAGCAAGGGACACCGTTTCTGCTCTTCCCTCCTCACCTTGTGGCTTGGGTTGGATTCTTAGGAGCACCTGAAAAGAGCTGACTGGCTCCAGTGTAAGCTGGTATCAGTGTGGTTGAAATATACTTTCTCAAGGTTTTTATCTACCTCAGATTTTTCTTAGTTAATTCCAATGCCTTTCAGTCTGTCTTCCGTTCTCCATAGTAGGCAGAATTCTCTTCATGGTGTCTGCTCCCCAAGTCCCTGAGAATCCGTTCCGTCCTCTGTGGCTTAGGCCCCCTTCATACGCCCTCTGTGTCCCTGACACCGGTCTCTGAGTTTGTTCATTCACGGTGTTGCTTCGCTTCTTCATGCTTAGCTCTTTCCCACCCCAAGGGTGGAGCGCAAGCTTGTGGCCTGCACCTCTGTGCAGAGCTCTGGTTAGGGTCTTGCTGCTCTTGGGTGTAGAGTGACCGAGCCCAGCTTGAGGCCTTGGCACCTTCCCTCCTTACAGCTGTACCTGAGCTTGGACGCTCCTGCCTTGGAATCCAGCGTGCTTTTCGTTGCTTTGCCTACCTGCTGGCTCCTGTAAGCCCGGGACCCCTCTGACCCCTGCTTTACTCTGTCAAGGAACAGTAGTAATTACATACGCATTTCACAGATGGCCCACCTACCTGGCCCTGACTGGTTTGCGCACAGGAATATTGCAAAGTGTGAGGGATCAGTGAAGGAAGAACTGCATTGTTCCCAGGACAGAGCCTCCTCACAATGAAAGTTTCTTGGTGTCCTCCTTCCTTCTCTTCCAGGGTTCCTTTCTTTCCAGGTCAGGGCTTTCTATGTAGTCTCCCTGTATTTCCCGGAATTTACTCTGTAATCCAGCTGGGGCAATTAATTGTACTTGTGGTCCTGTCTCAGCCTCCTGAGAGCTGAGGTTACAGGGCTGTGCCACCAGGCCCAGCTCTGCTCCTTTCCACTTAGCTTCATTCTTCTAAATTTACTCACCTTTATTCATTAAAAATATATATATGGCGCTTGCTATAGCTTTTTGTATGTATTAAACGGAAGCTCTTGTAAAGCGTTTAATAAGCAATATAAAATGGATAAATATTAAATTATATAAGATGATTAGTGTCTTAAGTAAATTTACAGGATGGCGGCTGTTCAAATACATTTAATAAATTGGATAACTCCCAGTTTATTAGTTAGCATGTTGGCTTCTTCTCAGAGCTTTTATTAGGTTTTTTTTTTTTTTTTGTAACCTTGAATATTTATGTCATCTATCCAAGATAACATCCTCAGGGAACAAATGGGCATGGGGACCCAAATTACTCCGTGGAAGATTGTTTTTGGAATTTTGAACCAGAAGGACCGGGTAAGCGTACAGGCTGTTTTCCTACACTCAAGTCCTAGAAAGCCATCTTGGCGCCGTCCCATAAACAAGCCAAAGCCCCCAGGTGTCCAACTTCCTCCCACCCGTAACCATTTTCTACTAATCTAGTTCTCCTTTGCGTCACAGTATCTGCGTGAAGCGTGGCAAGCAGAGTAGCTTGGGGAGGGCTTGTTGGGCTCAGTGGCCATTTCAACTTCAGGCTTCTTTTCTAAGGTGGGGTCTTGGCTCCATTACTGATTTTGAGGAAATGCTAATCTAAATAACAAAATTTAAACTCTGTCTTCAACCCCACCCCACCCCCCTAGCCACTCCCTTTCCGAGATAGGGTTTCTTTGTGTAACAGCCCTGGCTTTGTAGACCAGGCTGGCCTGGATCTCACAGTCATCCGCCTGCCTCTGCCTCCCTGAGCGCTAGGGTTAAAGGCGTTTGTCACCATGTTCTGCTGAAAATTAATCTTCTAACCAGTCTTGTATGACCGATCTTCATATTTTTTGTCTTATAATAGTTTGATTATCTTTGTCTTTGTTATTGTTTTAACTTTGGGGGGTTTTGAGATTGGGTTTCTTGGTGTAGCCTGGCTGTCCTGGAACTCTCTTTGTAGACCAAGCTGGCCTTGAATGCAGAGATCCACCTGCCTCTGCCTCTTGAGTGCTGGGATTAAAAGGCACCGCCGCCGCCGCCGCCGCCGCCACCAAGTTGAAGTTTGTACTGTTGAAAATAGACTTTTTTTTTTTTTACCCCCAAGTATTTTACTGACTCATAGTATTATGGAAGTATGAAGAAATTCAACTTCAGCGGTCAGCTCTTTCTCCTTTGGCCCCATCCTAGCCAGCTCTGCAGCCTCAGTCATTAATTGTAGATGTTTATACTTCAATTCATTGTCTATATGAATTTATAGGGTTCCTATTTAATTATAGCTGCATCTTTGACATGAAGGGGTTTGGCGTGCGGCTGTGTATTATGACCACAGGAATTGTGGAGTCTTGCTTGATCTTTGCTACAATCTTTTAAACCTACTTGCTTTCTGAAGATACCAAATTGTGTCTGTTAAGTATCTAATGGGAGTACCCAGTAATATGGATGTCATGAGATTTTCAAGATCACTCACGGTCAAGAACACGTGGGTCCAAACTAATGGTCTTGGTGGATGAAGAGGGCTCACTGAGCTGTTTGGTCAAGGGCCAAGGTACTGGATTTGTGTTCTATGTTTAGAATTCAGTGGTTTCTATTTTAAAGTATATCCCACTTGTAGAAGCTGATGTTCCCGAAACACAGGCACTGTGTGTGCTCACTTCCTGCTGTCGCTCATTCCTTTCTTTCCCTCTTGCCTCCTTTCTTTCCTCCCTTGCATGTTGGAGAATATGAAGCTAGTTTACACTCACCTCGTGTTGTGCAGCCCGGCGTGGAGAACAGGGCTTCAGGGGGAGCTGCTGTTTGTCCTGCCTTTGAGTCAGCCGCTTTGACCTCTGCATGGACTTCCACCATTTGTCCACACTGGGGACTCTCAGCTTCCTGTCACTTACAGGCATTCCCTGTGGTGGTGGCCACTTGGAGAACATTGGCCTTTGGAATTTGAGTTCAGCCTCCTTAGCCTGTGGGCTCCTCCACCAGCAACCTCCTCATTTCTAGGCTTTGAGGCCCTGCCCTGCCCACTGAATCTTGACCATTGCTGTCAGGATCAGTCTTGCTTACTTTTTTTCCCCCCCTGAGATAGGGTTTCTCTTGTAGCTCTGGCTGTCTTGAACGCACTTTGTAGACCAGGCTGGGCTCGATTTTAGAGCGATCCACCTGCCTCTGCCTCCCGAGTGCTGGGATTAAAGGCGTGTGCCACCACGCCCAGCAGTCTTGTTTACTTTCACTGTAGAGTTTGTTGTACTCATCCTTAATCAGAAGGTTTTTGTTTTTCTATTAACATAGATGCCAATTGTGAGTTTTCTTTGCATTCCTTAAAGCAGCATAAGAATAGTCATAATAAAAGCAGTAAAGTGAATTCCAAGGCCATGTGTTCTCTCTCCGTCTCTCACAAGGATCTTTTCATGCATTTACTGTGGCAAAACAAAGAAAGGGTCGATCAGACGAGCGGTGGGACTGAATAGTGTCTTAGTCTAGGCATATTTCCTCATTTGTGCAAGTCCATGTTAAAGAGCCTGCCGTGGGAATTGCTCAGTTTGGGATCCAAAGCGTGTCTCATTTACTGATCTATTCAGTATGGGCCTCGAGACAATGCTATTGCAAAGTTCAACCTAATTATACGTATGTTCACTCAGGCACGCATTCTCGGATAGGCCGACATGACAGACTAGTTCTGAAAAAACAAAACAAAACAAAACCAAAACAGTCTAAGAAACTAACTGTATGAGGTAAAGTGTATTTATGTTACAGCCACCAAACATTGTTTAAGCTCATTATTGGTAGCTTAAAAATGTTTCCTGCCCTGTGTCACCCTCCTTATCAAGAGCAGAGGACCGGTGTGCCTTCACTTTCCTTTGCAGTAGGCTCTTTATCAAAAGAGCTCATCACAAACGCTCACTGCAGGACAGGGGAGATTAGTCAGTGGTGAAGGCACTTGCTGACAGCCGAGCTGCAGGCCCATCCCCCCAACCCACGGGGCTGGATTGGAAAACTGAGTCTGCAAGTTATCTTCTGAGTGCCATGTGCAGGTGGTAGCATGTGGGTGTCCACATATATACGCTCTCAGCCACACCGAAGAAGGAGATGCCGTAAGAACTAAAAGTGTTATATCCACAGCGTCGTTGTATAAGGGCATTGCCGGCATGCACTTATTCTTTTTTGAAACTTTTGTTTACAGCTTGTTTGTGGGCCCAGCAGGGGCCTGTCCTGCATGTACAATAAGGCTGCCGCTGTAGCAGCCCTCCCTTGTAGTCACAAGCAAGCTAGTCTGGCTGTGTGACAGCAGGAATCCCTGCGTTCCACAGAACACGCAAGTTAGCCGTTGTGTTTGTCCCTGTTTTACAGGTGAGAAAAATGGACACAAAAAGAGATCAAGAAACATGCTCAGGGTTGTAGAGTGCAAGAGTGGAAGAGCGACGGGCTCTAGCAAGCTCTGTTGAGCTGGACACCCCCAATACGCAAAGCTTGGCTCTTTCATACTCTCACAGAGGCAGAACTTAGTACAAACCTGATTGGTTAGTTGACCTTTAAAATGATTGGTCAATTTTATCCTTGAGGGGGCAAGAGCTCAGCTTGGGACATCACGTGCTGTCAGGTGCTTGGGACAGGTACGAGGGTGTGGTTTTAGAACAGCCCTGAGGCCATCTCGGAAGGTACCGAGTGGCCAGGGTTGAAAAACAACTTTTCTGTCTTTTCAATGTAATATTAAGGCTGTGACTCATTTGCAGTTACACTTTGCCCTATGTCAAACCTGTACAGAAAATCAAGACCCACACTTGGACTGTCTCAGTTACTTATGTCTGTTCTATATTGTCTCCACACAGGCAGCCATAGCCAGGAAGTAGCGCTTTGAGTGGAAGAGAGTGAGAGATTTCCATAGCTGACAAGGCCTTAGAGAAGAATGAGTGAGTGACCTCTCTGGTGTTAGCTGTGCATTTTCAAAGCCACCAGGGGTGGGAGAACTGCACAACTTGAGCTGAGGGATCCTCTGCAGTCTTCTTCCCTGAGTAACTTTGGGTGATGTTAAACCATCTGCTTAAACATCTTCTACGGAAAAAGGATTTGGACATTAGAAAACCAGCAGATTCTCACTCCCCACAGACAAAACAACTCCAAACCAAGCATCTCAGTTAGAATTGCTCTTAGGGTTACTGTGACTAAAAGCAACTGGAGGAGGAAAAGGTTTATTTAAAGGCTGAACCACAATCCATTGAAGGAAGCCGAAGCAGGAACTCGCACTGAGCAGGAACCTGAAGGCAGGCGCTGATGCAGAGGCCATGGTGGGCTGCTACTCACTGCCTTGCTCCTCATGGCCTGCTCAGCTTCCTGCCCAGGGAGCAGCACTACCCACAATGGGCTGGCCTCGCCCCCATCAACCACTAAGAAAATGCGCTTCATGCCTGCCTGCAGCCTGCTTGCAGCCTGCTTGGAGGCATTTTTTTCAGTTGAAATTTCCTCCTCTCAGGTGACTTTTTCCAGCTGTGTCAGGCTGACATAAAAAAACAAAACAAAACAAACAAACAAACAAAAAAACTAGGGAGCACAGCAGGATGCTCTGTGTAGGTCAGGTTTTCCTAGAACTCACTGTGTAGCCTAGGCTCACCCTGAACTAGAGATCATCTTGCCTCTGCCTCCCAAGTTCTGGGACTATAAACCGGTTTCCATGTCTGGCTGGTAAATTTTATTTTTATTTATGTATTTATTTATTTATCTATTATTTATTTATTTATTTTTTGAGAGAGAGAGGGTTTCTCTGTGTATCATTGGCTGTCCTGGAACTCACTCTGTAGACCAGGCTGGCCTCGAACTAGCGATCTGCCCGCCTCTGCCTCCCGAGTACGGGGGTTAAAGGCGTGCGCCACCAATGCCCTGCGTAAATTTTATGTTTTTAAATGAGTGATGAAGTTGATGCTCTTTTTCTTTTTTCTTTTTTCTTTTTTTTTTTTTTTTTTTTTTTTTTTTTTTTTTGGTTTTTTGAGACAGGGTCTCTCTGTGTAGCCTTGGCTGTCCTGGACTCGCTTTGTAGACCAGGCTGGCCTCGAACTCACAGTGATCCACCAGCCTCTGCCTCCCGAGTGCTGGGATTAAAGGCGTGCACCACCACTGCCCGGCTGATGCTCTTTTTCTTATTTAGAAAGAAACCTTTAGTTTTATGGAAGCTAAGATTCAATTTAAGGTGATATATATATGTGTGTGCGTGTGTGTGCGTGTGTGTGTGTGTGTGTGTGTGAGAGAGAGAGAGAATATACTTTTTAAGGTTACTTAACGTGATAATATATTTTACATACTGTGCATATTTTACAGAATGCTCTTCAGCCTTTTCATTTCCCCAACAGTCGTGTTAATTATCATATGTGCCTGGTATTATAGTATGTTGATTTTGTAGATAGTGGTGAGGAACCCTGTTTGAAGTCTCACAGCTGGGAAGTCCTGACCTGTGCAGGACACTCCGACCCATTAGACAGCATCTCATCCAAAATTAAGAAGACTCCACCAACTGAGTGCTCGCACTGACAGCAGCCAGTTATGTTGACTGCGAGTGGATGAGCCTGGTCAATAAGAGGTGGCCTGGGCCTTCAGAGCTCACAGGAGTTGAGTCAGGCCCAGTGTGGATGAGGCTTCCTCTGTGGGGTCAGGATAGCAGACTTTCTGGAAGATTTTAGAGGGTGGGTCTGGTGGAAAGAGGGAGCTCAGACAGTGAGCGTGGAGACTGGGTGCTGGAATAGTCCCACCTCTGTGAGAGCTGGAGACACTAGCCAAGGAGGAAACGACTGTCGTCCAGCAGCTGATCGCTTGAAAAGGTGCTTCTGTGTGTTACCACTTTGTGGTGCCCCATAGGCAAAAGTCGGATGGGTGGTGAGTGACACGGGCTACCCGTGTGTCCTGCGTCAAGCTGCTGCAGTAGATCTCTTACCTACCAGTTGTAATCGTGAGTTTGTTTGTTTTCTATTCCTGCTCTAGCTTTCAAATGCGACCCAGAGAGAACTGGGCGGATATTTGTATATTCCTACTCAACTCTGTTAACTTCCCAGCCATTACCCTTCCTCTAGTCTGGCGCTGGCCACCTCTGCTCCATTCTTGTCCCCTGGGGACTCCTCCAAGGTGTTATCTCCCCTCCTCACACTCACACCTAGGGCCCCCCAGACCTGCAAGGAAGCCCCACTAGTCGTAGGCTCTTCAGGCTCTATTAACCACCCGGAGATAATCGGGGAGATTCCTCAGTAGCAATGACAATACCAGAGCCTGTTAGCAGTCACCTCCCCAGGGTTCCGCAGTTAGCAATTGATTATAGACACATACCTGAATACCGCGTGAATGGAGGTCCCCTGCAGACCTTCCCAATGCTGCCACCCTCACTTTGTGCTCCTCCAAGACATAGGACTAATTTTGTTGCTGCTTCATAACTGTAATTTTGATACTGTTATGAATTGTAGTGTGTTTTCCAATGGTCCTAGGTGACCCCATGAAAGGATCATTTGGCCCCAAAGGGGTTGCAACCCACAGATTGAGAATGGCTGGGCTAGTGGGAGAGATGGGGGGGACAGACAGACTAGTCTCAGGAACTCTGCTCCCTACAGGACAAGAAGCTGAAAACAAAGCGGAAGGTTCCTTCGGAAGCCACTGTCCTGTGTTTATTTTGGTTTCAGATCCACACTCTGTCAGGAAGCAATCCTACCCAAACATTTCCTACTTTATCAGCTGTGATAAGTGGCACTGGAAGCTCTAGTAAGACATCACATGTTTTGTTTTTCTTTAGTGATTGTTTAAATAAAGAGAAAAAATGAAGTGCACTGTTCGAAACCCTGTTACTGTGTGTCTACCTCCTTCATGAGTTTATTACATTCATTAGGTGATATGAAATCTTTCCTGCCCCTGCCGAGTGTGTATAGGCTGTATAATACAGTCTTGTCAATGATTGATTTAACGTTGTGAACACATGTTGCAAATTACAAAACATCGTTACGTTATTGCCATCACTATTAGAAGACTGGCTAATAAAGTAATAGTGATTGGGGAGTCTATGGGACGGAGTTAATTGGCGATAAATTAATCATTGCTCTCTATGCGGCTTATCTGAGTGACCTGCACTTTCTAATTGAATATTGCATTGTCTTATTGACTGGTGTGTTATTACCTCAAAGGTTAGGAATTCAGTGTACTGTTTTTCCTGTTGGTGAAGAAAAATCATGTTTTTTTATTTTTTATTATTTTTTCTTTATGAGGATAAGCTGAGGAAAATTTCCTGTTCTCTCTCTTTGACTAAGTTGACTCACATGATTGTTTTCATTTCATAGATGTGAGAATTAACACACATTTACCTGATTTTTATTTTATATGTATGTGTGTGTGCTTGAATGTGCATGCAGGAGATGCCATGTGGGGGGAGGGGAGGTAGAACAGGGAGTTGGGTTCCTCAGAACTGGGGTCACAGGCAGCTGTGGGCGCCCCTGCCCCTATGAGATGGCAGGTGCTTCTGACTCCCTTCCCACCTCTCCAGCCCTGGGGCCTTCACTTCTTAGTTCTGTATTTTCTTTTTAAAATATATTTATTTATTTATGTATTTATTTTTAGTTCTATATTTTCTTTTTAAAAAAATATTTTATTTAATTTTTTAAATGTATGTGCATTGTTGTGAGGGTGTCAGATCTTAGAGTTACAGACAGTTGTGAGCTGCCATGTGGGTGCTGGGAATTGAACCCAGTCCTTTGGAAGAGCAAGCAGTGCTCTTAACTACTGAGCCATCACTCCAGTCCTCTAGTTCTGTATTTTCAAAACGTACTTTAAGCCAGGAATGGTCGCTTCCAATTGGAGTCCTAGTACTTTGGGAGTCAGGCAGTGTGATCATTATGAGTGCCTGGTCGTTCTGCACTGTAGAGCAAAACTGTCTGGGGGAGGGGGAGGGAGGGGGGGGAGAAGTACCTCTGTCTTCTGAATTGCTTCCTCTTCCTTTCCACCCTTGGCTCTTCTTCTCTATTCTGGTGGCTTGAAATTTTTATCTTATTTTATCCATGATACGCATGCTTGTGTGTGTGCCTCGCCTGCGTAGGCGCACATTACCATGCTAGACTCAGATCGTCAAAGTCTATTCCTGGGAGCCCAATTGAGAGTCAGAGTCCAGAGTCGATGCAAAAGCAAAGGAATTTTGTTGAGCTGATGCACCAGGGCCCATCAAGCTCAGAAGAGTTGGGGGACCCCGTTCTGCAAAAGCCGAGGCTTTAAATACCCTTTGCAGAAGCAGAACTCAGCAATAATGGTTAGTTAATGACTGATAGGCAAATAAAAGTGGCCTTTTGGAGGTTTGGGGGCAGTTGATTCTGGCAGATGTTTGAGGTAAGATATGTGGATGTGACCTTTACTCAGAAGCCAGTAAGTTCCGAGCAGGGTGAGGTAAAGACAGTAAATTCCAAGCTGGCAGGGTGAGGTGGGGGGCCCTTGAGGCTAACAATGTTAACTTGTCCTGTTTGTTCCTGCTATCAGCCTCTGATGCTATTGTTAAGGTAGCTGAGCCTCAGGCACCTGGAGTCTTACACTGTCTCATGCTAATGGATTCTGGGTAATGTGGGTGAGGGGCTGTGGGGTGTAGTAATGGAAATTTTTTTGAACTTGACTTATTTGGCTACTTTAAGTAGCAAGCATATAAGTAACATGGCTGAGCCACAGCTAATTTAAGCTAACTTGGATTTTTCAACCACAGTGCTTATGTGGAGGTCAGGGGTCAACTTTCAAGAGTCAGTCAGTTCTCTCTCTCTGATGTGGGTTTTGGGTCAGATCCTCAGGCTTTGCATGGCTTTGTGCACCGAGCTGTCTTCCTGGCCCTTTAGCCTTTTCATTTTCTCCACTAGTGGAGCTAGACTTTCTTTAGAAGGGCTCTGCATGGCTCACTCTTGGCACCTCTGTTGTTAGCAGCATTCTTGTTGTCACTGCCGTCTCTTCCTCCATTTTCAAAGCAAAATGAGTGAGGTGTCCCCGGGAATTCCCAAGTCCCAGTCCTAGACTTGCACGCCCTCCCCCTTCCCTCCCCCAGCCAGGGTTTCTCTGTGTAGCCCTGGCTGTGCTGGAATTCACTCTGTAGACCAGGCTGGCCTCCAACTCAGAGATCCTCCTGCCTCTGCTACCCGAGTGCTGGGATTAAAGGCGTGCACTATTTCAGTATAATGAGGAACTTCTGATACAGTGTTTTCAAGAAGCTGCCATGGGGGCTGGAGAGATGGCTCAGAGGTTAAGAACACTGTCTGCTCTTCCAAAGGTCCTGAGTTCAATTCCCAGCAACCACATGGTGGCTCACAACCATCTGTAATGTGGTATGGCGCCCTCTTCTGGTGTGCATTATCATATACATAAATAAATACATCTTTAAAAAAAAAAAAGGAAGCTGCCATGGTTGGGTAGCCTATTGGAGCTGTGGTATTCTCTGAAGGCTCTCTAGGAGATACTGTACAGTGGGTGTTCCCAGGGTCCACCTGGATGTCCCTTAGCATGTTACTACCCAGTACTAGCCTTCTAGGAAACCTGCTGGCTATCATACTCTGCTTTGCTGTGAGCACAGGGTCTGCTCCAAAGCTCACTGCTGTCATCTTGTCCCAGTTAGGACTTTCACAACGTTCTGTTAGGCGAGCACCGTGTTTTGATGGAACGCTGTGACAGTCTCTCAAAATGAATCAGCAGAGATTGATTTGTGTGCTGCAGGGAAATGGATGGTCAGCCAAGGGAACTGGAGCTGTGACAACTCACAGATGTCAGGGGGCTGGGAAGCCGGCTGCATGGTTAGTGCTGGTGAGGACAGGAGTTCAGATCCCGCCCCCAGCAAGGTTGGCCAGCCAGGCTGGACCAATTGGTGAGGGACCTGGCGTCAGTGGTAAGGTGGAAGGTGATAAGAAGGCACCCACTGGAGACTGTTGACTCCAACCCTGGCCTTCCACAGGTGCCCACATATGTGACCATGTGCACACCTCCTACCCATAAAAGAAAATCGTCAGGAAATGGGAGCAAGATGGTAGAGATGAAAGTAAACAAACAGAGAACGCTAGCTCATCCAGGATCTACCTAAATGCTGCTCAGTTCCTACCCAAAGGAAATAAATAGCCTTGGTGTCCTGAACTCACTTTGAAGACCAGGCTGGCCTCGAACTCACAGAGCTCTGCCTGCCTCTGCCTCCCTAGTGCTGGGGTTACAGGCGTGCGCCACCACGTTTGGCCCCTGTGTTCATCTATTTTTTTATTTTATTTTATTTTTTGTTTGTTTTTTGGTTTTTGGTTTTTCGAGACAGGGTCTCTGTGTTAGCCTTGGCTGTCCTGGACTCACTTTGTAGACCAGGCTGGCCTCGAACTCACAGCGATCTGCCCGCCTCTGCCTCCTGAGTGCTGGGATTAAAGGTGTGCGCCACCATACCCGGCTCCTGTGTTCATCTTTTAAATTGAATATCATGTCAGGTCGACTCAATTTAAGATTTCTAAATGTATCCGTCCACATGACTTGTAATTCAAGCACTTTGGAAACAAAGCAGGAAGGAGGATCAGGGCTCAAGGCCAGCCTGGGCTACATGAAATCTTGGCTCAGAACAAACAAATGATATTTGTTTTGTTTTTTGAACTCGGGTGATCTGATACCAGTGATATATTTGTTCTCCTTGGTTTCTAGAAGCTGTTTACAACTGGGCATAGTCCAGCCAGGCATGGTGGCTCACGCCTTTAATCCCAGCACTCGGGAGGCAGAAGCAGGTGGATCTTTGTGAGTTTGAGGCCAGCCTGGTCTACAGAGTGAGTTCCAGGACAATCAGGGCTGTTACAGAGAGAAACCCTGTCTCAGAAAACAAAAAAACGGGGTGGGGGGTGGGGGGGGGAAGAAGAAGAAGAAGAAGAAGAAGAAGAAGAAGAAGAAGAAGAAGAAGAAGAAGAAGAAGAAAAACACAGGCCTTTTACCTACAGCAGTAGGTTATATTTCACTGAATATCCCAGTTAATAATTTGTTATAATGGACGTTAGAGTAGATAGTACTATGATAAAATAGGGTTCATCGTGAAAGATGGTAGCGGCTGAAGTCTTAGTTTATATCAGTGTTATTAGGAACATATTATAGTATGAAACGGGGACTTTTTTTTACAGTCCTGGGGCTCGGTCTAGCCCAGCACGAGCTTCTTGGGCATTTGGGCAGAATGGCCAGCCTTCTGCCGTCACTGTCCAAAATTATGAGTATCAGCATGAATATCATGCTACATGTAATTTCTGTCATATATTAGAAATAGATGAAATGTGAATTCTATGTCAGAATTCTTATTTATCCTACTTGATTTATATTCCATTTGTTGAGCAAATGGTAAACTTTTTTTCTTCCTCTGACTATATAGATTTTGGGGCTTGAATAATAATCTCTAAACAGATATTAAGATATTCATGGTAATTTGTTGCCTTGGGGAAAATATTGATGACACCATGATTACAAAATAACCGTTTTATCCTCCAGTTGTTTAGCCTGCATCACTTCTCACTCTTTCATTTCCTCAGAGGCATGTCACAGAAGCCCACTTTATAAAACCTTTCCAGGAGCTTTAGAAAAAGGAAAAGTCCTGTTTAAAAAAAAAAAAAGAAAGAAAGAAAAGAAAAGAAATAGGCTTAATGGGAGGCATGGGACATTGTTTGCAGATCTCAGACATTGTCCCACAATTTTGGTGTCAGCCTTCAGCTGACAATTAAAAATGTTTGTTTTTTCAGTCATCACCCAGCCCTAACAGATGGGTGAAGAATTAATCTGATTTGTATTTTCCCCACAACTTTCTCCTACACAGTACAATAGTGTATGATTAACATTCAGTGGATTTGCAAAGATGATTGATGGGCCTTAATGGCTACTCTATACATCCCTTTAAAATCACGCCAGGGTGACTTCGGAGGCTGGAGGTGCTCGAGAAGACCTATAGAAATCTGAAGAGGATTTTGATGCTCTCCTCCACTCAGAAGGGAAATCTGCTAATATTGTAATATTGTCATGTTTTTCCCTGCCAGGACCCTCCTTGCCTGGTGTCTTCTTTTTTTTTTTTTTTTTTTTTTTTTGAGCTCTCCCGGGAGGAGATTAGTCTGAAACAACAAAGTAGCCAGATGTCTGGTTCTGAGAGGGTCCCAGAGGCCAGGCTACAGTAGGCAACAGAAACCGCGTGGGGCCGAAGATCAAAGATGCCTGCGCATTACTTATGGGCACACAGTGTGTGTCGGTCCCATTATTAACAGTCGGAGAAAATTTGTTTTCCTAATTAACCCTTTTGTTGGAGTAACCTTAAATTTTAGTGAGTTTATTTCTGTTTGGATCAATTTTCTTTTGTGTAGCTAGTTGGGAGAGGTTTGCTATCCAAAGAAAGCTGAACTAAAAGGAGCCCCTGCTTGATCTCAGCCCCTCAGCTGGGATGCTTAGCCCCAGTGGACAAGCCATCAGGAGGGCCTCCTCATCTGCTCTGAAAGAAGTGGGCGTAGCGCTTGGGAGTTACAGTGCACACTAGTGGTGAGGGGCTACCTGGCTGCCGTGTGTGTGCGCAGGGCTGTTTTTTCATTTCCTTGCTTATAAAGGACTGCTGTTTGAATCTTGAACTATTTTGGAGGGGGGCTGTGAGAGCACAGCCTCCTGGTTCTCAAATGAATTCGGAATTAATCTCCGTGGTGGGACTCTGTCCCTTATTAATTGTGGACTCTCTCTCTCCACTTTGGTATTACTAATGATTGGTAAGGAATTTTATCCTTTACCTAGTCGCCTTATACATGAGATCTTACATTCTTCGATCACATACGAATTTGAGAGATATTAATATGTTTGTTATTTTAGGTCATTCTTAATTCTAGAACCTTTAATGGCTTGTAGCTGAATTTATTCCAAGGAATTTGTAAAAATCAGGTTCTGGTGTTTGGTGTCTTGGGCTCTTGGTGAGAACGTCAGCAGGCAGGCACCTTCCTGCTGGCTTTCTCTCTGTCCAGCATTATAATGTAACAACAACAGGCAGTCAAGGTGCCAACCCGCTCTCCTCCGATACTGTTGTAAAGCCACTGTGATCAGCCTCAGCGCTTTGAAGTGCCGCAACTCATTTTTTAAGACCTGGCAATGTAAACTTATCACAAAGGCTGTAAAAACGCCTTTAAATATAATTGGAGCTATGTGTTAGCCGTGTATAAGTACAGAGTTTGTATTCTTTGTGTAGTGGTCAAGGATTCTCTTAACTCCTTGAGGAAAATGAAGCCCCTGGTAGCAGTTTATAGGGGCTAATCAATTTCTCTCTCTCGAGTTAAGTATCCAAGCGAGAAGAAAGCTAGCTTCTTGCATGAAGCACTAAGGAGGCACTGGATTTTGGGCTTGCTTTGTTTTCTTCCTCCTCAGAGTGGGATTTGATGTTTCTTATCAAAGTGTGTCTGCGTTCTGGTTGTTTCCTGCTTGCCTCTCTTCAGAGTGCTCAGAGCCCTGGGCTAGTGCTAACCCGGTGCCCTCATCCGTGTGCCTGGCTTATGTCCAGGGTAAATGCCTACGAGCCTCAGTGAGGGGAGTAATTTAAGATGGGGCTGTTTGGGGAAACAAAACTTTTTTCAGTACGGTGCTGCCAACCCCTTGGACTTGATCACAGCCAGATTTGTTCTGTGCTTGAGTTGTGGTTTCAGGACTGAGGTCCAGCAATGGACGAAACACCTTCCCCCTGCTGTGGATCTCCTCCCCCGACCCCCCTCCTTTCTTCGGTGGTCTTTCCTCTCCTGCTTGTGCATGGAGTCAGTCCCCTATTCTTTTCTTCCCTCTCTCTCTCTCTGTTCTCCCTTCTTTCTCCCCTCCATTTAAATGAGCATTTGCTAAGGGGAAGACCCAGAGGTCCCTTTTCTTGGGTCTTCTAGAAGTTTCCAATACAGCATTGCTGTTCTACTTTCCTCTTAATTATAATTCTCATTGTCTTGGGTTGCTTCCTTGGCGCTAGTGCTCCCTCCCACCTCCCAACCCCCGTAACCGTAAGGTCATGACTGCGCCCCTCATTTCTTAGTGTAACCCCTCACGTCCACAGCACTGTATATAGAGAAGCGTTCAACTATGCTTTATAATAGATATTGTTGAATGTAGGAAGGTGAAGAGTTTTTTGTTCGTGTTGTAAAGTTGTGCGCTGTGTGTGGTATGGCGCTTGCTGTTTTGGTTAGGCTGGCTGCCTTCTAACTCTTGGAATCTGCCTGTCTCTGTCTCTGATCTGCTTTGTTTGAGGCATGCACAGTCTTGCCTACCTTTTTATAGGATTCGAACCCAGGTCCTCATGTTTGTAAAACAAATGCTTTACCCAGGAGCCATCTCCCCATGGTTTTTGTTTTTGTTTTTTTTTAATTTATTATTTGTACAGTATCTGCCTACATGTGTGCCTTCATGCTAGAAGAGGGCCGCACATCTCATTATAGATGGTTGTGAGCCACTATGTGGTTGCTGGGAATTGAACTCAGGACCTTTGGAAGAACAGAGAGTGCTCTGAACCTCTGAACCATCTCTCCAGCCTTCCCCATGGTGCTTTATTTGCTTATTCTACCTTACTCTGTATATATTGCCCACTCCTCTACCCACTCAAACTTTCCCCCTTTTTTGTTTCTTCATAGCATCTGTGTGGAAGGGTTTTGCTTAGAACTAGGAACTAAATTGTAACAGCAGGCAGTTGAGGTCTCTGTTTGAAACTCCTTTTTAAAAAAATTTTTTAAAAAGCTTAATGCATAAATAACTTAGTACTTGAGTAGGTGTTGAAGTAGAAATCCATAAACTTTGATGATAGAATTGCACATTACATGAGAATGTTTGCAATATAAATCAAGTTGGTTTTGTTAGAATGCAATGATTTAATATGCATTTTAATTTCTCTCTCTTTGCAAAACTGGGTTGAGCACACAACCTTGTGGTTTTTGTTTTTAGTCTATAATGGTCTAAGAGTTTTCATTTTTTTTAGTAGTTTAACTTTTATGTAATAAATTTACCCAGTTTTAAATGAACTATAGTTATTTTCACCCTAAGTTTAAAGTATTGACTTTGGGACATTTATTACTATTTGGAATGGTGTCTGTGATGCTCAGCTACCTTGAGAGGTTGGGGCGGGGCGGGGCGGTCTTGGCTGTTGGGAGATTCCTGTCTCAGGCGCCAGATGCAGATAGATAGCATGTTGTGCAAAACCACAGCCCTGGAAACAGTTATGTTTGGGGTATATCAATGAGCAGCGTTGACTCCCTGTGGCATCTAACTCCACTACTAAAATAAAGGTGAGCAATTGAAAAATGTCGAAAATGAAGATGTCCTCTGTAGCATCCAAATATTTTAAATGGACTATTTTCCTCTTTTACAGTATGATTTGCATGGTTAAATATGAAATAGAACTACAGCCGACGAGTAATGAGATATGTAAGGATAATGTTTGGAAAGCTGTCCAGAAGACTTGAGACTCAGTTATTGTAGCCTGGGGATTTTGCCCAGGGGGAAAAATGTATTGTGCCTCACCAGCTGAAGGGCTACTCAGAAAGATACAAAGCAAAATGCTATCTAGTTCAACATGTAATTTTGATATTTCATATATAATTTGGTACTTGGCAGAAATGTCAAAATATACTAGCTGCTTCCCATTTCTGAAACTGTGTCTACACCAAATTGAACCCGGTGGATGGAGTTCTTGAGAGTCAGATCACTCTGACTCTCAGGAAGAGGAGGAACCTTTCCAAGTCATTCTCTGGAGGAGCCCAAGCTCTGATAGAAGAGTCCAGTGAAGTATGGCTCATTTCAGGGGAGGGGGGTGCAGCTCAGACACTGCTGGGCAGGGTAGGGGTGGGTCCAGACGTTTAAACTGCTATGTAATACTTACTACAAGTCAGACTTCTTTCACAAGACTTCCTATTGATATGAACACCCACTTAAATTTCAGATAGCGTGTTTATATTCAATATTTGCTTTCTAAAAAATCTTTCAAGCTCATCAAAAGTTGAACTGCCAAATCTAGAAACAACCATGAGTCTTACCCTTATTAGCTTCTCTGCCACTGTTTTAGAGCCATATTCTTAGAGCTGTTGCATAAATTGTAATTTACATTAAAATCCACATCCTACTAACAGAAAAGCTTGTTTTTTGTTGTATACAAATGTGTTTCTTTTGTTCACCCTACAGTGCCCCTCTGAGAAATAAAGTCTATTTATCCTGTTACCACTACATAGAGCTATTGTTTATTGTCTTTTAATCAAAAATCAGGTTTCTACATTTAATGACTTAGAAGATCTATTACATTTTGTCAAGATGTAAGAATTTATGAAGAATAAGGA
Organism: Acomys minous; assembly: GCF_964271855.1. Lineage (NCBI taxonomy): Eukaryota > Metazoa > Chordata > Mammalia > Rodentia > Muridae > Acomys > Acomys minous. Next base: position 48,498,732 of record NC_140496.1, on the reverse strand, counting down.
ACCCATGGAATCCCCAGTAGATCAAGAAGGAGATGTGTATAATCTTGCTGTTTAATACACATACTAGCATTAATATTTATAATGGAGCTTAATATTTTGTATTTACACCTCCATCACCCTATAACATATCATATTGTTTTGAGACTTAAATAGCTCTCGATTTACACACAGAAGAAAACATTTTTTTAGGAGTTTTTCCTTCTCCTTGATTTGAATTTTCCCCAGGTGTTTGTTAAAGAGCAAACAAATTTCTTCGTGCTGGGGTTCTTGCTCCACACACAGCCCCAAGTGGTGTGTGCGGACATAAAGAACTGACAGGCTGTGGTGCCGCCCGCCCCCCCGTCTGCTAATGGAATGTTGAAACTGGGGCTGGCTACTGGTCACAGATCCTAAAGACCCGTGCTGCTGTAGACTTAGCTCCTTTCTTAAGTTTTACCCAATTATGAGACTGCACACGAAAGACACCAGTTTGGTTGGTTTAAATAATAGTGTTGGTTTCTTACCATTTAAAATTCATAGAAATGGTAGATAAATGCATTTTTGTTTTAGTAGATGATTCATTTTTCATTAAAATACCCATAAAACCCTGGAAACTCACGTTTATTTAGAAACACATGATCAGTGGAAAATGTTCCCTTAGCCAAATTGGCAGTGTTGTACTTGTAAATAACGTTCTGTAGACTACTTCTATAAGCACCCACTGTAGCTTAAATTAAACATCAAATCCTACACCTGTATTTCACAGTCTTCTAAAGTAATGCTTTCAAGGAGTGAGATTACTGTGTTTAATCAGCTGAAGTGATTGGTACTTTGAGGTGCTGGTTGATGACTAAGCCTGGGAAGAAAACTACACATAGAACAAAGCCAGGACTCCAGGGCCTTAGCAACTCAGCAGAGATTTCACGTGTGGACACTGAAAGGCTCACCAGTGGGCTGACTTCTTTTTATTTATTTATTTTTTTTAGGGTTTTCAATAATAATTTAAGAACGAAAAAGTCCTTTCTCATCGTTTCTCAATTTTCCTCCAGCAAAGTAGTGATCAATGCATGAGTTCCATCCTGGGTCAGGGTGGCCAACAGCTCAGTTTCTGGGAGGGTGGGTGCTGATGGGGCGGACATTTATTTATACTCAGAAAATATAGGATTTAGGGTTATCCCCTCCCCCTCTTTTTTGTCTGTGTCCCCGAGGAAATAAATGATGGCCCTCCACAGACCTCAAGTCCTTTGAATTGATGGAAGAATCTGTAGGCAACTGGGTGGCCAGCAGTTAGCTTCTCATCAGCTTGGCCCTTATGTCTCAGCCCCCCTTTGAATCCCTCTCCTGCCTTCTGTAGAGCCATGGACGTTAGGCAACTAGACTTTAAAAAAGTTAAAAGGCAAGAAGTCAATCTCCTGGAAACGAATCCGAGTGCAGACTCAAACCACAAATAAGGAAACGCACCGAGCACATTAGACAGACATAGAGAAATGATTTCTGTCTTCTGTGGTAAGGTAATTGGGCACCACTGCTTGGCAGGGGCTGCAGCTACCGAGCCTGCTCTGGCTGCCACAGGTTGATGGGCAGGTGATAAGGCAGCTTCCGCCAGGGTCTGCACAGGAGGCCTACCTAATATGCTGTCTGCCCTAAGGGCCTATGGGAACACAGTTGGATTATTATGTTAATGCATGAGCCTGCTGCCCTCTTCCTATCCCAGCTGGGTTCCCTGTTGTTAGGAACTGCTTTGCCCTGACAGTGGAGTAATATGCTTCATGATTGAAAGGGCAAAGGGGCTTGAAAGGAAAAAAAGAGAGAGAAAGAGAGAGAATAGGCTCGCACGGATATGCAAATGAGGGCAGGAAATCTGCCTGCCGGAAGATTTTACCCTGAGTAGCAGGGGGAAAGTTTACTTGGAAGTTCTCATAAGGAAGTGCTCAGCAAAGCCCATCCTTTTTTCAGGTCTTTGTTACCCTTGATTTCATTGCTCCTGTTTGGCATTTGCTGTTGGGAAGTGCCTCTCACACACTTCAGTGCATGTTAGGAATGAAGCCGGCTGCAGGGGAGGCAGGCGTAGTACCAACAGGACTTTTGCATCTCACTCTGCAGTTAAGTACTATAGTCATAGAATAAGTATTTTGAGGATGCTTAAGGTTTTATATTTGGTGTTAAACAATCCTTTTATTTCTCATTTTTGATACCGGTTTAAAAGCCAGTTAGTTGTAAAGGGTAGAGTGGGTGAGGTGAAATAGTTGGGATAGTTCTTGGCTTTATGTATTTTATATGATTGGAATTTCCTTTCTAAAAAAGCTATAATATTTTTTTTATTGCTTTTTAAATAATTTCAAGCTGGGTGCAGTGGTGCATGCCTGTAATCCCAGTACTCAGAGAGGCAGAGGCAGGTGAACTGCTGTGAGTTCGAGGCCAGCCTGGTCTACAAAGTGAGTCCAGGACAGCCAAGGTTACACAGAGAAACCCTTTTTTCGAAGGGGGAAAAGAAAAGAATTTCAAACAATGTATTTTTGTCATATTTACCCCCGTCTCCACCCAGAGCCACCCCACCTGCCAAACATCTCCCAACTTCCTGCCTTCTGCTCGCTTTTTTTTTTTTTAAATAACCCAGTGAGTTCATTTTGTGCTGCCCATACAGTCACAGGTGGGTGTGGACTCATCCTCTGGGGCACGTAGACTGCTAGTGGCCACACCCTGGCAGGCTGTGTCTCTCCCGAGCATCAGTTGTCCCTTGCTCCTCAGGGCTGGGCTCCTGCGCTCCTCTCTCACTCTGTGAGTGGATTTCAGCTGTCCTGGATCCTTCAGAGTTTTGGTTTCACTTTCACTTTCCTGAAAAATATGGGTTTGATGTCTAGAAGCCTGTTAAAATTCTTGTTTCTGGAGTTTTGTCAGAGCTTGTGTGAGGGTAGCATATGACTGGCACACGTCTCGTGTCTTTTCTTAGGAGTTAATACTCCTCCTGCTGAATGGGATGATGTCTACCAGGAAGGTGTGTGCAGGGTGCCTGTGCACACACAGGGACTGAGAAGCAAGTGTGCAGGAAGGTGTGTGCAGGGTGCCTGTGCACACACAGGGACTGAGAAGCAAGTGTGCAGGAAGGTGTGTGCAGGGTGCCTGTGCGCACACAGGGACTGAGAAGCAAGTGTGCAGGAAGGTGTGTGCAGGGTGCCTGTGCACACACAGGGACTGAGAAGCAAGTGTGCAGGAAGGTGTGTGCAGGGTGCCTGTGCACACACAGGGACTGAGAAGCAAGCGTGCAGGAAGGTGTGTGCAGGGTGCCTGTGCGCACACAGGGACTGAGAAGCAAGTGTGCAGGAAGGTGTGTGCAGGGTGCCTGTGCGCACACAGGGACTGAGAAGCAAGTGTGCAGGAAGGTGTGTGCAGGGTGCCTGTGCACACACAGGGACTGAGAAGCAAGCGTGCAGGAAGGTGTGTGCAGGGTGCCTGTGCACACACAGGGACTGAGAAGCAAGCGTGCAGGAAGGTGTGTGCAGGGTGCCTGTGCACACAGGGACTGAGAAGCAAGTGTGCAGGAAGGTGTGTGCAGGGTGCCTGTGCACACACAGGGACTGAGAAGCAAGTGTGCAGGAAGGTGTGTGCAGGGTGCCTGTGCACACAGGGACTGAGAAGCAAGTGTGCAGGAAGGTGTGTGCAGGGTGCCTGTGCACACAGGGACTGAGAAGCAAGTGTGCAGGAAGGTGTGTGCAGGGTGCCTGTGCACACACAGGGACTGAGAAGCAAGTGTGCAGGAAGGTGTGTGCAGGGTGCCTGTGCACACACAGGGACTGAGAAGCAAGTGTGCAGGAAGGTGTGTGCAGGGTGCCTGTGCGCACACAGGGACTGAGAAGCAAGTGTGCAGGAAGGTGTGTGCAGGGTGCCTGTGCACACACAGGGACTGAGAAGCAAGTGTGCAGGAAGGTGTGTGCAGGGTGCCTGTGCACACAGGGACTGAGAAGCAAGCGTGCAGGAAGGTGTGTGCAGGGTGCCTGTGCACACACAGGGACTGAGAAGCAAGTGTGCAGGAAGGTGTGTGCAGGGTGCCTGTGCACACAGGGACTGAGAAGCAAGCGTGCAGGAAGGTGTGTGCAGGGTGCCTGTGCACACAGGGACTGAGAAGCAAGCGTGCAGGAAGGTGTGTGCAGGGTGCCTGTGCACACACAGGGACTGAGAAGCAAGCGTGCAGGAAGGTGTGTGCAGGGTGCCTGTGCACACAGGGACTGAGAAGCAAGTGTGGCTGTTGTTCTTACCAGCATCTTTCCCAAGTCAGCATACCTCCTTGCACTAGCAGCAGCTTGTAAACTTATGAGGATTTCAGATCCTCAAAGTCAGCAAGTGCACAAAATGGGGCCCTGCCATGGGCTCCACAAGCCAATCACAATTATCTATGTCTTGTCAGAAAAAAAAAAGTACCTACGGGATTGCTTTCATTAAACTGTAAAGTTACAAACACTATTTTAATTCAGTATTGGAAATTTTGTGAGGTTTGCGGTTTAGTATCTGGTGTCATAGGAGAAAGGTGACTTGTTCTAACAGGACCATTATGGCTGAGGCGATGGCTAACGGGTGAGGATGCTTGTGCACACGGAGACGAGGATCCCCAGCGCCACGTGCAAAAACTGAACATGGATGTGCCCACCTGACAGAAACTGGAGGAGGACCGATGGGTCTAGCTGAAAAATAGTAAGCTCCAAGTTCAGTAAGAGGGTAAAGTGGGAGGTGGTGGGACAGAAGACCTGCCATCCTCTGGCCTCTGTGAGCACATAGCTGTGCGTGCGTGCACACACACATAGACGTACATGCACACATACATATATACACATGTACACATACATTCATACACACATACACAAATGTATGCACACATACACAGTCACGCATCACACACACACATATACGCACACAATTATTCTTTTTGACTTTAAAACAAGAGGGGTGGAACTCATTCTGTCTAAGCAGTCATTTGCTGCTGTTACTCAGCCCTTTTAGAACACGTCTGTGTTAGGCTTGAGAGATGGCTCTTCTAAAGGTCCTGAGTTCCAATTCCCAGCAACTACATGGTGGCTCACAACCATCTATAATGAGATCTGGTGCCCTCTTCTGGCGTGCAGGTGTACATGCAGGCAGAACACTGTATGCATAATAATAAATAAATAATGAAAAAACGAAAGAAGAAGAGGAGAAGGAGGAAGAAGAAGAGAAACCCAATGAAGAAATAATGAAAATATACTTTCTTATGTTGTCTTTCTTATGATGCACCCGGTAGCCTTCAAGTGAGGCCGGCTAGAAGATCATAATTAATGTAACACTGCACACGGAAAGACCCAACACTGAGGAAATAATGAAGTCTGCCATAGAAAATGCTTGATTTTAAAGAAACTTCTTGTCCATCTCCCTTGTTCCCCACCATGGAGCCCAGGTTGGCTTCGAGCCCAGGCCTCCTGTAGCCGCCTGAGTGGTGGGATTCCAGGTGTGCACCACCAAGCACACTTTGTTTGCTTCTTTAAGAAAAAAATTGTGTGTGTGTGTGTGTGTGTGTGTGTGTGTGTGTGTGTGTGTATCATCTACCTACCTACCTGCTGTATTGGGGGAGGGGCGCATACACATGCCTTGACAATAGTGTGTAGGTCAGAGAACAACTTGTGGGAATCTGTTTTCTCTCTCCACAGTGTGGGGCTTGGGGAGTCAAGCTTGGCAGCAAGCACCTTTGCCGGCCATGCCATTTTGTTGGCTCATACTTGGCCTCTGAAAGCAGCTTCGTCTTGTTCCCCTGCTGAGCTCTCTTACACACGGACAAGCCCTGGGGAGCAGGCATCAGCCTTCCGTTTCCCAGCTTCTCAGACACAGCAGATTCACCGTGTTGTTCGCACTGAATACCGGTGCTGATGAAGGGAAGGCACTCAGCTTCCGTGGGACTCCAGGCTCCAGGACCTCCTGCTCTCCAGGACCCAGCCTCTGCCTTCCTAGCTTCCTCCCTTTACGCAGGGCAGCTGCGCCTCTCATGCTGGGATCACACGTGGGCTTTGCCATGCCGGGCTTTTGGCGTGGGTACTGAGGGTCTGAGCACAGGCTCTCATGCCTTGCTTTACCCACTGAACACCTCCCTAGCCTCCTCTCTCAGTTGGAAGGTGTTTCTGTCTAGGCTTTCAAATGTGCCAGGGATTTTGTGTCTGTATTTCCGGCTTCTTACTCTGGCAGGTCACTGATGAGTGGTTCTGTGTACTTCCTTACATGGTGCTACTTAGATAGCGTGGTTAAGAATAGCTGCTAGTTATTATAGCGTTTGCGTCGCCAAGGCAGCACATGGGTCATGGCACTGCTCACCACATTAATGTAAGTACATACCATCCTACCCGTCAGAGAATATTCAGACAAAGGTAAACTGAGTCTAGGCCCTCTGTGGCCTGCACATCTCTTCCCTGTTGTTGCTACAAACCTTTGCCACGTTTTGTCTTAGTCTGTTTGCTTTTGCTATAATTGAACACTCCAAGCCAGGTAATTTTTACTGGATTGAGGTTTACTTACCTCATAGTTCTAAAAGGCGGGAAGTCCAAGAACATGGTGCTGTCCCCTACTCAGCCTCAGGTGAGGGCTGTTTTCCTGCTGTGTGACATAGCACAAGGCATTGCGTGGGCAGTCAGAGCACACATGCCAGCCCATCACTCCATGAGCATCTTCATCATGAGACTCATGAGCCCTCTTGGCCCAAAGACCTCTGCACCTTCAGCCTCTCCGTGCTCTTCGCTGGGGACCAAGTTCCAACACATGAACTGTGGGGACAAAGCACAGTGTGTCCATCCTTAGCCTTGGTCAGAATTGCTGTCACATGAACCATGGCCCTACGACATGGATTGTAGACACTGATCATGGGAGCATGGACAAACAAACATTATAAGGAGTACACAGAGAATTGGGTTTAAAAAAAGATTGTGTGTGTGTGTGTGTGTGTGTGTGTGTGTGTGTGTTTGCATGCACATATGCAAATGCCCACAGGAGTCTAAGTGCTGAGAATGTTAGATCTCATGGGGCCAGAGTTACAGGTGGTTGTGGGCTCCCTGTTGTGGCTACTGGGAGCCAAACTTAGGCCCTCAGCTAGAGCACAGAACTCTTGGCCATGAGCCACCTCTCAGACGCACAGAGAGCTGCTCTTAAACCCCACTTTTTATAAGTGCCTGAGGTGCAGCTTACTAACTTGGCTTTATCACACAATCACTTGAGAGTGAATGCTCTCAAAGGAAAAAGTAAGAGCTGGCTTAACTTGTCCAGTTAGCAGGAACGGACAGTGGAAAGCAAGGATTTTTTCTTAAAGCTAGTTCTGGAGGTAGCAACATACACACAACCTCTGAGGAAAAGAGGAAGGTTACGTTACCACAGGAACATGGATAGAGATGACACCACTTCCTGTTCATGATAAAGTCCAACTCTACCTAAGGGACCCACCTCAGGAGACCGGGCTTACAGTAGGATCTTGGGTTTGGCAGAAAGAGCCTCAAATACACAACTTCTCGAATATTCCTTTCAACACATATCCATCAGAGACAAAGGCAACTTCTGAGGTGACCTGCTTGGGAGGGTTACGGTCTGCAGGTTCCCCCTAAAGAAAGCGTTAGCTTGCAGAACTCGGAAACTGTGTTTTCCTCTTTACCTCTTAGTAGCATTAGTTTAGAAGTCAAATCTCAGTTCCACCCTGGATTCCGTAAATTTGGTGTTTTCTAAGCACATTATTCAGGAATGTCTCTCATGGGTTTATGTTCCAAGAAGTTGGTGCCCAGTTTGAGGCAGGATTTTTTAGGCTGGCTGTGAGGCATGGCCGGTGGAAGCAGGTGACTAGATGTGTACTTCGTAGGCTTCCATACTTCTGTTCCCAATGTCTGATGAGGCGCTCTTGTGGCCATGATTGGCTGTAGTCCTCTGTAACCCTAAGCCCAGATAAGTCTGTCCTCCTTTAAGTTATTTCTGTCAGGTGTCGTGTACACTGAGGCAAAAGTAAATGACGTATTTCTCTGAGCCTTATGATTCTGTCTATAAAACAGAATCATACTTCAGGGTTATTGTGGGGGTTTAATTAACACTTGTTACTTGTCTGGGATACAGTTGCTCTGTGAAAGTCAGCTTTTTCCTCCTCTTCCTCCTCCTCTTTCTCCTCTTTATTTATTTATTTGTTTTTTGTTGTTGTTGTTTTGTTTTGTTTTTCAGAGACAGGGTTTCTCTGTGTGTATCCCTGGCTGTCTTGGACTCAGTTTGTAAATCAGTCTGGCCTAGAACTCACAGGGATCCACCTGCCTCTGCCTCCTGAGTGCTAAGATTAAACTTTTTCATTCTTCATGAAATAAATTAATCATCCCATTAAAAATTACTCAGTCAGAACATTTTGTTGTTGTGTTCTATTTTTTAAATGTTGGTTTCTCTGTGTAGCCCTTACAGGCTGGCCTTGAATTCATAGAGATCTGCTGCCTCTGCCACCCAAGTGCTACAATTAATTTTTTAAAAATTTTTTATTAATTTATTCTTGTTACATCTCAATGGTTATCCCATCCCTTGTATCCTCCCATTCTTCCCTCCCTCCCATTTTCTCCTTACTCCCCTCCCCTATGACTGTTCCTGAGGGGGATTTCCTCCTCCTATATATGCTCATAAGGTATCAAGTCTCTTCTTGGTAACTTGCTATCCTTCCTTTGAGTGCCACCAGGTCTCCCCCTCCAGGGGACATGGTCAAATATGAGGCACCAGAGTTTGTGTGAAAGTCATACCCCACTCTCCACTCAACTGTGGAGAATGTTCTGTCCATTGGCTAGATCTGGGTATACAATTAATTTTAAATTGTTTTTGTTTTGTTGTTTTTCAAGACAGGGTTTTTTTTGTGTAACCTTGTCTGTCCTAGACTCACTTTGTAGACCAGGCTAGCCTTGAACTCACAGCGATCCGCCTGCCTCTGCCTCCTGAGTACTGGGATTAAAGGTGTGCTCCACCACACCTGGCTCTATTTTCTACTTTTTTTTTTAGTTTGGAGAGAGCACCTTGGTCTGGATTTTACCTGGTACCGCAGGGTGACCTCCAACTCTTAGCAGTATTCCTGGCTCAGGCTCCAGGGTCCTAGGGTTATAGGCATGAGACACTGTACTTGGCTAGAAAAACGCACTTGGCCCTTATGGAACCATGTGATTCACATCGCTTCCAAGAGACCGAGCTGCTGATGTAGGGAGGAGGATACAGAATTCAGTTTGGCTACGCAAACCCCTTGGAAGTGATTTTTTCTTTGTAAGTGGAGATGAAGCTGGGTTAAATGGGAGCTAAGCGGGGCCGGCTGCGGGGGCTTTGGAGGTGAGGCGGTTGGTTTTTGTACTGCTGTCTGCTTTGCTCTTCCCAATCTCCACTCTAATCCCTCGGCTTCCGTAATGAAGTCTTCAGCCCTATACATTTTTATTAAACATCTTTTTTGGACTCCCAATTTGCATTTCAGATAATGTAACAAAATGTATGTGTTTCAAATATTCACTGTATAATTGCGATTAGAGTGTGTAATCCCTCAAAAGATGTTAATTGCAATTTAAATTCACACGGAATTTAATTAAGTGAGTTGGGGATTAGAAAGTAGATGTAAGGAGTAGTTGAGGGAATTCATTTTAAAAAGACACATTTTTTTTTTCTCTAAAAGATATGAACTTTTTTTCAACTTTAAGATTAGAAAGGCGATGGGAATGCAGGAAAGACGGAAAGAGCGGGGTAGATGACATCTTCAGAAAGTCTTTAATTAGGCTCATGATTCGGTGTGGGTCGAGGTGGAGTGCTGGCTTAGTAACCTCATTTCTGTTCTCATCTGTGCTGGTTGACTCACTTGGTGTCTGGTGGAGACTGTGAGATAGATGCCGAAGAATTCTGGAGATCGAATGGCTGGGACTTGCAGGGGGTGGTTGGGTGGGAAGTGGTAAATGCCCCCTGACTTTTCAGTCCTTGCAACCTCCTGGCCAAGGTGGATATATTCAATGTATAAGTAGATTTTATGTAGCCATTGCTGTAACCTTGGAAGAACCAAGGGTGGCTTCTTTTTGTCTCCTCAGTACAGAAAGAATGCTGGAGCTAAGGCCATTGCCAGCGACCAGGGGCTGAGGATGCTGGATCGAAGGCCATTGCCAGCGACCAGGGGCTGAGGATGCTGGAGCTAAGGCCATTGCCAGCGACCAGGGGCTGGGGATGCAGGAGCTAAGGCCATTGCCAGCAGCGAGGGGCTGGGGAGGTGGCTCATTTTGGTCACCAGGGTCCACTTCAGGTTGCTCACAACTGTAACTTCTGGTGCAGAGGATCCACTGCCCTCTTATGGCCTTTCTGGTCATGTGCTACATTTAGTTGTTGGGAGGATGAGAAATTCAAGCTAATTATTTTGTATTCAATCAAGAACATTTTTCTCTAAAGGCTATGAGAATTCGATTAGGCCTGCAAACCTTGTTCTGTTAATAAAATTTCTCAGGGATAAGTTTTAAATCATGGGAGGTTTTTAAGAGCCTAAACCCAGTTTCCAAAGCAAAAGAAGTAGTTTAACCTTCAAGCCACTTATTCTCTTGTGTGCTTGTGAATAAAAAACAGTAAGCGCATAAAACTGTTCCCAGGGACTTTCCTCAGGAATCTCATGCACACATTTCTGGGGCAGAGGTGTGGGAAGACACAGGAAGAGGTGGAGAGAAAGGGGAAAGAGCGTGTTAATTATCTAAAAACTACCTAATACTTTGGTGGGCTTTCTAAATGATTTTTTGTTTTTTGTTTTCCGAGACAGGGTTTCTCTGTGTAGCCTTGGCTGTCCTGGACTTGCTTTTGTAGATCAGGCTGGCCTCGAATTTACAGAATTTGCCTCTGCCTCCCTAGTGCTGGGATTACAGGCGTGCACCACCACGCCAGGCATAAACAAAAATTTTAATTTAATTAAATAGGTAGTTAATTGGGATTTGAGTCAGGGTCTTACTGTATATTCCAGGCTGACCTTGACTCTCCTGCCGCAGTCTCCCATACCCTGGAATTACAGAGGAGATGCCTTTTCAAAGAGGAGAATAAACTTGGTTTTAAAGGAAACCAAAACTGCTCACCATCTGAGGTGTTAGCCTTTGACCCTTCATCTTCCTTCTTCACCGGCTTCAGTATTTAGACCCCCACTTGTCTTCCTCATAGTATGCTGTCAGGCCACGCCCACATCATCATTTATTTGTGGTTTATTCCCTCTAGAAATGATGCCTTTGATAATCAAAGAAAAGGGTTCTTGGGCTGGAGAGATGGCTCAGCGGTGAAGAGCACTGTCTGTTCTTCCAGAGGTCCTGAGTTCAATTCCCAGCAACCACATGGTGGCTCACAGCCATCTATAATGAGATCTGGTGCCCCCTTCTAGCCTGCAGGTGTACATGCCGACAGAGCACTGTATACATAATAAATAAATACATCTTTAAAAAAGAAAATTTCTATTGAAATGATTTTTCCCCCAAGACAGGGTTTCTCTGTGTAGCCCTGACTAGACCAGGCTCACTTTGTAGACCAGGCTGACCTTGAACTCACAGAGTCCCACCTGCCTCTGCCTCTTCAAGTGCTGGGATGACAGGCGTGTGCCACCTCACCAAGCTTGAAATGATTCTTATTTTGGATTTAGTGTATATTTCCACATGATCTCATATCTAGGTGTAATTGTGGCTTGAGAATTGAGAGATGGGTTCTTGTCACTTGCTGTCATGCAGCACGCTGCATTTTAACAAGCTCAGGTTAAATGCCCCGCTCCACGTCGGCAGCAGGGCCAGATTTTATGTTCCTGCGGGGGTTCTTTTCATTACAAAGGCATTACACGGTCCTAGTAATCATCTAGAAAACATAACCAAATCATTTCTTGCCCATAGATAACCATATTCTTAGGTGCATTCTGTGTGTCCTTAGCCTTTCATAAACTTCTGCGTTTCATTATGTAAACTATATTAAGACCTTTTTAGCTAAGTCTTTTGTTGGCATCATAGCATTTTCTTAAGATTTTTTTTTTCTTTTTAGAGCCGAGGGAGGATTGAGCCCAGAGCCTTATCCTTCCTTGAGCTAAGTCCCCAACCTCTTCCTAGCTAAGTTTTTAGAAGTGGCATCATTGGGCCAAGTGGAATATATGACGTTTTTAAGGCTGATGAACATGTTGATGCTGGCCTATGAGGAATGGAAAGAGGCTGAGTCCCCTCCCCTGAGCCCTCGTCTCTCACGCATAGTGCTTTTTCAGTATTTTTTAGAAATGTTTATTCAGTAAATAGTTATATTTAGCCCACTCCCGTTTTCAAGTGTAACCCGGAAGGTGACATTTGAGCTGTTGGTCCACTGTGTTACCCTAACTACCTGCAGCGCTGATTGTAGTCGCTGAAAGCCTTGTTGACTGAGGCCGCTAACCGTGTTACAAGTGGGGCCTGTGGAAGGACCTGGGGACAAGGCCCCTCGGCTTAATTTTTAAAGTCACAGTGGAAAGTCTCTGCACTCTGAACTTACGTGAGAGCATCTGGGCTGCCGTTGTCCTGTGAGTTATCTCCTCAGACTTTTTTTTTTTTTTAAGAAAGTCACTTACAGATATAAAACGTTTGACCAGAAGAAAGCCTCAGGTTGTCAGAGTTACTTACACCCCGCTGTTCAGCTGGGCTCTTTATTAAATCATCTCCTGGCAGTCCATTAGTTGTGGTGTTACGGCGATTGCATGGCCCACTAAGCTAATATACCTCCAGTCACTAACGGAAGGGTACCCTTAATAAGAATTTGAAGTCCATTTAGCGCTTTGCTGCTTGCTGACTACTGTGTTACTTCTTAGTGTGGCCGTGAGATTTCCTTGCCAGGTATTTCTGGTATTCATATACATCCTTTCTGCATAGTATATTAGAGGTAGATGGAGATGAATGGCCTGGGGAAGCAAGTGTTTGGAAGAGCTTCCTTGTAATTCCAGCTACTGTCAGATACCTTGTGCTCTCAAGCAAGTCCGTCGCACCCTAGGCCACTGCCCAGTTAGGGAAGGGGGAGACTTTCTCTACTCCTTCCCTCGGCATTACTCTGTCCTTTGGGGATATAAATGACACCTTGAAGCTTGTTTTTAAACTCAGCTGTGATTTTTTTTTTTTAAAAATATTTACTTATTATTATGCATACAGTGCTGAAAAGGGCATCAGATCACATTATAGATGGTTGTGAGCCATCATGTGGTTGCTGGGAATTGAACTCAGGACCTCTGGAGGAGCAATCAGTGCTCTTAACCGCTGAGCCATCTCTCCAGCCCCTTGGCTGTGATTTTTATAGGACACAAAAAGAATCACTCTCTTCCATCCTCTGTACAAATTAGAGAAGATTCACATTATCAGTGGTACTTTGTAAAGGCAAAAGTTCATTCAACTAACTTAGCAGAGTCAGTGTTCCTTAGGTATTGAAAAGCATATTCAGTTAATCTTTATTTGGAAAAAAATAGGAGAAAATTTAAATTTTAATAGTGAGCTTATTTTTTACTATCTACTTAGCAGAATCCAAGTCATAACAATTTGCTAATTATTGGCATGTCTAAACAAACAGTCCAGTGCTGTTTGGGGAAGTGGTGTCATTGTCCCAAGACCACACCAAGCCTTTCGAGCCTATTCATTTTGGCAGCACTGACGAAGACTCAGGAAGAGCCGAGTCTCCTGGAAGGTTATTCTAGTGCATTGGGAAAGTGCTCGCATGCAGCTGTCAGGGCCTGTGTTCAGATCCACCACCAAGCTGGACATGGTGTGCCTCTGCAGTCCTAGCGCTGCAGGAGACGCCCTGGAAGTGTACCAGCCAGTTGTAGTCAGTGTCGCAAGAGATCCCACCTCAAATAAAGTGGGAGGTTAGCACTGACATCTGAGGTCATGTTCTGACCTTCACATGTGTGCCATGGCTTGCAAAAGCCTGCACTCACTCATAGGAATGTACACACACAGACACATACACACACAGACACACAGACACACACACACACACACACACACACACACACACACGCACTTTTTATGTATACAGTGTTTTGCCTACATGGCCACCTGCACGACAGAAGAGGGCATCAGATCACATTATATAGATGGTTGTGAGCCACCATGTGGTTGCTGGGAATTGAACTCAGGACTTTTGGAAGAGCAGCCAGTGCTCTTAACCTCTGAGCCATCTCTCCAGCCTCACAGTTTTTTTTTTTAAAAAAAGACGTTATTCTAATCACATTTTTATTTTTAGGTGTTTGAGCTTCCTCCATTCTAGGCAAGCCCTGTATTACTGAGTTCTGTCCCAGCCCTCTCTTTATTATTACTTTTTAAAATAATATTTATCATATTGTGTGTGTGTGCGTACGTGTGTGTGTGTGTGTGTGTGTGTGTGTGTGTGTGTGTGTGTGTGTGTGAGACAGAGACACAGAGACTGCACATGTGCAGATAGAGGACAACTTGCAGGAGTTGTGAGTCTTGGGGATGAAACTCAGGTCATGGAGCTTGGCAACAGGCACCGTCCCCACCGAGCCGTCCTGCCAGCCTGTGCCCGCTCTTCCTGTAAGCACCAGTGCTGTCTTTAATTTACAACTCGCTGACTTTTTTGCATTGCATTCATCTCATTAAATCCTATCTCTTCCTGCAGTTGTACCCAACAAGCTATGTTTGTTTGTTTGTGATGAGGTGCAGGGGTTAAGATGCTGTAAACTCAGTGAGCATGGGCCCCATGAGCTGCGGTGCCGGTGCCGTTGGGGTGGGTGCAGGAAAGAAGGTGGCTTTTCTGGGGACCCTTTTAGAAATGTTTCTTTTTGACCTGCTGAGGTATTTTTTGATTCCTATGTCGGAGAACAGACATTTGCATAGCTATTAGCAGGCGGGCCATAGGTCCTGTGACAGTTTGCACGATACCTGGCTTTATATATAACCATCTACCTTGATCTCGCTATAATTTTATGTAGCCGATGTTCTAACTGCAGCCAGTAAGTTGGTAACCCTGAAGGTAGAGTGGCCGGAGCAAATGTTGTGCTCTGACTGAGTTCCTTCCGCTTTGTAGGGTGAGCCTGGTGGTTAATTTTTCCTTTGGCTTTTTTGTTTGGCCGGCGTGTGGCTGAGCACTTCTCACTTGGTGAAGTTTGTCCTTTCAGCAGTGAGCTGCCCTAGCATTCGTGTCAAAAACCAGCTCACAGCTGCAGGCAGCTTTTCCTCTAGATTTGCTGTTCTGTGCGCCTCAGTCAGCAGCCCATCAGCTCTCCAGCCTCTCTCTCCCCCTGCTCAGGATGGCTTCTCGGTAAGTGTCGAAGTCAGGAGGAGACCAACTTTGTGCCTCTTCCTCTTTCCTCAAGAAAGTGATGCCTTGAAAAATAAGCACATAGGTAAATAAAGATTATTTTTAAAATAAGTTTTACTCCTTGAGTCAATTTGTAATAAAAACCCTGTAGATATTTTTAGAGGAAGTGACTCTTTAGGAAATATGGAGAGATTTGACATGTTGATTAATATTGGAAGTTTAATAGCTGTTAAATTTTGTTTGTGTGTCGGAGTGTGTATGTGCATACTTTTGTCTGTGGGAAAACTTACGCAGGTCTGAGTGTGTGCATATGTGTACTTGTGTATAAAGGGCTGAGGTCAGTCTTTGGTGTGGTTCCTCAGGATGGCTGTCTACCTTGGTTTTTGGGACAAGGTCTTGAACTAGGACTTGAGGCTAGGCCGGCTGGCCAGTGTGGCCCGGCCTGCCGGGGTTGACTAAAGCTCCGGAGGAGAATCAACTTGTATGAAGAAGAGAACACAAGACACGAAGAAATGGGGGCCAGTCTGGATTCTGATCAAACCCCATTTATTGAAATTTTCACAAAGTTTTTATAGGCATGAGGGGGGTGGGCATGGGTATATGTGTAAGTGAGGGTTGCTATGGATACCTAACTCTGGAATGCTCCAGCAGGTGTCTACGTTTACAGCTGCTATAATCACAGAAGAGGAAGAAATTCCAGAGAGAAAGGGAAGTTGTAAAAGATCTCATTAGTCAGGAAAAAGTTCCTGGAACTGCTGCTCACAGGCAGCTGGCCTTTAATCTGATTTTACCGGTAGTCTTACTGGAAAAGCTAGTTTATAGCCAGAAAGGAGTAGCTCTTACTGTGAGTTCGGGGGTCTTAGAATGACCGTCCCCCACAATAAACCACAACAGGTGTCTAACTGCCGAACCATGACAGGGTCAGCTTGTTTCTGGTAAATGACAGACTGCTGGAGAAATAGGAGCCTAAAGGTATAGGCTCTGACAAGATGGCTAAACACTGGCCATATGGCCTACTGTCCCCAACACCAGTGGACCCTGGGCATCCTTCCTCCTCCCCTCAGCGCTAAGAATCCATGCACGCACTGATTCCATTGACTGAGCCATCGTCTTGGACCACATTTCACTTAGGAAGTTAAATTGTTCTCCTGTTGGTGTTTTGTAGGTTTTAGAATCCAAGTTCTGAGCCGGGCGTGGTGGTGCACGCCTTTAGTCCCAGCACTCGGGAGGCAGAGGCAGGTGGATCACTGTGAGTTCGAGGCGAGCCTGGTCTACAAAGTGGGTCCAGGACAGCCAAGGCTACACAGAGAAACCCTGTCTCGAAAAACAAAAAACAAAAAACCAACCAACCAACCAGACAAACAAAAAAAAATCCAAGTTCTGAACCTACCCTCTGTCTTTCTATTACTTACAAGTAGCATCTTTCTTAATTTCAATTTAAAGTTACTCCTTGTTGATATTATAGGAGCATAATGTTTTGTATGTAAATTTTGCAGCTCTGTTGCAGTGAAAGCTGCGCCGCCTTTGTCTTGTTGTTGAGGGGAGCTGGGGGTGGGGTTTATGAAGTCTTGGTTATTTCATTCTCTTGAGCCCGGGTGCCTTTATTTCTTTGTCTTGCATTATTTCACAGCTAGGACTTTCAGGCAGTCAAGGCAAGAACCAAACCAGATTAGAAAGGAGAATTTAAAGTTTATTATTGCATAAAAGAAATACATGGAGGCTTATGTAGGAAACCACAGAATCCAAAAGTTAGGCATACCAAGGCAGAAGGTCGGCGTTTACAGAAAACCGGGCAAGTTGTTTTGCCTTCGCCACGGCTCGTCACCATACTGGAGGGTTCCACCCACATAGCAGAGGACTGGTCAGTGATTATTTTAGCCAGTTTTTAAAGGCAGTTTCAGTTTCATTCATGAGTATCAGAGACATTTACACGGCAGACCCCAGGAAGCAGAAGCAGGCAGATCACTGTGAGTTTGAGGCCAGCCTGGTCTACAAGGTGAGCCCAGGACAGCCAGGGCTACACAGAGAGACCCTGTCTCGCGGGGGGGGGGGGGGGGGGGGGGGAAAGGCAACCCAAGTTAAGTTTCACATCTCTTTGCAAATTAAGCACAGTTTTTGGGGGCCTCGCTGGCCTCTGCTTTTGGAACTTGTATTCTTGGTGTTGGAGGCCAAGCTGAGACGGAAACAGCAGGGAGAGTCCCTCCTCATTGCAGGCCTGGTTCCGGAACACCCGGGTCTTCATCGTTGAGTTTAGTGATTAGCTGTTCACCAGTCATGATCCCCTCAGCAGACAGAGAAAATTCTCATGGGTTCTAGTCTTCTGCACGGTGTGTTCACTCATGCTCTTTTGTCTGTTTGTGGGCACACATACGTATGGTTGCACAGACATAAGCATGTGGGGTCAGAGGGATCATTGTATGTGCTGAGGCAGGGGCTCTCACTGAGCCCAGAGAGGATTTATCTGGCCTGGCTAGCCAGCTTGCCCTGGTGGATCCTCCCTGCCTTCCAGTCAAGTCTCTAATTTTCTGAGGTTTTGTTTTTGTTTTTGTTTTTTGAGACAGGGTTTCTCTGTTTTAGCCCTGGCTGTCCAGGAACTCACTTGTAGACCAGACTGGCCTTGAACTCACAGAGATCCACCTGCCTCTGCCTCCCTGAATGCTGGGATTAAAGGCGTGTGCCACCACCGCCCAGCTAAACTATTTTGTTAGGTTTTCTTTCTTTTAAAAATGTATTTGTTTATTTATTATGTATACAATACTCTGCCTGTATGTACACCTGCAGGCCAGAAGAGGGCATCGGATCACATGATAGATGGTTGTGAGCCACCATGTGGTTGCTGGGAATTGAACTCTGGACCTCTGGAAGAGTAGACATGACTCTTAACTGCAGAGCCATCGCTCTAGCCCCCATTATTTTATGCCTTTCTAAAGATGCTTCAGATGGCTTTAATATCAGGCTAATGTTCTTATAAAAATCATTTTCCTTCATCTTGTATTTTCTGGATGAGTTTTCACAAAGTTAACCTTTCTTCTTTAAATGTTACAGTGGGGGCCGGTGAGGTGCGTCAGCAGGTACAAGGTAACTGCTGCCAAGCCTGATGACTCGCCTTCCCTCTCCAGAGTTCACAGGGGTGGAGGAGGAGTGCAGATATGCGCAGCTTGTCTTCTGAGTTCCACATTGCACAGTGGGGTATATGAACACATGCACATGCACACCAAACAGTCTTCTAATGCTATATTAGAGCCAGTGCTGCGCACTGGTGTCCCTTGTTCGTAAGAACCAGGCTCACGTGTGCTGCTCAGGACCTGCAATGCCAACGATGAGGAAGCTCCTCCTGAAAATAACCTCAAGTGTACGTGCCAGGAAAGAGAGGGATTGGGTACCGCAAATGTGATTTCTAACACATACCGTGAGTCTGAAACTCTGGAAGAGCTGGCCAGCTTCTGACCAGTGGCTGGGTGGACGGGCCCTGATGTTAGTAGCTTCAGTGGCATTATGCTTGAGGAAGGGGCCTTGATTGCATGGCCTGTGAAGGTCTGATAAGTTATTTCCCCGAAGATGGTTGGAAAGCTATTTTATTGCTAATGAAAAGCTGATGAGAGAGAGCTGTTGCTGGGCCATTGATCCACTGCCCTCTTAAGAAGCTCGCAGATCCCTAGCCCTAATGGATGGAGAGGAGCAGAGATAACAGCATTGAGTAGCTGCAGTCTAAAACGTGCAAGAAACACAGGCTTGCTCTGACATAGGTTGTCACTTCCGTTTTGTGGATGCCCTTCTACACTAAGTGCCAGGGGAGTTCTTGGCCAGATTCTCTCCTGGTGTGCTGAGAGCTCCATCCATGGTTGGCATTGAACAGAGCCTCCATTAATTGATCAGAGAGATGGTTGTTGTCTGCCACTGGGCAGTATTGAAATGCACTCCACCCCTGCAGGAAAGCGTGGTTGTTAATTGCCAGGTTTTTGTTTTGTTTTGTTTTGTCTTTTTTAACTCTTTGAAGTCATTGACTCTGGTTTAGGCTATTGTCCTTAACAGTGACCCTGCAGGCGATTGACTTTTGTAACCCAATGGCCTGATCTTAGAGTTAGGCTTAAACATTTTGTGTCAAATGAATGAGGACTGTTTCGTTTGTTCTTTTTTTTTTTTGGTGAAGATCAGAAACCGATAAGATGGAGAAAAATCAAACATCAGGAATGTCAGGAAATTGGCATTATCAAAAGATGTGTCAAGTACTAGGTGACAATCTAGCTGATTTCTGTTTAGCTTCATCAGTGTGGACTGAGCAAGGCTTATTTCATGTGTTCGGGTGGAAGGCTTCCTCGTCTGGTTCATAGCCTCGGTTTGTCCCTCAGTAGTGATGGTACAGTGAAGACAGCTAGGTAGTAGTTCCCCCGTGACACCGTCTTCTGTCCATTCAGCCCTTAGCCAGACGTTAACTGAGCACCTGACATAGACACACGGTTATGCTCTGTTTGCCCAAAAGTTGATGAGCGAGCTTCTAAGATTCTAATTATAATTGCTTAATAGCTAACATTTATTTCATGTTTTCCCCCTTACTAAATATATAGGCAATTCAGAGACCTTAAAAATCAAGGAGCAGCACAGAGGAGAAAATGTTTATAATCCCACTATCCCACAGGACCACGGCCACTTTAATATATTGGCCTCTGCATATTTATTTACTATTTTATGATTTAAGGGTAAAAGCTATTGTCGGTGGATATCTCTTTAAATCAGGGATGAACTAGCCAGTGTGGCCATTACCTAGAGGCAGCAGAATGGCTGGAGCGGCTTCCCTTCTGGCTTCAGGCCATCCTCATGACCTTGGGAGAGACCTTTCCTCTCTGGAGTTTTATCTCTTGATTGTAAAGAGCTTGCAAGTGAACCTTAGGATCCTGCCCACTAGAATATTCTGATTTCATTGAATCTGAGATTTCAGCAGGAAGTCATATGCATCTCCATGATAAAGGACGTTTGCAAGCCTTCCTGGAGGCTCTAGTGAAATGTTATTATTGTGGGCCGGGTTCACTTAAAGTAACTGTTTCTCCCAGAACTGGAACCACTTTGGCTATTTGAGTTGATAAATACTTTGAGGAAAATGCAAAAAGGATCCTTTAAAGCTGCCTAGAAATGACTGCAGGATCTGCAGGGTCCTCGGTGCCTAGTATTTTATGAGAAACTCATGCCAAGGAGTGAAGCGCCGGAGCTGTTATTTGATTCTTTTTGCACCTCGAGAAAATTGATTTTGCCCTGTGTTTCTGGCTCTGTGCTTATCGTGAGCATGGATTGGTATGCAAGGGCCGTTGCATATTAGGCACCCGAGCTCTAAAAGTGTTAAAAGGCACCTGGTTTGGCTTAGAGGGGTCAGTTTGCACATTAAACGATTTTTTTTGTGAACAGTTAAGATGTCTTTTTACTTTTTACCATTTTTGCATTAGGGCTTTTTCTTTTTATGCACTTTAACAGTTATTTAAGAGTCCCTGTGTGCTTAGAAAGGAATCTGAATATATGTGCCTTACCAAAAAAAAAAAAAAAAAAAAAGCCTGGTACAAACAATGTGGACTGTTCCATCAATACCATCAAAGGACGAGGAGCTGTAGTTAGAGCGATATGTAAAAATACAGCTTGTGAAAGATTTCCTTTATTAACTGTCATCATCCACAGAATATATGTTCAAATAAACGTTGTGTAATAACTAAATTTGAGATTAATAGGCCCCTTAAGAAACAGCGAAGTCATTCAGAGTAGTCAGTGAAAAATAGGCTGCAAGCCTGTGCCATGCACACAGTATCCCGCTTGCGAGCTCTCGCTGGTGTCATTGCCATTTGTCACTGTCGGCCGACTCCGCTCTCATTAAAACGAGCCAGCACAAAAGCAACTTAATTTTCTTAAGAGAAGAGGACACCTGATTCAATTTAGTGCCCAGAAACAGGAACTTGCATATTTTTTTCCCATGCCTGCATTGGGAGGAATAGTTACAAGCAGTAATAGTAACACTGTTCACCTCAAGATAAAAGATATCAAAAAAATTTTTTATTATTTCCCCAACCATGGTATTAAGATATGGACCTGCAGAAATTAGAAAGATTTACTAATGGCAACTTGATAACAAACATTTACTCTCAAGTAGGATATGTGTCAACATTTATAAAATAATGCAACTGTGTTAATTCCAGCGGTGATTTTTAGACCAAGAATTTGAAATATTTCAAACTGAGCCTTTCTTTAAATTGGTGAATGCTTCGTAACCGTGCTAGCTTTTTCTTTTTCATGTGTGCTATTTGTGTAAAAAGCTGTTCCATTCCTAAGGGCGTAAAGATAGGTTTATACTGTGCATTCCCCTCCCTCTCCAGACGATGGCAGGGTGCAAGGAAAGGTCTTTTTAAAAAAGAGTTAAGGAGGAAGCTACTTGGTCTTAGCTTATGGGTCATCTGTGTAGGATGCATGTCTAGATGGGCAGGCAACATTCCCTCATCCTGTTTAAGAGTAATTTTTACATTCTAATTGGCTTTTCTAGAGACTGGCTGTTGGGATAAATTACCATATAGTTTTAGGAAGCCAAATGTCTAAATATCATAAATTATCAGCAAAGTCTGTTGGGCTGATTGTTTTTTTTAAGATGTATTTATCTGATTATGTATACAGTCTGCCTGCATGTACACCTGCAGGCCAGAAGAAAGTATCAGGTCACATTATAGATGGATGTGACCACCATGTGGGATGCTGGGAATTGGGACCTCTTGGAAGAGCGGTCAGTGCTGTTAACCTCTGAGCCATCTCTCCAGCACTTGGCTGATTGTTAAAGTATGAGAATTTTGTTTCTTATTTTGGCCTTTAAAAATGTGTGTGTGTGTGTGTGTGTGTAAGTGTGTAAGTGAGAGGACAGCCTGTGAGGGCTGGGAGTTGGTTCTTTCCTTTTACACTGTGGTTTCCAGTGTGTGTGTGTGTGTGTGTGTGTGTGTGTGTGTGTGTGTGTGTGTGTGTGTGTGTGTGTAAGTGAGAGGACAGCCTGTGAGGGCTGGGAGTTGGTTCTTTCTTTTTCCAGTGTGGTTTCCAGGGAGCAAACTCAGGTTGGCAGGCGTGGCAACAGGGAAGTTTGCTTGCTGAACTGTCTCAGCAGCTGCCCATCTTTGACCTTTTGCCTCTACATTCCTTCTGACCCTCATAGACCAGCAAGGTTAAATTATTGACAAGGAAGACCTGACTTTTGGAGCTGAGCAGAGGCATGGGGTGGAAGAGCTCCTAGCAGGTTTTACTGATCTACTCTTGGGTCACGGGACTGACTGTAAGGCATAGAAAGTTCTAGAGGCATTGGAGAAGGAAGAGCATTACAGGAAGTGTAAGGTCAGGCTTTGGAGATCCAGAGATCCTAGGTAGTGAGAGATAGGTACCCATATCTGTGGTAATGCTTGGCATCTCTGAGAAAATACCATCCAGAGCTTTTTTGTAACTTCCTCAGACCTTCTGTGATGTGGCTAAGCTTTCTGTTTTCTTCGTCATTAATTTCACTCATTTTGAAAAAAACAAAAACAAAAAACCAGAATTTTTTACCATCTGAGAGGAACAGAATTGTGGCCACCTGAGAGTCTGTCAGATCAGCCACTACCTAGAGTCGGGAGTGGCAGGTGGCCAAACACTGGTCACACACTGCTCGTTCTTGCTTTAGGATGTAATAGCCACAGACATCATGCAGAGGGAAGTGTTGAGCTCAGCAGGCCTAGATACCAGCACACGCTGTCCTCCCTCTCTTACAGACTGTAGCCACCATCTTCCTGTTCCTGGTGTCTTTACCTCTCAGTAAGGAACAGCTTTGGCCGGCGACCAGAGACGTGCATCTGCTCTGCTCTTGGAAATACACCGGGGGGTCTGGAATCAGCACCTCTGGGTCCAGAGTGTCTCAAGTCTTGCTTGTCTGTCTGCTGGTTGCATCTGGTCACAGGGTGTCAGATGGCAGCCTCTCACATGGCATTGAGATAACCCTGCACATCACAGAACTGAAGTATTTGTTCATGTTCCCACCCTTGCTGTGCTGTGGCCTGTTCTAAGCAGCCTCCCATCTTCGTTACTTCTAGACAAAAGGGAGGACTACCATGGAGACAAACCTTGAGGTAATACCATGAAGGCTCGGCAGGCCCAGCAGTGTTCAGATTATAAAGGGACCAGGCATATTTATGTAAGTCCTAGCACGAAACCTGGTCAGCGCTGTGCATTCCTGGGATTTGTGAGTTTCAGGCTTCCCATAAAGTAGAACGTGGTAATCTCCCATCCCGGGGTGGAAATGAGTGCGTCCATGACTTCGAAGCGCTCCGTCCTGATTGTCTTCAGGTTTTAAGGAAGTTTATTTTAAATGATTATAGACGGGTTATGAGGAAAGTGAACTTTTCCAAGTAACTTCATAAAGGCATGTTATATAATACATAATGAATTTTCAGTAAACCACTTACTGAAATATTACTGAAAGTGATATATTAGCTACAAATGCCAGTCACCCAGTGCATGTTCCTCCAGTTGTCCTCAAGCTGGCTGCCCACCGAATGCAGTTGCTTTAGTTCCGCAGCATCATAGATGTAATGCAGCATCATGGAGGGGCATGGGCTTTGGAATTGTTCTATCAACTCCGTTGGCTAGCTTTGTGTCACTGAGAGAAGCAACTTAATAAGCAAGATTGATTTTTGACTCATGGTTTTAGACAGTCCCAGTAGCCTGGCCCTGTCTTTTGAGCCTGTGGTAGCATCATGACCAGAACAGGTGGCAGAGGAGGCCTCTCTTTCTGAAACAGAAAAGGGGGCCAGGAAGGGACCAAGGGCCCAGTAAATATTGTAGCTTTATGCCCCCAGTGATCTAACTTCCTGCCAGGGTGCTCCACTTCCTAAGGGCACCCATCCTCAGCTGGAGACCAAGCCTTAGCTTGTGGGCCTCAGGAGAACCTCCAGATTCCAGCCTCAACAGTAAACAACACCGTGCTGTGGAACCCAGAACCCTCCCTTCAGCGCCAACTACCTGTGCTGCTCATAGCTCATCTCCATTCATGTATCTTGTATTTTCTTTAAAGATTTAAAAAAAAAAAAAGTAAGTACAGTAGTGCTTAGCTGGGATTGGTGGTGCACGCCTTTAATCCACAGAGGCAGGCGAATCTGTGAGTTCAAGACCAGCCTAACTACAGATTGAGTCTAGGAGAGCCAGGATTGTTACACTGAGAAAAACCCTGTTTGGAAAAAAACAAACTTATAAGTAAATACTAAATGCTTAGTCGGGCATGATGGCACATGCCTTTAGTTCCAGTCCTCAGAAAGGCCAAGGCCAGACTGGTCTACAACGTGAGTCTAGGACAGCCAGGGCTATTACACAAAGAAACCCTGTCTTGAAAAAAGCCCAAAAAACCCAACAAAATACACACACACACACACACACACACACACACACACACACACACACACACACACACACACACACATACACACACAGGCATGCATTGCTGTTGTTCACCTTGGAGCGTTTCAGCTTCAGAGGCTCCGTGTCTTCAGTTGCCAGGCAGCCAGCACGGGCTACCACCAGCACACAGAGTAGGAACTAGAGTCCTAACTTTATTTTAAAGCCAATTATTACATTTTGGCACAAAGAGACTTAAATGAACAAGAAATGGCTAACCATTTCCTGGACCCTCAGTCCTGTCTGAATATAGAAAGACACCATGGTAAAAAAAGAAATTAAAAGCCGAACAGGCTTTTGCTTGGTGGTATGACATTTCAGATCCCATCTCCTGGGCCTGTCAATGCCTGGATTCTGTCAGACGTAGACTAGCTTAGTAGGTGGACTTTGGGATTTCAAAGCATCTTATTTATATATGTCATTCTGTAAATGTTTTCAGTTCGTGCACAGGGGAGAGCTGGATCGTGTTCCTTTCTAGGAGACCTTTGCCTGCAGGGGGCCAGGAGGCATGTGACCAGAGCCCAAGGGAGTGTGACAAGTGCCATGCGGAGATACGCTTAGAGTGTCCTAGCGGCAGGCATGGTTTATTCAGGCCATCGTGAGTGGAGGACATATATGCTAGGCTGTGTATGGGGTTCCGGCTCACCGAAAACTTGGAAGGGTGGCCCTCAAGCTGGTTTGTTAAGATAACCCTTGAGTCGCGTAAGTCCCACCCACCCCCTTGCCCTTGCGTGGGGGAATGAATCATTTTAGGCCAGAGAGCAAAGATGTAAGAAATAGCATGATATGAATTTGGGGAAATCGGGAGTAGTATCACGGAGCAGGGACGGAAACGGAGAGAGCTCTGTTTATGGAAGGCTGTGGAGACAGTGTAGGAAGGGGCAGAAAACACTTGTGCTATAAAAGATGGTCTTCATTGTTGTCAGTCTCTGAAACTCTTGAAATAAATCCCAGTCCCCTCCTGTACTGCTGCTCTGCTGTTGAGCTGGTTCCAGTAGGTGCAGTGTTTTGTTTCATCTGATCTTCAGAGCACCCCAAACCCTAAAGCAACTCTCTCACAAAAGCTGTCAGTTTACTTCCTGGGAGCATGGCGTAACAAGATTCAGATCCATCCCCAACATCGGAAGAGAGTCAAGGAGGTACCTAAGAAATCTCATCCTGGCCCCTCTGTTGTCTCAGCCAGTCCACATGGAGCAGTACGAGAGCCTGGAAAGGCGCCGTGTCAGGAGTAGCCAGTAGTGTTGTGCCAGGAATGAACGCTAGGAGCCGATATGGATGCAAACACACAAGGGTTTGTTATCTTCAGCTTAAGTGGGGCCCACACTATTACCAGCACAGCAGATCATGTGTGAGCCCCGAGTACAAATAAGAAAGAACTTTTATAGATTGTAGTAAGTGAGAAATCAATAGCCTGGCAAGCATCCTATTGGTTGTCCTTTGAACTAATTGGTATCTGTCCGGTACAAGTCCAGTATCAAACCACAGACAATTAACTTCTAAGGAATAACTTTTTGGGAAACCTGGGGGAATGTCCAGAATTTTAACACTTTCCCGTTTTCCAGCTGAGTGGTTATTCTGTAGCTCCATGCCAAGTATATCTTTATGGGGTTTTCTAAATTCAGAGTTCAAGAGTAGGTCACCCAAATACAGAAATGCAAGTTTTAAGCAAAAAGTCTATCAGTAGTACTTTCTCAGCTCCGACTTCTGAATTCTCTTGAAATAACTCCACATTTCTATAAGTGCTAGGCAGACTCGCTTGCTATCTATCCTGCATAAGGTTAGTAAAGAGATCTGAAAATGATTTGGAAGGAAAAAGCTAAATTTATCTGAAGCACAAAATGGGGTCTACGTGTGCAGACCGTTGGGAAGTCCATGCGTGCAGGATGGAAGCCGGGTTCGCCATTGTCCTTCACAGCCCACCCTTGTCTCCTTTTGTTTTTCTCCACGCGTGGGCCTTTCCTGGAATTGTCCATAGTGGGATTCTAGGAAGATGCCTAAAATAAGTTGTCATCTGTGATATTTTACAGAGTCTTTTCATTCTTCTTCATCTCTCCCAGTACCGCACGGAACGCCATATGCCACTGTCCCTGTCAGGAAGCAAAGGTTTCCCTGGTCTGTGCTTGTTGCCTGTGTTCATGCCACAGAGGAGCTGGGGTCCGGTGCCATCTTTTATTGATAGGACCAGCAAAGGAGAAATCTAATGAAATTATCAAAGCTTTGAATTAATTATGAAGTGGTATAAGAGAGCCAAGCTCTCTGGAGCCAGCGGCCTCATTATCCATTCACTCACATTGCCTCCTCTTCTGGAGCAGAAAGCACTTCAGCTACAGCTTAGCCGAGCTTTGGACTTGAGTCAAACTTCCTAAACTGACGCCCTCTTTTTCTACATTGCGGCTGGGGATGTCCTTAACGATTAGCCGACACTGCTCAGGACTGGCTGGGCATGTGAATAGGTTTTCTCTGCCCCTCTTGCCTTTTGTGTAGTTTTGGTTTTCTCTCTTTTCTCCTTTCTGTCCGTCCTTCCTCCCTCCCTCCCTTCCTTCCTTCCTTCCTTCCTTCCTCTCATTTTCTTTCCTCAAATCAGGTATGCAAGGGTTTCCCCATTTTGAGTAGTGTGAAAAGCCAGCGTGGAACACAGGGACTGACTTAGTGTATAGCCTCCTTCGTGTACTCAAGGATGCTTTGGTAAGCTGAATCAATTGCTTCTTCTTTAATTTGGGGTACCAATTGCACGTTTCCTTGCTTGTTTCGAATCCAGAAATGATCAACGTGACAATAGTTCTGGTCTCAACAGCCCTGTCCTTGGTGCTAAAGTGTGGGACAACAGCTGTCACCCCGTGGTGACAGTCCACGAGAGGAGGGAGCAGTAACTAACGTTTGCCTTACTGCTCTCCCAGCTTAGCAATGCGCAATGTTACGTATAAATCAACCACTGGTTTTTATAGTTCTAGCAGCAAAATCAATAACAACCAGGCTCTGACTTACTGTTGGGGATGGATCTTTTGGACCGTCATCTGTTTTGAAGCATCTCCTGGCGAGCCTTTCCCTACCTGCTTCTGAGACCCATTATTGATGAATTGCTGAGCTGCAGCCATCTATCTTAGTAAACTGTAGGCCACTGGCGATCTTTGAACACAGTGGCTAACTTTACTTTACAGGGTCAGTGTCTGAGGTTTGGAACAGTGGGGAAGAGAGAGCGTGGTAATCTTTGCTCGTCCTGTTCCTGTTTACTTTTGGTGAGTTTGTCTCCCTTTTATTTTCTCTGCAGGCAGCTGCGATATTTAATTCAGCATTTGGAAGTTTTTTGGTGAGTACACACGGTTTAACGCTGCGTGTTTCAATTTTTATGAAGATACTGTTTTGCACAAATGATATAGGAAGAGCTGGATTTCTTTTACTCGTGGTTAAATATCACAGTTTTGGGATCTTTGCGTGTGCCTTTAATTATACCCCAAGGAAAATCAGTAAGTGAAAACAGAGACTGTTCTCTTACAGTATATTTTGGAGGCTTGGGGTTAATAGTCTGTTAATGGATTCAAGGAATCAATTAAAATGCTGTGTGTCTCCTTATAGAGGTTATGCCAATATATTGATCACTTAATGAGCTCTTTTACATGCTTATTATTTTGTGTCATGGGACAGGGGGTTTTGAAAAGGAAACATGGTCCAGCTGGGTCAGGAAGGGGATGCTGACTTACGGTTGAGACATCAGTTATTCTCTGTGTTTCCCTGTCAGAGAAGCTACTTAGGATCTTGGATGTGTCTGAGAAATCTTTGTGGAACAATAACAACAACAACAACAAAAACCTGACATGAGGATATAATTCATGTATAAGTAGCAAGGAAACAAATCTATTTTTTTTTTTAGAGATTGAAATATAAAGTATAATGAAACGATAGAAAAGTTCTTCCACTTGTGCAAGCAGAACTACTGTAATCACCAGGCTGTTGTTTTACCATTTAGACAATTATTTTAAAATAGATTATCACAGTGTTTGATTAGTCTTATGAAAGAATGGAGATAGAAACAGTTTATTATTCAATAATAATGCATTTAACTTCAAATTTGCTAAATCCATGAAAATAAATTGGATTATCTGTCTTTGGTGCAGAACTCATTTACAGACTTACAAATGCCTGGGAATAAAACTAGTGGGATGCAAACTGGCTTATGAGTCTAGGAAAAATACCAGCTATGTGTGCTTAGTAGATTCTGTATGTCACTTGTTTCTATATTGTGTGCGTTAAATGGTAGTTGAAGCTTTCAGACACATTGTTAATCTAGTATCAGTTCCACAAATGCTCCCTAGCTTTACAGGTTTGCCTTCTAGATGGTGCTGACTCTGTGACATACATTGCTGAAGTGTGCTCCGCTCTTACAGTTATTGGATTTTGTGTTTTGTTATTGTTTGGTTTTTTTTGATACCATATTTTTATTTGGCTTGAAGTAAAGTAATAAAGTCTATTTGAAAGTAACCTTTTGGTCAGGCATGGCAGCTATGTCTATAAGCCTAGCCTTTGGGAAGCTGAGGCACTAGGCCTGTCACAAGTTTAATGCCATCTTCAGTTACATAACAAGACCCTGTTACTGTTACACACACACACACACACACACACACACACACACACACAGTTTTCAAGTAGCTCTGGTGAGGACAAGAAATACGAGGTCGCTCCAATAGCCTGTGGATGGGACACACTAAAAAAAGAAAACAGTGTCAAAGGTAAGAATCTCAAGAAACGGTGTTCCTGTGGCTACATGGCGGTCAGCTGGCTGGCGCAGGCAGCGTGCACTCGTGCAGCGGTCCCACTGAGGCATCTCTCCAAGCTCAGCCTTGAACTACAGGCGAGAGTAGAACATGAAGTGGCAGCGTATCCTCTCTTATGTTACGTTTCCTTCCTTCCTTTTCTTTGCACTCGGGGTTGCCTGTGCATGCGTTACCCAGTGTAATAACAGATAATCCTGTTTTCCCTCCTTCTTTAACATAATTACAATAAACTCTGGTTGATGGAGTGCATGGAGGCCTCATCCCAATATGATGTGATGACTTGGTCTCTCAGGGGACAGGACTCATGTCTTTCTGCTGTCCCCTCTGTAGCATGTGGCTTCCTTACTCAGTGTTGGCTCATGAGCCAGGACAGCTGCTGGAGCTGCCGCCCCCCCCCCCTTCACACGCACGCACGCACGCACGCACGCACGCACGCACGCACATACACACACACCGCCCCCTTTCTCTCTCTCTCTCTCTCTCTCTCTCTCTCTCTCTCTCTCTCTCTCTCTCTCTCTCTCTCTCTCTCTCTCGCACGAACGCACACACTCACGGTAGCATTCCTGAACTACCAACACCATCCTTCTACTAATATCTTCTTGCAGAAATTAGCCACACAGTCACACCTCATCAGCAAAATGTAGCAGTTTACCACGATTTCTGTCACTAACGACGAGAATTGTACAAGGCAAGAGCCAGCTTGTACTTTCTGTCATGAGGAATATGCAAAAGTATAGAGGTTTGAAGACCGAACTTGTAGTGGAGTGGTATGAGAAATTGGTCCTTGCGTTGGTATTAGGAGGGAGACTCCTTCTACAGAGGGGAACCTCTGAATCATAAATCAGTCGTAAGAAATGGTGGTGTTATTATTATCATTATTATTATTATTATTTTGGTTTTTTGAGACAGGGTTTCTCTGTATAGCCTGGGTGTCTAAGAACTTGCTCTGTAGACCAGGCTGGCCTTGAACTAACAGAGATCTCCCTTAGGCATGAGCCACCACTGCCTGGCCGGGAGTTTTGTTTTATGACAGAATGTTGTGCTTCTAGGTAGCAGTCACCCCACTGGAAGCAAGATGGGTTTGGCTTCGCTCTTGACTGAGTGTTGCCTGAACCAGGTGCCTCCCTGTCTATACTGTGGGCACGTTGCACCATCTATCTGTAGGACCATGTTGATGGAAAGGATGACTCGGAGAAAACGCTTGTGTGACGTAGTAGGAACAGCTCTGAGTGAAAATTCACACCTGGGTGCTAGGCCAGTCTCTGATTATAGATGTTTTTGGATGTGGCTATTGACATTCACCAAGTGAGGAAATTATCTCTGTCAGGTATTATAAAGAAGCTCTAAGATACACTGAATTGATGGCTCTTCTCTGTTATGAGTGATCATCTGTGTGTGTGTGTGTGTGCACGCGCATATATTATAAGTGACCATTCCTTGTGTGTGTGAGCACTGCATATGTGTATACACACAAAAGAAATAGTCACTCATAGCCAGAGATTATGTATGTTAGTCTGTATGAATTCTCTGTTATGTACTCCATCAGAGAACACATGTTAGAATATTCTATATAAACATTCTAGTATATGCTGAAATCTAACACACATTAGTATTTCAGAATAATTTTGATTACCTGAAACTTTTGAAAGACTTTTATTAGATGAAATTTTAATGAAAGACCTAAGGGTATTTTTTTTATTTAAAATATTTATTTATTTCTTTATTATGTATGTATACAGTTCTGCCAGCATGTATATCTGCATGCCAGAAGAGGACATCAGATCTCATTATAGATGGTTATGAACCATCATATGATTACTGGGAATTGAACTCAGGACTTCTGGAAGAACAGTCAGTGCTTTTAACCTCTGAGCCATTTCTCCAGCCCAACCTAAGGGTATTTTAAGAGTATTTTTGTTGATTTTTCAGCCATCTGGGTATAAAAAATAAAATATGGTATACATTTATAGCTAGTTTAATAAAGTCCCAGGTCTAATTAAAACAGAGTGATTTTAAGAACTAATTGTTATATAAAACTTTTTTTAATGGAGGCATACTGGTAATAACTAATGATAAATGAATTCAATTTACATAAATTTCAGACCAAGAGAGTGTTTTGAAATTGTGCCATAGAGAATTTCTTTAAATTCAGAAGTTAGTGCCGCCTCCTCCTCTGGCTATTTTAGTTGCTCAGCTTATTGTTACTGTGGGACATGGTAAGGGATTTGAGATTTCTTTCTTGATGAGGTTTGAATAGAATTTGGTGGCTCCATGTGCTCTGGATAACTAAAATGACATCTAAATGCATACGCCCATGCACCCCACAGAAGGCATACGCCCATGCACCCTACACAAGGCATACGCCCATGCACCCCACACAGTGCATACGCCCATGCACCCCACACAGTGCATACGCCCATGCACCCCACACAGGGCGTACGCCGATGCACCCCACACAGTGCATACGCCCATGCACCCCACACAAGGCATACGCCCATGCACCCCACACAGGGCGTACGCCCATGCACCCCACACAGGGCGTACGCCCATGCACCCCACACAGGGCGTACGCCCATGCACCCCACACAGGGCGTACGCCCATGCACCCCACACAGGGCGTACGCCCATGCACCCCACACAGGACGTACGCCCATGCACCCCACACAGGGCGTACGCCCATGCACCCCACACAGGGCGTACGCCCATGCACCCCACACAGGGCGTACGCCCATGCACCCCACACAGGGCGTACGCCCATGCACCCCACACAGGGCGTACGCCCATGCACCCCACACAGGGCGTACGCCCATGCACCCCACACAGTGCGTATGCCCATGCACCCCACACAGTGCGTACGCCCATGCACCCCACACAGTGCATACGCCCATGCATCCCATAGTACATACTCCATGCACCCCACAGTGAATATGTTCATACATTGCATATGAAACCTACACATTTCAAAAGCAGTATCTTGCATGTAACCACATCCTTATCAGAAGGAGGTGTGTTTGTTTTCAGATTTTGAAAAAAATTTTTTATTTATTTGTTTGTTTTAATGTGTATGAGTGTTTGCCTGCATGTACATGAGTGCACACATGTGAGCCTGGTGCCCTCAGAGGCCAGAAGAGGGCCTCAGCAAAAACAGTGAAGAATGTCAAATATTAATGAAGGTGAATAATATTTCCTCCCTTCCCCTTTTCTTCCCCTCCCCCAACACTCAGTCTTTCCCTCTCATTCCTCCTCTTCCTCCCCTCTTTCCTCTCCCGCCCTCCTCTCTGCATGGTCCCTGACTTGAACTCCTGATCCTGTCTCCTGAGTCTCCTGAGTGCGGGAGGCCAGACATTTAATTTCTCCTTCTTTTTTCTTTTACCTAAGTCTAGGTTGTATTTAGCTCAGGGATATGGAGGTCATTTTGCTCAGTACTAATGGTGTTGATTTTAACCAATCCAAATTATTTACTTAGAATCTTGGTTTACCCTTCAAAGTTCAGGAATTTTAAATGATGATTTGAGGGCCGAGGAGGTGGCTTAGCTGGCACAGTGCTGGCCACACAAGCTGAGGCTCTGGGGGCTTCTCAACACTCACCCACAAAAGCCAGGTATTGTGCTCTGTGCCTGTAATCCCACCCCAGGATGATGGGCAGAGCAGGGTGCAGCCTTCCCTACGTTTTGAGTTATAGACCAGGGAGAGACCCTGCCTCAACACACAGGGCGGAGTACACAAACAAAACTATACTGTTGACTCATTTAACAATGTCATACGAAAGGCAAAGCTTATGTAAAGGGAATAAAACTTTATTCTAAAGCCAAATATGAGTGGTGATGGCCCGGGAAGACAGACTTAGGGCTCCACGAATTCTGTATTTCAATGTGGAAGTCGTTTCCTGAAGCTTTGGTAGTAACAGAGCAAAGGAACACAGAAAGTCACAAATGAAGACACTTCTTAAACACATTACGTGGTTGGCTGGAGCAAATGGGATTCTCTGCTATCTGATGTCATCTTAGCCCTTTGTAGTGGGGGTGGGGAGCTAGGTTTCTGTACATTCCAAAGGACTTACCTAATTAATTGTCCCAAAGATAGCAACTCTCACACAAGGAGGACAGACAGTAAAGGACTATTAAGAGGGCTAAAGATGGCCTGAGATAATGTGGCTTTGGACCATCTCATTCCAAGCTCACAGTCATTGGTGTCCCTGGCTGGTGAGCCCTGCAGATGGCCAGAGAAGGCTACAGCTCTCACCAAGAGCTTCCTTCACATGAGATAGAAAATTAACAATACAGGAGAAATGGGATGGCAGGGGCCGCCCTCGGTGCAGTTTCCCCTCTTTCAGGCTCCATTACGAGCCTTGCCATGTCAGCATGCTGCTTGTTACATCAGACCCACTTTTAAAATGTGAATTTATCTTAAGCCCAAACTTCGCAGCAACACCATAAATAAAAACTATCTTGTTATGGCCAGAGGTAGCAGATATTAAATCACATGGGAAGAAGCTCCTGGAACTTCGTAGCTAAACTCTAGCTTACAACGGCTGTCCCCTGCCTGCCCTCCTTTTCCAGAAGATGAAATTAGCATCAGTCCCAGGAGGATTTGCCTGTGTGTGAGTCAGCCTGTTCTCTAAGACTCTCCATGTGTCCACTGAGTCTCCAGGATGGAGCTGTTCTGAGGCTTCTCAGCCACTTCATCAGGAGGCGAGTTAGAACCCTTCAGGACAAATGAGGAAAATTCCAGAATCAGGGATTTCAGCCATGAAGCCCATGGCTGTTTCTTTCTCAGACTTTTCTGTACAATGCTTGTCCAGCAGCAGGCAAGTGTGTCAAAGTGCCAGGCACGGTAGGACTACGAAGATGCTACCCTGCATGGGAAGGAGGGCCCTCTTGCAGTTGAATTTGAATTCATTTTAAAAAACAAACTCTTATCTGAATGAATCAGTTAAGTAAATAAAAAACAGCCTTGCTATTTAATAAAAATGTGCAGAATGTTTACCTACTCCATTTTAGCAGCATAAAGCTCTGTGCGGCCTGATGGACTGGTGTAGTAAGTAAATGCATTAGTCACGGTGGCCATTTTTCTTGCAGATTTGTGACGTAGATTTAATTATAGGGATGACCAGCAACTTACAAATCTAATTTTGGTGGAGGTTGAAGCAAATTTTGTTTTTTTATTTTAATAATGATGGATTTTTTTTAAGGCAATGATTTCATTACTATTTAAAGAAATCTACTAGCATAGAACTAGCCAATTGACTAGAGTTATTTTATTACCCTTTAACAAATACCACGTGCTTTCATTTTTATTTTTATTCTTTTTAAAAATGTCATCATTCCCAAATTGAAAAAGCATTTGCTTCAAGATCTTTTTGGGCACTAATAAATAAATATACGTTACTCTACATGTTTATAAAAGGTCCTCCTTAGAAACATGGCCCTCAAAGTTGGTTAAAATCAAGCTCCCCTTTCCTTAATTTGAACCCAAACTGTGAGAACTGCTCAGTGTTCTGGGCTTCGGCTCAGCTGCGCAGCAACTCCTAGTTCTTTTCTTTTTTAAAAAAATATTTATTTATTATGTATATAGTGCACATTAGATCACATTATAGATGGTTGTGAGCCACCATGTGGTTGCTGGGAGTTGAACTCAGGACCTCTGGAAGAGCAGTCAGTGCTGTTAACCTCTGAGCCATCTCTCCAGCCCGGCTCCCAGTTCTTAACAAGCACACGGTTCTCATCTTCTTTCTTCTCTTCCTCTGAAGCAAACATTTACCAAGGTTAATCTATTCTCCCATTGTAAATACCTTTCATTGACTCATTCGTTTGTGCTGTTATTGTTGGCAGAAACTTAATTTACATGTCACATTTACAGAGGTCCTTTGTAGGTAGTAATGTTTGCCCACACTGGCTGGTCAGTTCCAGCTTTGACAAGCACACCCATGCTTGCTGTGCTGCAGTCACGGTGAGGCGACGTCTGTTTGATACGAGGTTCCTCCGGGCCCATTTGTTCTCAGTCCTTCTCCCAGCTCCGCTCCCGACTGCCGTGGAGTGTATCCCCCTCTTTGCCTTTTCCAGGGGGTCCTGTGAATGGCACAGCTTCAAATGCTGTCTTTCAAGCTGAACCTGGCCACCATCCCTTTGTCATTTTCCCTTTTGTGGTTCTTGTCATGTGTCATCAAGCCATTGCTAAGTCACATCGCATTGCTTGTTAAGTGGATATTGATGAGCTTTCGGTTGTGTGGTACTTTGGATATTGAATGACTTCCACAGGGCTTGCTCCCTAGGGTGCTGCTGTTGGGAGGTACTGGGAATCTTAGAAGGATACTGGGGAGCCAGCAGAGACCAAAAAACAATGCTCTACCTTATCACAGACTGGGCCAAAGTAAACCTTTTTTCTTTATAAGGTCTCTGTAAGATATTTTGCTATAGAGCTAGAAAGCTGACAACTTGTTTCTTGTGTTTGCTGATTGTGGACCCAGTTGCTGTATTTGTATATAGACCTCCTATAGGCACATTTTCCTACATCTCACAGGGAGAACTTATGAATGAAGTTGCTGGGTCGTAATGTGTTTTGAATTAGAAGCAGCCTCCAAACGGTTGCGTTGTGGTAGGTTCCCAGAGGAGCGTGTAAGGAGTCCAGGTGTTCTGCACCCTTGCCAGCTCTTGGTTTTAGCAGTTTTTTATTTGTCATTCTTGAAGGCATGTAGTAATATGTCATCAGCTTTCATTTGCCTTTGTTTCCTCACTGGTTAATGGTGATGTGCGTGCTGACTTACCGTCTTAGCCCACTTTGGATTGTGACTGTTCATATTTCTTGCTCATTTAAAAAAGAAATTGAACTCCGCTCCTTTTTTTACTTGGGTGTAGGCCTTTATTTTGGACACAATCATTTATCAGATATTTATTTTAACAGTCAGTTTTGGTTTTAACATTTTTGCTTGCTTGTGGTCCATTTGGAGTTTATGTTTAGAGATATGTTACAGCTAGGACTTGTTACTTTGCTTATGATTGTAAAAGTTAAAATTTTTTAAGTCTGTCCAACTTATCCTATTTTCCTGATAGATTTTCCTCAGTGTCTTTGTATATGAAGTTTTTTCCTATATGGCATCTGACATAAGTTCACATGTATTTTCTTTTACTTTATAGTCTGAATTTTTATGAATTGATAATCATCTGGGGGTCCTATTAATGCAAATAATAGTTTGAAAATACTTCATCTGCTCATGATGACCCTGGGTAAGGAAGCTGGTTTTGACTTGTCATGGCCTCTGCTGGTGTTTCCCACGTAACAGCCTCATCGTGGCATTCTTACATCTACAAAGTGACATATATGTTGTCCCGAGATAGTACTGAGGAGAAACCGACAGTATTCTACAGAAAACGTAAACGTGTAAGCTTGAAAACTATAGGCTTGTGCGTCCATGCCCAGTTTTCTGAGGGGGTTTGGGGTTCAGCAAGCACTCTGCCAGATCAGCTTCACCTTTTGCCCCAAGAGATGGATTCTTAATATTCTAAAAGAAGGAACATATAACTTTTGAGCATCTATTTCTTTTAAATGGGAAATTGGTTCCATTTTCTTTTCTTTTTTACAGTTTTATTCATTTTTTTCTCACATACTACGTCCCGATCTTTTTTTCTCACACATCACAGCCTGACATCAGTTTGCTTTCTCTCCCCTCCTCTCAGTCCACACTCTTCAAACTCTCCATCCGCCCCTCATTGGTCCTCCTTCAGAGGAGGGCAGCCCTCCTCCATCCGCTCCTCCTCCGTCCTCCTCAGAGGAGGACAGCCCTCCCAGGGATGTCAACCAAACATGCCATATCCAGCTGCAGTAAGACTAGGCGCCCCGTCTGGATGTGGTGGCACACGCTTATAATCCCAGCACTCGGGAGGCAGAGGCAGGCGGATCTCTGTGAGTTCGAGGCCAGCCTGTTCCACAAAGTGAGCCCAGGACAGCCAAAGCTACACAGAGATACCCTGTCTTAAAAAAACCAAACCAACCAGCTGACCAAATAAGAGACCTCCCCTTGCGTTAAGGTTGAACTGAGGCCACCCAGTGGGAAGGGTTCCAGAAGCAGGCAGAACAGTCAGAGACAAGCCTGCTCCCACTGTGAGGAGTGCCATGGGACACCAAGCCACGCAATACCCTGTGTGCAGAGGACCTACCCAGGTCAGTCTCGTTCAGGCTCCGTGAGCGTTTCGTCTCTGTGAGTCCCTGTGAGCCCAGGCTAGCTGATGCCCTGCGTTTTCTTGTGGCCCACTGTTCCATTTTCTTAAGATACCTCTCCCTCCCGCCCCAATCTCCTTGTGACATCTGCACTTCTGGGAGCCACCTAAAAAAAGCTGTGCAGGTCCCTGCCCAGTGGCTGCTGAGGTGCACAGATGGAACAAGGCAAAGTTTTCAGTCGTTTCCACCATTAAAATCGTCAATAGGATATAATATGTCTTGCTTATTGAGGAAAAAAAATTGTAGTTGCTACTGTTTCCCCTTTCCCTTTGCTTTCTGGTTCTTAAGTGGAGGAGGGGATGAGCCGGAACACGAGGAACTCAGCGCAAGCTTTGCGTCTTTGACTCACAGGCATTTGCTTCAGAGCTCTGTGAGTCCCGCATCATTAGATACACAAGGAAATTTGAGTCAATTTGAAGTCAGTTATGGAAGTCAAAAATTGACTTTTTAGCTGCAAGAAAGGATTCAAAACTTCCACCTGTGTAAACAAGTAGCTAAGAAAACAGAGTAGAAAACGGGCAGCTTGAGAGAGAGAGAGTAGTTCTTCTTTACGGATTTCCCAAGTATGCTTAGAGAGCGGGGCCAAGGCTCCCAAAGGAGTAACCTCAAAAAAATCACCTTTACAAATCTCTGCCATGTCTACCTTCTCTGTCTGTCTGTCTGCCCCTCCCCTCTCCATTTCTTTCAAGATTTCATCAATTTGGTACCAAAAAAATATACCAGGGAATAATGAAAATCTCAGAGAGCACCGTGCGTCTGTCTTGGTTGTCTTAGGTGTCTAGGTGTCACCGCCCATTCCTCTCTTTCCTTGTCTGTGTGGGAACTGCAGGTGGAGGGGCACATGGCCTAAAGGAATTTCCCTTCTCTATTGGAACGGCAGTTGATTGACACCTCCAAAAACCCGAGAGTTCCTTCCTTCGCTTTGGTGATGGCCTGACGTCACGCACGCATGGAATAATCCAGTTGTGTCCCTGTTTTCTGTGGTCACTGTGAATCGTCCCACAATTTTAGACGACTGAGTGCTTCACTGTTGGGGACCCAGGTAGCACACCCTCTCAGATTTACTGTGGACACGTTTGAAACTCCATCTTAAAGGAATGGTTCCAGCAAGGCCTTACCAGGTAATGCTATGTAGGGTCC
Source organism: Acomys minous (assembly GCF_964271855.1). Taxonomy (NCBI): domain Eukaryota; kingdom Metazoa; phylum Chordata; class Mammalia; order Rodentia; family Muridae; genus Acomys; species Acomys minous. The sequence goes on along the minus strand of NC_140496.1, from coordinate 48,459,949 downwards.
ATTACTCCTATGCTAATTAAGAGAGGACAGAAGACTGCAGGAGACTCATGGACACTGGAGTCCTCACATCCTGTCTTCATGTGGAATGTCATATGGGAAGATATTTGAGTAAGAGGTTCACCTGGCATTAGAGAAAGCAAGAGAGAGGTAATTCCCACGTGTGAGTCCATCGGGCTGTTGGCAATGACTCTGGCAGCCTCTGCAGTAAGGGTATGCTGCCCTTGGAGGCAGACAGCCTGACACTCGAGCGGGGTCTTCTTTCTAGATGGTGCTCAGATAGGTGAACTAAGCAGTCATTTTCACCTGTGTCCTCTGTGTCCACGGCAGATCGCTTTCCCCCTTTTATCGACTCCCGTACCTGACATCTCACTGACACTGAAACCTCTCGAGTGTCTCCCGTGAGCTTGTATGTCTCTGCCATAAGGACATTTCCTGAACTTCTCAATTCAAGAGGCACAGAGACTTTTGGATGCCATATTGCATATCCAACATGATAGGCATAGACCATAACCATTTAAAATTAAGTAATGACAATTGCATGCTGGCGGGGGATAGGGGTAGGGTTGGGGTTGTTGCAGCTGGTTGGTAAAGCACTGGCCTTACAAGCATGGGGACTTGATCCCCAGAACCTGCATTTTAAAAGTAGCCACACGTACTTAGAGCCAGCACTGAAGGGGCAAAGCAAGGAGACCCCGGGGTTTGCTAATAAGCTACCCCAGCAAATCAGTGAGACCCGGGCTGGTGAGAGGCTGTCTTAAAGAAACAAGGTGGATGGCTCCTAAGGAACAGTTCCCAAGTTGACCTCTGGCCTTCACACACACACACGCACACGCACACGCACACGCACACACACACACACACACACACACAAATAATGTAAATTAATTAAAACTAAACACTCAGTCCTTCAGTCAGACTAGCCACATGTGGCTGTTGGCTACTGCCCAGGCCAGTGCAGTCAACACATTGTATCACTGCAGAAAGTTCTAGCGGAGGACACTGAAGAGGGATGCTTATTAGATAAACTATTTTTACAATTGTGTATTTTTAATATAATTTGTTTTACTTGTTATTTTAAAGTTTCACTTACCTATCATCCTTTATTTGTTTATGTGTATGAACAATGTATGCGCTGCCCCATGTGTTTTGTTTGGTTTGCTTTGGTTTTTTATTTTTTGAGCCAGGGTTTCTCTGGACTTGCTTTGTATGATTAGGCTGGCCTTGAACTCACAGAGATTGTTTGCCTCTGCCTCCTGAGTGTTGGAATTACAGGCCTGTGCCACTGCCTCCTGGCCTATGTTTTTATTGTATATTTATGATAGGGTCTTGGGAAGGTGGCAGAATGAGTAAAGTGTTTGCTGTGTAAGTAAGCGTCCACACTAAAAGGACCAGTAGGGCATCCCTAGAACTCCAACTCTGGCAGCGGGTAGAAAAAGGAGGATCTTGGGGAACTCAGTGGCCAGCCATACTAGCTGACATGGTATATAGATTTCAGCTCGGAAGGCTTTGACAAGGAGCAGATCATGCCTAACGTGGTACATTGGAAGACGTGGCCTGGCAGCAGGGTGTCCATTGGTGCATTGGGTGGTGAACGAGTGATCTGCGGGCATTCTGAATCCACAGACACTAACGAACACTGACTAGGGCTTTTTAAGTTGTCTTGCAAAGAACCCCAAGAACAGGAGAAATGACAAAATGCTCCTGTCACTTATCCAGTGATTCACACAGCCGATGTCAACCTGCTGCCTATGTGCTCTGTGCTGTGGCTTTAGACTGTGGGTTGCAAAAGCATGTGGGATTATGTGCCCAAATGTCTAGATTAGGGGAAATTGGCAATAATAAAGATTTCTAAACATGCAACAACCAAAAACCAACTCAAAAGTCAGCATAATAGAGGCTGTTGTGACGGCCCAGCAGATAAAAGCGCTCACTCTGTAAGCCTGGGACCCATGGTAAAAAGAAATGTGTCTTCTGACCTCTTACACATAATACCATAAACACACATAATAATAAGTAAAATAAGACTTAGAAAATAACCAATGTAGTAGTCCATGGTGCTTTTGTTAGCACCAACCAACGCTTTGCACACGGCTTTCCAGCTGCCGTGATTCTGAACACACAACTCGCTCTTTGCACCTTGCCTACCACCACACCACATAGCCCCATGCCAGCAAACACTGCCCAAGCCCCCATGCTCATGGTCAGGGCTATCATCTGCTATGAACTATAGGATTTTTATTGTACATTAAGTTTTCTGTACTTAATTACTAACAGTATTTTAATTATAGAAACTAAATTTTACTATTTTCTTCCTATCATTCCTTAGTATATAATTATTAAATCAGTATCTCTTTGAATTGTGTTGTATTCAAATGTTTGGTTTTAAAATTGCTGTTTGAGTTGTTGACATTTCATTAAAAAAGTCATAAAGTGAATTTTGATTTGGGATTAGAATATAATTTCCAGCCAGCCAATGGTAGCACACATCTTTAATCCTAGCACTCAGGGGGCAGAATCAAGCAAATCTCTGTGACTTCAAGGGCAGCCTGGTCCACAGACTGAGTTCCAGGGCAGCGAAGTCTACACAGAGAAACCCTGATTGATGCAAAAAAGAAAAAAAAAAAAAGGGCGGGGGGGGGGAGAGAGAGAAAAGAATTTCCAGTAATTTCTAAAATGACCATAAACATACCCTGCCATTCTCTACTACATATTTATGCAAAGTGATGGTCTTAGCATTCATGATTATAAAGTCCAAATACAATCAGCTCAAAAAAACATGGAAAATTTAACATCAAGTATTCAGATTTAATTTTTTATGTTAAAATAAGCAGCACATCCATTTTATTAGTATGCAAACTTGATTTTGTTTCTAAGCATAAGTAGAAAAACAGCTTAGGAAGTTCTGCTCTAGGCCTTGGCACAGCAGGAGTCTTCATACTGAGCTTCCTTTTTGTTTGTAAAAATAGAACTTGTTTTTAATGAAATTAAACTTAGGGCCTCTAGTGTGCTATGCAAACGCTGCACTCCTGAGACTCCTGAGCTATATAACCAGTGAAGAAGAGGAAAGGAGGAGGAGGTGGATGAGGAAGGAAGGAAGGAGGGAGAAGAAGAAGAAGAAGAAGAAGAAGAAGAAGAAGAAGAAGAAGAAGAAGAAGAAGAAGAAGAAGAAGAAGAAGAAGAAGAATAATAATCATCATCTTATTAGGTAGCCTTGTTTGGCCTCTAAACAACAATCCTCCTGCCTTATCCTCCCAAATACTGGAGTTGCAAGCACAGGCCACAGGCCCAGCTCAGTTCTGGACTCTAGTCTAGTGAAATGAGGTCACACCCTGAAAGGCTTCCTTAAGCAGTGTTGGAGCCTCTAGAGAACGCTTTCCTAGTTGGCTGCTGCTAGTGCCATCCAGCATATCTTAGAAATGGCGCCACCCCAACCCTCTTACCCACTCCTCAGCAAAATTCTACCATCCAGTGCTAAGCCTCTTTGTGTAGCTGCTGGATATGGCATCTTCTAACCCCTCTGCCTGTTAAGGCAGTTTTTCTGTTGCTGGAAACTTTAAACATGTTAAGAGTAGACACAGTGATATTTCTGGGCCCTGTATATCCCCTTTAAACTTCCGTGCTTGACAGTCTGGCTCACTCCTCTTTCTCCTGTTTCCATCCACGTTGCCTCTCTTGGGGATTATTTTGAAGCAAACTCCTGGGCTCTTATTTCACCACATCCCCAAGAGGTAAAGCATTCCAAGCATCACTGTCATTTCTCCTTACACATCTATACGTGAGGAGTTTCCCTGAAAGCACCTGAAACATTTGATGTTAGAAGTTCCAGGAATGCAAGGAACATAAAAATGGGACCCGTGATGTCACGAACAAAGACAAGAGATGACTATCCGGTTAATACTGGTCGGTGAGGTGCTCTGTGGGGTGGACATGGCTGGTACCCATTTTGCAAGCGTTCTTGGATCTTACAATAGTGTAAAAATGCTTAGACGGGCTGTGAATTCTCCTCCCCTGTGTTTGCTTCCAAACTTCTGACATTCTTTTCTCTGAGACTCTACTGTCTCATCCCTTCAGTATAGTTTGACCTAGAAGTGCACCTTGTAGCTGGGCAGTTGGCCAGCGAACTCCAGTGCTCTCTCCAGCTCCGGCTCCCTAGTGCTGGGATCACAAACACAAGCTGCCGTGTTCCCGTCGTGTGGGTGCTGCGGAGCTGAGCTTGGGTTCTCTTTGTGCATGGCGAATACTGGACCCACTGAGCCTTTCTCCAGGCTGCAACTTCCCCCGTCAGTTTTGTTTGAGTTCATTATGTTAAAAGTTGACTTTCTCTTCTTAAAAGTGATTTTAACCCTTCTGACAGTTCTTAGAAACAAGTACATCTTGAAATGAAATGGATAATTGTAATTCTGTCCAGTTTCAGAGAAGATAATTTTTACAGTAAAAGTTAAAATTCTAACATTGACAAACTTTCATTCCTCACATGAGTATATAAATGAATGCCTGTGTTCCCTCAAATTAAATTAGGACCAAATGCTCAGAAATGAACAATTGTCGCTTAAAAAGGCCCTTTGCACAGTTGTGGGAACAGCGTGAGCTCTTTATGCTTAAGGACAGAGACCCTGTTATCTTTTGTGACTCGTGAGCATCCTCACATTAATGCTAATTTGAGTTATGTATTGTTACTGAGACTAAAAGCTAGGTTCATTTTAAGTGTTAGATTTAAGCCTGCAGCAGTCTTTTACCTCAGAATTATTAGCCCTAAAAATGAAAAATTTGTAGAAAGTGTGTGTGTGTGTGTGCGTGCGTGTGTGTGTCTGTGTGAATATTTATGTGTGTGTGTGAATATTTATGTGTGTCTGTGTGAATATTTGTGTGTGTGTGTGTGTGTGTGTGTGTGTGTGTGTGTGTGTGTGTGAATATGTGTGTGTGTGCCATGTTCATTCCTTGGACTCTTGTTTTCTAACATTCTAGTAATTGCTGGCGATGGGAACTGTGCTGCTAACCGGCCACTGTTGGAGTGTTTGTGATAATTTATGGAGTTGATTATTCCGGCCTCAAGTGGAAGCTTAGGAGGAGGAATAGCACATGGTAAATCTGTGTCACGGTCCCTGGAGCAGCATTGCCGTAGGAGGCTCTGAGTTATGTGGGCCTCACCTCTTCTCCCCCCTAGCCCTCTCTGTGCTCCTCCCTCTCCTCCTCCTCATCCATTCAGATAATGTCTGTTCAGAAATCACAGGTCCCCTGGGAGGAGGGAAGAGAGGCCTGTGATAAGCACACTCGAAGCAAACCTTTCACCTTGCTGTCAAGGTGACAAATGCGTGTCCTTAAGGGAACACTGGAGGTTAAATCACCAGTGTTGCTCTCGCTTTATCTCTTTCTTCCTACTACCAAGCTCTCAGCCAGATTTGTAGCTACAGAATATCAGAAAGTTGGGCGACTCTTAACCTCTCTGTACCTTGTTCAGGGGGATGGTTTTATAAGCTAAAGGCACTAACTAAATTAGGTTTTGGTGCCTACATCATGAGAATTTGATTACAGGCCTTATGTCAGCACATTTTTAGTTTCCATTTCTTCAGAGGGAAAAGACTAAGGAAAGAAATGTTTACATTTTAAGAGACAGTGTTGACAAGTTTAAATCCAGTTGTAAGAAGATGAGCAAATATCTTCTTTCTAACATCACTATGTGCTAGAGGACGCACCATATCACATAAAGTGACCCCAAAACTTGTATTAATCCAAGGATCAGAATAGACATCGATTGATTCGTTCATTCATCTATTTATTTAAGAAAGAGTCTTTCATAGCTCGGCTAGCCTTGAACATAACCAAGGATATCTTTGAGCTTCTGATGCGCCCACCTTTGTACCTCCCTAATGCTTAGACTGTGGGCGTGTGCTGCCATGTCCGGGTAGTGCTGGGGACTCTGACCAGGGCTGTGTGTGTGCTGTGTGAATGTGACAACTGAGCCACACCCCAGCTCCTCTTCATCGCTCTTGCCCATTGTCTGTATAGCAGTTAGTGTAATGATGAAAGATTTATCGTGTCATATTTCTGTCTAAAGTCATTTAATGGATTTTTTTTTTTTTTGAGATAAATGTCGATACCATTTTACAGTTTGCAAAGTTCTGCCTGGCCTATTCCTTGTCCTCCTTCCCACGTTTGCCCCGTGCCACCTTCTTTTTGCCTATGACCTCTGTAATAGTTTCACCAGCTCATTGACTTAGTGAAGGGTCGAGCTGTGTGAGAGAGCATAACAGTAGCATTTGTAGTTTCATAATACAAGATATGTACGGCAGGTGATGTTATCACGGTTCAGCCATCACTATGGAGTGCTTGTGTAAACTAGCTGCTTATGGCATGAGTAGGCGCCTCATCTTTACAACCCAGTGGTCAAGTCTTTGATTGGAAAGTTGTGGGGTGGTGTATGAATATGGGGAAAAATGAAGAAAGAGGATTTGCAGTTGTTTAAAAGTGATAGTTGTGAGTTTCACTTAAGAGCTTTTGAGTAGACACTTGAAGCGGGTGAGAGAGCGAGCCACAGAAATACTGGGAAATCTGGGTTCAGGGAGCAACGAATGGAAAGTTGACAAATTCCATGACAGTTACTTTTCTTATCATTGTGACAAAATGGCTGATATAAAAAAACCGAGGTCAGGGAGAGATTTATTATTGCTCATGGCTTTAGAGAATTCAATATATTGACCTTGCCCTGCCCATTTCAGGCATGTGGTGGGGCAGAAGGCCAAGGCTGTGGAAGTGTGCAGCAGAGACTGTTCCCCGCACGGCTGACAGGACCAGATGCAGCGTCCAAGGTCACGCTAGCGTCCCATGCCCTCCATCCTCACCTTCTATTTCCCACCAGGAAACTCATGCATTGACTAAGTCTGAGCCCTCAGGATCCAGCCCTTTCCAATAGCCAGTCTGTTGTTGGCAGCCTGTCCCGCCCCCCTCCACCCCCTCCACCCCGCCCCCCTCGGCTCCTTCCACATTTAGATCAGAGCAGATACTGGGGGGGGGGGGGGCGGGGAGAGGCAGGGCAGGGAGATGGTAGAAGTGAATTCTAGTAGTGTGTCTTGGTCTGGGAAGGGTGCAGCTTTTCCATGGAGGCCTCGAGGCATGCTTCCACTTTTCCCCTGAGCTCTTCTGTCTCCTCATGGGCTCCAGTGCATGTATCATTTTCCAGACAGGTGCCTTCATTCTCCTGTGTAGACCAGGTCTCTTCTGGGATACTACCCTGCTCTTTCCAGTTCCTTGTTGGAATTTAGTTATCTGAGTAATTGTTTAGTGTCCACGCTACCACCAGGACCTAAGTTCTCTGGGTCCTGATGGAGCCTCCTTAACATCCCAGCATAGTCCCTCAGCATCATCAGCTGAGAAAGCAAATACGTCTGGGTTCTCCACAGGGCTGAGGAAATCTTTTAAACAACTTACCTTTTTTTTAGTATGAATAAAAGTATTTTGGATGGCCGGGCGTGGTGGCGCACGCCTTTAATCCCAGTACTCGGGAGGCAAGGCAGGCGGATCGCTGTGAGTTCAAGGCCAGCCTGGTCTACAAAACGAGTCCAGGACAGCCAAGGCTACACAGAGAGACCCTGTCTCGAAAAACCAAAAAAAAAAAAAAAAGTATTTTAGATGATTGCTCTCGGCTAGTTTTCTGAAATGCCTTACAGTTAATCTTTGCAGCTGACTCCAGTTGCTCTGTACTCGTGGACAGCCCCGTGCATTACCCACACCTTAAGCCCACACCAGTGTGCCGCCCTAGGGCCTGGGGAGTTCAGGCCTCTGCTTTCATCGCGTGGCTCCTGTACTGTGGTGCTTTCTTTTTTTTTTTTTGTTTTTTTGTTTTTTTGTTTTTTTTTGGTTTTTCGAGACAGGGTCTCTCTGTGTAGCCTTGGCTGTCCTGGATTCACTTTGTAGTCCAGGCTGGCCTCGAACTCACAGTGATCCACCTGCCTCTGCCTCCCGAGTGCTGGGATTAAAGGCATGCGCCACCACGCCCGGCCTGTGGTGCTTTCTAGCTGGGCTTTGACATCTCTCCTGCTCTGAGTTAATTGTCTTTTCCTCAGTTGCTACAAACCAGCCTGGGCTGCCCTCTGCCCACACATGGCGACACAAGCAGCCCGAAATGTAATGTGCCCAGCAGAGAGGCCCGCTTCCCTAATCTCCACGGACCTGAAGAGCCCCTTGTTAGAGATGGTGTGAAAGCAATGGTTCAGGGGTGGGGGGTGCTCGCACACCTTGAATTTTCCTCTGTATTTACACAATGCTCCGTGTCTCGCTGATTTTGAGCATCATGAATTGTGGCTCCCGAATCCATACCATTTCAAGCAGGGTATCATGTGTATTCATACTGCAAGTGGCTTGTGGCAGGTACTTCTAGTATACCTGAGAAACAAGCTCAAAGTGTTACATAAACATCCTGCTGATTCTTAATGAAGTTTTCTTAATGATGATTTATATATCCATGGCATCTTACGGGCTTCAGAGAACTTTACAGGTGTCTCCTCAGACAAGAGTGACACCGCTGCTTTCTATTTTCCAACATCCAATGCAGGATAGTATTTGATATGTAAGCTTGCTTTAACAACCTCCAGTTCACCCTGAGCATAAATTACAATCTAATGGGAGCCGGAGCCTAAAGTGAGGCAACAGTGCAAAGTGAAATGCGGAGACTAGGAAGCAGGGAAGGAGACAGATGTGAAATCTGACCCTGTAGTCCTCTGTCCCCTGGTTAGGGACACGAGCCTGACAGACTCATTAATCCCCTGCAGGCCACAATAATACACCATAGGACTTAGAGGAGGTTCATATGTGATTTTGATTATAAGGCGTCTGTAATTGATTAAATTATGTGAGCCCCGTTTTTAAAGGTGAGTGAGGAGATAAATGACACATGTGTTTAAATGACTCGTTTAAAATATCTGGAATTGACACTTTAAAGGACTGGTTGGTTGGTTGCTGTCTGAGGGAATCAGCTTATATAGAAAATATTGTTCTGTGGCACTCCTTGATGGGCAGAGTCTTGTGTATACATATAAAATAAAAATATACCCCAAAGCAAGCTGAGCCTGGTGGGGCACACCTTACAGCTCAGCATTCAGGAGGCAGAAGCTGGTGCGTCTCTGAGCTCAGGGCCACACAGAGAAACCCTGTCTAGAGAAACCAAAACACCATCCCCACTACCACGGCCAACACACACACACACACAAGATAGACTAGTATAAATAGTCCTTCAGTTTCCCTTCTAGTTAAACATGGTTGGGAGTTGAACATTTGCTTGTGTAAGAGATAAATACAGAGCATTTATTCTTTCTTTCTTTCTCTTCCTGTTCCTCTTCCTCCTCCTCCTCTTCTTCTTCTTTTCCGAGATAGGGTTTCTCTGTGTAGCCCTGGCTGTCCTGGACTCACTTTGTAGACCAAGCTGGCCTCAAACTCATAGAAATCTATCTCCCTCTGCCTCCTGAGTGCTGGGATTAAAGGTGTGTGCCACCACTGCCTGGGCTCTGAGTGTTCCTTGTGTGCCATGGAATTCAGGTAAACATGGGGGATAGAGTGGTGAGCAGCCAGATACAGGGTAGTCAGACAATGGATAAAATCACTGCATTAATAGTGAGATTCTCTGAAGGAAAGACACTCAATGATGGCAGGCTAGAAAGAGCTCAGTGTTCTTCTGCGTCTTCTCTCCTCCCTTCAGGCAGCTTCTGTGTGGGAAAGCGTCAGCCTTAGCTACTCCCCATGAAGCTGCGGCACAGGGTGAGTCACGTGGACTGTTGACAGTAGACTGACTGGTCCAGATTCGGTTAAGTGTGTTGATTTTCTTCAAAGTTTAGCTCCAGTCATATTACATAGGCTAAGCTGAAAAAAGCTACCATGTTAATAAAGTAGTAGTAACAACAACAACAACTTATAAAGGATAATTGTGCATTTTACAAATCATATTCATTTTTTCAGTTGTTCGCCATCTGGCGGGTGGCCTGGCTTTAGTGTCTGGCTGCTTGGTCCAGGTGCTGTTGCTTCCAGGCAGGAATGACGGATTCCAGGTCAAAAGTCCAGTTCCTCTCTCAGGGGCAGTTTAGAGCGCTTAGGGAGGCCTGCGCACTAGGCAAGATTCCCTGTGTCACACGGACCGGGCGATGGAAATGAGTTTTCCATCGGGTGGTATAGTTAGCTCTTGTAGAAGAGCTATCAGATGGCAGTGGAAACCTCACAAGCCTGTGATGCTGCCAAGAATGCAGCTGGAGGGCTGGGTGTGGTGGCGCAGGCCTTTAATCCCAGCACTTGGGAGACAGAGGCAGGTGCATCTCTGGAGTTCAAGCTAGCCAGGTCTACAAAGCTAGTCCAGGACAGACAGGACTATAAGAGAAACCCTGTCTGGGAGGGGGGGGGGGGGAGTGCTTTACTGGTGGTCAGCACTGAGCTAGTGGAAGGAATGGAGTGGGCGTCAGCGGCTGCCAAGGGCAGCTCCGTCATCACCGCCTGACCACCGACAGTCAAGCCCTGGGCGTCCAGTGTCAATTCTCCAGGGAGGGGAGCCCTCCCTTCCGCAGAATAAATGGAGGCTCAGTTGGTCATGGTGGAGGGATGGCTCAAGCACGAGAGAGAGCAAGCCAACCTGTATTTGTGAATCAGGGATTTATAAACCTCAAGCAGTAAGGAGAGGTTTGAGGGGGAAAGTGTCTGATTCGCTGGGGCTAGAGGTGTCAAGGCACTTGAATTACATGCACTGGTCCAGCGCCTTATTTACATGCAGTAGCACTGGGTCCTATTTCGAGAAGGAGAACACAGTACTTAATTATCCTATGGGTGGGGGAAGAACTCCCAGGTGTGATTAAAGGTCATTTGCTGAAGGCTAGGATCTCCTTAGCGTAGGGTGGGGTATTTCCAGAAATCTCCAGGTGCTTGCCGAGCAGGTTCTGTCTGGAAAGGGTCAGGCCTGCAATCTTCCCTGAGGTCTATGTGACTCCTTAGGGGATCTGGGATTTCCCCAGGACAGGCAAAGAGAAACCCCTGCTGAGAAAGGGAGTCTGTCACTATGGGCTAAGCTCAGTTGGCTCTCTGTAAAGAGCTGGGTTCCACATTGCATTTACTTCCTTTTGTTTTGTTGGCACTGAAACAAGTTCTCAGTGCAAAAGAAGTGGACATTTTTGTTATAAAAAATTGATACTTTATATATTTATGTATATAGACTATAAAGTGTGACCATTTATAAATCATATGCTTTAAAAGTACCTTGATAAGATAAAGCAAAATACTTTGTAGAAGATCACCCTGTCTCTTCTAGACAAGGTAACTGTATTCTATAATGTAATCTTTTTTTAAAGCTGTTTTTTAAAATTTTTAAGTATTTATTTATTTATTATACATACAGTATTCTGCCTGCATGTACTGCATGCCAGAAGAGGGCACCAGATCTCATTGTGGATGGTTGTGAGCCACCATGTGGTTGCTGGGTATTGAACTCATGACCTCTGGAAGAGCAGTCAGTGCTCTTAACCGCTGAGCCATGTCCCCGGCCCATATAATGTAATCTTTTTGTTAGCTGGATGGAATGGACATAAGAGATGCCTACAGAAGAACATCGTCCTCCAGCTCATAAGGCAGGTGTTAGAAATGTAGACGAAGTGCCCTGACTAAAGGCGACACAAATTCCAAGTGAAAATGCTCCTGGTCTGCAGCCGTGCTCTGCACACACAAAGTTCCAGGCGGCTGAATTACTCATTTTATTGTGTGAACTAGTTGAGGAGTCAGGGAAAAGGCGCCATTTACACTTAAACTGTTGCTTTCCTTCCCCCCTTTATCTTCACTTGACAAGCAAAATGAGCTTCATTTTACAAGTTATATTCCAGCAAGACAATGATGTGCCCTCCCTCTCCCCACACACAGTGTAGAAACTGATAACAATATAAGCCAATCACATTCTTCTTCTTCCTCCTCACTTTGTTTTTTAAATAATAGTCACTAAAGATAAAACCAGGAAACAACACTGAGGTCATTGTTTGTGCCAGCTTCACCCTGACGCACCTGTGCGAAGTTTAGAAAGTGTCTTTAAATAAACCTTTCTTCTCCTTTATCCATCCCCGAGTTCTGCTATGAAAACAGTTAGCACACAATTTTAAGACAGAGCAGGCTTTCTGAGGGAACCCGTATGATTCATTTTGCATCTTGTCCCTTTGGTGCCTGGGCTTTGGTTGTGTGCCAGGCACCATGCAAACACACAGAAGATGGCTGCAGCACAGCGCCTGCTGCTGCTGGAGAGCTCAGCCTTTCTGAGGTTCCAGAGAGGCTGGACACATTCCAGGGAGAAAACACAAGTACTTAGCCCTTGTGTTTAGTTTAGAGATGAAGAAAAGCTACAGATGCCATAACACCTTTGAAAGTATTTTTTTGCTTATTTGTTTTGGTTTTTTTCATATAGAGTTTCTCTGTGTAGCCTTGACTGTCCTGAACTCACTTTGTGGACCAGGCTGGCCTCGAACTCACAGCAATCCACTGCCTCTGCCTCCTGAGTGCTGGGATTAAAGGCAAGCGCCACCATGCCCGGCCAAAAATATTTTTAAAAAATATTTAATTATTATTATACAGTGCTCTATCTGCCTTCATGTATACCTGCTTGCCAGAACAGGGCATCAGATGACATTATAGGTGGTTGTGAGCCACCATGTGTTTGCTGGGAATTGAACTCAAGAACTATGGAAGAGCAATCAGTGCTCTTAACCTCCGAGTCATCTCCCCAGCCCCCAGAAATATTTTTTTGATGTTGAGATTCAAAGGTATATTTGAACTACTCAAGTTTTGACTCGTTCTCTACAAATGTGCAGACTTAGGGGCCCAAGGATTAAGAGTTTAAGGGGCTGACGTCTTGGGTGAGACTCTGATTCCCACCCTTGATAAACAGCACAGCTGTGGACAACCTTCTCAGCGTCTCCTGGTGCAGATCCTGTCCATAGGTGAGCGGAGCCGTGTTGCCCGTCCCTAGAGAGTGTTGGGAGGTTAAATATGAAATTGGGCAGGCATGTAGGAACTCTATGTCTGCTTCCCTTTCATTCCAGAAACCCCTGCTTCTGCTCTACCTGCGTTTTAATCTTATGGGATGATTCCGGAAGCTTTAGAATTCCATTTGCGGATTGGCACAGGTTTCATTTGGCCTGGTAGTTGGAAATTTGGGAAAAGGTTTTTAGGTATGCTGCCTTTAATTGGCACTCTGATGCGGGAGGAAAACATTAGGTTTAGGATCAGAATATCATGGTCATTTAAAAAAAAGAGTTATTTATTTATTATTATGTATACGGTGCTCTGCCTGCATGTACACCTGTAGGCCAGAAGAGGGCATCAGATCACATTACAGATGGTTGTGAACCACTATGTGGTTGCTGGGAATTGAACTCAGGACTCTTGGAAGAGCAGGAGGCACTCTTAACTGCTGAACCATCTCTCCACCCCCTCATGGTCATTTCTTGACACTACACTAACTTCAGGACTATACACAGGTCATATTAAATGCTGGGCCTTGTTGGCTCATCTGTGATGTGAGCCGCGTTACAGTATGTCACCCAGCCAGCCTTGCTGGGTTACTGTGAGAAGCAGATGAAATCTCTATGTGAGATACTCCATAACTACCAGAGAAATTTAAAGGTGAGTGACTTGTCATTCTCAGATGCGCCATGTGTACCCTGCTCCCACTGGAAGGCTCAGGGTAGCATGTTAGATTAACACAGCAATGGCTATCTCTTCCTCTGAGCCCCTACTAATAGATAAATGATTTGGTGTCTAGCTCTAGGATAAAGCTGGTCCCACTGTGAGGTCTCAGACACTCGTAAAGAGCTCCTGCAAACCCTCCTGGGACAGTTGCTCTGTCTCTCAGCTTCTTGGCTGTTATTAGAGTGTCAGTTAATATAGCATAGCATAACTGTTTAGCAGTTAGTTCACACGTGTGGTATTTGTGCCACTTTAAAGGAATTAGTTAAAGAAAGTTTACCTTTTAACTCAGTTTTACAAATTCTAATAATTGCTTGTAGTTATGTAACAAACACAGTGGTCAACACGTGGAACATTCCAGCACCTTCACAGCTTCTTCATGCTCAGAGTCTCCTCTCCCACCAGCCCCTCTCACTGGTCCTCTTTCTGCCCTTCAGTTTTGACCTTTCTGGAACTGGGTCATATATAAGGTAGGTTTTTCGGTTGAACGAATGACCCGTGTTTTTAATATGCTTTTTGTTTTCATTGTTTCAGATTTTAAGGTTGCTTTGTTTTTACATTACATATTTCTTGGGAAGGGGCGTGGCAAATATGTGGAGGTCACAGGATAGCTTGCAGGAATTGGTTCTCACCTCACCAGGTGCTTGTGGAAATCCAGCTCAGGTCCTCGGGCGGTTGGCAACCCCTTTGACTGCCAAGCTAGCTGGCTGGCTTCAGTTCAGGGTTTTGAGTCAAACCTTCCCTGTGTGGCCTGGGCTAGCCTCTAACTCATCTTACAACCTCTGCCTTCCAAGTCCTGAGGTGACAGCTGTATGCGCCATAACACATGGTTTTAGTGTACCATTTACCCTCACGTTTCTCTCCCCCTCTGTCTTTCTCTCTCTGTGTCTCTGTCTCTGTGTCTCTCTGTCTGTCTGTCTGTCTGTCTGTCTGTCTCTGTCTCTGTCTCTGTCTCTGTCTCTGTCTCTGTCTCTGTCTCTCTCTCTCTCTCTCTCTCTCTCTCTCTCTCTCTGTGTGTGTGTGTGTGTGTGTGTGTGTGTGTGTGTGTGCACGAGTGCTAGAGTGAATATGTGGAGGTCAGAAGACAACTGGCAGGAACTGGTCCTCTCCGCCTGGTTGGTTCTGGGGACTGAACTTGGCGCCTTCCCCCACTGAGCGTCTCATCAATACTTCAGGTGCCATTTTAAACAGCGTTCTTTGTGTTTGAACGTAAATGCTTTCCTGTCTCTAAAAGATTTTTCTGTATAAAAGTAGAGGAATTGTCAAAAGTTTATTTTTGGAGCATGCTTTTCTTTCATTGAGAAATACTAGTTTACTCCAGTGGTTCTTAGCCTTCCTAATGCTACAACCCTTTAATTCAGTTCCTCATGTTATGGTGTCCCCCCCCCCCCCACACACATAAAGTTATTTTTGTTGCTAGTTAACGGTA
The DNA here is from genome assembly GCF_964271855.1 of Acomys minous. Taxonomy (NCBI): domain Eukaryota; kingdom Metazoa; phylum Chordata; class Mammalia; order Rodentia; family Muridae; genus Acomys; species Acomys minous. The sequence goes on along the minus strand of NC_140496.1, from coordinate 48,444,831 downwards.
GCAATAAACTGTAATGTCACTACCATTATAATATCAATGTCTAATATGCTACCCCAAAGGGGTCATGGCCCATAGGTTGAGAACCATTGGTTTATTGGTTAATTTGCTTTCTTATTTGTTGGCCTTTTGAGACGTTTTGCTGGAATTACAGGTGTGTCCACCACGGAGGACTCCATGGCTACAGTACCCGAGAGTGCCCAACATTCCAGAATCATGCCTGTACACGATCATTAAGATTCCCTTTCTCTGTGTGTCCTATACACCAGAAGTGGTTGAATTACCATTTAAAATACATGTTTTATGTATTAGCTTAAAATTTGAATTGCAAAAGTAGGAAAGAGTCTATATGAAAATGCCTTTATTCCCAATCTTTTAGCTCAGAGCTTTTGTCTTTTGCTAATAATAATTAGATCCTTTAAGGATTTATGAATGGGCCTGGAATTTCCACACACATGCCTTCGTTGCTGCAATAACATACTGAACATGGTGCCTTATGTTCTAAAATAAAGAGTACAATAGAAATTAATGCCACCAACCTGGGTGTCACTCCAATAAGGCTCAAAGTGGTGGTGGTATTAGTGGATCAAAGCACTGTGTCCTCTATATGATGCTTCTGTGGGGGAAGGAAAAAAACAAAAGACAAACAAACAAAACAAAACCAAAGACTTAAGATCTCCCATACAAAGATGGGTGTGGGGGCCCATGCTTTTAATCCCAGCACTCAGGAGGCAGAGGCAGGCAGATCGCTGTGAGTTTGAGGCCAGCCTGGCCTACAATGGGAGTCCAGGACAGCCAGGGGTATACAGGGAAACCCTGCCTCAAAAAACCTAAAAACAAACAAACAAATAACAAGAGTGTCCATTCATCTGCTTTGGGGGAAATACTCATATTTTTTCTCTCCCATAAGAAGATGGCAAATAGAAAGATGATGGTCTTGGTTTTCATATTGAGTAACAAAGTCCTGTCTTTTTCATCTCTTTGCTCTGCTGTAGTCAACTGTTGCTCTCTTATTCTCATGCGTGGTGACTTCATGGTAGCAAATGTGGCTGCTGTGTCTTTAAGCAGCGCATCACTATTTACCACCAAGTATGGAGACAAGGCTTCACCAGTCAGACTGTAAGCCTTGCCGCTCTGAAAGGAAGGGCTTCCCCTACAGAAGTGTTAGAGCCTGTTCTGGCTCCCGCAGGGGGAGGTTTTCCTCTGAATGTTCTGGCTCTGCTCTGAGAGGCATCCTGGCATCGGGAGCCAAGGACCACCCCAAAGTCACAGCACACAACAAACCTCACACAAGAGATGTATTGAGAGGGAAAACTGGAGGGTGTGGCTGCCTCTGCTCAGGTGTGAAGCAGCAAGGAAGTGAGCAGGGGGTGGGGCTTAGATAGGATTCCTGGGGGGGGGGGGTTGGGTGGGGTGGGGAGTGGCTTTCCAGGGTAGAGATTTTTGTTTTGTTTTGTTTTGTTTTTCGAGACAGGGTCTCTCTGTGTTAGCCTTGGCTGTCCTGGACTCACTTTGTAGACCAGGCTGGCCTCGAACTCACAGCGATCCACCTGCCTCTGCCTCCCGAGTGCTGGGATTAAAGGTGTGCGCCACCACGCCCGGCCCAGGGTAGAGATTTCTAGGGTGAGGATCTGTGGGAATTCAGTTCCTGAGCATGGGCATTGGTGGGCTTTAGAGTGGTTTCTGTGACAAGCTCAGGGATTGGTAAGTTTTCCTGTTCAGGGATTGGTAAGTTTTCCTGTTCAGGGATTGGTGGGTTTTCTTCTCCCTTTCATTCTGCACAAACAGCACTCTAGAAGGCTCTCAGAGGCCTTCCTAGTGTTAGGTAAGAGTTGAATCCAAGGGTCATTGTTGCCAAAGGAAAGGAAGGGGGAAGTTGGGTGTCTGCTGCCTTGATGATGGTGGTGGGTGTCACAGGTGATTGCATGTGTCCAAACCCATCAACTTTTACACATTAAATATGTGACATTCTTTGAGTATCAATTACACCTCCACCAATATATATATACCCTCCCCCCAAGTAGTGAAACTGTACTGGAAAGAGGATTGGAGCTAAAATGTCTATGCCATATTCAGTTTTAGTGATAGTTTCGTGCTTGCATGCCCTGGGTTTTCCTGATCAGATTTGCAGGGAAAATAGTAGGTGGAAAGGGACTATCATCAACGATTATGCGGGGTAGGTATGAGAGACCCGAATAGCACAGCAAAGGCATGAAGGGCAGTCCTAGGAAATGGCCCCGCGCAATGTCTGCAGTTTGTAAATCAAGTTCTCTGGCAGCTCACTAGAGTAATCAACAGGACACCCACTGGGTGCTGTCCATGGCAAAGAGGGGCCCACAGCTTCAAGGGGCCTGCCTGCTTTCCCCTGAAAGCTGCCAGTGAAGAGCTTGTGGATCAGAACACGGCACTTCAGCCTTCCGTGGACCACAGTAAGCAGATGCAGGGCCTAAGGTAGAAGTGGGAGATTCGCTCACATAGTAGGTATTGACAGGAGTCTGTAAGGCAAATTCTTAAAGCAAAAGAAAACCTCTAGCTTAGATGCTTCAAATCCCAGTAAGTACTGAAACTCTTATTCAGAATTTATTCTGTAAATCTATGTGCGTGACTTAATTACTGATTTCTTAGCTTCCTCTACCTAGTGTTCAAAGATTAAAGGTTGAGGGATTATTGAATGCTGACTACTTGACTCAAAGTGGTCTTCTAGTTCTGCTGAACTGTTTGCGGCACAGCAGTCGCCAGTGTTTCCGTGACGTGGCTGTTTGTTTCCTCAAGAACCTCCTTTACTCTAAGAGGTGCCTTGAAATATGTACATGCATGGCACGGTAGCTTTGGGGGAAAAGACACACTTTTCTTCCCCAAATTTATTTGTCTCCAGATTCACAAGTTTAGGTATCTTCTTGAAGAATGTAAAATACATGAACAAAATTCTGCATTGTTTCAGAAGTGACACTGACAAGGAGCCACGCAGCTCTTTCTTCTCCCTCTGGGTTGCATAGAGTTAAGAACAAATTAGTGAAGATGATGAACTAATTGCTCATAACTTGAATATATAAGATTTGGAGCATTTGTCTAATTAGAAGCAGAACAAAATTGCATATGATAGGTAGATAAGAAGATACAGACAGATTAAAAAGAATTCTTCTTCTCTGTTTTCTTCCCCCTCAAATAATCCTTAATTCTTCATTGTCTTCAAGTTACTTCTGTCCTTGAGAAATGTGTGTTTGAATAACCCCCCCCCCCCAACACACACACCATGGATGAAACTGACAGCATTTTCCTCATTTGTTTTCTGTCTGTAATCTAACTCTCCAATCTCACTGAAGCCTTTTTCACCATTGCTCTGGCTCTTAGTTATGGCATCACGCAAAGAACAGGTGCCCTCAGTAAAGGTCATTCTTCGGTTACCAGTTCATTTTAGAATGATCAGAGGAACGGGAGCAAGGGAGGGGGAATGGACAGACGAGGACACAGAGAACGGTCAGGACTCCTTGGCATCACCAGGTGTGGTGGTGTGCCTGTTACCACAGCACTAGGAGGCAGAGGCAGGAGTTTGAAGCTATCCTGGGCAGCGTTGTAAAACCCTGTCTCAAAGAAAGACGGAGAGAGAGGGAAGTCTCTCAGATCATGAATAACATAAGATGAATGCAGACCCAGACAATGGATCTAGAAAGAGGAAGTGGTATTCTGAAAATCTGAAAAGGTTAGAAATAAAGTCTCTACATAGAAACAGAAAACTAACATCAGGCAGGGAGGCTTACTGCAGAGGCAAGATGCAGCTTCAGGCAGACGATTGTTAATGAGTGATGCTGTGCTGACCACACTTCCTTACTTTCCAGCATTTCTGTAAGGTGCTGTCTAGTAGCAGGAGTTTTCACAGGTTAGATAAGATAGATATGACCCAAAAGACGATCCCAGGCTGCTTTCTGTGAAACACGGAGAGAAAACTGTCAATAACCTAACCTTCTGCAGAGTGCCCCATGGCCTCCCATTTATCGTTAAAGTGATGGCTCTGTCAGTGCATCCTCTACCAAGCAATTACGGGCCTCAAATTAATTCAGTAAAGAAGAAACATGAATGAAGGTGATTTTTTATCTTTAATACACAAACAAGTCTTAAGATTAAGAAGAAATAAAGACACCTGGGTGTGATGGCGCACACTTGTCATCCCAGCACTCTGGGAGGCAGAGGCAGGTGGATCCCTGTGAGTTCAAGGCCAGCCTTGTCTACAAAGTGAGTGAGTCCAGGACAGCCTAGGCTACGCAGAGAAACCCTATCTTGAAGAAGAAGAAGAGGAAGAAGAAGAAGAAGAGGAGGAGGAAGAAGAAGAGGAAGAGGAAGAAGAAGAGGGAGGAGGAGGAGGAGGAAGAGGAAGAGGAAAAGAAGGAACAAATAAATACCTATTCCCATAGAAAAATGTCAGATGTTTCAAGTTGATTATTTGCAGGAAAATGACCATGGGCAAGTAGAAAACCTATAACAAATGTCCATAGAAGTCAGTAACTACGTTTCCATCTTTGGGATTCTAAAGCTCAGATTCACAAGACCCATAGACAATGAATAGATGTAGAAATATTGGGTGCGCAGTCTTTAGTTATGAATTGAGTGTAAAATATCCCCCACAGGCCTCTGTTTTGAAAGTTTGGCTTCAGAGCAGATGTTGGCATTACTTGAAGACTTTTAGGCATTGATCTGGCCGCTGGGGTAGGCCTTTGGAGGTCAGTGTGCATCCCCAGGCTGGGTCTGTCTCACTGTTCCCTTCATATGAGGGTCGAGCCAACCCTGATGCTAAGAGTGGAGTTGTACTGGTAGCCATGCTTTCCCTGCAGGGTGAATGTGATGCTGTAGCCAGTGTGGACTTCTGCACTCAAGTTGTCTATGCTGGGCATTTTCACCACAGGCATAAGTTAATTACATAGAAAATTGGTACCAAGAAATAGAGTTATTGCTGTGATGAACCTAAACATTAAGGTTATAGGTTTTTGCAGCTATCTTACAGATTGTGGAAAAATTGGAGCTACAAGCTAAAGTAGACTTATAGTGTTGTGAGCTGAGAATAACGGGCCATTCTAGTGAGATTTCAGAGGACCAGGGTGTCACCAGTAATGCAGGCGGTGAAGGCCTGGTTCAGAAGGTTCCGCCTGCTTCTGCCTCCCAAGTGCTGAGATTAAAGATGTGTGCCACCACACCATGCCTATTTTTTGCTTTTTTGTTGTTGTTGTTGTTTTTAAATCTGTCAACACCTGCGATTCTTGTTTTCCATCCCTTGCATGTGTTTCTCCTGGTGCCAGGAAACCAGATGGGCCATGAACCGACCATGCTTCCGTCTGACCTGTCCTGCCCCCACCCCTACCCCTAGCCCCACCCCCACCCCCAGCTACTTACTGCACAACCTGAAGCAGCCGTCCTGCTCCTCACTTTTGATGCCACCACCGGTTGCTGTTATTAACATGTCCCCTGGCACTCTCCTCTACAACACTTGTCCTTGCTCCAGGCAGGATCCCCGTGACCTCCACTTTCTTGGGGCCCCTGGTGGTTTTCGGTCACTTCTGTCTGAAACCCTTGGTGGTCCTAAGCCTTATCGATCCCTCACCCCTTGCAGCTTGTTTCCCTCCTCATTTCCATGAGCCCTTGGGGACCCCATCTGTGTCTCCCGCGGCTCCTCAGCTTTCTTCGTGAGCTCTCTGCTCTGTGCGACACCTCTGCATGCCAGAACATCCCTGTGCTTGCTTGTGATCTTGGCTCCTTTCCTGTAGCTGGTATTGCTCTCGGCCTTTTGTGAACTATCACATGCTTCTGCTACGCGTTGGCATCTTTAGCTCTGGCTCTTCCCCTACATGGCAGACTTGAATATCAGAATGCCCCTTTAGTTATCACTGCCATATTAAATTAACATTTCAAGCTTGCCATATGCAAAGTAGAGATGTTGATTTCCCCTCTCTCGGTTTCTCCTTTGTGTGTCTTTTTTCAACTGATGGCTCTACCATATCTGGATTTGAGAGTGCTGCTTGGTTGCTTCTTTTCCTCCCCCTCCCCCCAACCCCCTCCCCCGTGCCCCCACATGTACTCCACCAGGTCATCTGTTGGGCACCTTCATTGAGTTGATCATCTCTTCATCTCCGTTCACAGTCAGTGTCCAAATCAAAGATGCCTTTAACTCTAGCTTGTTGGCGTCAGTTCCATTCTCTGAAACAGCCGCCCTGCTTCTATACTGATCTCCTAAAATCCTGACTCAGCACACAGGCCAATCTCTGCAGAATTTAACCCTTATAGGGTACGGTGAGACTCTCAACTCTCTTCCAGTTTTTAAACTTACATTGTCTTTGTTGTTGTTGCCCTCAGGCTAGTATCTAGATTCTTGATAGCAACCAGCAGCGAGCGCCCTGTTGTCTCCCTGCCTCCCTCTGGCTGCGTCACACCACGTCTCCCACCCCAACACACAGCCACACAGGCCTGTTGTTTCCTCAAAGCTTCTCCACTGCGATGTTGCCTCGGTCTGGCTCAGTTTCTTTAGATCTTCATGAGTTTGTCTTCTCTTTGTCAGTCAGATGTCAGTTCCTGTGTTAGCTTCTCGGCAGCTAGTACATTCTGCCACCTCTGCCTGCCTTCATGTCTTGTCACAATCAAAAGGTGTCTTGTAGCTGGGCGTGGTCACACACACACCTATAATGTCAGCACTCAGTGAGGCAGAGGCCAGCAGACCTCTGTGAGTTCGAGTCCAGCCTGGTCTACAAAGCGAGTCCAGGATAGCCAGGGCTACACAGAGAAACACTCACTGTCTTGAAAACCAAAATCAAAAAGGTGTCTTGTGCATCCCACCATACTCTGTCAGTGTCTGAGAGGGTAGGGCCCTTGTGTGGCACTTCCTCTCCCATATCCTTGCTACGTACACTGAGTGTACAGCCTATTGTACCCTAAATATCTGTAGAGCAAATGAGGCATTTTCCAGGGTTCAGCTAGAATAGCTTTCTGGGGTTGGGAGGCTTCCCAGGTGTTTTTCCTTTGGCTACATGGCTTTTTTATGTCTCCCTCTCTCTCTCTCTTTTTTTCCCTCTCTTTCTCCTTCTTCAAGATACTTGTCTATTGTCTCCATCTTTAAACCTCATCTCATCTTCTATATCTTTGATATCACCACAGTTTCTTCTCTGAACTCTAATGATGGCAGCATGCTTTGGTCCATAGCCTGTTTCCCATTACAACAAATTAGCGGGCATCCTGATCACCAGTCCAGTGCTTGTCTCTTTTTCTTACAACAGCCGCCCCGCTGTTGGTAGAAGGCAGATCTACTCTAGCATCCTCTTTGGTGTTTCTGGCTGTCACGATCTTGGGTTTTTTTTTTTTTCTGACTTCTTTTGTGGTAAAGAGTCTCTTTGATACTTCTTTAGTATCTTAAACCACAAGAAAAAAAAACTCAACAAAATATTTTAACTGTAATGGATTTCTTGTATTTGGCACCTCCGTGTGTGTGTGTTTGTGTGTTCACCTACACAGGTGTCTGTAACAGGTGCCCACTCTCTAAGTGCACTTTGTTCTGTCCTGATTTCTATTTCATTGTCACAGTAAGCGTCAACTTGTAGGAAATAGACTCATGACAAGAGACTTAGGCATTTTTCATTATGCAGTAGAATCTTCTCCTCACTTCCCCCACCAGCATTGACTGTCTACGTGTACATGTACGTGTCCACATATTTTCAGGAATTTCAGGGTAATCTTAAGAAGTTTGTGTTCTGGTCAGGTCACATTGCAGAAAATCCGATGCTGTGTCAAGAACTTTCCTTGTTATTGTTTTGTCTGGTTTTTCCTTCAGTTTAGTTCCCTCCCTGGAGAGTGTGTCTTCTGCCCCTGCTTTAAGGACACCAGGCTTGCTCACTGTAATGTGATTGTGTTGGCTCTGTTTCTTAACAATTAAACTTTATTATACAACCCAGCTAGCTTCCACAAGAGGGGAAAAAAGGTTAAAGGGAAAAAAGAATGAACGTTCTGGTATCCGTTCCATGGGACGGGTCCCTAGGTGTCTTTGGTCTGCACGCTGGTCCTGCCTGTTCACTGATCCTCTTCCCGATCCACTTGCTCTCAAGCCCTGTCTGACCCTGCTGCTCCTCTCTGTCCTCTCCGTCTGCCTGTCTGTCATGTGCAAGGGGCGGTCTCCCTCTCCCATTGAGGGTCGATTAAAAACACAATAGTCCAGGTGGACTCCCCAGGTCCACTTCCTGAATTCCAGGCCCAGTATCCGTGGTGTGTCCAAGGGCAAAGCCCTCCAAGACTGCTTTTGTTGGACTCTCACGCCCAACTCGGGAAAGGGGGGTCGCCATGAGAGACCACTCGAGGCACAACACACTGATGCAAAAGCAAAGGTTTATTGTTATTGCTGACGCGTCAGGGTCCCTCAGCCCTCGGGAGGTGAAGGACCCCGAGTAGCTGTTACAGACTAGTTTTTAAGGGTAAAAACTGCAAAGCACGTGGGGTTCCTTATCAAGCTTAAACCATATGGACATTGGCAGTGGGAGACTTCTTGTGGGGACTTGGGTGTGGGTCCCTAGGGTGGTTACTAGAACCCATATGGGACTTCTGATATAGGGAGCTCGCATGTAGCTATTCTGGGAACTAGGGTGGAACTCTGAGGCTAGTAGTAACGAGAACTGGGAGAAGCCTCTGGGCAGGGCAAGCAAGCGTCTTACATTTTATAATTTTACAATTTCTCACTTTCACCTGTGACAAAGCTTATAATCCTTCCCACATGATTGCCTTGGCATCCTGGTGCAGATTAGTTTTGGTTTTGTTTTTGTTTTTTTCACATAGTGTTCATCTGTGTAGCTCAAGCTGGCCTGGAACTCACTCTGTAGACCAGGCTGGCTTCAAACTCACAGAGGTCCCCCTGCCTCTCTGCCTCCTGAGTGCTGGCTGATGTAGTCTTTTATTTGCTTTTCAGCAACTCACAGAGCTGACGTATCGACACTGCTTCAGTATGAGGACAAGGACAGCCCTGTGGGTTGACCCTGAGTGGGGCTTCAACTTTGGGCACATGGGAAGTGCATCAAAAGTCCACCACAGAACCGGGGTGTGAGGGAAAGTTCCCAGCTTCCCAACTCTCCCTGATGCAGACCAGACCATACACCTGTATTCAAGTTGAAGGATGTGGTTCCATAGTCAAGACAAGAGAACTTACCTGTGATTGGCTGTATGCACTGTGGGGCTGTGTGTAACGCTGGCTGTGATTGGCTGTGTGCACTCCAGGACTGTGTGTAACGCTGGCTGTGGTCAGCTGTATGCACTACAGGACTGTGTGTAACACTGGCTGTGGTCAGCTGTATGCACTGCAGGACTGTGTGTAACACTGGCTGTGGTCAGCTGTATGCACTGCAGGACTGTTTGTAACGCTGGCTGTGGTCAGCTGTATGCACTATGGGGCTGTGTGTAACACTGGCTGTGGTCAGCTGTATGCACTACAGGACTGTGTGTAACGCTGGCTGTGGTCAGCTGTATGCACTATGGGGCTGTGTGTAACACTGGCTGTGGTCAGCTGTATGCACTGCAGGGCTGTGTGTAACACTGGCTGTGGTCAGCTGTATGCACTACAGGACTGTGTAACACTGGCTGTGGTCAGCTGTATGCACTCCAGGGCTATGTATAACATTGGCTGTGGTCAGCTGTATGCACTATGGGGCTGTGTGTAACACTGGCTGTGGTCAACTGTATGCACTTCAGGGCTGTGTGTAACATTGGCTGTGGTCAGCTGTATGCACTGCAGGACTGTGTGTATCATTGGCTGTCGTCAGCTGTATGCACTATCAGGACTGTGTGTAACACTGACTGTGGTCAACTGTATGCACTGCAGGGCTGTGTGTAACATTGGCTGTGGTCAGCTGTATGCACTGCAGGGCTGTGTGTAACGCTGGCTGTGGTCAGCTGTATGCACTATCAGGACTGTGTGTAGTTCTGGCTGTGGTCAGGTGTATGCACTGCAGGGCTGTATGTAACATTGACTGTGGTCAGCTTTATGCACTACAGGACTGTGTATAATGCCGGCTGTGGTCAGGTGTATGCACTGCAGGACTGTGTGTAACATTGGCTGTGCTCAGCTGTATGCACTGCAGGGCTGTGTGTAACGCTGGCTGTGGTCAGCTGTATGCACTACAGGACTGTGTGTTACACTGGCTGTGGTCACTGACTTATCTTCTGAAATCCCTGGTAGCTTTGCTTCGGCTTATGCTTGTAAAGTTGGAACAAATTCCCAAATGTCTGAAAACTTTTCTGACATTATTTTGGTTGACAAATAGTGGCCTTGCTTCAAAATGAGTATTATTTAATCCACAGTAAACCATCCTTTAGTTCTTACATCAGTCTTGACTTTATTAAAGTCAAAAGTAATGTTTAGGGAGGATAAAATCATAAATATGATTCATAAATACTTAAAACAACAACAACAGCACTCCTGGTTGAATAGAAATCCCACTTAGAATTGTAGTTTATCATTTAAAGAAAAACTTCTGGGATTAAGGGTAAACCGGTTTTAGAAAAGAAATCAAATATTATAGAATTTGAAAACCTAATTTAGCATATATCAGATTAATGCCCTGTAAACTCTCTGAGTCTGAATTCAGCTGGCACTGCATCTGACTTAATTCTCCTGTTTATTTTCTTCTTTTTCTTTGGTTATTTGTGTCTAAATCTCAGTTACTCTTTCTTTTATGGGTTTAAACATTTAGTAGTGATTTAGTAAGGGGCTTATTCCTCCCTACCACTTCTTTTTCCTAGCAAAATTTTGAGGAAGTAGCAGTCAGGAATTCTTCTGTGTGAAATCACTTCTTTTGTGGTATATACGCAACACCACAGTTTTACCAATATACATATTTTTTACTTGCAAATAAGCAAAGATTTAAAATTTTATACATAAACAACAAAGTTGATAAAGGCATTTTTATATATTTGTATCCTAATGTGCTTTTTGTTTTGTTTTAAAAATATGCTGCAGTTGATTGAAATAAATTTGATTTTGACTTGTGCCACACAACTGTAATTCCTTCCAACATATGTCACTATGCAGTATGTTTAAGGCGATGTCAGCAACAATTCTTCCTTTATTTAGAGTAATGTAATCTTAAACTATCAACCTTCTCTCCGTTCATGAGCTTCCGACTCTCATGCCATAATGCACAAAATAATTCATTTTCGTCGGGCTTTTGGTGAAATGTCCATCACAGGAGAGGAGGTTTGTATTTAAATGCACACCATCCAGTGAAATAGACCTTACTTTTCATATCCCTGCGTCGTCCTGTTTTCCGAGCCTTGTGAGTGACTTTGGCTTAGTCAGTTTTCCCTTTGTTTAAAATGTAATATAACAGACCCTGTGTGTGGTCCCGGAGTTGAGGCAGACAGTGATGCACTGGGGAGTGTGTCACACGATACCAGAATCTACCTAACCTTAGTAATGCTCTCCCAGCGGATGTGAAAAGGCACCTGCTGCAGGGTGAGATGGAGGCTGTAGAACGTTCTGTGATGAGAGTGATCCACGAATCACACACAGCGAAAAGCATGTTCAGTCTCTCAAACTCACAGGCCGTTTTGGCTTACGTCTTTCTATGAAAGTCCATATTGATTTTTATGAATGCTAAGTTCTAAAAGGTTCAAGTTGAGCAAACAATAGGGGGGGGAAAAGAAAACAATAAAATCACAAATGGCATATGAAATTATTTACAAGTGTGGAGTGGAAAATTCAAGGTAGAAAATGCATAGAAATATTGACTAACCAAAGTGATAACATTCTAGGGAGGAATTCAAGCCGTGCAATGCACATGCACTGATTTTTGACTTCTCGTCATTAGTCACTTCATTTTGAACATGGGGTATGTTTGTTAGCTGGAAGGAGCTCAGTGGTTAAGAGCACTGGCTGCTCTAGCAAAGGACTTTGAGCCATCCCCAAGGCAGTGGAATTGACCTTTGGTACTAAGCCGACCAGCGTTTGCTGTCAACTCTGATGAGATTTTCTCGTGATGCAGAGTAATGGTGGCCCAGTCCCGATGCAAGGATTCCTGCATTTATTGAGGTCTTTTATATGTTTTTGGATAAACATTATCTTCATTATATGTAACATTTTAAATGAGATTTTTAGATTTGTTTATACTTTAGAGTTAGGAGTGACCCCAACATTTTAGCGAGTGTTGGGTTGGGTGACTAGTCATGCAGTAAACTGTCTCAGTCATTTTGTTCATTTTGGGAGCTGCTAACCTGCACTTCCGGTTCACTCAGGAATTAAGTCTTATACCTTCTCCAGTCTCTGAGGGCTGTTGAAGACCAGATAGTTTAGTCTTACAATCAGGTTTACTTGGTTAGGTGCTGGGGACAGGCTATATGGCCAATGTTCAGCCATCTTGTCAGAGCCTAGGTTCTTATTTCTCCAGAAGTCTGCCATTTACCAGACACCAGCCGACCCTGTTGTGGTTCAGCAGTTAGACTAAAGGTAAGATTTAGATGGAGCCACCCTGTTGTAGTTTAACAGTTAGATTAGATAAAGATAGCAAAATATTCAGTGTGGCAGAATGTTGTGACCTGCTTGGAATTCCTCGCATTTTGAGATAGCCTACAGCTGGGTTGCCATAGCAGTATGCTTCCCTGCCCTATGCCTTATAAAAACTCTGTGAAATTTCTCAATAAACGGAGTTTGGTCAGAATCCAGACTTGCCCCCTTCTTCATGTCGTGTGTTCTGTCCCTGTACAGAAAAATTTTCCTCCTGAGTGTTAGTCGAACCCCGGCGGGCCGGGGCAGTTAGGGGATAAGATCTTTTTAGATCAAGATAAAGGAGTTAAGTTAATAGAGATGAGATATGATAGATACTGAATTTCATTCAGAAATTTAGACCCAACAAGACAGGAAAGATGTTTACTTCAAGTTTGACAAATACAAATAGCCAAATCACTATGTATGTAACATTTATAGAACTCATCATGATTGTCACATGGTTCTCCCCTACTGCATGTAGTTTGTTTTATGCATGTGTAATAAAACAAATGTATATTAAAAAAAAGAATTAAGAGTGACCAAACCTACTCTGAGAAAGCCACCCATAACTGGAATTTCAAAAGTTGCCCTAGATAATTGCTGCTGTGGGTAGGTGCTCATACTGCATGGCCTTCCCAGAAGACCCATGCTGTGGCACCTTGTAATGATTTATAACATCTTAGCTTTCCAAATTCAGCATTTGAATTATAGTAACACAGTGCATATAGCCTTACAAGCTAGCCTTTCTCTGGGTAGTCATTCAGTTTGCCATGAACCTGTTCAGCCCTCAGCACTTCGGAGGCAGAGGCAGGAGGATCTCTGTGAGTTCGAGGCCAGCCTGGTCTACAGAGTGAGTTCCAGGACAGCCAGGACTACACAGAGAAATCCTGACTTGAAAAAAAAAGGAGGGGGGAATGTATGTAAGAAGTAGGGCATGGGGCTGGAGAGATGGCTTAGTGGTTAAGAGCACTGCCTGCTCTTCCAAAGGTCCTGAGTTCAATTCCCAGCAACCGCAGGTGGCTCACAGCCATCTACAATGAGGTTTGGTGTCCTCTTCCAGCATGCAGGTGTTGATGCAGGCAAAACACTCTATATTTAGTAAATAAATAAATCTTTTTTTTTAAAGTAGGGCATAGGACCTACCACATAGTAATATTTAGTAGCTAATAAATACCAACAGCATCTTATTTAATTAACTTGGTTGTTGTTTAGCTATTTTGGGTAGTTTAGAGGAAAGACTGAGGCCTACACCTCTGAGGGGTTGACTTTTTAAGTAAGTAGATTTTAAGCTGTGGCCTTTTGGAGAACAATTCAGCAGGGCCCAAGGCAGGATTTCTGTGAAGTCTTCAAAGGGTTAAAGGGAAGCCCCTGCTTCTTGTGGAGGCTGGGATAAGGTTGGTGTTTGCAGGAGTCTCAGTCACTAAAACCAAAACTAAATAAGCAATCACTGCACTCTTAGCTCATCTCTGAAGGCGTGTTCTAAGGAAATATTGGCTATTTTTGCTAATTGTGTCACATGTTTTTGCAATAGTTTCTCAGACAATAACGAGTGAATGAAATAACTGACCCTGGTGATATCTAGTTTTTCAGTAAATCTGAGGGTCATAGTTGTTTCTGTGTGTATGTGGTGTGTGTGTGTGTGTGTGTGTGTGTGTGTGTGTGTGTGTGCGCGCGCGCGCACACACACACGCCTGCCTGGCTTTTAGAATTGCTGGCTACTCAGCTGCTAGGGACAGAGCCATACAAATGGCAGGTGAGTCCGGTCTTCTGCAAGTCAGGACATCTTTTCTAAGGTGTGCAGGTATCCTCAGCTCTAGTCTGGAATTGCTTTAAACACTCTCCTTAGGTAAGTAGATGTGATTAGGGAATTGTGTCCTCCCTGGGTGTACCACACCAAGAAGGCTGTGCATGGACAAGACCATTTTATCTGCATATACACTACAAGCACACACTTACTTGCTCACTTAGATCCATGGCTCTACACACACACACACACACACACACACACCTTTCCCTATTTGGGGATGACCAACATGTTTTCCTTTCCTCCTTACCTCTCTGGCCGTTCAGTTTCCCTGTCTTCCAAGGAGTGGCCTGTATACATAGGAGCTGAAGGAACTAAAGCCCATTTTCCAGCCCCTTGACTTCATACAGTACCGTGACAGCATGAGACTACCACGCATCACGTTACGTGTAAACGCCTTTAACGTGTGAGTCAACTCTCAGACATTGTGGAGTGACAGCAGGGCCCCCTGTTGTTACGCATGTGGCAGTGAGCTCTGCAGTTGCTCATCCACAAGAAGAGATCACAGTGAACACCCCCCAAGCTCCGTTTGCAGACAGTGTATCTCCACCATGACAAAACTCCCAGCAGAGGTTAAATAATTAATGCCTTGGAGTCTGTGGGGTTCAGCAGGCAGGCTCAGCCTTATCGACGGCAAACTTTGTCTCTTTTATTTCCGAGACACTTAATGAAATAGGGAGACCCTCAAGTAACCACAGTTAGTGTTTAGGCTAATTTTGTAGGGGCCAGTGGGCTTTTGCTTTAATGTGTACAAATACGATTTTTGTCTCTCACAGCAGATTGAAGTAGATAAGAGAAAATCGGCAGTAATTTATGAATCCTTCCAGCCCCCTTGGTGTGGTGCACCCTGTGAGGGCAAGATGCTCTAATTACACTTACTTCGCCTAATGAGAGCTCTTACTGACAATTACTGATTAGAGTTGGGATGCTTGGAGACCTTAGAGACGATGTATTGACTTGCAGAAGGACAAGACTTCATCGCCCTTTTGAGTAGCTCAGGCCCTAGTAGTTGACTCGCCGCTCTGAAGGCCACTTCTGCACCTCGCCCCAAATATCTGAGTGGACTACACTGAGAAGCTGAGATACACTTTAGTTCTCAGCTTCAATTAGGTCAAAGAGTTCGGTATTTGCTTTTAGCAGCGTCTTTACGCTTTTCTTCCTTGGTGATGGTCACACGGACCGTTTCTCCGTTTGGTAACAAGAATGACCCACAGTCCAGAACTCTCTTTTTAGAAACATTGATTTGAACTGTGACAAATGGACACCTGACATTGTTTTCCTCTTCACACTTCTGCAGTGTGCACATTCGGGGACACGGTACCGAGCAGTTCTGGCACAGTGTCTATAATATGCCTGTGGAAGTGTAATGAAGATGGGGTCCTGGCCATGATAGGCGTGAGGCGAGCAGGGTGGTGACTAGCGAGGATGCCCTGTATACTTCAGTGCAGCAGAAGAAAGTAGTCCGGATGTTTTTATCATAAAGAAATGTTAAACATTTTGAGGAGACAGATATGTTTACGCTGATATAAATGTTTTCTGATTGCTGTATTCATGTATCCAAACAGTTCACTGGTACCCCACAATTATGTACAAGTTTTTTTGGTTTTCATTTTTTGGTGTGTGGTGTTTTGTTGTTTGTTTATGTACACTTTTTAATGTACCAGTTAAAGACAAACTTAAAACCAAAAAAACAGTGACGACTTGCTGATGTAGAGAGGACATGCACTTACATAGTCTACATGTCCTTTTAGAATGAAGTAGAAATTCCCTTTGTAAATCCAGATGGTATGTTTGCTTATCTTTTTATAATCAGTAAGCATTTCTATTATCCAGCATCCTAACCCTTTGTTAGCAGGGTGAGCTGTTTGGTTTGGTTTGGTTTGGTGTGGTGTGGTGTGGTGTGGTGTGGTGTGGTTTGGTGTTGCCATGCAGCCCAGGCTGATCTGACATTCCTTGAGAGCCTTGGCTGCTCGGGAACATATTAACCCAGGCTGGTCTCAAAGTCAGTTTTCTCTTCCCTCAGCCTCCCAAGCACTTTTATTATAGTCATGTGCCCTGACTTCCAGCAGAGTAACAGCCCTAATATGGAGCCTTTCTTGCTTTGTACGCATACACCTTACTGGAAGTAGAGTAATGTTTGCTTGAGTTTTCCTTTTCAAATTGCATTAGGTTCAAATAAAACCTTTCTTGGTTTCATATTTTTCACCTTTACAACTAGCGTCATCATCATCATTATCATTAATGTTTATGTGGTGTTTGTGAGATACCTGTGCACGCATCCACGTATGTGGATGTCAGAGAACAATTTTGTGGAGTCAGTTCTCTTATTTCACCTTTACTCCGGTTCTGGGATCAAATTCAGATCCTTACATTTATACAGCAAGCACCTTTGCACACTGAGCCATCTTGCCAGCCAACCTTTTTTTGGGGGGAGGGCAAGCTTTCTCTGTGTATCCTTGACTATCCTGGACTCGATTTGTAGACCAGGCTGGCCTTGAACTCACAGCAAATCGCCTGCCTCTGCCTCCCAAGTGCTGGGATTAAAGGCATGTGCTACCACCACCTGGCTTTAATAAAAAAAATTTGAAGGGCAGTGGTGGAACATGCCTTTAATTTCAGCACTTGGGAGGCAGAGGCAGGCAGCTCTCTGAGTTTGAGGGCAGCCTGGTCTACAGAGTGAGTCCAGGAGAGCCAAGGCTACACAGAGAAGCCCTGTCTTGAAAAACCAACAAAAATAAAACAAACCAATTATTTCTGGCAAACCTGAAGTTATAGTTAAAGGAAAGTACTTCTAATGCGAACAAATTTAAGCTGAGTAAATTTGAATACCTTACAAGTGATATTGCCAACAATCTCGGTAGGAAACTAGCACCAGTTTTGTTTTGTTTTGTTTTGTTTTGGTTTGGTTTGGTTTGGTTTGGTTTTTGACTTATCTGGTTTGTAAAAATGAAAAATTTTGTCCAAAGTTACTTGGCACGAGGCAGAGTGCATGCTCAGCTCAAATCAGTGCCCTTTGGCGTTGGTGGCCTGAGGATGCCATGATTCTTAATCAAACACTGTTGTGTCTCTTAGGGTGCTTGTCATATTAGGCCTAAATTATAACGTCACGGTGAGCACCTTTGGCCTCCACTGTAGCCACTCTGTTCCCAGATCTGAAGCTGAGGTGCTACTGGCCTGAGATTGTGGTTTCGTCTTCCACAGGATCTCCATCACCCACATAAAACGCTAGGACTAGTAGCTTGTGTTCGCAGCTCCAGTGCTGGGCCCAGCGGCACTCACATACTAGGTCCCTGATGGCTAACCAGGGTAACCAATATGTGAGCTCTATGTTGTGTAAAAGACTCCATCTTGATGTGCACTCCAGAGACAGACACAGGCAGTCACTGTAAGTTTGGGGCTAGCCTGGTCTATAAAGCGAGTCCAGGGCAGCCAAGGGTAACACAGAGAGACCCTGTCTCAAAAAACAAACAAACAAAAAAGGACTCTGTCTCAGAAAATAAGGTGGAGAGTGATACTAGACAACCCAGTATTAACCTCTGTGGTGGTTTGAATGAAAATGTCCCCAGAGGCTCATAGATCTGAATGCCTGTTCCATAGTGAGTGGGACTATTAAGAAGTGTGGCCTTGTTGGAGGAATGTGTCACCGGGGGTGGGCTTTGAGGTTTCAGATGGTCAAGCCAGGCTCAATGTCTCGCTCTCTCCCTGCTGCTGTCTGCTGATCTAGACGCAGAACTCTAAGCTGCCTCTCCTGCACCGTGGCTGCCTGTACGTGATGATAATGGACTGGGCCTCTGAACTGTATGCCAGCACCAATTACATGTTTTCCTTTCTAAGAATCCCCAGGGTCATGGTGTCTCTTCACAGCCATAGAAACCCTATCCAAGATAACCTCTGGTCTTCTATGTGCAGGCATGGGTGAGGGCGCCTGTACAAATGTGCACACACATAGTTTGGAGGGTTTAACTAGAAGGCAGTTCTAGAATGCCTTGGGCCGGGAGGTGGAACTTATGTGCCATATGGTCAGGCAGGGTGTCTGAGTGATTGTGACACCGGGTTTTAAGAGAACAGAACCAGGAGAATGATTTCAGATTCCAGAGCCTTCCTCAGCTGGAAGGTCACCCTTAGCCCACAGAGCTGTGAGTGAGACTCCCCATTTAGTCCAAGGGAGTGTAAAGTGCTCAGGTGAAAAGTCACAGATGCCCATCTAAGGCGTTCCCTGGGGCCAGAGTAGCTAAAAAGAGAAGAGTAAGTTCTTAGCTCTTCCTCAGAACCCCCTCACCCCAAAGAAGGAACCATGAATGTGGCATGTTTCACGAATATGCCTCAACTGTTGCTACTGGTCATGATTAATAAAATGTTGAAAGCCAAGTTGATCTGTTGCAGCATCCCCAGGATCCTGTCACTGTGTGGTGACAGGGAGGGAGCACAAGCCTTTCTGTAGTTGGAGTTATTTTCATTGTTGTTGCTTTGCCTGTTGAATTCCATGGCACCAGCATTGGGTTCTGAACGAGTCATCTTCCATTCACTGAGCTCTGCTTCAGGCCAGGCAAGCAAAATAAACAGTATAAAGCTAAGAAAAGCAAAACTCTTACATAAGCAGCAGCCTCCTTGTGTGAGCTCAGCCGTGGCTCCTGACCTTGCTCCCTTCAGTTTCCTCATGTCATGTGGCAGTTGTGCCTATTTCTTAAAGCCCTCGTAGAGATTAAGTGACAACATGCCTGTAAAGTGGCACAGTTTGAAAATGAAAGAGCGATTATTTCAGCTCTATTTTCACTACTAAAGTTAGGTGGGTTGGTAAAATTGTAAAGTAGGAAACTAACTAAAATTTCCTCCTTGCATGCGTTTATTAAATGGTTTTCTTTCCAGACAGGGCTGCATTCCGGCTAGTTCCAGACCCTTTGCAATCACCTTATACTTAGTTTCACATATGCTGGGAATATCTATCATAGGCGTGAACCATCGTGCCTGCTTCTTCAGTGATTGTATTTTTTGGTATGGTTGACAGCTGAGACTATTAAGTTTCTTGAAGTAGCTATTCTAAGCTTTGAAAAATACAAGTTGGTGTTGGGTACATTTTCTGTCCACCGTTGTTTAGGAATTACTGGAGGACTTGAGGCATAGCCCTAAATAGCAGCTATAAAAGAGACACAGGGAGCTGTGCAGCTTATGGCACAGCACTTACCTGCCTAGAGTAATGAGGCCTTGGCTTCAACCCCCAGGACGAGAGGAGGTCGGGGAGGGGAGAGCTGGAGACAGAGACAGGAAGAGGCTGCTCTTCCAGGGGACTTGGATTCTATTCCCAGCACCCACATGAAATACATACAGGCAAAAGATCCATACGTATAAAATTACAAAATTAAAAAGAAAATGTCATTAAGAAGCGAAGTTTATGGTCTGTATTTTATCACAGTTCACTCCATTCCTTGTTGGACAGCTCCAGAGTCGAGCAACTAAAAAGCTTGTAACCTTGTACTATTATCTCTTACGCTGTTTGACACTTTTTAAAAATTTATTTATATTCTGTTTGATACTTATACAGTAGGCTACTGCACATGTTTTAGTTAGGGTGCCTATTGCTGTGGTAAAAAACCATGGCCCAAATCAACTTGGCAGCAGAAGGGTTCATTTCTTCTTATAACTTGTAGTCCATCATCCGGGGAAGTCAGAGAAGGAACTTAACACAGGAACCTGCAGGCAGGAACCGAAACAGAAGTGATGAGTGCTGCCCACTGCCTCACTCCCTGGGGCTCTCTTACACCACTCACAGTGAGCTGCATCTTCCCACATCCAGTCATCAATCAAGAAGATGCACACAGGCTTGCCTACAGGCCAGTCTGGTGGAGACATTTTCTCAATTGAGGTTTTCTCTTCCCGAATGACTCTTTCCTGGTCCAGAATGAGATATACTGGTTAATTCTCTGTCGGCTGTGATAAAAGCAACTTAAGGAGGAAAGGTTTTTATTTTGGCTTATGGCTTTAGAGGGATGAAGTCCAACATGACAGGGAACCGTGGTATCAGGAACTGAAAGCTGGCTGACCACATATTTATCCACACACAGGAAGCAGGTGACTAAAGGACTTCCTCCCTCTTTGAATAGGCTCTCACTTGGTAGCCCAGGGGCTTCTTAACTCAGCCTTCTGCATGTGCTGCCACAGCCACTTGGTTTTCTGTAACAAGTGAACAGATACAGTGCTTAGAGCATGGATTCCACCCAGAAACTGCTCTCTTGAGTATTAACTGTCATAATCTCTGAGCCGCTCTCATTACTGTTGCCTTCAGAAAGCATGTGCAGCCAGTGGGAGCTCACATCTCAGTGACGTCAGCAACCTATTGCTTGGCTTTCTGACCTTCACATTGCCCAGGGTTAGAACAGGAGAGCACCCAGCCTGTGGTGACTGAGAAGGAAGTAAATTTGGAGGATTTGCAAAGGACAACCTGGACCAAGATACTCGTGACAGAGGTTTTTTTACTGTATTCCTAGAATACTCGAATCCCTTCCTCATATCTAGTTCTTACCTCATCTTCCGGGTTCATGACCGAAAGCGGAAATTCCACGCTGTGACAGGTGAGCTTCCTGAGAAAGATGCTGCCAGAACTTACATTGAGAGGATGCAGAGAAGTGTGTCTGGAGATGATGCACAAAGCTGCAAAGGTACCAAGGAAAGCAGGTGTCCGCCCTTTTAAACACCCCGCCCTACCAGTGTGACTCCAATTGTGTTTTGAGTACAGGGATGTTTGGGGCCCATGATAGAGAAGACTTTGTGAGTCAAGATTGAGCTTTGGAATTTCACTGTGTATATTCTGATGAGAAAAGTCAGTAAATAATAATTAATTTTTGTGAAATTTGAAAATGATTTGATTTTAAATGCATTTGGATTATTTTTACTCTCTTGAGTTCTAGCATTTTCGTAGAAGGAGGCATTAGTATATGTAAGAATATCTCCATACTTTGAAGTCAGTTTTCTAAGAACATATGGTCATGGTTTGATGATCTCTATCCTGTGGCTTCTTCTATAAAGCCATTGAGTGGGAAATGTGGGCCAGCTCCCTACAGTCACTGAGGATCCAGGCAGGAAAGTGGCCGCAGGCACCCCTACCATCTGCCCTGTCCAGTCCCTGGAAATCTGTAAGCAATTGAGTGAGGCTGGCCTGAGCACCAGTAATTGCCCCATGATGTTAATGTCCTGCAAATTCAGAAATGACACAGATAAAGATGGGACGATATGTAGTTGATCAGTACACACAGACCTGGAACAAATGGAGCCCCTACCCAGGCAGGTCAACAGCTTCTGAAAACAGCTGGGAAGGTAGTTTATACTGTTCATAATGCCGCTTTCACACTGCTGCTGGAACTGCACAGCATGTGCACGCACCACGTCATGGTAGTGGAACTCACACATTTCTGGTTTAATACCTCTTGAATGTACACCTTCTCTAAAAATGGGGAACATTTTATTTTTCCTCCTGAACTTAGAAATCATTATTTGAGGGTAATGGTGTATAAACCATTGACCCACAAACACTTCTTAAAGAGTCATTGAAGTGCTTGCCTTGGCAGACTTTAGAACTGTGTGCTAAGCACTCTTATTAACGAGTAGAGAGTCAAGGGTGTCCATGTCCTCCGGGTGACCGATAGCAGGAGGGGTGTCTTAGGAGCTAGCTTCCCGAACAGGCCATCCTAAGGTAGTTCTTAAGAACAGTTGCCTAGGGTTGTCTTGGGGCAAGTGTGTGGTAGAAGCAGAGCGTGCTCGTCTGGGGGAAGGGAAAGAGGTCCTTGCTTCCCTGAAGATGGATGACTCCTCTGTCTGATGAAAGAGTGCAGAGTGGGTGATACCAAATCTCGCTTGTCTCCAGGGAGGCTTTTTCTTTCGGTTCAAACTGTGGAGTGGGTTTGGGATGCGTTATCTCTAAGCTCTGCCTATCCCGGGAGAGCGCGGGAATGACTAATTGAAGCATCCCATAACAGTAATTGAGATGGATTGAAAGTGGAAATGAGTGATTAACCTTGAGCCTCCTCCTCCTGACACTGCACATGGTGGTGCTGGGGTAGGTTATCGGGGCTCAATTACACAAATGACCACATAGCTCTTATAATTAACTTTAAGGGCAATATGTTTCCGCCTTAAGTTAAATTTCAGATACTTGTTGCTCTGTTGTACATCCTTCCAGGAGTGGAAGTTTTAAAGTCTGACAGCCAGAGGCACATTTACTCAGACACTAATGAAGGACCCTCATTGGCACAGGCCCCTTCCTAAGTCCTGGAACTGATTTTATATGCCATTCTTAAAGAAGAACCGCCAGAATGTGTGAGGCTCAGTTCCCCCACAGCCTGGTTCTGTCTGTGTGGTAAAGTTCTCATTACAAGTGAACAGTCTGACAGATTGAAATTTTTGATGAAATGGTAGGAAGGATTTCTTCACTCAAGCAATTATAGAACTGTATATATTTAATAAGTACATCGCATCTATTCTCTGATATTGTCAAAATCAACATAGTGTGACTTTTATGCTTTTGTTAGTAAGTATTCCTTTATCAAAGTGTTAATAAGGCTTAAAAAGGAAAGTGTAAGAAAAACTCCACAATATAATATTCATAGTGATTGCAATATAGAAGTACCAGTTTATGTATTTGTGTGTACGGGCACAGTTGTAGATAGGAATCAAATTGACTCGCTTCAGACTGTGTAACCGGATTTTCTCCGTTCTGCACTGTAGGCCGACTCCATGTGGCCAATTTAGCGCCCTGGTTCTAGCAGTCATTCTGAACATGTATGTGGAGACTTGTAGTGGATGAAGAGATTTTTAAAGCTAAAAATAAACATTGGCAGTTTGAAAAAAGGCAAAATACATTGCCTAAAGATGGTGAGTAGCTGTTAGGAGGCAAAGTTCTCTGTTTTCCCAGAATTTCTGTACAAGTATACTGTCACAAGTCAAGTGGCTGTGTCACTAGATTACTCAAATCCGTTGTTAACTCAGGCAGCCTGCGTGCGACTGTTGAAACTCACACACACCTAAAAGAAAAGGTATTTCTTCTTAGTTTTCCCTGTAGTTGTCGATTTTGTTATCCTCTTTTTTACACAGTTGTAGGTTGGCTGCGAGAAATGGAAACTAATACAAGCTGGTTTCAAAGGAATTGTTTTTGCTCAGTTGTACCTTTACCGCTGTCCTCTCTATCTGAAGCTGATCCTTTAGGTGGGATTTTATTTGCTCAGTTGTACTTTTACCGCTCTCCTCTCTGTCTGAAGCTAGTCCTCTAGGGGGCTCCTTTCCCAGCGGATATCAAATTTGCTCAGGATGCCTTTTAAGAACAGGAGGTTAGCTCTCTCTTGCTTGCTGGCATCTTTTCTCATCCCCTCCAGTATGCCGACACTGACAGCTGTGTGCTGTATAAACCGTCAAGAGCTGTGCCGCTTCGCAGCTATCAGGAACTTTGCATCCTCGGACGCTCGGAATCATATATTTGACTTGGGACTCAGTTGCTGGAGGTCTGAGCAGCAGCCAGGAGGGGTGGAGACTCCTGTTGGCATGCCCTTTGCAGAGAGGAAAAGCGACAGGAGCGGGTGCAGTGGTGCTCAGGATGCAGTGGTGCAAAGGACTGCTCAGCTAGAGTTGATATTTCACATACAACAGTTTTCTGTCAACTAAATGTTTCTCCAGTTTGGAACTTTTGCCTTCAGGGAAGCTGATCTCTCACTCTCCAAGTCTCTCAGTTAATATTTCTTTTTTTTTTTTTAATTATTATTACAGCATTCTCCTTTCCCTTTCCTCCCTCCACCCCCATATATCCATTGCTGTTCTTTTTAAGGTCGTGACCTCATTTTTCATGAATTGTTTTTACACCCATCTATGTATATGTATATACTAATATATTCCTAAATTCATTTTAGGCTTAGTACTGAACACAGTTAACCCTGCCATCTGCAACCATTACAGAACCAGGACTACACTGTTCCTATCCCATGACCTTTCCATGGCTGGGCGGATTTGCTTCAGTTAACAGTCTTAGAAGCTGCTAAATATGTCCGCACCAAAGACTCACTTTTGCTAAGAGTTGTTCTGTGAACAGTGTAACCCTCCATAAGCACTGATGGATATGGCGGGTTTGAGCTGTTGGACATCATATAGTGGAATAAATAGGGCTTTGATGGTTTGCTGAGTGTGACCATAAAATGAAGGTCATTTGGACACTATTCTGAAGCTCGCCATTCTGTTGGGCTGGTTCAGACGGTCTCCACAGGAAGCGGCCATTGAGGTCAGAAGTTGGGTCAAAGCCTTTTAATTGTCAGCCTCCGTGCTGCCTCTGGGCTTGGGTCAATAGCCTCCGAGGCTCCGACTGTCGGCTGGAAAGAGCATTATTACGGGGGCTCAGGTGGTCGAGGAGACTCTTCTAATGCTCCATGGTGAGTAGCAGTTTATCTGCTTTGCAGATTATCTGATCTTCCATCACCAGCCTTCCCGTTGGGCTTTCGGTTGCCACGGACAGACTGACGCAGTCATTTGGGTACAGCGAACTCTGTGGTCCCTTCACAATCCAGACACCAATCAGTCACACGCTGCTTTGTTCGATGACTGCAGGTCTTTTGGATGGTATTTTCTCAACCTTCCTCTGTGTTCTCTGTAGTTGGCTAAACCTCATTTTATTCTCATCTCTAAGACATGTAGACTGGAAATCAAATATGTCATACAACCCATGCAGGATGAAATGGCTAACACGCGTTTGCTTTGTCCATGCTCTTCTGTGACACAGATGTAGCACTGCGTGGTAAGCCAGGCTCTTCTCTGGAGACTCATGGCGCTCTCCAGCCTGGGCTGCCCGTAGTCCATGGCTCTTCTCTGGAGACTCATGGCGCTCACCAGCCTGGGCTGCCCGTGGTCCCTGGGTCTTCACTGGAGACTCATGATGCTCTCCAGCCTGGGCTGCCTGTGGTCCCTGGGTCTTCACTGGAGACTCATGATGCTCTCCAGCCTGGGCTGCCTGTGGTCCCTGGGTCTTCTCTGGAGACTCGTGATGCTCTCTAGCCTGGGCTGCCCATGGTCCATGGGTTTTCTCTGGAGACTTATGGCGCTCTCCAGCCTGGGCTGCCCATGGTCCATGGGTTTTCTCTGGAGACTCATGGCACTCTCCAGCCTAGGCTGCCTGTGGTCCATGGGTCTTCTTGGGAGACTCATGGCGCTCTCCAGCCTGGGCTGCCAATGGTCCCTGGTAAGCAGCTCTGAGCAGAAAGGCTGCTTATGTACTTACATCGCAGAGAAGGGGAAAGGCTGTATTAAGAATTATATTTTTGTTAAAGACCAGAGTATTTGTATCATTTGCTCATGTTTTTATAGACAAAGAGAAAAGGGGGTGGGGCTAATGAGACAGGCAAACACAAAATACTTGATAACCACTGTGGTTACTTGGGGAGTATCCCTGATAAATTATTGATAACTGGTTCCCCTCATTTTGGTATAAGAAAACATCCTTATACCTTATGTGCCAAAAAGGAAAGTGACATAATCTTAAATACTGATCTTTGGTGTTCCTCCCAAGGACTGACTCCCCACTCTGCTTTCTTCCCATAAAAACACATTTCCTTTCCTGTGTTCCGTACGTCTCTGGATGCACTATGACAGTGGTTTTCAGCCTTTCTTATGCTGCAACCCTTAATACAGTTCCTAATGTTGTAGTGATGCCCGACCATGAAATTACTTTATTGCTATTTTATAACTGTAATTTTCACAGCTGTTAGGAATTGCAATGTAAATATCTAATGTACACGCTATCTCATGTGCAACCTCCAACGGGGTCACGACCTACAAGTTGAAAACTGCTGCCTTAAGATAAAATATTGCTTTGGTTATGATTGATGAGCAACAGTTTTTGTCTTTGGAAACCCTGGACTCATCCTTTCTTCATTAAACCATTAATGTGGCTTGGTTTCATATTAGCTCAGTAGCATTCCTTCTTCTTCTTCTTCTTTTTTTTTTTATGGTTTTTCGAGACAGGGTTTCTTTGTGTAGCCTTGGCTGTCCCGGACTCACTTTGTAGACCAGGCTGGCCTCGAACTCACAGCAATCCACCTGCTTCTGCCTCCCGAGTGCTGGGATTAAAGGCGTGTGCCACCACACCCAGCTAGCATTCCTTCTTATAACACTACAGTGAGAACCTGTGAACTCAGTTTTGTTGGTCTTAGCTACTTTATTCTGCTACTTTGAAATATACCACATAGAGCACACAGTTCACTTGTTTGCTCACCAAATTCACTTTCCTGTGAGTTCCTTAGTTCTTCCACTCAGCCCTGGAAGGCAGTGTTCATTGCTCCTTTGACCTTTGACCCCCTTCTACCATCCTCACACATTCGGACCAGCTACATGGTTCCTGGACTGGGTTACAGGGAACCAAGAAGACTGGTGCTTATTAAACATTTGCCAAGGGTGCCCTTTAAGACCAAAATTAACATATCTGATACACGTAAGCAGAATAAAAATTCAGGAATGCGATAGCGGTGGCTACAGAGATGGCTCAGTGGTTAAGAGGACTTGTGTTTGTAGAAGGCCCGGGTTCAGTTCCCAGCGCCCACACAGCTCCCACAACCATCTGCAACTCCAGTTCCAGGGACTCCAGTGTGCCCTTCTGACCTCCGCAGGCCGACACTCATACATAGAAAAATAAATGTGAGAAAAATTGTCATGAGTGTGGTGGTTCACATCTATTATGGATATAGAAGCTTTGCCAGTCCCTCACCTAGGATGGCGGTCTCCCTTCTCTGTGCAGTCTGACCAGCCGCCTCCTCAAGCTCCTGCCACTACAGGGGACCACAGCCTCAACCTGTGGGCCAAATGCAGCCTTCTTTCCTTAGGTCGCTTCCCTCTGGTGTTTTGGCATAGCAACCAGAAAGGTAACCGAGGGCAAATGTCTCTCTCTAGAGTTCCCCTGTAGGCGAAGACGGAGACGTGGATGCATTTATTCTGTCCTGGGACTCCTTATCTGTTTTTGTTGGTGGTGGTGGTGATGGTGTGTGTGTGTGTGTGTGTGTGTGTGTGTGTGTGTGTGTGTGTGTGTGTGTTGGTCTCTTTTGAGACAAGGTTTCTCTGTGTAGCCTTGGCTGTCCTGTATTCACTTTGTAGACCAGGCTGGCCTGGAACTCACGGAGATCCACCTGCCTCTGCCTTCCAAGTGTTGGATTACAAGCGTGTGCCACCGAGCCCGGCGGGACTGCTTATTTGTGTTACATCACATCATGCTGCATTGTAAGACAGGGAATGGGAATTTGAGAAATTCCCTCAGGACAGGATCTGTATCTGTCTTGGAAGCCTTCGTTCTTGAGGGAGGTGCATGTGAGTGCACCCAGGAAAGCCTTTGGAAAGGGGAAAGTTTCTTTCAACGCCCAAGTCTGAGCGATTTTTATTAAGGTACCGTTAAGCATGCCATCCACAGATGTGGCTATCTTGGCTTGTTCTCACAAAGGACACAGATTACTTGTCAGCTTAGCAGGAAAATGGCCAAATTAACCTCTGAGGTTGGTTGCTAGATATCTTTCTCTGGCCATGATATGCTTACATGCTGACTTTATTTCCCTTTCCTCCCTTCCCCAGTAAGCATTTGGAAAGAAGAGGATTAGTTAATTTTATTATACTATTACACGCATACACACAGGCACATACATACACAGGAGCACACATGCACACACACCCACACCGCGCATGTGCGTGTACACACACACACACACACACACACACACACACACACACACACACACACACACACACACACACACACACACCCTACCTACCTGAAAGAAACAACTTGAGGGAAGAGACAACCAGAGGACACTCGTGGTGGGAACGAAGGTGTTAGGGCTGGGGCGTCCCTGTCCGCTGTGGCAGGAACTTGCCACCTTGTCAGAGCAAGAAGTAGAAAGTGGCTCCAGAAATAGGAGTGGGCTGGAGCCCTCAAGACCCGCTCTTAATGCTCTGTCTCCCCAACCTCCAAAACACCAGCTGGGAACCAAGTGTCACACACAGAAGCCCATGGGGGACACTTCGTATGTGAACCACAGCAGGAAACGGGAAAGAGCATGAAGCCAGGGGAGTAGGAGGAGGAGTTTAAAATAAATTTGTTTTCATAAAACCCAAGTTTTCTTACGGAAGTATCCTGACCTGTGAAGGAAGATAGGCGTGAAAAGAGTTGAATTCTGAGACTGCTTCTCCACACTTGAGAACCCTAGTTCCTTTATTGTGCCTGGCAGTTGAAGGGGAAGACAGTGGCAGTTCTGACCTGACCCCAAGCCTGGCCAACCTACCTGCTCAGGGGACTCCCTTTAGAAGCAGAAGCTGGCTCCACCTCACCTGAGCTCTTCTTCAGTCAGCAGTGTGGAGACAGCACAGGATGGGGTGGGTAGACCGGTAAGAAAGGCTGCACATCCGTTGGCACAAATGCAGCCATACACAGTCTGGTTTCTAACCAAGGACTTTGATGGAGAAACTGAGGAAGGAACAGGGGCCGAATGTGAATCATGGCAAAGCCAGTTCATTATTTTTTTTCTGAAGCATAATTTCCTTGTTACTGTATACGGAAGAGAAGGGCCAAGCTGCCTCAAAGACTTTGTTACTCTGGTTCTTAGAGCAAGCCTCTTGGGAGCATGCCAGTTGTGACTGGAAATCTACAGTGGCAAATTGTGTTAATTTGACTGAGGAGGAATGCTAACCACATTATATCACAGAACTGCCAGGAATAATTCTCCGCCATGCTCTGTGACTTTATTTTAATTGATTTTTTTTCAGCTTCTGTGATCTTTGTTTATTTTGACACATATTTATTAAACACATGAAGGAAATTGTTTTGCAAATAATTTTTAGAGCCTTTGTCTTGGTTAAACTGAGTGGGTTAACTTTTCAGAGTTCCTTCCAGTTTCGTTTCCTTTTCAGACTTGATGCTACTGATGTGGCTTTGGGGACCCACCAGTGGCACAGCTTGACCACATCAGCAGTCCAGACAATAATGCCATATGCTTAGCAATGTCATTGGCTGCTTCATAAAAGTTTGAAAGTGAAAACTGAATTTGATTGACTGCTATGAGATATGTTCATGTTAGGGCTCCTAAGCTGTGCTGTGGGAATAAATCACTCACATCAAGATAATGCCTCTTACATTGCTTGTTTTCTGTTCTATCACCTCAGAGCCTGTGGACGTCAAGGCGGAAGTTCATGGAGGTGGCACTTTCACAGGAGAATTCACCTGTCAATATTGCCAGTGAAGACATAGTCAGTGAAGGGCTGGGGAGCCGGCTCAGTGGATAGAGACTTGCCATCCAGGCATGAAGACTGGTGTGCAGAGTCCCATCCTAAAGGCCCAGCAGGCCTGAGAGGCAGATGCTGGGCATCCCAAGGATGAGCTGGCTAAATAGATTAGCAGAATCAGTGAGCTCTGGGTTCAACAAGATACTCTGCCTCAGCTAGATAAAGTGGAGAGCAGCCAAGGAAGACACTCAAGGCTAGTCTCTGGCGGCCTCGTGCACACACGTGCACCTACCCACATGTGTGTGAACATGCATACACACACAGCACACATATACATGTATTAAAAAAAAAAGACACATAATCTCGTTTTCTTAATCTGTTCTCTGCATTTGCCTTGAATGCAGATGTTTGAAAGTGGAACTGAGCTGGGTGGTGGTGGCACACGCCTTTAATCCCAGCACTCAGGAGGCAGAGGCAGGCGGATCACTGAGTTCGAGGCCAGCCTGGTCTACAAAGTGAGTCCAGGACAGCCAAGGCTACACAGAGAAACTTGGTTTCGAAAAACTAAAAAAAAAAAAAGAAAGAAAGAAAGAAAGAAAGTAGAACTGTTCTATTATTTCTGTCCAGAGAGACCCATAATAATGATGTTGACCAGCATTTTTTTAAAATTTTAACTAAGTGCTGCATGCACTACGTAATTTACACACACAAATACTAACACTGATGGGTGAAAATGTTTTCCTGTGGTACTAAGGAAACGAAAGTGCAAAGAAGCAAGATAAAACTTGCTCAGTTTACACCATCAGCACTAAGTGGTAGGCGCGGGTTAAGCCCAGGTGTCTGTGTCCCTGATAGGAAGCAGGTGTGAGAGCCGCAGTCCTGTCCACAGTAGCTGGCTTACACATGATGAGTAGCGAGTGTTACCGTGGCAGCTGGCCCGAGAGATGCTGCTGCTATTGAAGACGATCTGGGCAGCATCTCCTTTGTCATAGCACCTCGATTTACTTAAAGCTGGGCTGCCTAGTAAGACCTTTGAGAATTGCCAGCACTGAGCCAGTCCTGCAGCTCTGCTGTTGTCCTTGGGGTCGTGACTTCTGTATGTGACTGCAGACACTGCTGGGCGATCTCTCTCTCGCTGACTGCTTCCTACTGAGTGTGAGTATTAGTACAAGTACAGACCTTTGGCCCACAGGGCACATATTCACCATAAGTTGAATATACACTTCAAAAAAAATGGCCGTATACATCACCAATTTACTATGCTGGCTTTCTTCAGAAAGGAAGGAGCGGGCACATCTCGTGCTCATTTGTAGTCGTTAAGGCTTCTTTTGAGAATTCTGAAGCTGGACAGTACCGTCCTTTGTTTTCTTCTCACATTCATGGTACTATCTTTGTAAAAAGAGGAACTTGCTAATTCAGCGTTGAAGACTGGGGCAGATTAATTTCACCTGAGCGGTCGCCGGCAGCTTTGGAGATTTTTAGCCGCCCTGATTAAGGGCTGCTGTCACAGCACCACTGACAGAGCATTTGTACCTTAAGCTTTAAAACTCCTCCTCAGCTGTCAGCACTTGGACCATTTCTGGTGCGGCGTCCTCTCATGCTGTGCGCTGCCTGCAGCTCGCCGGAAGCTCCACTTTGACTAAAAGGCTTGGTTTCTCGGCTCTCAGCCTTGTTCTCATTTAGTTTTAAAACCTGCTTAAAGTTCTTTTATTCTGAAAAGTACACACGCATTTGTCATCTCTTAAACCATTCCAATGTCGAGGTAAGGGGCTCCAAAGAAATGCTAGACATCCTAATGAATAATTGATTAGAAAGAAGTCTAGCAGTGTTAATTATGAGCTATGGTCTAACAAATACCAAAACAGAACTTTCTGGATCTTTCCTGATAAAACTGGATAAAGTCCTGAGCATGAAGCGCAGTAGGCTGAAGCATAATTAAAAAAGGTTTAGTGAGTGAGTGTGTGTGTGTGTGTGGTGTGAGTCAGTGATGTATGTGAGTGTGAGTGTGTGTGTGTATGTTATTGGGATAGAGTTTTAGATTATTTTTGTCATTTACTGTAGTTTTTTGATTGACATTTCATTTATTAATGGCTATGCAGTTTTGTTATTGTCTTACCTTTTTAATGGTTGACTACTTGAAGCAACTTTGTGGGTATTTCTCAGACATAATTTATAAGGTAGATTAGAGCTGAACTTCAAAACCAGGGAGCAGGGCGAAGGGCGTGTGGTAAGACCACGCCATGACCTCACGAAGGGGTGGAGCCTTTCAGTCACCCGGCTCTGACTAATTTGTATTTTAAATGTTCCTTTTCAAGGAACACTGGAGAAAAGCGCTCTCAAATTTTATTACATGGCAAACATTACAAATGGTCTTAAAATAGAGCTGGCGTCCTGTGGCCCCACTGAGGAGCACTTCACAGACAATTGAGGCTTTGTGGGCCCAAGCTGCCTAATATATAAGTAGCCACATGTGGCTAATTAAATTTAAATTAATTTAAAAATCAAATGAAATTGGGAATTTGCTTCCGTAGTAGCCACCTTTCTGTGCTCAATAGCTGCGTTCATCAATGGCTGTTGTGTCAGACACATCCACTGGACGGAAAGGCCAGTTGGCCAGCACAGTGTGGGAGAGCGATGGGAAAACGAGTTTTTTCATCTAGAGTTGCATTGCCATTTTCAAATACCCTTTCATGGAAACAGAGGCCACAACTATTAGGAGAATTACAGCCGCCACTCCAGCATCCTTGTTGGTATCATCCTGAGGATACCTGAGAGCTCACAGCTGTGTAGATGTGGACTCCCAACCTCAAGCTTGAGGCAGTGCTATAGATGAGCTAGCCATGAGGAGACACTGTGCCTTGCTTTCCAGTAGGGCAGAAGAGGAAAAAGTCTGACGCAAGTTGTCCATCCCAGGAACAGTTTCAGCACTGAAAACTTAGTAGACTTTTTGTTTGTGTCACAAAGGAAAAGACAAAGCCTTTGAAAGTTCCCTGGGAAGCACAGTGAATTAACTGTGGGCACAGTTTCTTCCTAATGATTCTTTTCAAAGCTCTCTGATTTGAAAGGTAGTCTAGTATATTTTTTTCTTTATCATAAAAAGCCCTTTATACAGATTTGTAAAACACAGGAAAGTGTAGACTTCGAGGCAAAATTCACTTAGAATCCCATCAGTCAGCAACTGTCCCTTGTAACAATTCAGTGTGATTTCCAGTCCTTCCGGATCTCAGTGTTGTTGACAGAGACAGCAGTGGCAGCCGCAAAGTGCGCTTGACAGAGCTGTGAGCACTCCACAGCAGCCACACACAGCAGGGACCCCTCCTCTTCCTCATTTGGAAGCTGCAACTTTCTAAAAACTAAGAGCAAAACCAGATGTGTTTGTGTCAGGCCACTGTTTGACCTGGGGTGACAGAAGGCGACCCATCCTGTGTTTCTTTCATTAAGTGTGACTATGAATAGTCACTTCACTGAGCTGTGGAGTGCTTCCGCAGACCCTGCAGGCATGGTCACCACACACCCTTTCAAAATGTGACGACAGACTTGAAACTCCTCTGGCACGAAGATTTCAGAACAAGAGATGTAAACTTATATTATTCATCTTTTTTTTTTTTTGAGGGGAGGAGCATCTTTCTTTTCTCTACCCAGGGCTGGCCATGGGCTCTGTCAGTCGCCTTCCTCAGTCTCCTGAGGTGTGCTTTCAGGCATGCAGCTCAGCATCCTTGGTGCTATCCAGCTTTTGCTGCAAAGTGCAGAGGCGAGTAAGTAGCTTGCCCAAGCTCTCATGGCCACTGAAAACTCCGCTCAGAATCAACCTGTTGAGCTCTAGAATTGGGGGGCATGGTACATTGTTCCAGTCAGGCTTCTCTTTCCTCACCCTCCCTCCTTCTCTCCCTCCCTCCCTTCCTCCTTCCCTCCCTCCCTTCCTCCTTCCCTGTTCCTGTCACTGTCACCGTCACCACCCCCCCCCCCCCCACACACACACAGACACACTACAGGCTGCACATGACTTTCAGACACTGATAACGTGGTAACCATCACTGCTTCCCTTGCCATTAACTGTAATGGTTTTGACGATAGTCACAAGGTTCTAAGTTTTTAAACTTCTAGGCCTGAATTAACTGTTTCATGCCCAAACTTCTGATAGCTGTTCTTTGGGTCTCAAAGATAATACATAAAAGTAGCCATTATGTCTAAAATAATTTCTGATATATACTTTGTGTTTCTTAAGTTACCTAGGTGTCTTTGACCATGTCTCACAAAGTTAAGTGTCCAGATGAAAGTTGAAAGTCAAAGTTGAAAGGCATGGTAGCTTAGACCTGTAGTCCTAGCACCCTGGGTAGGTGGGGCAGGAGGATTGCTGTACTTTCAAATCTAGCCTGGGCTACATAAGGAGACACTGTCTCAAAAACTTCAGAGTCCTTGATATTACTGATTGTTTTCAATATGTATAAGATAGCTTCAGCTTTGTTGCTCATCCTCACGACATGAAAGATATAAATACCGTCAGGAGGCAGCATTTTTAGATCATGTGTCATCTATTCAATCTTAAGCTGTAAGTGTGGTCTTTACGAACAATGAAGGAGCTACAGTTACAGTTCCTCTGACAGTCTGGGCAGTTCGTGCACCTCTGCTGACTTACGTTGCTGCTCAGAGTTGGCCATGTGTTTCCGCGTGGTTTGCCACATTGGATACGGTCAGAGGGAATATGTAATCAAAGAGGCGTTCCATGGTGCATTGGTGGTGGTGGTTTTTCTTTGAGTGTACACTTGTTGGGAATGGAGAAAAGCAAACCAGCCTTTTTGATGCCTTTGATTTGGACCGCCCCCCCCACCCCCCCACCCCTGCTTTTTGTTTTGTTTTGTTTTGTTTTTCCCCAGCTAGACCCCTCCCCCTTCTTAACTGCGTCTATCAAAATAATTTTTCTGACGCCTTCCAAGTCCATTCAATTTATTTGCTGACCACATCTTTGAGTTAGTTCGAGATAAGCAGAAAATACTTTTTCAGCCTCAAAACAAACAAACAAACCAAACTGAGCCAGGTGTGGTGGCACACGCCTTTAATCCCAGCTCTAGGGAAGGCAGAAATAGGCAGATCTCTGTGAGTTCGAGGCCACCTTGGTCTACCAAGTGAGTCCAGGCCAGCCTAGGCTATCAGGAAAAACCTATCTGAAAAACAAACAAACAAACGAGCAAGAAGAAGACAAACTATCATTGGTCATTGGCTCTTTTTAGAAATGTGCCCCTCCTCAGTCTACCCAATTAGCATTTTTATGGACGAACGCTATGTGAGGGGTGACTATGCCCTGTGCATGGAGCAGATGAACAGGTAGCTAATGCATTTGTTTCCAAGGTGTCCAAAGAAGGGTGGTTTCAAGGCAAGGGTGGCAGTAGTGATTGACAGGAGCCTTGGCAGGTCACATGTCCCCTTTGGGACTGCCTGGCTTCATAATAAATGAACATATAAGCTCCAACTGACAACACGTATTCCCAGTTGGAGCAGCAGAGACCAGGCTGATGAAGCAAGTGGAGGAACGAGTCTCATGCAAGTTAGAAATCCAACTCAAACCTTGTAACACAGCCATGGGAACTCCGTGCTGTGGACAAGATTCTGCCAGGGAGGCAGCAGGGCTGGGAAGTCTTCCAGCTTCCTGACTAAGGCACCTTTTTTTTCACCATGAAGATACAAGGTCCAGTGGCAAAGACCACGCCTAAGAAAATCTAATTCTAAGAGAACTACATCTTTTATAGCCTGCCCTAGGGCATTCAGCGTATATTCTGTAATAGAAAGTTCACTGATTCCACACAACCACGTCACGTCATAATAAACTTGCCTAAATCACGTGTCTCATGTTCATAAGGAGGAGTTTTCATTAAAAAAAAGAAAAAGAAAAAGACATGACATACTTCCAGCTGGGTCTGTGCAGTCCGCTGAGCTCGGCTGATCGAGTGCAGGCGCCGGCAGGGTGGGAGTGGGAGCACTATCCCAGTCGGTCACTAGCATGCCTTCCCATTGCTTCATAAATTCAAGTACTCCTTTAGCCCACATGAAGAAAACAGCAGCGTAGGTCCTAAAACACAGCGTATGTGGAAACCCTCATCAGCTCCCTCACCTGACAAGTAAAAGCATCTATCTGTGTCCCAAAGAGGCTGTTAACAGAGCAAATGGCAAACCCTGGTGCTCCTCAACCCTGGTGCTCCCCCAGAGGATTTTTAGAGAACACACATCCCTTTTCAGTTACTCCGACAGAAGTTTTGTACCCAAGCAGGAGAAACCCCCTACAAATCAATTTAAAACTGCAGGACCTAGTTTTTTGTTTTTGTTTTTTGTTTTTTTAAAGAAAAGGATTTAAATATACCCATAAAAGATCCCAAGATTCAATATACATATGAAAAGAAGTTCGTTATCATAATTAAACAGAAAAGCAAGCATTATAATTGCAGTGAGACACGTATGTCAGAATGGCTAGACCTAAGTAAGACTGTCAGTAACAGATACTGATAGAGGTGTACCGCAGGTGGACGTCTCATGCACAACTGTGGGTCCTAGTACTCCATAAGTATTGTTAGTATTGCCAGGTCTGCTTGTGCTAAATGTATGGTCACTTGAGGGCTTAGCAATTCCACTCTGACATATATAGTCACATTCTCTCTCTCTCTCTCTCTCTCTCTCTCTCTCTCTCTCTCTCTCTCTCTCACACTATACACACACACACACACACACACACACATATATATATATATGTAGTGGATACCATATATATCCACCAAGAGACAAAAATATGAATAGCAGCTTTTTTCATAAGCTAAAGTAGGAAACCTCATGTTCATTATTAGTAGAGGGATAATTAAATGGTAGTGTAATCACACAATAGAATACAAAATAGAAATAAAAAAAAATGAGCCACTTGCCTTTCACAAGCACAGTCAGACATGATACCAGGGTAGGGGAAACAGACGTGGAAGGGTCCGTAGATATGGTTTCCTGTGAATGAATTTCAAGAGCTGGACGCGGTGGTGCAGGCCTGTATTCCAGGCACTCGAGAGGCAGAGGCAGGTGGATCTCTGTGAGTTTGAGGCCAGCCTGGTGTACAGAGCGAGTTCAGGACAGCCACGGCTACACAGAGAAGCTGTTATGAATAAGGCTGCTATGAACATGGTAGAGCTAATGTCCTTGTTGTGTGCTGGAGCATCTTCTGGGTATATTTCAAGGAGTGGAATAGCTGGGTCTTGAGGAAGCCCTATTCCCAGTTTTTTGAGAAAGCGCCAGATTGATTTCCAAAGTGGTTGTACAAGTTTGCACTCCCACCAGTAATTAAGGAGTATTCCCCTTACTCACATCCTTGCCAGCATGCGGTGTCACTTGATTTTTGATCTTAGCCATTCTGATGGGTGTAAGATGGAATCTCAAAGTTGTTTTGATTTGTATTTCTCTGATGACTAAAGACATTGAGCATTTCTTTAAGTATTTCTCAGCCATTCGATATACCTCTGTTGAGAAATCTCTGTTTAGTTCTGAGCCCCGTTTCTTAATTGGGTTCTTTGGTTTGGTGGTGTTTAATTTCTTGAGCTCTTTATGTATTTTGGGTATTAGTTCTTTGTCAGATGTAGGGTTGGTGATGATCTTCTCCCAGCCTGTAGGCTGTCGCTTTGTTCTGTTGACAGTCTCTTCTGCCTTACAGAAGCTTCTCAGCCTCATGAGGTCCCATTTATTAATTGCTGACTGTAGAGCCTGGGCTGTTGCTGTTCTGTTCAGGAAGTTGTCTGCTGTGCCAGTGGTGACTTCCTCTTTTGCCCTCTGTGGACACTGGATATGGACATGGTACACGGACTCCCATGCAGACAAACACTCATACACGTTAAATGAAACTAAAAAAGAAATCCTGAAAAAGTGTTCTGGTCAGTTAGCACATGTCTTCCGGGTCTGTGAATGTGACCCCCCCCCCCCTTGTCCCTCAGTGAAGCAGTCTTCTTCAGCTGTA
Organism: Acomys minous; assembly: GCF_964271855.1. NCBI lineage: Eukaryota > Metazoa > Chordata > Mammalia > Rodentia > Muridae > Acomys > Acomys minous. Next base: position 48,407,343 of record NC_140496.1, on the reverse strand, counting down.
GGCTGTTGGAGGAGGGATGGAGGTGTGGGATGCATTATAAAAATGTGGCTTCCAGCTGGGCGTGGTGGCACACGCCTTTAATCCCAGCACTCGGGAGGCAGAGGTAGGTGGATCGCTGTGGGTTCGAGGCCAGCCTGGTCTACAAAGTGAGGCCAGGATGGCCAAGGCTACACAGAGAGACCCTGTCTCAAAAAAAAAAAAAAAAGTGGCTTTCTTCAGTTTTAGCTTTTGGAAACTTCCATTGTAGATGTGCTGCATTTGAAAGTGAACCAACTGTGGTCAAATAGGCTCTGAGTTAGAGACATGCTCAGGAGCCTGAGCTCCACACTTTAGACAATCGGGTGTTATTATAGACAAAGAGAGCTCCGTGGTTTAAAAGAGACAGACACGGCAGGGGGTGGGGGAAGACATGTTGCATCAGGGAAATAAAGTAAAGTGCTGGTGTGTGATATCTCAGAACCCTGCCTACCTGTGCCTTGAAGGAGGGGGCCAGTGCTAAGTATGCAGCAACTGGAAGGATTCCTTGGTGACCGTGTCCTTTCGGGCAGGTCATTTACCGTTTGGAGCAGTGGGCACCAGTACATTTTCTGAAGACTGACATACCTTAGGTAGAGTGCCTTCCACATGGTCGTCAGGTAACTGCAAACTTTCTTCCCATTTCATGTTTTAGTAAAATAGGAACTTAAAAATTCATAGTAAAAGATTTTCAAAATGGTCTCAAGTCAGTTTCTGAGTTTGTAAAACCTTTAATAGTCGAGGGTGTGAGGCTCAGCGTGGTCTAACAGGGAGTGTGTTAAGACTAGCTTTGTGGAACTTTGTGGAGCTAAGGCTAGTAAGGAGTGCTCAGCTCTGTGCCACGGGCCTCAATGTCATGACTTAAAATATGTGAAAATTTTTCATGCACGAACTGACATAATTCATTTGTTAAAAAAGAGTCAGAGCCAAGAAAATCAAATATTTCGGCACTTGTAGAAGTCTGCTTTGCTAAATTATACTTTATATAAATGATCAGCAAATTATGCCCACTTTAAATGTAAAAAAATAAGAGAATGAAGGTTCTCATCTGTTCTGAGGATTTTGAATGCTTCGATTCTGCTTTTAAATATGTTTTCAGCTTTACAAAATGTGCCTGAGTAGGTACAGTGTGTGGTCTAGCCTGTGGTAATGACAGAGTGCGACTGCTGAGTCCTCCTTAAAGTAATGTAAAAGGATCACATCGCTGTCTGCCTGAAGATGTTTATGTGGTAGTCAAATCCTCAACAGTAATTAGGCGTCAAAGGTTCTACCCAGAAAGTGTTGATGATGCAGGATATACGTTTAAGGATGTGAGGCTCCCGAAAATCTAAATGCTATTTTTATGCACTTTCCTTTTCTGTCTGTTTCTTGAAAACATGACTCAGAGGTGTTTAAAAGCCTGTCAGATAGCTTGTAGGAAAATAAATAAACTCTCATTTCAGGAAAATCATTTTTCCAATTTTTTTTTTTTAAGCACATTTCTGTAGGTTTTGAGAGGGAACCAGGGTTCTGTTCTGTGTATAAATGCCTAGCATTCCAGCTGCTGCCCGGGCTACCCACTAGAGGAAGAGAGAGTAACTAAATTTTCGCAGCAATGCATAGAAATAAATGTATTGAAATCCCAGTGAAAGCTTCCGCTGTGTTTGGCATAATGGGAGAATATCTTGAGCTTGACTGAGATTGCATTTTCCCAACGTTCATCTTCAGGGTCTTTAAGTCCCCAGGTCAGTTTGCAAACAGACTTCCTTCATTTGGAGTGAAAACACACACCTCAGTTAAGTCAATCAGCTTGGTGATTGCAAGGCGTTTTATTTGAAATAACATGACTACTGTTGGTATAAACACAGAACTCACTGGCTTTGGTTCAGAGGGGTTGGAGCCTGGTGAGCTCTATTTATTATTTCCCTCAAATATATGAGAAATGAACGTGTTTTCTAAGGTGCCTTCGATGAGCTCGTGTGGACCTTTTCTTGTGTCTGTTTCCAGGCCTTCACCTCATTACATTTCTGGCTTCAACTGTGCTTTTAAAATCCATTCCTCACAGCAAGCCAGTCTGTATTTGGAAAATCACTCCCATTTTCCCGTGGATCTTCCCCATTTTCACCTATGCTGGATTGTCTAAGAGTAGACACAGTCAGATGATTTTGTTCCTCTTAAGAAAGCCCTGACAGGCCCATGACACTGGCTACTGCTGTAACTGTACATTTCTATACATAATTGATGACCTGGGGCCCCCGCAGACGGCACCAGTACACAGCAGTGTAGATTACCATACGGCGAGGGGGGCCGGGTCTTTGAATTTTCCATTTCTGAATAGAAATAACTCCTTGCTAACAAAAATTCCAGAAGGAGTAAGTTTACTGTAGTGATAAATATTCTTCGGAGAGCACTGCACTCGCCAGCACTGGAGAGCTGGTCAGGCTCCATTGTAACATCACTATCCTGTTTCACACTCTTCCAGCACTTGCTTTCACCTGCATTTTAGTAATCTCTCTCTCTCTCTCTCTCTCTCTCTCTCTCTCTCTCTCTCTCTCTCTCTCTCTCTCTCACACACACACACACACACACACACACACACACACACACACACACACACGTTTTTGCGCCAAGGAAAGTTCGGTCCCAGACAGCACCTTTTGAAACATTCCCTAATCTAATTGCCTTTTTAAATTTTAATTTAAAATATGAGATGGTTCCTAAGTAGGAATGGTTATCTCTTCACAAGTGCTTTGCGTGACAGCCATGTCACTATTGTTTCGCGTCCTACCCCCTGGGCCCTGTCATGAGCACACACTCTCTAATCCATGTGCCTTTGTTCACACTGCTCCCTCCTAGGCCCCTCACCCCCACCCCCAGGCCATTTCCTGGCACCTCCAGCCTCTGCCTTCCTTGGCCATCCAGACCTTTCCAGTCTCAGGATCCAGCCCTCCCTTGTCCATCTGATTGAGTTCTTCCTTGTCCCCAGTATCCAGCCGTACCATTTTCTGTGCCATCACTTGTTGTAAGTTGTTGCTCAAGGAAGAAACTAAGTACCCTTTTATATGTTTCCCCAACCCTTTATCATGTGCCCAGCATAGCACAGGTATCCTTTAATTAATCAGTGAATAAAATAAAAACTACAAACATCCTATTAACATGAGATTAAATGTTAAACATAAACATACAGATTTTTAGATAGATGATAAAAATGTTAGGATTTACAGTTATCCTCGGCTCTTGCATTGCTGTTCCTGGAGTAGCCGATATTCTGGCTATTAGTCGAGAGCCTGTCTAGTCTGCACAGAGCCCTGAGTAAACCCCAACTCCACATAGGCCTGGTGTGGGGTGCGTCTGTGTGATTCCAGCATTTGGGAGGTGCAGAGAGAGGGCCGTGTGTCCTAGGTCATCTTTAACCTCGTAGCAGGAAATAAGCGTTGCTACAAGTTGTTAATCAGATAGAAGGGACCCGTTAGTATTTCATAATCTCACATCACAGAGTTCCTGTAAGTCTTTACCATCTTGTGTTAAATGTTCATTTAAGTTGATAATTTGGTATAGCTTCTCTTTTTGTTTTGTCCTCATCTTTTGGACTGCCCTTTACTTTCAGAAAGCAGAATGCATGCTAATAAAGCCTGAGTATAAAATGATTGCTTTTAAATACTATTCAATTTCAGAACATACTCCACCGTTTAAGCATTAAAAGCCGCATGCTTATTATGCCTTCAGTCTGCAAATTGTTTCTTAAGGTTTGTACATTAGCCATTGATTTCTAGGAAAAATAATTTTGAATTCAACTCTATCAATGGAGGGTAAGTCCATATATATATATATTCCATACAAGCCACAATATAGAGCTATAGCTTGAGATTTATCAAAGCCCAACTTCAAAATCACTGCTTGTGTTGGAGAAAATTAGCTGCCCTCTGTGTGCAGTGGCTTCTGATGGCTCCTATGTCTGCTAAGGGGGACTCGGGCTATCTGCACCATCACTTGCTTGGTTCAGACCCATCGCACCTGCAGAGCATGCAGTAACTTGCGGTATATTTAGCAAATACTACCTATGACCGAAACTTGATAGAGGAAGCTGGGATGAGATAGCCCAGTTGTCAAGGGCTTACTTCACAAGCATGAAGACCCGTGTCTAGATCTCAGTACCCACATAAAGCTCTGGGCATGCTGCCATGCATTTGTGATCCTAGTGCTGGGATCTCAGACACAGGCTGCTCCTCAGGGCTTGTGGGCCAGCTGGTCTTGCTGAATCCGTAAGGGTCCCTGTGTCAAAACATACAGTGGGGCCTGTTGAGATGGCTGGCAGGTTAAGAGCATTTGATCTTGAGGATCCAGGTTTGGTTCCAGCACCCACATGGTGGTTCACAACTGTCTGTAACTCCAGCTCCAGGAGATCCAGTGCCCTCTTCTGGCCTAAGTGGGCACAGTGCCACACATGCAGGGAAAACACTCATAAACATAAAATTCTTTAAAATGTAAAAAGAAAAAAAAAGTAAGGTGCAGAGTGGTAAAGGAAGTTATCCAACTCTGACCTCTACACACACTGGGGAATAGGGGATGCATATATGCACATGGGTGCACAAAAACAACCCTTGATTGAGATAGTCTTCTGCTTTAGACATGATTCAAAGAATACAGAACATGAGATGAAGCAAAAATAAGCTTGGTCCCTCACGGCACTTACAGGCCAATGATGGCGCCAAACGAAAATGATCTGACGTGTAGTTCCTGTTGGTTTTGTTGCTCTGAAGTGTGAGAGATTAAACCTTGGGCCTTGTGCAGAGGCAAACACTTTATCACCAAGTAGCAGCCCCAGCCGTGGGAGAGGTACTTGAGTCAACAGAAGGTGTAAGTGCTGCGTGCTACTGAGACCCGAGATGCTCCTGCATATTCTACAGGGACAGATGTTGGCAGGAACGCTTCCTCCGTGACTGGAGGGAGCAGGTGGGAGGGAGCAGCAAGGCAACTGGGTTCAGGACCCAGAGCTGGCATCTGGAGAGACTAACAGAGTGTGGAAGCGGTGGATATGGGTAGGCAGGAGCAGACTGCAGATGTGGCAGCGTTCTTTAGTGACTAGGCGGGGAGCCAAGGAAAGATGGTATTTGCATGTGGAGGCTGGGCTGGAGGCTCCCAGAGCTTAAGCAACATGGGGAAGCAGAGGGAAACAGTCTGTTTTGAGACACAGCATTGAACCCAGCGTGCACCACAGTCCGCTCTACCTGCATGGCCACACCCACTCCGGGAGCCAATCAGAGCACCTGAGTGCCACTGCTGCACACCTGCCGAGAGGCCTCCTTCGCCAAGCTCCACCAGTCTGTCCAACACTCAGGAAATCCTGCCCAGATGCGAGCAGCTGCCCTTGTGGAACTTTTCGAACCCCTTTACCTTCATTACCTTTGCTGAGGGCCAGAGAAGGCTTTCCTTATATGGCCTTTATCCATCCGCGCTTAACCGTATTTGAAGTCAAATGTAGGAAAGCATGAATTTAAAAATAACGCCAAAGTCCATGAAAAACTGTAGGTTCTGTTTCTTAACAATTAAACCTTATTATACAACCCAACTAGCTTACACAAGAGGGAAAAAAAGGCTAAAGAGGGAAAAAGAGTGAACCTTCTGGTATCTGTTCCATGGGACGAAGGGTCCCTAGGTATCTCTGGCCTGCGTGCTGGTCCAGCATGTGCTCTCAAGCCAGGTCTGAACCTGCTGCTGCTCTCTCCTCACCGCCTGTCTGTGTCATGTGCAAAGGGCGGTCTCCTTCTCCCATAGAGGGTCGATTAGAAAAACAATAGTCCAGGTGGAGTCCCCAGGTCTGCTTCCTGAATTCCAGGCCCAGGATGGCTCCACCCAGTCTATCTCAAGGTATCCATGGTGTGTCCAAGCGTAAGGCCCGCCAAGACTGCTTTCACCTGTGACAAAGCTTACAGTCTTTCCCACAAAAAACCAAACCAAAACAAAACAAACAACAACAACAACAAAAAAAAAAAAAACAGCGAAAGTCTCCAAACAAAATCAAAAGCTGGTGAGGATAGTGTCACCATCCGACAGCTGGAGGCGGCTCCCTTGTGTATCACATCTCATGGCTTCTGGAAAACCCTGTGTGCTAATATGAGACAAAGAAAGGGAGAGAACTACTGTTGTCTTGAAGGCAGTGTTTAATCCGCCTGGCCTTCAAAGGGAGCTCTGAGGCACAGTCCCCAGACCACCCGGAGAACTGTTGTTTTAGCTGAAGGTACCGGAAGACCCTGAGGGCTCAGGCAGCTTGCAGAGTAGGTGAGAGAGCAGAGGCCTGTTTCCACCTGTCTGCACTGGAATCTGTTCAGTTCTCTAAAGATCCCAGATGGTTCCTAGTGTCCATAGAGACTCATGTTTACAATCCAGCATTTGAAATCCCTAAAACAGATCCTGTGGCCTTGGGTGCTGGGCTAAGGCTGGTCCCCTATTCAGGGAGCTGGTTACCTGTGTGACTGGCTACGGCTCGATCACTAGCTTTCTGTGACACAGCCTCACTGGAGGCTGCAGCTTCACCAAAAATCTGACCTGTGTGGCATGGCCTCTCTGTGGTGGTAAGTGGCATGAGAGGGCTTTCTGAAGGCTGCTGAGGGTGCGCAGAGTGGGCGTGGCTTGCAGATAAGCTTGGCACCTTTCCTTGGCAGACTTGAAAAACAACATTCCTGAACATGAATTTTGTTACCTTTGTTAAAAAGTCACTTTCATTGCTTTTAATCATACCATGTATCTGTAATGTTAACCTCCACCCTTAGGAGGATAAATTTTACTCTTTTAAAACTAACACTAATCATATATTTCTGCCCGCTCAATATTAAGTACTTAAGTTTTCAGATTTTTGAATCCCAGTTCATCTTCAACAATTCATACTTTTGAACTCTGTTACCTCCCACGTCACTGGTTTGTCCTTTAAGGGGGTGACATACGTGATAAAACATTGGAGAGAAGACAAGTTGCTTGCACTCCTTCGTTTGGCCTGTTATCTTGGCATGAGTCAGGGAGAGGAGGGCGAGCTGGATGCAGTGAGCAGGCCGACAGTGAGTAGTCCTCCAGGACGGCCGCCGTGCGCTTGATCTGAAAGTGAGTGTATACAGTGTCTGCATCATCATCTTATCTGCTGCCTGACTCCTACCTTTACCTTGATGCAGCTGCATCCAAAGAGCAGCCCAGCAACAAGCAGCCACATCTGGGGAGCGGAGGAGAGGGCAGAGGCCAGGGTCGCAGTGTGCACTGTGATGGAAGAAGCTTCCCAGAAGAAAGTCTTTGGCAGAAATACGTAGTTAGTGACTTGCTCTAGTCTTAAATGAAAAGTATCTATACAGTAAAATAAAAAATAAGTGTTGATTAAGAGACATGCTTCAAAAATACATTCATTATATGAAAAAAAAATTTAAGGGCACAGGAATTAAGACAATTAAGAAATGAGGTTGTGTCTCCCCAGAAGAGTTCTGTTGAACTTGCCTCAACATTGCACTGCTTTTATTACGAGAGTGGCATTGGACTACACACACAAAATAGCTAATGTTCTTTTAAATGAGCGGAATGAACCACAGCAGTTTGTCTCCACAGAACTTTTCACTGTTGCTTTGCCCTACAAGGTCCCACAGTGCCACCTAGTGCCATGGGTTTTCCTTTGCATTATATTTCTTACACATTTAAAAATTCTGGTGACTACATTTCTTAATCACACGTGTCATGAAAACAAATATGTGGTTCAAGCAATATTACAAGCACAATGATACAAGGGTCTTACTTGTGTAATCAAAAGTTTTAAGTGAAATGCTACATAAATGATGGTTGTGCAACAAATCTATTGTAAAAATTTCCTGACTTAAAAAAATGGTTCTTATTTATTCCAGCTCACAGCAGGAAACCTTCCACAGGAGATTGTTGCATTTTGTGTGAGCTGATGAAGTTATTGTGAGTTCTCTGTCCAGTGTGAATGCTTTTTCCTTTTATTGTTTGTCGCTTTGTAATCAACTACAGGGCATATTCCCAGGCTGCTTCCTGAAGGTCACAGACCCATCTTCAAATACCAAAGCGACCCACACCATGGACCCCAGAGCTTATCAATTGAGGCAAAATTTTATAACCACTTTTTTATGTTAAAATCGAGAAGAATTGGGGATGGATGAAATAACTTCTGTGTTTCCAAATAATAAAATGAGCCAAATAAAAGAAAGCTTGTTTTTGTGAAGAGCCCTAAGCTCAGTTGTATAAGGAAAGGTGACACGGTGGGTGGTCCAGTGAGTAATGTGATGGCCGTAAGGCAGCTATGGTCCTGAGTCATCTACAACAGCTGATGGGGTGTGGGTCACAGATGGACGGGCACTGATGTACTGTTTATTCCAGGAAGGATTCATTATAAACAGTTAATGTCTCTTAGTTTAGTGGGGTACTAGAAAATCCTTCTTTTCATCCTTTGAGCTTTTCTGTACAACTAATGGATTCCTGTATTATTTTCTGCAAGGGCAGTGAGTATTAAAATAACGAAGCATTTCAAGTTTTTTGTTTTTTTGTTTTTTGTTTGTTTGTTTGAGGCAGGGTTTCTCTGTGTAGCCTTGGCTGTTCTGGACTCACTTTGTAGTCCAGGCTGGCCTCGCATTTCAGTTTTTACTTATAATAGTCATGCACACTGAAAACACTAATTTTCTAATTAAGAGGTGGTTATTAGGAGAAGGGTAGCCACCCATCATGTAAGTTTATCCTGTTAGGAAACTTTATTATATGTTGTGTGTGTGGGGGGGTGTTACTCCATAGCATAGAAACTCCAGGAATGTATAGACAATGTTGTGTCTGTCACATTGTGAGCACCCAAAAATACACTGTTGCGCGGGGCCAGGAGTGGAGGGATTAGTGGATAAAAGGCTTGCCTCACAAGTGTGGAGATCAGAACTCAGGTCCCTACAACCCTCTCAAAAGGTAGGCAGACATGGCGGCTCCTGTAATCCCAGCACAGTGGGAGGAACCTCAGCCTCAGCCTCAGGTGGCCCCAGGATGTGCTGGCTAGCTAGAATAGCCAAAGTCGGCCAGCTTCCGGTCAACCACAATCCCTGCCAGCTTCCGGTCAAGCACAGTCCCTGCCAGCTTCCGGTCAAGCACAGTCCCAGCTTTGGTGAGTGAGGTGGGAGGTGATTGAACGAGACACCCAGTGTCATCTTCGGGCCTCCATGTGCACACATGCGCATGTATTTTCATACACATGTACCCACACGCGCATGAACACACATACATGCCCACATGCACGTGAACGCATACCACATCATGCATAATTTAAAGAAAGGCAGACCATTAAATGAAGGAACCAACGGGAACACGTGACATGGTATCCAGCTGATACATTCAGCACAGCATAGTAGTGAGCAAGTGGATAGTGGGATTTTCCTGAGGCTGCCTACATAACTGTAGGTGCAGCTATTTCCTTATACCCGCAGACATTAATACGTGAACTAAGATTTCATAATATCAAAAAACAGTCATATATACCTTTCAAACATTTGAGTGTATTCAGGGTTTTTTTTGTTTGTTTTTTTTTTTTCTATTATCCTTATTGAAAGCGTATATTCACCCAAGCTTTGTTTATAAAAATCAGGCACACCAAAGTTCAGTCAAAATAGCCAATAAGAGAAGCATTTAGTTTCCTTTTTATATTTCAGTTACCGGTGGCTGTCATATGGGCTAGAAGTCTTACAGTTATGCCTGTATTGATCATCGTGCTAATTTTTATTAGATATTCTTACTCAGTTCCTAATTAGTTAAATTCTGTAAGTGATGTCTTACAGCTGCCTGTTACAGAAATCAGTATAGAAAGTTGAACTCTATTGCTTTACTTTAAACACCTCATGGTTCTTCCTGATTCGTTGTGTGTGGGTTTGAAGTTGTTGGGCTTTTTTTTTTTTAAACTGTCAAAGTGTGTAGAAGTTGCCCTCTACTGGGGAACTAGGAAAATTATGTTGACATAGGCTTTTCAATTTTCTTCAGGACCTAGTTAAAAGTGTTTGTGATTTTTCTGGTATTCATTTCTTACTCTCTTGCACTTTTAAGTTCCAAAGATGTGGACATGTGTATAAAAATACACTTAAAAATAAATATCTAGCCTCTGTGGTAACATCAGCCCTTGGTAGGTGGAAGCTGACATGCCATTGAATTTGAGGCCAGCCTCAGCTGTATAGAAAGTCCCTGCCTTTCTATACACAGTTAACAAAAGCGAACGGTGGCAGGGAGCAGACTCAGTGCCTTGCAAGCCTGGCACCCTGAGTTTCGTTCCTGGAGCCACAGCCAGGGCCAGGCACAGTGCTGCCTGCCTGTAATCCCAGCACTCCTACCAAAACAGGAAGCAGAGCCTGAGGAAGTGTCCAGCAGCACACTGCGCAACTACCACAGAGTACACAGCACAGCAAGAGAGACCCAACTCCAGAAAGTGGTCCCATGCCCTACACACGCAAACACATGGGCATATGCTCACATACACACACAATCAATAAATATATGGCGTGACTATACCTATAGTTACTTCTTCTCCAAAAATAATGTTTTTCCTTATTTCTAAAACTCACAGATTAAGACCTAGAATTGGCGTGTATTGGGATGTAGTCTTAATATCAACGGGGATTTGCTGTATATTGTTATACAAAATGAATCAGTATTTTTTACCTTCAGAATTCAGGGATGAAAGTCTAATACTTTAAGAGTTCTTTTTACAACTTCTTTGCATTTTCCTAACATAGTAAGATTGTGTGTGTGTGTGTGTGTGTGTGTGTGTACCTTTGTGTCTGTGTGTATCTGTGTGTGTGTATGTATTGAGCATGGGTCACTAATACCACTGTGCACATGTGGAGGTCAGAGGACAACCCCAGGTGTTTTGAGACAGGTTTTGTTTTGTTTTGTTTTCCTGTGGCTTGCTCCCATGTACACCAGGCTAACTGGCCCCTGAGCCTCTCACCTTGCCTAGGGGTACTGAGATTACAAAGGTACGCTACTCTTTTCTGTTTTTCACAGGCTTTGGAGATGCAAACTCAGGTCCTCAGACTCCCATGACAGACAGATGCTCTCCAGCTCCCAACACTGAGGTGGTCTTAGTGTTCAACTCTCTACGAAAACACTTGCATGACCATCAACAGGCCAAGTCCATTTAGCCGTTACTGCCAGCTAAGTGCTCTGCTGGCTCCGTCTGTGCTTCCCTTCCTGTCTCCAGTGCAGCGAGGCTTGAGGTAGCACTGCCCCAGAGAGGTCTGGCAGCCAAGATCCACGTCTCAGCTGTTCACACTCCAAGATCATTTTTCTTCTCCTGCCCACTGATACTTAATTTTAAACCATGTGTGCTCAGTAGACAGTGATTCTCAACAGCTACTGATGGTGGGAGGTCGGTAGCCTGGTACCCAAATCCTACCTGCCTTTGCTTTGTGAATGCCGAGAAAAAGACTGGACCAGTGATGCTCACAGGAGGTGTGGATAGCTTTTAGACACATTATTATCCGTTCACTTCTCTGGACTGGAGCCTCTCTGGGTACAACCACTGAGGGTTACTTTTCTCTGCTGGAGGGGTGATGCTGACTAAGGAAAACTATAAAAACTGGAGCGAATGAGACTACTGATGCATGAGACGGCAGGTGGAGTACAGCTGGCTCCCCTCATCTCGTCCCCCGTACCCAGGCTTGGTCAGCCCTGCAGAGTGCTGCCTGTAGGCATGTCCAGGAGTAGGTGAGCTTTGCCAAGGCCGTCCGTTCCTTATGAAGAGAACACTTTTTTCTGTCTGTTTGTTTATGCTAAAGCTTTGGAATAAATCTGAACTGTAGTTTTGATTAAACTATTATTTTCAATGCTTTATTTAAAAGGAAATCAATTTCTAATTATTCTAGAAGGTTAAGGGTTTTTTTCCCCTTTCTTCATCTTTCTTTTTCTTTTTCTTTCCCTCAGCACTCAGGTCTGAATTAAAATCCCCAGGGTCCAGACTGTCCCCCAGGCATTCTATTACTTCTTTTCTCTGTCCTTGATGGGCCTTCCTGGACCCCTAGCCTCTACCTCGCACCTATCTTCTACCTTCTGCAGACTTTGCACACATGGTCCTCCCTAGCTGCGTTAGCATCTGGGGCTGTTCTGCTTTGTGTTTACCTGGTCAGATGGAAGAGAGCATCCATTGTAAGATTTAATTATCTTCAACAGTCTCTGTTTCCAGTCTGTCGTAATATCCCCATCTACTTTACCTAATGTTCGTGTGTGTGTGTGTGTGTGTGTGTGTAACAATAATGTAGTTCAGGCAATGGCCTGCAGGAATTCGGGGTGCAGACCATACTCCATGTGATCACCTGAGCACACGTGCCATCAGAAGATCTGGCCATGGGATGTGGTGCGCATGCCCACTAGGTCTTGTCCTTCCACTGACTACAGCTGTGTGTGGTGAGAGGGGCATGTGTAAAGGAGGTCCTAGTTATCGCTAGTGTTCTCCGTTTCCCTAAATCCTCCGACACCTCTTACTCAGGGTGCAGACAAACACATAACGGTAGAGACTGTGGATTTCCACCCCACCCCACCCCACCCTTTCACATTTCCATATAAGTCTCCTCTCTATTTCTGTGTCCTTGCCTGTAAAATGAAAGCCAGAACAGCACTTTGTCCTAAGTGTGTTTAAGGACTGGATGAGCTATGTGTATAGGAAGCATGAAATAGCATAGGATACGTACTAAGCAAGCAACCTGCAGTATCAGCTGTCATTATTACAGAACACTTAAGATGGTGTCTTTCTCACTAGGTGGATGTGCTGCGCCCTGAAAGAAGCATGTTTAGACACACATTCATCCATCCATCCATCCATCCATCCATCCATCCATTCAACCATCTATCCATCCATCCGTCCATCCATCCATTCAGCCATCCGTCCGTCCATCCATCCATCCATCCATTCAGCCATCCATCCGTCCGTACGTCCATCCATCCATCCATCCATCCGTCCGTCCATCCATCCATCCACCCATCCATCCAACCATCTATCCATCCGTCCGTCCATCCATCCATCCATCCATCCATCCATCCATCCATCCAGTCAGCCAGCTATTCAACCATTCACTCAGCCATTCACTTGTCCAGCAAAAATATTTCATAAATGCCTAGCATCAACCAGGTTTTGTTCTTTTGTAAATGCCAATGATCTGATAGCAAACATACATGTAATCTTTTAAGCCAGTGGGAATATAGATCCAGTGTTACTCCAGTGACCTAGGAAAGCCTCTTGTTTTTCATATGTAAACTTACTTGGATTTTAAATGAAATAATATGAAATGAAAAACAATACAGTTCCTACTATATAATATTTCTCAGTAAAGGCTGGCAGTTGGCTTCTTTATATTATTTGCTACCCACTTGTGTTGGCTTGAATAGAAATGGTCCCCACAGGCTCATAGTTTTGAATGTTCGGTCGCCAGGGAATGGCACTGTTAGGAGGTGTGGCCTTGTTGGAGGATGTGTGTCAATGGAGGTGGGCATTGAGGTTTCATATGACCAAGCCAGGCCCAGTGTCTCTCGCTTTCTGCTGCCTGCTGATGCAGATGTAGAACGCTCAGCTCCTTCTCCTGCACCATTGCTGCCTGTGTGCTGCCATCATCTCCACCATGATGATAGTGGACTAAACCTTTGAAACTGCAAACCAGCCTCAGTTAAATGCTGTCGTTTATAAGCGTTGCCATTGTCATGGTGTCTCTTCACAGCAGCAGAACCCTAGCTAAGACACACTAAAGCCTTGAGTGTAAAACAAGAAGCTGCACAACTTCCTATGAATACGTTTCAGGCCAGACAAGCTTTGGCCAACCCCTGGGACATAGGGAATCAACCTCTTGACATTAGGAAGCTGGGCATCTCGTGCATAGTGCTTGCAGTGCTACTATTGGACAGTTGTTCTCATAGCTCCTGGGACAGCCACACTGCAGCCCCCCCCCCCCCCCCCCCAGTTCAGCTGCCCACAGAGGAGGCAGGCAGGTCAACCCCTGGCAGCTAAGATCTTGCTATGGCTCCAGAAGCCTGTGTCTTCATAGTCTAGTCTCAGAAACTAATCATTTTATTTCCTCCCCCTAGGCCTGTTGCGTATAGAGAAGTTTTTACAAAGGTTGGTTTGTTGGTTTATTATGTATACAATGTTCTGCCTGCATGTACACCTGCAGGCCAGAAGAGGGCACCAGATCTCATTACAGATGGCTGTGACCCTCCATGTGGTTGCTGGAAACTGAACTCAGGACTTTTGGAAGAACAGACAGTGCTCTTAACCTCAGAAGATTTACATGAAATTTCCTCAGAAAATGTCCAGATCCACCCATCGTGTTGTGGGCATTGCTTGTTCCTCAACTGTTTTTGTCGCTCATAATCTGTGTAGAAAAGGCCAGGCTAGCAGCCAACTATCTCATGCAGGATGGTGAGTTTTCATAGCCAGAGAGAAAGTTCAGCTTAGAAGTAAAAAGAGAATCAAACATGGTAGCAGTATCTGTAATTCCAGCACTTGGGAGGTGAACACAGGAAGACCAGGTGTTCTAGGCCAGCCTTGGATCCCATATCAGAAGGAGAGGAGGAGGAGGAACATCTGTCCTTTTTTTTGTTTTTTGTTTTTTGTTTTTTTTTGGTTTTTTGAGACTGGGTTTCTCTGTGTAGTCTTGACTGTCCTGGACTTACTTTGTAGACCAGGCTGGCCTCGAACTCACAGCGATCCGCCACCCTCTGCCTCCCGAGTGCTGGGATTAAAGGCGTGCGCCACCACGCCCGGCCCATCTGTCCTTTTTATTTATCTGCTCTGAATTAGGACAAGGCTGACTATTAGGACCCTAAATTCAGTTTGTTTAATTTAGCATTTTTATTTCCCCTCCACATTGGCCCCTCCTTTCCACATCATCTTTAGCAAGGAGAGCCATGGCTCAAAAATACTGAAGGCAAATTAGAAAAGGAAAGTTATCTCGAGATGAGCTGGCTCGGACAGATGGCCTAACCAAATCCTGAAAAAACCACCTTGTGATTGACGACTCACCATCTCTGACAGATCCTACACCAGCAGTTGGAGTTGTGTAGATGTCACTGTGCACACCAGGAAAGGAAGAAAGGATTGTGTGGGCCACTAGCAAGCCATTTGATATCCGCCTGGCGGAAGATTAAGAATTGGCTGATAAGGAGCTAAAGAAATGGTGTGGTGTTCTAGGAATGAGCACATGCCCACTGAAAGGCAAGTTATTAGAGAGTGGAGCCGGTTGCTCTATTTTTTTTAAAATTTTTTTCTCCTTTATTAATTTATTCTTGTTACATCTCAATGGTTATCCCATCCCTTGTATCCTCCCCTTCTTCCCTCCCTGAGCCGGTTGCTCTTTTTCCTTCGTGAAATATAGTTGTTAATCCAAAGCAGTCCTAAAGCACAGAGATCTGCCAGCCTTTGCCTCCAGGGCACCTGTAGCCATCCTGTTTACCTGTTGTCCCTGGCTGCTTTCCAGACAGAAAGCCAAATGGAGTGAGTCCAGCAGCGCGGCGTCAGGTAATCCCGCCAACACCGCTTCTGCTCTGGGTCCTCAGTCCACTCACTCTGAGTCTCGCCAGGGGCCTTGCCAAATGAACACTGTGAAATAACAGGTCTGGGGCGTAGCCCACTGCTGCTGGTCCTGAGAGCACGGTCCAGTCTATCAAGGGCCTAGACTTCAGGACAGCTAGCAGATTCATCCATTTAAAAAGCAAAAGGAGAAACTTTGAGCAGGATATCCGTTGCATTGGTCAGAATCTTACTATATTTGAGAGATAGTGTCCTGGGGTCCATGTTATCTTTGAGGAATTTTTTTTTTTTTCCGATACAGAGTCTCTCTGTGGAGCCTTGGTAGTAACTTTGTAGATGAGGCTGGCCTTGAAATCACATCGATCCGCCTGCCTCTGCCTCCCAAGTGCTGGGATCCCACCTGGCTGGCTGAGGGAATTTTTTTTTAAAATCATTACAAAGTGATTATCTGGTTATCCTTTCCTTATCTGAGGATATTAGCCCTGTGATTGTGTTTGAAAAACCCAATAGCGAGCTTGGTAATGTGGGTTTAAGTGACTCAGTGTTGCCTGAGTAACAGGGCACTTCTTCCTCTGTTGGAAGACAGCTCTGCCTTGTGCTTCAGTGTGTGTCTGGAGAGAGACACTGCACCATCCCACCCCATTGCCCCTACGTTCTTCATGATCTTTCCAAAGCTGCTTGAATAGAACCTCCCCGGGCGAAAGGACTGGTCTGCCTTCTACCCATTAGAACAGATCTGTAGCAGGAAACAACCTACTGTGTGCTGAGGACTCAGCCAGCTGTGCTCACTGTCTGGATGCATCTCCAGCTGGGGGCCCTACAGACTACTTCCCCAGGGAACACGAGCCCCTCTTCTCCAGGGCCATCCTGGCTGAGTAACTAACTGGCTCTGTGCGCCCCTGTTGGGTCAAGACTCACCTGAGTCAGAGAACTAAGAGATGACCTTCTCTTCCTCTTTGTCCCTGTCCACCACACGCAGCTAATTGATCCATCCGCCTCTGTTCAAGGATTTCCCCCATCTTACGTCCCCATCTCTAAAGTCACATCAACTGCTGCCTTGAGTGCGGACTGCCGAGCCTCCAGGCCGGTGGCCTCACTTCAGTCTTCTGCTTCTAGGCTGTCACCGTGCCATCACCACACTTGGGACTGCACAGATGCTTCCTGTGATGTCCCATCCCTGATATGAAGCCCAAGCTCCATACAGTGAGTGGATTGCTAGCCCTTCCTGTGTCTTTGGGTTTTCAGGTTGGGTTTCCCAACAGCGCTGTGCACTGTGCTCCTCAGTTTGAGTTTCTGCGGGTTCTTCTTACTTCCCTCTTCTTCCTCCCTCTCTTGCGTCCTCACCCCTACCGAGTCCTTTCAGAGCTCTCTGATATTTTTGTTTTGTGTGCTCATGGCATAATTATAGTCACTTGTCTCTGGTCTCTGAAGATATAGAAGTGTTTGTGTCATTTGCCACCGTATACCTCAGCAAATTACAGAACTGGTGCGTCTCTCTCCAGCTACAGGATAGCCACTGTCATTGCTGTTTGATTAGGTGTGTTTGTTAGTTAGTTTGTTTGTTTGTTTTGAGGGGGACACAGTCTCATTTTGCCCAGGCTGGC
This sequence comes from Acomys minous, assembly GCF_964271855.1. Classification (NCBI taxonomy): domain Eukaryota; kingdom Metazoa; phylum Chordata; class Mammalia; order Rodentia; family Muridae; genus Acomys; species Acomys minous. The sequence goes on along the minus strand of NC_140496.1, from coordinate 48,390,222 downwards.
CTCACTATCTGAGTGCTGTGACTACAGACACAAGGCTTTTTATTCCTTAAAGAACTCATTGAACTGCTTTGCCGTCCATCTTTATAGTACCACGCCCACTGTTGACTGCGCATCCTGCCCGTTTTGTTTAAACTGAGGTATCCTTAGAACTGCCCACACCACCTTTTAGAACTTAATGCTTTGAATTTCTTGACTAGAAGCACTGGTTACACACTGGCTTGCCACAGCCTTGTTCCTGAAGGGTGAACTTCTCCCCAGCTGTTTACTGTGTGTTAGCCACAAGGCCGAAGGCCTGATGCTGGAGGACTCGTAGCTGCTGTTAACTTTTTAAAGGTAATTTTTACACTAATGTACATGCAAGGCTCAAAGGAAAGATATTGACAAAATTTAACTTTCAAAAAGTTAACAGCGTAATTTCCTCATGCAAATGGAGCCAGTAGGCTGGACTTGGGCTCCTGTGGCTAATAAGACATAGGCACAATACATGACTTCCACGGCCATCGCACATATTTATGTATAGGCCACCAGAAAAACATACTGAATGCATTTACATTACAGACAGAATTGGTTGGTTTTTATTACAGGTCAATAAAACAATAACCTTTAGGGCCATTTTTTCCCCCTACAAGACAAATCATCTGTATAAAGTGTGTTTCATCATCAAGCCACTAAGGAATAGAAACAGGAGTCAAAGAAAGGGCTGCATGTCCAGGTAGCTGATGCCCTTGGGTTGCCAGGGGCTCCGGCCTCACACCACAGGGTCAGGTACCCCCTTCCGGTCTCATTTCCAAAGGGCAGGACATTTCTATTGTGTGGGTCCAAATGCATCTTGGTGAGGGTACATTTAGAAGAAGGCTCAAGTCTGGCCTAGGAAGAAGAGGAGGAGGAGCCAAGGACTCCGAAATTGGGGGGAGATTTAACACTAACAGCAGCGTTACTTCTAAAGTATCACCAGAGGAAGGTGCTAAAGAGGCCAGGAGTCTAGTTATGCCACACAACATGCAACAGGGCAAGGGAGGAAGGTGGGACGTCCCTTAAACTGCTGCAAGGGAGGACAGACAGAAGTGTTGATTGTTTGGGGTTAGTTTAAGACAGCGTTTCCCCTCTTAGCCAGGCCTTGACATCACTTGTGAGGATGTAGGCGGCTGAGGGCTGGACCAAGTGGTCCCAAGAGCCTTTCCAAAGCTGCTGGCCTTTTGTCGCGCGCGCGCGCGCGCGCGCGTGTGTGTGTGTGTGTGTGTGTATGTGTGTGTGTACACTCACACGTATGCACACGCATGCACTCACTCAAGTTATGCAGTACCCTGGAGTCTGGCCTCAGATACCAGTAACTCTGAGATCACTATAGCTGTTACAGCAAAAATCTCTTCATAAGTTTTTCTATTAAAAATACAATGAGAAGTTCACTCCAGTACTGTCTTTTCTGAGCCCCGTTGCTGAGAGAGACACTTTACAATCCTGTTGCTGTTACGGTTGCATATGTCTGCATGTCAGCACCAGACCTGCCACTCTCTTCCCTTGCACCACAGGCACCACTGCTCACGACGCAGTGACTCACATCAGAGGTGTAAATGGATTTTTGGGAAAAATTTCAGGCTTGAGATCTCCAAGTGTTGCAGTGAGAAAGCGTTACCTGACACCAGCTGCAAGAGACTGTGGCATGGCCCTGGCCCTTCAAAAGGGACAGCAGCTCCTGCTGCGAGTGCCATGGCTTTTCACCGCTGAGGAGTTACTTGGGAAAGAGCAAGGAAATCACATGGAGACTTTAGTAAACCCCCTGTCTATTTGACTTTCTGGCCTTTAGTATTTATTGCTGTTACCATTTAAATTTTGAGTACACCTCCACCTTTCCCACTGATGTTTCCAAAACCTGAGCTTTAAAGGGTTGTATTAGCCACGTCACACAGCGGCTCACTCTGCCATTTGTTTCATGTCATCAAAAGACACACTGGGTATAAGCTCCTCAATGATTTAACCCTTAAAATAGAACTCCAAAGAAATGGCTTCATATTTATCACAACAACTACTTTTTAATTTAATGTATCTTTCATTTGCGAAGGTAGGGGCCTCAGTGACCATGTGGAGGTCAGTGGACACCTTCTGTAGAGCTGGATGTCTCCTCTCACCTGTGCATGGGTCCAGCCGCTGAACTCGGGTCACAAGGCCTACGTCACCAGATAGCCAAGACCTTTGCCCTGAGCCACCTTGTGCAGCCCTGAAAGATTGTATAATCATCATTCAAAAGAGTGGGCTCTGACGTTAAGGAGAGAGATGTCCCCCAGTTCACTCACTATGTTTAAGGTCCAGCTTCTTACCTTGCATATAAGGATAATTACAGTGCAGGGATCATGTAGTAGGTGTGAGGATTTCGTGAAATAATAGACATAAAGTCTTTAGCACAGTATCTGACAGGAGTGCTTTATGAATATGGTCTGTAATAAGTTTAGTAATAAATATGATGGCTTCACCCAAATTTAATTTTGCTCATATCACAACCAGTGGCACTGGAGAAGACTTGGTCCCTAATATAACTGAAAAAGAGCTTTCAGCATCATCTAGTAGCCCAGTTGCAGTTAATGAACCTGAACAGCAATTATTGATAAATAATGAGAAATATTCAAACCTGAATTATAAGGTATATCCTATTCACCAGCATATTTTTAATACCTCGGAACTAAATGTTGTTAGTTCTTGGTAGAAAGCTAAGAACTTACTGTATAGGTTGCTACATATTTGAAGTATCTACATAGAGAACCCTGTATCTTTCTGTGTTCTGCTTCCAGAATGATCATATCAGGGAGTCATTTATCAGCTGGGGTCAAAAGCTGTATGGCAATCACTACATGTGTGTTATGTTGAAATTCTGTAAAACGTGGTGCTGGTGGTGAGATTTTCCTTCCATTGACCAGTGAATTTAGAATTGGATGATGCTACCTCATACCCAACTTCTGCCATCTTTGCTATGTGACCTTGGGTTGGCTTGGCTTTTCAGAACCCTTCCTTCCTTACTTAGGGAAGAGAACTACATTGTAACTTAATCCCTTCAGGGGGAAAGGGTCACATTTTAAAACGTACATGAATGTGCTGAGGCAAAATCACATTAGTAGTATGTAGGTTCTTACTAATCCTGTTGGCATCTGCTTAGTCTAAAGAAAAACGAAATGGGCATCAGGAGGAACACTGCGCCGCAGGCCCTGTGTGCATCAAGTCCAGTACAGGACAGATGTCACCAGGGGGACAGTGCTCAGCCTTTCTCCTCGGTAGAAACTTTTGTCCCATCACAGGTGTCATGCTTGTTTCTCAGAAATACTGCTCGTGCTGAGGACAAAACATAATGGGCGGGATGCAAGTGTCTGTTTTATTTTGTTTGTGTGTGGCTGAATCAATGGACACAGGTTAAAAACTAGTTAGGTTATAAGCCAATTCAAATGCATATTCCATGTGCTAAACTATTTACTATTAACTCATCAGAGCTGGGTAGTTTGCTATTGCTGATAGGACTGAGCCCAGGCCTGAGGCGTTAGGTGAACTGGCCTCTGCCTGCCCCACTTCACACATCTGTAATTCTCTGCTCAACCTCTTATGGCTTTAGGATGCCTCTACCTTCTGGGCTAGCCCACTCTCCTGCCAGATTACTTTCTGTTAATTCCCCAACCTCAGCAAAACACCCACCATAAAATCTCCCAAAGGTAAATTCCATCAGAATATTTAGCCTAACAGCTCACTCTGCACGGAACTTTGTCCCTAGACCAACAAGCCCTACTGAGCTAATAGCTGTTGAAACACAGCCGCCATGTTGGACTCACCATGAATCCATCATGAAGGAGCATTTCTAAAACTTGACATGAAATTGAATGGCTCAGCAGCCAGATACTTTTCATTTGTATGTTGCTTTGTATGGCTTGGAATTCTACCCAAATTTTACATATATCCCAAATCACTAAAGGACAAAGCAGCCTTTCAGGCTGGTGATAAGGCTTAGCAGGCAGGGTTAGGGTTAGGGCTGCAAAGCTTGCGCCCCAGGACCTACATGGTGGAAGAACAGAATGGACTTCTCTAAGTTGTCCCCTCAGCTCCACCCACACCTCGAGGTAGATGTGTACACATGCACACATAAAGTAAATGCTTTATTAGTCTAGCTACTATTTTTGTTATTATTAAAGTGCTAGAGCTCAAACTCAGAGCCTTGTGCCTTCAAGTCAGGCGCTGTGCCTCTGAGCTCCACCCTTAGCCATGGGCAGTAGCCTTTCTAGGGTAAAATTATTTTGTCTTTGGGCAAACTGTGCTAGAGAGAACTTGCTCCCATAGAATTGACAAGCTGCAATGCATGCTGTAATGGGGAGATTTAGAAAGTATGGCCTTTAGATTAAACTGCTGTTTCCCCTTGCCATTTGCTTAAATTTGCATAATAAACAGCATTCATTCTATTATTCAATAATAAAACAAGTTTGTATAAGGATATTCACATGAGTATAAACTAAAAAACAAATAAACAAACATTGTTCATCTAGTATAAGTCTCTTGTCCTATATTCACAACTGTGTAGTAACTGCAGAGACTAAAGATGTCCTTGTAAATACCAAAAAGAACTTTTATCAGTGATAAAGACAGCATTGGGTCTCTCTGTCCCTCTTTCTGCATCTCCTCCTCCTCCTCCTTCTCTCTCTCTCTCTCTCTCTCTCTCTCTCTCTCTCTCTCTCTCTCTCTCTCTCCCTCTCTCTCTCACACACACACACATTCAGACTATAAACTTTCAAACTCTCAAGCAGAGTGCATTAATAAAAATATGAAATGCTTTTTCTTGTGTAAATCACAACGAAGCTTTGAGAAATACAGGAAGAACTAAGAGACACATCATCCTCATCTGGTGTTCTCAAGTGAAACCTGTCATGTTAACTCCCAACCCAGACGCGCACTTTTAAAGGAAAGCTAAAAGCTTGTATCCTGCCTCATTGACAACAGCCTCAAACTGTTCCCTGTCATCGAAGAAAACAAATCTTTTGCTCCTCTCTGCCTGGGGGAGGCAGAGGGACTGAGGTGGTCCTGTGTGGCTGAATTAGATCAAAGACTTTCCTTCTACCTTGGAGACACTGAGTCTAATCAAGTGAAATGAGTTTTGAGATCGCAGCTCATTTCCTAGGGAAGATCGGTTCACATTACAAAACCCTGGCATCTCATTCATCACAGCCGACGTGGTCTGTGCTCAGGAGAGGACCCCAACTGGGGCTAAACCACCTGTCTTTTCTCAAAAAGGGGCGCTTTACCCAAGCCTTGAATGAGAAGACTTGCCAACCACCAGGTTCCACCCATGTGGGACATTAGCAATGGGGAGGGGACTTTAGGTTAAAACAGAGGAAAGTTAAGTTTTAGGAGCATTGGGTGGTTGTAATTTTAATGTTGCCTTATATAAATAATCATGAAGGAGACATTAGTGTGATGTAGTAGAGCCATCTTTCTCTCCTCATTGTGTGAAGCAGGCTGGGGAGAAGTGTCCTTTCACGGCCAACAGATAATCGTTATCTCTCATTTCTTTCAGGGCATCGTTGTAACTCCCGTGCTGCTGCTGCTTTTCGTGAGTATTTTGATACTACCTTTCGAACCTTTTATTGCTATGTTTTGTTAGATACCATCCCCGGGACTACAGATGTGACTCACTGGTAGATGGCTTTCTTAGCATGCGAATGGCCATGCATTTGCATCCTCGTACCATGAGGGAAAAGACTCCCCTAAAGCCTTCTTCAAACCTTCAGTGTCAGTCTTTAGAATGCCACTAAAATCTGGATTCTTCTATACAACTTGGCATCACATTTTGAGACACACCCCGCCTCCCAGCAGTGCCCAGAGTATTAGCCCTGAGAGACAAAAGGACCCCACAGTCTTGCAGCCCAAGGGCAGCATCTGGTCCTAACGATTAGGCTTCCAACTCCCGGATAAATCATCAATTATCATAAACCAGTGACCTGAGGCCTGGCTCACACATGTACCACTCATCACTATTTTTTTTTTCTTAGTAAAGTGAAATGATTAATAGTGACCCAGTGTTGGGTGGGTTTTGAGAAAAAGCACCTCACACTAGTAGATCTCGGGCAGCTGAGATTACAAAGCAGGTGCTTCTCGCAACTCTCTCGCATTGGGAATCCTGCCATGGTGTTCCCATTTGTCAAATGGAAAACAAACACCTAATGCCCTATATCTCCCAAGACAGCAAAAGGTGCTGTAAGAGGGGAAAGGCCAAAACTACAAGTAGATACGGGCCACTGGGTAACTCAACAAAAGTTGTTCTGAAAACAAGAAATGCTAATTAACTGTCTTATTTCCTTTGGCACTAGGCATATGAGAAATTAGATGAGAGATCATAATAGAAATTAATGTTATCTCATGCTGAGCAAAGCATATGTAATCATAAATGATACCTAAAATATTTTATGAACTGTGCAGTTTTTCCACACACACACACACACACATCTTCCAAATATAAATCACTCCACTTATCATGGAAGCGTGGTGGGGATGCGTGTCTGGAATGAAATGAAGCTGTCTGACTAGCACTATTTGTCAGTGAATTAAAACTATGGGGGAAATTTATTTAATTATAGTATAATTACCCAAGTTGGAATTCAATTAGAGTAATAGAGTGAGGGACTTCATTTCTTGCCAGCTGTGTAGGGAGGAGAAGGGGCTAGATATACTATCACACAGTTGGGTTCTGCATCTTTCATGAAAGCCATTACCTTCAAGTAATAAGCCGCAGCCTCACCTTGCCTTCTGAAATGCCGGCTCCACCCTGCCAAGGTCGGGAAAGTCATCAGATGGTTTCCCTCAGCAGAACAAACCTCGTGCATTCGAGCTGCCGCAATGCCGAATGTGCAGTGAGGCAAACCATTTGCCGTCAGAAGAAACGGCTTGCTGTGGGCCTACCTGCACATCGATGCGAGGAACTGGAACCATCCATTAGTGGTTTGGGCCAAGATTTGCCATCCCAAGAGGAACTTACCAGAAACAGCCCTGTGTGGGTATGAAGTCCAGGCTAGTCTGAGAATCAAAGGCAGTCACTGAGCCCAGCACCCAGCACACACTCCATAGGCTGCGGAGCCGAGGTCTTGTACCTTAACAAAATCATGTGACTTAGTGAAGACGAGCTCGGGGGTGGGGGACACCGCACTGGTTAGGTGCCTGTCACGCAGCTGGATGACCTGAGCGTGAGTCCCAGACAGAACTCATGTAGAAAGCTAGGTGTGGGAGCACACACTTGTAACCCATGCAAAAAGCCAGGTGTGGGAGCACACACTTGTAACCCATGCAAAAAGCCAGGTGTGGGGGGCACACACTTGTAACCCATGCAAAAAGCCAGGTGTGGGGGGCACACACTTGTAACCCATGTAAAAAGTCAGGTGTGGAAGCACACACCTGTAACCCATGCAAAAAGCCAAGTGTGGATACATGCCTATAATCCATGTAAAAAGCCATGTGTGGAGGCACACATTTGTAAGCCCTGTAAAAAGCCATGTGTGGAGGCACACATTTGTAAGCCATGTAAAAAGCCAGGTGTGGAGTCACACACTTATAACCTATGCAAAAAGCCAGGTGTGGGGGCACACACTTGTAACCCTTGTAAAAAGCCAGGTGTCGGGGCACACTTGTAGCCCATGTAAAAAGCCAGGTGTGGAGGCACACACTTGTAACCCATGTAAAAAGCCATGTGTGGAGGCACACACTTATAATCCCAGTGTGGAGAAAGGACATGCCGGGGCTCATGGCCGACTGACCTAGCCAAACGAGGGAGCTTACAGATGAAAAAGAGACCCTGTCTCAAAACAAAAAAGGTGGAGAAGAAGCAGGAAAGACTCTGAGGTTGACCTTTGGCCTCAGAGGGTATATTCATGTGCACGCGCGCGCGCGCACACACATACACACACACAGACACACACACACACACACAGTGTGGAGACAGAGTTTTAGCCACAATTAGGTGGCTGAGACCTGGGTTGTCCCATGCCCTATTTTGATTAAAGACCCAAAGGAGACACACACACCCCTTATCTTTCTCTCTTTTCCTTTTTCTTTCTTTCTTTTTTTAAAGATTTGTTTATTTATTATGTATACAGTGCTCTGCCTTCATGTACACCTGCAGGCCAGAAGAGGGCATCAGATCACATTACAGATGGCTGAGAACCACCATGTGGTTGCTGGGAATTGAACTCAGGACCTCAGTGCTCCTAACCTGAGCCATCTCCACAGCCCCCTCTTTTCTGTTCTTTCTTCCTGCACATCATAACAAGACGTTTTCTCACTGGTGAGCATGTCAGCATCACATCGTAAGCTTCCTCCACTCGGAACTGTGAGCTTGAGAACTGTATCTGCCTTAAGGGTTTAGAGGAGCGAGACTCTAAGACTAAGTGGAAGGCACGCTGACCCCTCTGCGGAGAAGCTCCACCCCCTCCAGTCCACCCCCACCCCGTGAGCAGCGGGCTCCTCCCTCATTACCTGACCTTTGACCTTTAGTTCATGTTCATGACATATTCCTTCTGTCTGTCTGGACTACTGTATATTTTTCAATGAGAATTTACAAAAAACTTGGGTTCCGGGTCTCATTTACTGAGCTGGACAAATAATTGAGAGACTTAAAATACAAACACATTCCATATTCTTTTTACTCACCCCTTTTATGAGCTGAGTTGTTATTCTCAAGGTATGTTAACATCCTAGCTTCCAGGGCACCCCAAAGTGGCCATATTTGAAAACAGTCATTGCAAATGTAATTAGTCAGATAAGGTCATCCAGGGAGAGCATGGAGCCCTTAACCCAATGTGATTAGTGTCCTCGTAAAACAAAGAGACCGAGACACACAGGGTGAACTCCTTGTGACAGTGAGGCAGAAATTAAGAGTCTCACCTCTCCCAGTGAGGCACAGCAAGGACCGCCAGCGGTCTTCAGAAGACTCGGCAGAGGATGGTGCCAGACACATTTCTGAGGGAACATGCTGCATTTGATTTCAGACCCACAGCCTCCAGAGCCATGAGGTGGTGCCTCCGTTGGTTTAAGCTGCCCAGCTTGTGGGCTATTACAGCACCCAACAAACTAATATGAGCCCTAAAAATTACCTTAGCATACTTTAAAGGTGGAAATTGCTTGCTATTCCAACACGGTTTCCAAGGAGTGCGAGTTTGCTAGTGAGACCTCAGTTCCCTGCACTGGCCTCTCAGGACACCCCCTTCCCTGCCGCGCTGCACCTGAAGCCTGGCCCCCATTCATATCTCAGCCGAAGCCGTTCCTGCCGCTCAGCCTGGCCGAGGAGGAGAGCATTGTCCTAACCCCTGTCCCTAGCTCCAGGTCACTTCCCCAGCTTTCTAACCTAATCATCTACTCCCTTTGGAGTCCGTGCAGAAGTCTACGCTGTCTGCCCTCTCTCCATGTTGTAACTGTAACCCCCAAGTCCTTCTGTCAGGCCCAGACTGTCACCCGCTTTCCACTGCTCGCTTCTCCTGTGTTGCGATTCCTCACTACTGTTTTCAGGGTTCACACAGTTGACCTTCCAGACCCCAACCCCAACAAGTTTACCTTCCTTACACCCCAATAGGCAGACCCTTCATAATGAAGCTCTCTAATGTAGCTCCCCACATGCATGGTATATGCCCAGGTCCAACATTCTTCAAACTCACTTAATGGCTAGTTTCCTTTCCCGGTCATTTTTCAGTGCCTCTGACTGTGCCCATCCTACTGTTAACCCTCTCCGCTCACGTCTCATCTCCCTTAGCCCCGAGTTCCCTGGCTATAATTCCTTCATTGCAGACCACACCTGCAATCTTGTTCATCCCTGTTACTACTCCACAGTTGCCCACACGTCACCAGTCCTACTGGTACCCAGCCCTCCCGGTGTACCTCAACATGCCAGCGCCATCCTCTGTGAGTTCACGACAACTGTCCGCCTGACAACTGTCTGCTTTCCCCCGGCCACAGTCCCTTTTCGATTCTGGAGAATCATTTCACATTTTCATCTTAGCGTCTCGTTTCTCTAGTGCCTTTCTTCATACCAACTAACGCAGAAAGGAAATGAGAAACACAGGCCAGCAGCCTCGCTTGCCTGCATCTCGCATTATAGCCCTTGCATTTCTGCTGGGTTTGTGGATGTACTGTCTCTGCTCTCACCGAAGTCAGTCCTACTAGTGTCTATTTAATGGCATATTTCCTGCATATTTCCCCTTTTCTTCTATATTATCACATTTCTTTTATATAGTTGCTTCTACTAATGAATTCTATAATACACATCTTAAAATTAAACTCCACCTTGCTCACTTGAATTCCATTTTGTATTTGCTTAAGCAAGTGATATTAAAATCTGCTCATTACCTATTCAGTAATGCAAATTGAACTCTTATGTGCCAGGAACTGTCTGCTGCCGTGGATAGAGCAGTAGGCAGAAGAGATGGGTCGCTCCTGTCACAGTGGTTATGTCATAGTGGAAAGAGTAGGAAATAGGAGGAGCTTGCTGTTTTCAGTAGGCAGTAAGCTCAGACTCACTGAGAAAGTAGTGTCTGAGCAGGAGATAAAGGAGTGAGTGTTCTGATGTCACCAGTATAGCCAGAATCAAGTCATGGAAAGCCAAAGACTTGGAGCTTTCCTTTGAGAGAAACAGGAAATAACTGAATGAATTTTGGTAACAGGAATGGAATGTTCTGATGCTTGTTTTTTGTTTTTTGTTTTTCTCCCCTCTCTTTCTAGACAGGGTCTCCCTTGTCGCCTAGGCTAGCCTTGAACTCTTGCTCCTCCCGCCTCAGTCCCCTGCATGCTAGGTGGACACCACCACCACTGGCCCGACACTAGCTTGGGGATGCCTAGGTTATAAAGGGATGCTGATGGTGACAGCATGGCCATTGTAACCCTACTGAGCCTCACAGCAGGACAGATTGTAAGTTTAGACCAAAGTAGTTGAAAGTCTGGCGGGAAGTAGCCGCTGGAATATGACACTTGATCAGCTAAACTGAAAGCAGAGGGACGGTCAGGAGTAACCGCAGGCCGAGGCCCTGCAGTGCTAAAGGAGGAGTGTTGAAGGAACTCAGAGGCCAGTACTATACTTTTACATCGAGCTGCCTTCAAGACATCTAAGCAGAGACCTAGATAAATACTTGACTGTATGCGTCTGTAATTCAGGGTCCAGTCATAATCCACTGCATTTGTATTGGTCCAGTCTAAATCATAAGTATTCATTGGGAAGCCTCAGCATCAAGGACAATTTCAAGTTTGACTAGGGAAAGAAATGGAAACAAAAAAAAAATCCACCCAAAACAAAACAAATCCCCACCAAACCACCAAATCAAGCTATCAAATATTATAGTACTGAGACTCCATGAAGAAGGCCAAGGAATAGCCATTTGCGTGGGAGGACCAGGGAAAGAGTCTGATGTTCCAGAGTGGAGCTAAGAACCTGTTTTAGAAGATGTGTAGTCTGGGTGTGGGTTATGGTTCAGGTAAAATGATCTGGCCATTGGTTTAACAAGATGGTTGTCATTCAGGACCTTAACAGAAGCTATTTGCATAGAATTATATAGTCAAAGCCTGGTTGAAATCTGCTTGGACAGGAAGAAACATTAAAATTAAGAGTAATTGATAACATTGGGGTTAATATTTAAATAAAAGGATACAGAAACATTAGCAGTCACTAAAGGATCAAGAGAAGATTTTTTTTTTTTAGAATGAAAAAATTAGCTACATGTCTGTATTAACAAGACCAATCTAGTCAGAGGGGAAATTTGATACATAACTAAAATGAAGATTGTTGGGCCCGCTCTTTGAACAGGAGAAAGAGGGTCTGGGTGCCAAGGGGGGTGCAGCCTTCTGATCAGAGGACCCTCCATCATGATGAGTCCAAAGATGCAAGAAAGTTAGCTGGAACACTCCAGAGCGTTAAGTCTTTCCTGTCTATATTTCCTCTGAAAAGTAGGAAGTAGGGCTAGTGGTGGAGGGTAAGAAAAGCAAGGAGACACTGGAGCGTGGAGGAGAGAGGGGCTGTGAAGCCACTTGGTGTCGATGCACAGTGCTTTGATGTGCAGTCGCAGCAGGTGGTCCCCGGCCCTGGGCCATCTCACTGTCTCCACATTTGCTGCTGTCTCCGCCTCGCTTCTTTCCCTGAGGTACCGCCATTCCTCCCTCCTTCAGCTTCATCTGAGAGAGATTTTCTAACTATTTCATATAACACATTTCACCTTTCTCTCTCTTGTACTACCACGCTTACTTGTTCCGCATTGGGATTCTCTAGAGAAACAGAACCAACTGGCTCCATCTCCAGTGTCCTCCATTACCACCTGAGGAAGGTTATTATGAGAGCTGGCCCATGGCTGCGGGCGTCTAGGTGTCCTGTCATTTTCCGTGTGTGTTCTGAAGACGTAGAGAAGCTGGTGACGTGTGTCAGTCTGAGTCTAACGCTCCGAACGTGAGAGCCAGTGGCGCCATTCTCACTCCTACCCCTAATCACAAGTCCTGAGAACTGAAGGGGTGTGGATACTGTGATTCTTAGAGACCAGAGGCCCAAGATTTAGGGACCCTGTTTCCAAGGACAGAGAATGTGTATCCTGGGTCAAGCGAGAATGTTGCACCTCCTCTGCCTTGTTGCTTTATGTAGGACCTCAGTGGATTGGATGCTGCTGATGTACCTGCCCCTGTGAAGACAGACCTTCACTCAGTCTACCCTGTTGAGTGGGAATTTGTTCCAGAAAGATCCAGGCCCTTCTCCCGAGTAATGTTTAACCAGTTGTGTGGGCAGCCACTAGCACAGTCAAGTTGACAGTCAGCTCAACTACAACATGTTACCCTTAGTGTTTATTACTATACAGCATCTTAATCACTTATCCTTTGTTTTGTATTTTTCTTTTTCAATTAGAATGTAAAGTCACAACCTTAATCTGGTTTTGGTCACTGCTGTAATGTAAATATTTTTTCTAATTCATAATTATATAAAAGAATAGATCCATCTGTCCAAAGATGAGCTGGGATATTTCTAGGGAGGATAACTTATTTCCTGGTCTACGTCAGAGCACATCTTGTTGATAGAGGATTACGAAGGTGTTCTAGAGAGTATGACATGCCTTTTTTGCTCCTGGTGAGCTTTCCTTAGACGGGGGCTAGTGTCCCAGGAAACTTAGAGGCCACCAATGCCTCCCAGAGCTAGTGGCTTTTGGGCTCTTCTGGTGAATTCAATGATTGAAACACATGGACCACATCGAGTGAGCTGTGGAGAGAAGTTTGTTATAGACGCGTAGATGGCTGCTTAAGAGGGAGGGGCAGAGCAAACGTAGAACTCATGTAGAGGCAGAGGGACAGGACATAGGGGTCATCATGCTGGCTGCAGGGTAGGGGGTGGGTGGCTAAGTGGGTTTAAAGACCTTATGTATGGCAGAAACTGGGGTGAGTTGTGGGGAGGGTTGAACCTGTCAGTCCAGTTGGCCACACCGCAGGTGCCCAGATGCCTCGGTATCTTTTGTGGTAACTTCTCTTATGGAACAGTGTCAAATGTGGTGGGTGTCCAGTAGATTTTAACTTCTCCCCAGCCAGGGGTCTGCATGCCTTCTCCATGGCCTTACCTCCCATGCCTAGCACTTTATAAATTCTTGTGGAAAGGAGAACAGTAGTGGTGGGTCGTGGATAAGCTGACTAGCTCAGGTGATCAATGAGTGACGAGGAGGCCAGCATCTCCGGGGGGCCGGACCCCAACAATCCTACCTCTCAGGCTGGGGAAATAAATTACACTTTTCTTCAATATTAAATAACCTGTCCATTATTTTACTCAGTGTCTGAGGACCTAACTGTAAATAGTAGTAAGATCAATCAGACATCAGCCCTTGCCTCACAGAGCTTATGGTTTAAAAGAGAAAAATAGGACGCATGCATAGATAACTAGAAGTCAGAGTAGCAATTTTAGTATCACATAAATAATATAAAATTTAAAGATTGCTTAAACAGGAAGCATCTCATAGAACAGAGGTCTGAAATCAATCCTCAGAACCACCAAAAATAAATTTTTACAAAGTTCCCATTAACATAATTGGAAATAACCTTTTCATCTTACACTTTAAATTAGCTTACAGCATAGATGAATACAAAAGACAGCATGCTAAGTGAAGACAGCTAAGTGAGGCCAGCGCCATGTGGTCTCACCCGTGTGAGGGCATCTAACAACATGAAGCTCATAGGCCCAGATAGAAAGATGAATGCCAGGGACGGGGGCAGTGGAAGCACTGGGTACGGTTTACCGTGCTAGAACTTAATTATAGCATGGAGTCCTAGTTCAATTACTGCGTGATCAAAATTCTTTTAAGGAGTACATCTTACATATTGTTACCAGGTACACAAAAGGGAAACTGTGTGAAGCGATGGATTCGTTAAGTAGCCTGCTTATGATGCTTATCTCACTATATGTACATAGTCATTACTTTGTGTACCTTGAATATATAATTTGTGTCAGTTATACCTCAATAAAGATGAAAAAAGATAAGTCAACATAAAAATGAAACCATACTTCACATACTACCCTCATCTTTTAAAAATGCTTTAAACCTATTTCATTTCTCAGAGAAGCTATAAAATAAAACATCATTTCCGCTACTCAATTTATTTCCTATCTAACAACCCAGTTTTAGCTTGATGTAAACAACTGAATCAATACGGCTGGCCAACAATCTAACAACTGTACTCCTCACCTTGATTTAAAAAAAAATAAAAATCCCAGTCATGTTGACGTCGAGTCTGTCACCTGGGGTACCCATACACCCAGCTTCCGCGCAGCATCAGCTTTGTTTGCCTGCATCCCTGTGTGAGAAGAGTGACAGGGAGTGGCTGAACTGTCACTCCTGGAGCATGGGAGGCACTGGGAAGGTTTGGGAAGTCATCCCCATGACACTGGTCTTCACCACAGGAAGGAGACACAGGTGTTGATGTACGCAACAAGACAGTTAGCTCCAACAGTAAGCAAGCCCTCCCCTTCCCCCCGAGGCTGAGCCCTGGGATGGGAGGTAGAAACTGGGCAGGGAATAGGTGTGCATGTGTGAGTGTGCCTGTGGGTGTGTAAATCTTTCACTTAGGCTCAAACTAGTTCTTGCTGACTTTCCAGCAAAAGAGATTTGCCTGGTATGTTTTTCCTAATGAAAGTGAAGGCCAATCGCCAGGAGTAAATTATTTAATACAACAATGTTTTAATAGCAGAAAAGAGACACAAATAGCAATGCCTGCAGCAAATGGGTTCCCCAGTAGGAGATAAAAGGCTCATCACACTGTAGAACAGGTGACGACCCAGTGCATTAGAGACAGTTTTACAGGTCAGCTCACTTACAGGGGTGAATGAAAGGCTCCTTCTATTTCCTAACATTCGCCTGATAACTGATGCCCCAGCCAGGCAGCCTCACTTCATCAGAGCTGCCTTTTTTTTTTTTTTTTTTTTTTTTTTTTTTTTTTTTTTGTCTTTCTGAGCCTGGCTGCTTTGGACCAGTAATATTTTACTCTCCAAGCGGATTTGTTATTAGATTGAATGTACTGGTAGCAGTCAACTCAGCGTCCACTGAACCTTGCTCTGCCAGAATTAAACCCTGAAGCCCCAGGCGTCCACTGTGTGCACTGAATTAACTTCCCTCTGATGAATCCAACCTGGTACTAGTTATGTACCATTCCTGAGATTGTTGAGAAAGTCACGCAGACAGTTCTGTTTGTCCTGTGACTCAATCACTGCGCCCCCCCTCACAGCCCCCCAACTCCCACACCACCAGGAAGCAAAAGAGAACAGAGCTTCGGCTTCCACTCCTGTCACCTCCTGAACCTTCTGGAATCACTGTGGAGTATTAGAGGAGGCAATGGAGCCACCCTGCTGGGGCCCAAGCCTGCCTTTGTCACACCAACTGCAGTAATCATGTCCAGTTTGTTCACCTCTTAACCACGAAGTGGGATTACTAGTTAGACTCACTCCACGGGGTCTGTGAGAGTCAAACTGTCTGGTGCATGTTAAGCGTTGAGACCAGTGTAGGCCACACCGAAGCCTACAATCTGTAATCAAAGCAGATGTCTGGGTGGAGGGAGGCTGGTCTGATCCTCTCCTGGGTCTGTGTGTTGCGTGAGACTTTGTCACGTACCCCAGAAATGTTAGGAGAACGCAAAGAAACGCATCAGGCCTATGTGTTATAAACATCTAAAAAGTGGCATATTTCTTGAGTTCCTGGTGCGAACCCAGTAGCACATGCAGCAGCAGCACCGATAAGGCATGCTGGTCCCCCCAGAGCCCATCTCTGTTGCCCAGGTGGCTAGGCCAAGCAGCCTGTTGTTTCTGATGTGGAAAAGTGCATGGACTGGTCCTAGGCCCCTGCATAGATGGAACAGATGTGCAGCTTGGTCTTCGTGTGGGCTCCTCAACAACTGGAGAAGGCCTCTCTGACTCTGATACTGCCCCATGGATCCTGTTCCCCTAACTGGGCTGCCTAGTCTGGCTTCCTTGGAAGACGATGCACCTGCTTCTGCCGCAATTTAATGTGCCAGGGAGGTTTGGGACCCATGGGGGACCAGGGAGGTTTGGGACCCATGGGGGACCATCCCCTTCTGTGAGAGGAAGAAGAGGGGAAAATGGAGGGGAGGGGCTGCAAACAGGATGTAAAATGAATATATAATTTTTTTTTTAAAGTACACTTCCCTCGTAGCAAGGTGTGAGCAAGACAGTGTTGCAACCTTCTGGAGTGTGCACTTTGCTGGAAAGACAGATCCAGAGATGAGCAGTCCAGGATTCTGAGAGATACAGCGGAGCTGTTGTCCACAAAAGATGAGGGAGGAAGTCAGCATTTGGAAGGGGGTTTGAAAAGAATTCCTAAGAAGTAAGATTTAAAGTGCATCTAGGTGTCAGTGGCAGGAGGGTGACATTCCAGGGAAGAAGTTCATGTGGCACTGGGTGCCTGGCTGGCCTGCTCACAAACCTCGTCTCCCCCCCACCCCACCTCTCTTTCACTTAATTTTTGTTTTTTAGTTTTACACATGAGTAGTGTGTTTATATCATTTCCATTCCTCCCCTCCCCATTCCAGCTCCTCCCGTGATTCCCAGACTCCCTCCCAAATCCATAAGCTGTTCTTTAAACACACACACACACACACACACACACACACACACACACACACACACACACACACACACTCGGGGCTTTCTTCATTTACTACTGGAGTAACTGAATATAAAGCACTTAAGTTCTCATATATTGAGGGTTGGTTTGTTTTTTGTTTTTGTTTTTAAAGACGTATTTGTTTATCATGTGTACAGTGTTCTGCCTGCACGCCAGAAGAGGGCACCAGATCGCCTTGTAGATGGTTGTGAGCCACCATGTGGTTGCTAGGAATTGAACTGAGGACCTTTGGAAGAGCAGCCAGTACTCTTAACCTTTGAGCCATCTCTCCAGCCCCATATACTGAGTTTTTATGTATCCTTTCTTCTCAGTATAAGCTATTAAAGCTGCAAAGCCTTTTTGTGAGTTTTCTGCAAGGAATTAAGCAGTCACTATGTTGTTTGTTTAATGTCCTGTGTCTTAAAACTTGGCAGTGTGCAGTGTGTTGTGTCTGAGAAACCCACACTCCGTGCTTGGTTCTGAACTTGGGAGCTTGTCCTGCTAATCCCTGGTGCTTCCCATCAATGAGGACACCGTGCAGCATCCCCAGGGTCCTTTGTCCACATCAGGAGAAACGTGAAGAAGCACTTATTCCAGCAGCAGAGATGAGGCCTGCACACAGACTGGCTGGGCACTTGTCCTTTTCTCGCCATCCAGACACTCCCTGTCCTTTGTTCTGGATGCCAGTGAGCACTTTAGAAACCTCCAAGGGGGTGCCTGGGAAGCTTCACACAGTAGGTCTGGCAACTCCAGCTTCACACTGGCCACACAGTAGGCCTGGGCGGCTCCAGCTTCACACTGGCCACACAGTAGGCCTGGGCGACTCCAGCTTCACACTGGCCACACAGTAGGCCTGGGCGGCTCCAGCTTCACACTGGCCACACAGTAGGCCTGGGCGGCTCCAGCTTCACACTGGCCACACAGTAGGCCTGGGTGACTCCAGCTTCACACTGGCCACACAGTAGGCCTGGGCGGCTCCAGCTTCACACTGGCCACACAGTAGGCCTGGGTGACTCCAGCTTCACACTGGCCACACAGTAGGCCTGGGCGACTCCAGCTTCACACTGGCCACACAGTAGGCCTGGGCGGCTCCAGCTTCACACTGGCCACACAGTAGGCCTGGGCGGCTCCAGCTTCACACTGGCCACACAGTAGGCCTGGGCGACTCCAGCTTCACACTGGCCACACAGTAGGCCTGGGCGGCTCCAGCTTCACACTGGCCACACAGTAGGCCTGGGCGGCTCCAGCTTCACACTGGCCACACAGTAGGCCTGGGCGACTCCAGCTTCACACTGGCCACACAGTAGGCCTGGGCGGCTCCAGCTTCACACTGGCCACACAGTAGGCCTGGGCGGCTCCAGCTTCACACTGGCCACACAGTAGGCCTGGGCGGCTCCAGCTTCACACTGGCCACACAGTAGGCCTGGGTGACTCCAGCTTCACACTGGCCACACAGTAGGCCTGGGCGACTCCAGCTTCACACTGGCCACACAGTAGGCCTGGGCGATTCCAGGATGTCTTTTCTTTCCCTGCCAGCACCCTCCCTCCTCCCTCTGCCTTTAGGAACCCTCTTAATTACATCCCTGGGTAGCTCGGTCTCATCACTCATCTGACAGGACCGTGGAGGATGGTCACTCTGACCTGTGTTTCCAATCAAGTAGTTCAAAGGTCACAGGCATTCTGAGGGACAAATGGACTCTGGGGGGTCCCGGATGGCTTCCTTCTCAACCCATGGCTGCATTCCACTGCCTTCCATCAGCATGGAGCTCCTAGATATCACGTATACAAGGGGCTAGTGAAGGGAGAAAATTTTTAAATTGGTATTTTAAAAATATTATTGAAATGCATTTTCTTTATTTCTGTGAGCTTACAGCAGGAATATGGTAACTAACCCAGCTAGGAAAAACTATCCCCTTGGCCTACATATCCTTAGCACTTAAACATGTTTAAATATGAATGAAGTCAGTAGAAAGAGGATCCTGCGACTGAGCCCTGAGATTTCAGGCAGGGATTGTCTTTACCCAGGAGTTATAGCCAGAATCTCCAGACATTCTAAACCTTGGGAATAAAGCATTGAAAACGTTATTACTCAACCATTGCAGCAGGCAGAAATTTGGAGTTGTATCAGTTGTACGAGAAAGGGGCTAGAGGCCAGTTTGGGAGATGATGGTTAAACCAACAGCCAGTGGTTAGGGCTGAAGCTGGTCCCCTGATGGGTGAGACATGCCTTCTTGGCCCTGAGGGTATAAAGATTGGGGCTAAAAGTGGTAACAGAATTTTATGAAATTTATCAGAGTGAAGAAAAGACTTCTTTCTTTCTTTTTTAATTGTTGAAAATAGATTTTAGTGGAATTGCTTTTGAGTTTCCATTTAGGTTGGTATTGGCTGTGGGCGTGCTGTAAATTGCCTTTATTAATATTGAGGTCTGTCTCTTGTATCCCTAGTTTTTTCAGGACTTTGTATCATGAAGAGATGTTTATCATGAAGAATCTGTTTGTGTAGTGGATTACATTTATCAGTTTGTGTATGGTGCACCATCCCTGCATCTTTGCATCATCATGGTGGACGATCTTTTTATATGTTCTTGTATTCAGTTTGCAACTGTTTTACTGAGATATATATATATTTCCCCATCTATGTTCACAGGGGAAATTAGCCTGTAATTCTCTTTTCTTTGTTGGGTCTTTGTGTGGTTTAGTTATCAGGGTAACTTTGGCCTCGTGAAATGAAATGGGCAATGGTCCTTGTGTTTCTATTTTGTGAATTAATTTGAGGAGAATTGGTGTTAATTCTTCTGCAAGAATTCTGCGCTAAAACTATCTGGCTCTGGGCTCTTTGGTTGGGAGACTTCATTGCTGCTTGTTTTACTAGGGGTTGTAGGTCTGTTTAATATGCTTATCTGATCTTAATTTAATTTTGGTAGGTGGTATGTCAGGAAAATTATCAAAGGAAGGAAGGAAGAAAAAGAAACAAAGAAAGAAAAATAAAAGCATCCATTTCTGCTAGATTTTCCAGTTAGGTGGAGCACAGACTTTGAAGGTGGTCTTTATGTATCTCTGAATTTTCTTGGTGTCTATTGTCCTGTCATCTGTAATTTTGTTAATTTGGATAGTCTTTCTCTGCCTTTTAGTTAATTTGGCTAAGGGTTTGTCACTCTTAATGATTTTCTCAAAAAACCAACTCTTTGTTTCACTTTTTTTTTTTTTGGTATTGTTTTGTTGTTGTTTCTCTGTTATTGGTCTCAGCCCTGAGTTTGGTTATTTCTTGTCCTCTACTCTTGGGGTGTTATTTCTTCCTTTTGTTTTAGGGCTCTCGGGCGTGCCATTAGTGCTAGCAGGAGACGTCTCCAATGTTTTTTTTTTCAAATGTAGGCACTTAGTGCTATGAACTTGCCTCTTAGAATGCCTTTCATTTGTCCCATAAGCTTCATTCAATTCTAAAAAGTTTAAATTTCTTTCTTCACCCATTTTTTACTCAGTAGTGAGTTGTTCAGTGTCCACAAGTTTGTAAGCTTTCTGTTGTTTCTGTTGTTGTTGACACCCAGCTTTAACCTGCGGTGGTCAGATAGAATGTGGGTGTTATTTCAGTTTTCTTGTATCTGTTAAGACTTGCATTGTGTCCAAGTATGTGGTCAGTTTTGGGAAGTTCCACAAGCTGCTGAGAAGAAGATATGTCCTTTTGTGTTTGGGTGCAATGTTCTGTAACCGTCTGTTAGGTCTGCTTGGTTTAGGATGTCAGTTGGCTCCAGCGTCTCTCTGTTTAGTTTTGTCTGGATGGCCTGCCTAGTGACAAGCATAGAGCATTGAGAGCGCCCACTGTTACTGGTAAGGGTCAGTATGTGATTTTTAGCTGTGATTGTGGTTCTTTTATGAACATTGGTGCCCTTGTGTTTTGTGCCTAGATGTATAGAATTATAATATCTATTCAGTAAATTTTCCCTTTGACAAATATGTAGTGTCCTTCCCTATCTCTGATTAGTTTCGGTTTGAAGTCTGTTTTGTCAGCTATTAAAATGGCCACACCAGCTTATTTCTTGGATCCATTTGCTTGGAATATTTTTTCCACCCTTTTATCCTGAGGTGATGCCTATCCTTGATGTGGAAGTGTTTCTTGGATGCCACAGAAGAATGGGTTCTGTTTTTGTACCCAGCTTGTTGATTTGTGTTCTTTTATTGGGGAATTGAAACCATTGATATTGAGAGCCATTGATGAGCATTGTCTGTTGTGGTGGTGGTGGTGGTGGAGGTGGAGGTGGTGGTGGAGGTGGTAGTGGTGGTGGTGGAGGTGGTGATGGTGGAGGTGGTGGTGGTGGTGGTGGTGGTGGAGGTGGAGGTGGAGGTGGTGGAGGTGGAGGTGGTGGAGGTGGAGGAGGTGGAGGTGGTGGTGGAGGTGGAGGTGGTGGTGGTGGTGGAGGTGGAGGTGGAGGTGGTGGAGGTGGAGGTGGAGGTGGTGGAGGAGGTGGAGGTGGAGGTGGTGGTGGAGGTGGAGGTGGTGATGGTGGAGGTGGTGGTGGTGGTGGTGGTGGTGGTGGAGGTAGAGGTGGTGATGGTGGAGGTGGTGATGGTGGTGGTGGTGTGGTGTGGTGGTGTGGTGGGGTTTTCCTCCCTCTTTTGATTAGCTGGTCTGATATTATTTATTCCTTGTGTTTTCTTGGATGTGGTTAACATTTTCAGGTTGGATTTTTCATTATAGCACTGTTTATCAAGCTGGATTTGCAAGTAGATGCTGCTTAAGTTTGGCTTTATTGTGGAATGTCTTTCTCCGTCTATTGTGATTGAAAGTTTGCTGGGCATAGTAGGTTGAGCTGGCATCTGTGGTCTCTTAGAATACATAAAAAATCTGTCTATACCCTTCTGGCTTTTAGAGTCTCCATTGAAAAGTCAGGTATAGTTCTAATAGGTCTGCCTTGGCCTTGACCTGAGTTTCTTTTCCATCTTCTATTTTCTAAGATTTGGCCTTTTCATAATACCCCAAGTTTCCTGGATGTTTTGTGCCTGGGTTTTTTTTTTTTTTTAAGAGTTAATATTTTCTTCACCAAGGTGTCCATTTCTTCTATCTTGTCTTCAATACCTGAGAGTGTCTCTTCCAGCTCCTGTATTTTGTTGGCAAGGTTGCCTCTAATGTTCCTGTGTGAGTCCCTAATTTTTTTTTTTTATTTCCAGACCTCTGTCAAATTGGGTTTTCTTTATTGTTGGGCTCTAGTGGAGACACACTGCCCTGGCTTTTGTTGGGTTTCTACCCTGGCACCTAGGCATCTGGGTTTGGATGACAGTGATCCTAGGTGCTGGTGTCTGTGCTTGTCTTTGTTGGGTGTGTGCTCGCTCCATGGTTTCTTACGCCCTCTTGGATCTTAGGGGCCTGTGGACTGTCTTGTAGGAAGAGCTTCTGAGACCCTGCCAGATGTGACCATTGGGGATCCCCAATAAAACTATTTCTAAGTATTGGGAGCCAACAAGTAGCAATGGGGATGGGCTGGCATGGGCGGGGTGGAGGTGAGCTGTGAGAGGAAGGCAAGCCGCTTCTGTGGGGTCCACAGGGGATGGAAGAAGAGAGAAGAGCAGCCCCCACGATGGCTGGCAGTGGGACTGGGAATTGGAATTGGAATATGAGGAGGAGGGTGACCGTCACCTACTTGGTTCCCTGGCTGTAATGGTGGGTGGATTTCCAGAGAGAGATTGCTTCAGATTTTAGCAGGTGAGACCAAGAGGTTGTGTGAGGGAGGGAGTCTGTAGGAGAAGGTCTCCTTAGTTCCCTGGGGGAGAGTGAAAATCACCTAGTTCCCTGGCCGGGGTGGCCAGTGTGTTTCCAAGGAGACACTGAATTGGTAAATCATTTGGGCAAAACTCAGAAATCAAAGCAGATGTGGTGGGGCATGGTTTCTAAACCCAGAACTCAGGCAGCTGAGGCAGGAGGATCTTGAGTGCAAGGCTAGCCTGAGCTACATGGTGAATTCTAGGATAGGCTAGCCTACATAGAAAGATCCTGTAGCAAATGTATCAGAGTTGTTTTATCCAGAGCTGCTAGGGTCATTCATCCAAGTACCTGATCTGTGTTGACATTCTGCCCTCAATCAGTGCTGCCTGGCTGCAGAGTGACAACATTATTTTCCAAAAGGCATTTTAACTCTGACTCAGCAGGAAAATAAGAAATCTGAGGTACAATCTGTAGGAGGCTGAAAAACAAGTTACAGGGGTAAGGGAGAGACGTCTGGTGCAGCTTCAGAGAACTACGTTCCAAAGAGCTGAAGATGACTCTGAACACCTGGACTCCAGGCAACACTAGTCCAGAGAGGTTTGAATTCTAGGAGGAGGCTGAGAAAGTTCACAGGGAGGAGTGGTTCTTGATAGTTGAGGCTAATGTGACTGTGTAGGCAAACATCAGGGCTGCCGTAAATAGGCGCTCTATGAGGCTGAGATGGCAACTCTTAGCAAAGAAAGAATTAGAAAGGGTAGAGGGGGAAATAGGGCCTATGGCCCTTGGTGAGGCATGTAGATTTTATTTTAAAAGAGCTGTGTTAAAATTTTAAGTTGAAAAGTAGAGGACTGGAGAAATGTCTCAGGAGGTAAATAGCTTGTCACACAAGCGTTTGAAGACATGAGTTCAAATCCCCAGGACCTTCATACGGCCGAACACAGTGCATGTCTATACTCCACGCTTTTCGAGGCTGAGATAGGAGAATTGCCAGTAGCTTGCAGGCCGGTGCCCTGGTTCGCAGCAGTGAGAGGCGCTGCCTCCAACAAAGTGGAAAGCAAGGCCCAGCGTCTCAGGTTGTCCTGACCTTCACACGTGTTGTGGAACATACATAGCTGCTCCAAAATATGCCTGCACATACCACATGCACACAGAGATGAAAAAAAGAAAAAGAAATTATGTTTTAGGATTTCTCTCATTTGCTAGGATTTGTGTAATAATGAATTGTAAAGGAGCTAAGATTCATTGTCTTTGACTTGAGAAAAGTTAGAGAATATTTTATTTGTTTCAATAGAAATATTGTCCTGATAAGAGAATGAGACAAATTTGTTTATTATTCTAGGGATCTACAAATGATGCAATCATCACATAAGCTATGAGTGTAGGTGGAGTATGGTGGTTTATGTAGAACAGTTCTACCATCCAAAAGAGTGTGAATAAAAAGTATTTAAAATGTATGTAATTTGAATTTTTCCTTAATCTTAGTTTTCCAAATGAATTATATGTTAAAATAATAACCTATTTATATTAAATTAAAAAAAAAAAACAGAGGCAGCTTTGCTCACTCTTTGTTGATTATTGCCAAATTTTAGTGCTTGTGAGAGAAATTCATGGAATGAAATTCATTTATTGTATTATTGACTTGACTGCAGTATTTCGCCACTGGGTCACAGTGAGTCTAACTCCTATTCTCCTGTTTTCCAGCTTGGCTCCTCCTCTTCTGTGCCTTTTACATCAATTTTCTCTCAGCTTTTCGTGACGGTGGTGGTTCCTCTTATTATCGGTCAGGTAAGGGCCGTCCAGCCATTCTTTTCTATACAGGTCATACTGAAAATTCTTACGTTGGGTCAGGGCACATGAGGGAAGAGAATGAAAAAAGGAGACTGAAAACACGCATTTTCAGCGTTTTCCTCTTTGAATTTCAGTTAACATGAACCAGCTTTGCCCTTGGTTTTCTACTTGAGAACCCCCTAAACAGATGGCACTTGGAGCCTCGAACTTTACACTCTTCTTAAACAACAGGGGCTCTCCTGTAGCAGCTCTGCATGACACTGCTGTAAACCTACTTATGAGGGTCTTCATTGTCGGGCGGTTTGTTAATCTGGGGGTTTGAGTCATGAGAAGCCACCGTCATGGAGACTAGAATTTAATGTACGATGGATGCGGTAGGGCTAAAAGAAATCTAAGAGCAACTAGACCCTGAATTTACTTCTGCCTTTCATTTGCTGGATGACCTTGGGCAAGTCGTTTAATCTCCTAGCTCCCAGTCACAATTTATGGGTGTAAAGTTCTTAGCGTATAGTGTGACAGAAGAGAGCACTACAGCTTAGGTCATCATCACCGTTGTCATCGTCGTCGTCGTCATAGTTGTCATTTTTATCAGATTGCTATGTATACCGAACAGGACACAACCCTTTCAAACCTTGTCCGAAAATATGATGTCATCCGTACAGATGGCACTGTGGGCAGGGGATTCTGGGAGGCGGCTTCCCAGCGAAGGCTCTGGTGCAGAGCTCTCGGTCCTGTATTGGGGCAAGGACACATCATCTTCAGGCTTTCTCAGTCATT
The DNA here is from genome assembly GCF_964271855.1 of Acomys minous. Classification (NCBI taxonomy): domain Eukaryota; kingdom Metazoa; phylum Chordata; class Mammalia; order Rodentia; family Muridae; genus Acomys; species Acomys minous. The sequence continues at coordinate 48,364,846 of NC_140496.1, read as the reverse complement.
TCAGGTCTCACTCACACTGCTAGGGAAGGTGTAACAAATAGTTAGCTCCATGCAGGGCAACACAACGTCCACAACACAGGTTTTGGGGTTTTTTTGTTTTTTGTTTTAGTCTTACACTTAGGAAATAGGCCAAATTTTACATAATTGGGGTGATTTAGAAGCAATCAAAGATGATGATTTAATTAAACACAAAGTAACAGTTGAAAATACACCCCCATGCCAGTCACATAATGAGGATTTTGAATAAACATGTCCCCTGGGGCCTCTGCAGCCTCTGTCCCACGTCTTCCCCTGGCTCACTGGGCCTCCCTCCTTCTGTCCTCCTGCCTGCCCTCCCACTGGGCCTCCCTCCTTCTGTCCTCCTGCCTGCCCTCCCACTGGGCCTCCCTCCTTCTGTTGTCCCTCCTTCTGTCCTTCCTCCTTCTGTCCTCCTGCCTGCCCTCCCACTGCCATGCTTTACTCATTTGGCTCTTTTATAATTCACCTCTCCTTCAATCCGTGCCACGTCCCCTCATCCAGTCTGATTCCTGCCTCACCGCTTCTCCTGGTACACATTTCTGTCGTCTGCTTGCTAGCTGCTTCCCTCCTTTGTCGTATGGTGAGCTCCATGGGTTTAGAAGCCATGTTGTGTCCCCAGGCTATTTATCCAGTAAGTGTATGCAGAACAAATGAATGAATGAACGAATGGAAACAAGGTTCTGCCTCCGTGTGGTGGACTCTCGCCTTGTTGAAGCCTGGTGCGCCCCATCTCTCCACTGTGAATAACATTCATGTTTCCCATAACAACTTGGAACACACAGTTCTTCTCTTAGTGTGCCTTGGAAATATCTAAATTAACAATAAATACTTGCCTTAACATATATGGACAAAACCATGCGTGCCCACACAATTTAGTTTTAAATATATGGTGTCCTGTCAACCTTTATGTAAGGAATCTTTACCCAGAGAAAATATTGGGTTATTAGATTGCTCATCCTCTCTCTGCCCAGTAGTAAAACACTCAGCAAGTTATAAAGTAATAAAGGCAGTTTAAAAAAATGAATAGCTTTGTTAAAATTGAAAATAAATTTTTATCATACAGTATGTTCTGATCACAGTTTCTGCTTCCCTCATCTCCTCCCAGATCCTGCCTACTGCCCCACCTAAACAAGCCGATAAAAACCAAACAAATCAGAATAAAATAAAGCAGATAGGCAGAGAAAGGAAAGAAAAAAGCTATAAGAAACACAGACACACATATGCATACACACACATGCACACAAAACCTATAAAAACACAAAATAGGAAACCACAATAGATAAGCAAAAGACAAGATTTAAAAAAAAAAAAAACTACAAACAAAGTGTCATGAGACAAAACATCTCCAGAAACACCCTGAGCCTGGCCATCTGTTGCTGGAGCTGGGGCCTCCCACAAATGTGGTTTGCAGCACAGTGAAACTTGAGTGGAGGAAACGATTTTCCCTTTGCGAGCAGTTGTGACTGGGAAAGGGGTTCTGGGCTGAGGACGGGGGCATGTGGCCACTGCCCTGCTCAGCACTGGGACCCATGCTCGTGCCTTGACATGTACAGACTTCATGTACAGCTACACGGGCAGCGTTGTATCTCATTCTCTTAGGCACCTTTGGCGGCTGCCCGCCTGCCCCTCCCTTGTATTCTAATCTTAAGAGTGGGCAGTCAGCAGCACTGCCTCCGCCCTCTCCTTGTATCCTTGCCCCTTGCACCCAGGAAGGCACTAATGACACCCTTTCTCTCTCGAGGTCTTTCCCAACTGGCATCTGCTACGCCATTCAGTGTGAGAGATGGCAGCATCTCCTGTCCAAGCCATCACCCCCCACCCACCTGAACCTGTTCTCTGTCCCGAGTCTCCTCCAGTTCCCACCCGAGATCACGCTGCCTCCCAGGTCGCCCTAGCAGTGAGTCCACCGGTAGTGTCCCTCTTCTTAAGAACCTCTGTGTGTGTGCTCCCGGTTGTCACATCCTTGGCCACAGTCTCTATAACTTCAGCGAGTGAACCTGACTGTGCCCCCACACACCCTCTGGCTTTATCTTTCTGTTCCATCTTTTCCTCCAGAAAGCTGCTCACTCCTGCAGCCTCACTGCAGCCTCTCTCCAGCGTTCCCAATCCCCAGCCTGCACTCAGTCCCGGTTCCCCCTTAGTGGGCTCAGCACGTATTTATCCAAGAGATGGTCGTCTATTGTGAACTGGAAGTGGAGACGATTTCTTTTAAGTGCTTCCATCTCCCGGCTTCCGTCTTTATTGCTGAGTGTGTCAGTCAGCCTGAGTGGTGCGCGCCGTGGGTGGCTTTCGCAGGGCTTTTCAACACCGCGCTCAGTAGTGGGGTTTAAGCTATACAAAGAGATTGACGGGGAGAACTTTGAACTTAGCCACAGGGGGCCCAGCGCTCATTTTTCCTAGATCGCTGTTGGCTCAGGATTGTGTTTTTAGGTTTGTATACAGTAGCTGCTAGATGACAATGACTTTTTCTTTTCCAGCAATCACCTGCAAAACAAACCCTAAAAACAAAACTAAGTACAGCTGTCCCTCAGGACCTACAGCGATTGGTTCCCGAGTCCACACAAACAAAATCCAAGGGTCTACAAAATAGTATAGTGTTTGCGTAGGGAATATACATATCCTCTACAGATTATTTATAGTACCTAACCAATGCAGTTCAGATGTTGTGTAGATAGTTTAAAGAGCAGTAAGGAAAATAAGCCTGTGTAGATTCAGTAAGTTTTTTCGAATACTTTTAATTAACAAGCCCATAGGTGCAGAGGGCCTACTAAAAGAAGGGCTGCGTACAGAAATGCATTGTATTAGTTGAGCACACTCCCATGGACAGTGAGCGCCAGATCCCTGAGGGCTGCAGGGAAGTTGAGCACCTCTCCTGTCAGAAGGTACCAGTATCTTCCAGATTGTGCGCAGGAAGAGGATGCAGCACTGCCAACAAGTGTGCTGCTCATTTTACACCATCAGAGACGTGTACAGTATATATCTGGAGTGTACAGTGTACTACAGTTCTCTGACAGGAGGAAATACGGCGTTTTAAGGAAGTCCTTCCCTTTTCCAATGCACAGAAAAGTGCTTCCAAGCCAACAGCAAGCTCATGTGACTGAGGGTCACTGTGGAACAGCTGAGTCTCAGGCACCACCTGCTTACCTCATCGGTGCTCATCCTGTAACTCTCCCTGCTTAAGAGCCCTCCAGTGGCCTTGCTGCCACTTGCTGTCGTCCTTCACGTCCCCTCTGCCCCAGCTTAAAGCCAACAGTCTAGCCCTGACGACCCTTCTTCCTCCCCCACCCTTCCCTCTTTCACGGACGCTCAGTCCTTGCTTGTACCTGACCACCTACCTAGTCTGTGCGTGCAGCTGAGCCGCTTCGGTCCCAGGACCCATAATGGCTCCCTTCCCTGGCAGAACTCACTTTCTCACTCAGCCCAGCTCTGCCTTACTTCACAGACTCTGACCGAGCTCTCTGCATAGTGCAGCAACCACATGGTCCCATCCTGCCTCAAATTCATGGCATCAGCTGGAGGCCCTGCGCCCCGTCTCGTGTGAGGTTCCCCCCACCCCTCCATTTTAGGTCCTGTGTACTTCCCTCACAAGCTCACCCCTACCCCCACCATCCTTCGCACCTGCTGTCTCTCCAGCACCCTGTCTTCCTTCTCAGGAGCCTTTGCCTCACCCCTACCCCCACCATCTTTCACACCTGCTCTCTCTCCAGCACCCTGTCTTCCTTCTCAGGAGCCTTTGCCTCACCCCTACCCCCACCATCTTTCACACCTGCTGTCTCTCCAGCACCCTGTCTTCCTTCTCAGGAGCTTTTGCCCTGGTCTTTTCACCTTCCACCTTCCTAGAAAGACAGACCCCCCCCCTCAGCTTCCTGCGCCAGCTGCCCCAATTGCCACTGATCCCAATCAAGTCACCTCACTTAAACTATTCAATACACTTCATTCCCTGCTTCTTGCTGGCTGGTTTCTTTTCCATTCAGCTCCCTGACTAGAATGTAAGCACCCCAAAGATAGGGCCCTGTCTGCCTAATGTATCTCCACGTTGATCTTCAGCCCGTCGATTCACTGCATTGTGTCCTGTGACCTATGAGGACCTTGTAGGAAGTGCCCATGTGTGCTCATCCAGGGGCAAGCGACGCTGGGCAACACTGAGCTTGCCAGGCGTAACAGAAGGGGCCAAAGTACAAAAGTAGCCATGCCTCCAATCAGTTACATGAATCTTTTAAAATGTGATTTCTGTCATTATTTCTTAAACAAACAAGACGACGGGGGGGGGGGGGGGGAGGGGGCGGAGAAGAAAAGAGTAACTATGTGAGTGGAACAAAAATTCTTGAGCCATTTACTCATGGTGACACGTGGATTCTGCTCCTGGGGTGATTTTTACTTCTCTGTCTTTTCTCCAAGGAAGACGCCCTTGAGTATTGGGAGGCTTGCTCTGGTCCTCCTGTATGGTCTGCTGTCAGGGCCTTTTTTTTTTGTACGGTGACACTGGGATGAGGCTGGTTTCTCCCAGACAGTGAGGAGATGGCTGTTTCTGCCCATTCTTGATGAAGATTTGTGCCATTTTAGTGTTTTCCTTCCTTCCTGACAAGTCCTGCTCTAAGTGCCTGCGACAGATGCTTCTTTTATATGCATCATATTTAAGGAGGATTTATAAATAAACATTAATGAAACTGAATTTCTATCACCTTTGATTATTTTCTATCACCCTGGTTTTCAAAGTAGCACACTACAGCCCACCGTGTCTCTCTATGAATTAACAATAACAGTGCATATCTGCACATTATCATGAGTTCTCTGGTCTTTCCACTCATGATTTGTTTCAGGGTTTGAAGTCGGCCGTTCATGTTATATGGGCTTTAGCTTAAGCTGAATGACGTTAGTGTTACTCATTCTCGGCCACTTTGCACACGCAGAGGTGAAGCGGGGGTGCACTGTTTTGAGATGTTCTTTTACTTCCTACGGCTGTGTGGTGCTGTCACGTTGTCCTGTGAGTGAGACATGCTTTCGGCAGTGATAGACACATCACCAACCCAGACCCAGAATTCAGAGTGAAGATCACTTACCTGCACAGGCAGCTTCTTAAGCCTATACAGCTTAGTCAGTCTCTCAACCCGTACTATGACCTTCGTCATATCCTTTCCGCAGATGGGCCACAGGGAAGTTAAAACGTGTACCCAACATGTCAAAGGAGGGAGTGTAACCAGGATTGAGGGCCACATACCACCTGGTTCCCCTCTGCGTGGTGACCTATTCCTGGGTTTTCTCAGCAAGTAGAAAGTGTGTCCTTACTCAGCATGTGACTATTTTTCTAGTTCAGGCCCCTTATCTGGGCTCTCTTTGCCTCTTGTCAGCTGCATGCCCAGCATCTGTAGCATCGTTCTGAGACTGAAGTGCAGTAAAAGCAGGGATTTTCCAAAGTGATGCTTGTTGTCACTTTCAGATGAGTGACAACCAGTGGATATGTTGTATCTCAGTTTATTATGTATTTATACTTTTTAAAGTATGCTGATATTATTTTAAGCCCAATCAATATGTAATAAAAAACAATTTAAGAGAAAAGTATTATAAACATTGGCTTTAACACCTCCGACCTTACAACATCCATTCCATGGGATATTAATAAAGAGACAAACCTCTTTATGAAAATACATGAATTCATTGCAATAGAAGGTGAACACAGAAGAACCTAAAACCACCATTAGGGAAAATAAAATTTAAAACTCAGCCTTAGCATAAAGAGCTATCCATCATATATTCTCACTCCAAACTCAGTTTATAAATGTAAAGACTGAGTAGAAAGAAAAAATATTGACCAAAAAGATTAAGCAAACCAAAATGATGAATATTGCCCTTCAGAGTTATCTTGGTATGTCAACATTTTTCACCTAAGATGTGTCACTTTTACTGGTTCCTAAATTGAAGTCATATTACAGTTGATATGAAACACAGCTTATTGGAAATGCAGTCAATTTAATTTTCCCATAGCCTTGCCTGCTACTTAATTTAAAATAGCGAAAATCAAAATATTAAAGATGAGACAATAAAATGAAAGCCTTCCTGTGGGAGATTCCCCGCCCCCTTCTCTACTGGGAAAAGCAAACAAGCTAATGAGGATTTGTCACTTAATTTTTAATGCCTAAGTTTCTCCAAGCACTGAGGACAAATGAATTTAGTATAAGTTCTAAACAAAGATACACCTGGCCATCCCACCTGAGTGTGTCCTCCCACCTCCCACTGATTTGTCTTTGTTCCTGAGAATTCTCTCCTGGCACAGTCTCAGGATGCAGTGGTCTCTAGCAAAGCTCTGGTTTCCGTATGGTTACTAAAACTGTCACCGAGGCTAAAGTCTGGAGAATTGTTAGGTGACACACATTCTTAGGAAACAGAATATGACTGTGACAGAAGTAGTTGCTGAACTGAGGGGTGTGGCGTCCTGGAGCTTGTGGCCAGACCACATCTGTGAGGCACATCAGCGGCTATCCACTCAGATCGCCTTTCTGACGACACAGTGCAAAACCAGCTGTGCTGAGAACCGAGTTTTAGGCAAGATGGAAAGGTTCTGTGGAGCTGGACAGATGTAGAATGCTTGACTGAGGGAACATGGCCTATACCACAGTGAGACTGGGCCTCCCGTGACAGCCTGCTTTCCTCCAGGGTTGTCCCTGCCCTTGTGGGCTCATCCAGCCCCCAACTTATAGGGTTTTAGGTTTTTTGTTTTGTTTTTTGTTTTGTTTTTTGTTTTTTGTTTTTTCTGTCAAGATTAAGTGTCTGGCACTGACCCATGAATGTGTTTACACTAAGAGGGTTCTGACTCGGGGGTCTTTGTTTTTTTGCCATATTGAAAGCATTCTATGCTACCACAAGACCGAGTGCCTTGTAATGAGGTTTCGAAGAGACTATTAGGTTAACTAAATCAAATCACTGTTCATAATGTTGATTGATGATTGGAGATTTGCTTTAGCTTTGAGGTGGCTTGGCTTGGGCTGCCAAACTCTGACCCACTCGTTTTTGTTTATTTATTTTGTAGGAAGAGCTGTGGTGGTGAGAGATGGACATGTTTACTCTGGGAATTGGGATCATACATTCTAACCTGCTGCAGGGAAGGGACTTGGATGTTTTTTAACTATTTATATTAAAATAGGAGTTGTGCTAGGAAGTGGGGGACACACACATTTAATCCCAGCACTCAGGGAGCAGAGGCAGGTGGATTTCTGTGAGTTTGAGGCCAGCCTGGTCTACAGAGTTGAGTTCCAGGACAGATAGGGCTACATAAAGAAACCCTGTCTTGAAAAGCAAACAACAGAGTAAATAGACTATATTTGACATACTGTATTTTATGAACTGACCTAAATTAAGTCCTTGGTAGCCTGCCACGATGTCATGTTTGAACAGGGCCGTCTTATCACCCATGATGCCTCTCACACTGTTAATCTGGAATTCATGTTCCATAACACTGGGCAGCAGACCTGCTGCTCTAAGCTCTACCCAGAGCATTTTCAACTCTAAGAGAAGAAATGAACACCAAGAAATAAAATCAAAAAGTTTGAGAGCGCTCTTTCCCCATCAGTAATTTAGTGAGCCAATTACTACTTTAATATTAGATCCACTTAAAAAATAATCCTACGCAGTCTATGATACTCTATACTACCCGTTCTTCTTCGTTTCCATTACACATAACCCTGAAGGTCATGTTCCTGCACCCGGGTCCAAGGGATCAGCCTTCTGCTAAGACTCTCACCTATTTAGTCAGTTTACTCATTCTTCAGCCGAGGGAAGCAGATTCAGAAGCCATTCACCAAGAGGCTCAATTGAGAGAGCGCGTTGTCCCACGTTGTCCCCACTGGGGTAACATCTGGTGGAAGCCTGAAGCCGTGATGGAGCTGAGCCCAATATAGACTTTATTCTACATACACACACACACACACACACACACACACACACACACACACACGTATGATGAACTTTAATTTATAAGTTAGCCCAGTAAAAGATTAACTACAACCATAATAAAATATACTCACAATTTGTGAATTGTTTATTTCTTGAATGTTCTCTTGCCATATTGAGAGTGAATTTGGTACCTGAAACTGCAGAAAACAACCATGGCCAGGTGAGATGACTGTAGTTAAGGCTGTGCTCCATGGCAAATTTAGCATTTTTGATGGCAGGGTGGTTTCCCGTAGAACCCTTCCACCAGACATGGGTTCCCTGACCTCATTACTGCGAATGGATCCCTGGTAATTCAGCCTATTGTGAAACTTCACATTCAATTATGTAGGACGGTGAGAGAATCAAAACTGAAAATGTCTCCGCTATCTTCCTTGTGATGGACTTGTACCACCCCACTTCCTTCAAAAGAGAAAGGACTGACTTTCACGCCCAAGCGAACAGTATCAGCAGTATTCAGGCTGCCCTGGTTCTAAGTATCTGATTTGGTCTTAAAATAAGAAGGTACTACATTATAACTTTTATTTTAGCAGTCCTTTTGTAGAAAAGTTAGGACAGGTTTATTCATTTTTAAGTATTAATTTTAGAATTCTAAAAGCGTACAAATGGCATTTGTCTTTGGATTCACAAAAAAACTGTAGATATTCAGATGTGAATTATTTAAACTCCCACAACACATGCACTTTTGCTTTTCAAGCATGAGTTATAATTTAATTAAAAACTTCTGGTGCATCACTGGTGTTTTAAATATTAATATGTTCCATGGATCACTTTCGATTATCTACTGTCTTGAAATTCTTGAAGATGTCAGATTTTTAAGATTCCCAAAGTCGCACTTGGAATTGTCTGTTGAGGCAAAGGGGACTGTGATAATTACACACATCCATTAAGATTAGCAGAGGACATAAACTTGGGGGAGGCTTAATGGGCACGTCTCGGTGACAGCTAGCAAAGAGCATTTGGCATGATTAAGGATGGATTTGAGTGCGGTTGAAAATTCGCTCTCATTACGGACACCCAGTGGAAGTTGCACCACACATCCCGAATTCCCCCAGAAGAAGACGGGAAGGGAAGGGAGGCTTTGAAATCCACCGTGGCCGTCATCCAAACGATCCTCTTCCCCTTCTGTCTTTGCGCTGTCAGAATCACTTTGTGCTGCCCAGTTCCACTTCCTACAGCTCAGCGATGAGGCAACCTGTTGCTCTCTGTGTTTCAGATCGTCCGAAGATACATCAAGGACTGGCTGGAAAGGAAGAAGCCCCCTTTCGGTGCGGTCAGCAGCAGCGTGCTCCTCATGATCATCTACACCACCTTCTGCGACACGTTCTCCAACCCGCTCATCGACCTGGACTTGTTCAGCCTCGTTGTCGTACTGTTCATAAGTAAGTCTTAGGGACAGGCTTCTCGGCCAATCCCCGGCCTCCTCTGCTGTGTGGCGAAGCTCGCCTAATGCTCTGTGTACTCAGCGGCTTCATCTTACCTGTACGCCCTTCAGAAAGACATCAGCCCCACATTTGTGGTCTTAGTCTGCCTTTATTTTTCACGCACCACTTTCTGACCCACCGTAGTGTGTGGTAAGGAGAGAAACTAATTTGTGTCACGCTCAGCTCAGTGTGTGCTGCACTTCAGTAAGTCACCAACTGAAGTTAAACTCAGCCTGGTCTCTTACAGTGATTTCAAAAGGATTGGTGACATACGGTGTTACTGTACATCTACAATAATTCAGCTGCATCGAACAGTAGGTGAAGTTTTCATCGTGGTTTCTAGGCAGTTTCTATAAGAAATGGCTCTTCAGGAGCAGCAGACTATAACTGTCAGTAACTACTAAAGCTAAAAAAAAAAAAGCAACTTTGTAGTCTAGTCATCCTGTAATTCCAAGCAAAACTTTCATCAATACTATAATATTACATAATATTTATTTAAACATTGAGGTGAGTTATTTCAAGGTGCACATTATGTACATGTCTATGCTGTTTGGCTCCCAGAATAAGCCGTTTCTTTTAAGTTGAACAAATGAAGTCATTAAATCCAAGTCAGTGGGTGCTAGCCCTTCCAAGCGTGCTGACGCCATAGGCCGTGTCTGAGGCTGTGCCTCACGGCCGGCCATTCGCGCCTCTGTCAGTTTAGCGGTTTCTAATTTCAGATGGGTTCGAGGTAGCTACAGGAGACTTCCGCGGTGCCGATTCCCACTCAGCCTGCTGTCTTGTTTTGTCTCTTCCTCAGTAGTCTCGGTCCAGCTGAGCTTCATGCTTGTGACCTTCCTCTTCTCAACGCGGTAAGTGCTGCGGTGTCTCCTGTTGGTCTCTTTATTTGTCTACTATCAGAACATTGCCCTGTGTTTGCTCCTGTCTCACTGAGCATTTTCTTCCAATGCTGCCACTTTCAAACCATAGACACCGCCAAAGGGTCCGTGCCGGGGCCTTGCCTCGTGCAGCCCCGCCCTTCTCCTATGTCTTACCCAGCAGACACGGTCCCTGACTGTCTTAGCAAGGCGTAAGGACTCGTGGTATTTAAAATGCATCTAGTCTTTTCTCTGAAGCTTCTTCTTCCTCCCTTCTGTTTAAATAGACTATCTTTTTATTTAACTAATTCATACACATAAACAGTGCTTGCCACTCTGTCAGGTCTGTGAGTTGGTACGCTGGGCTCACACTAGGTTCTTGGCTTTCAGAGCACTTGCTTTAGCTCATTGTTCGGAGTCAATAAAAATGAATTAACTGCTATAATTTGAGGCATTTTTCTAAATTTGAGATTATGATTTGTGAAGTAAGAATAAATCCTAGAGCAGCTAAGTCACAGAAAATGTGTGTTTGCTGTTCCTTGTGGCAGAGGTAGCTTCAAATCTAGTCCTCTTATCAGATGACTTAGCTTGTAGACAGCCTGTTAGTGTCTGAGCATTTCCTTGAAAACTGTCCTAGTTTCATTTCCCGTTGCTGTGATAAAACACACTGGCAGAAGCAGCACAGTGAGAAAGTTTGTGTGCCTCATAGTCCAGCACTGCAGGGAAACCCAGGTGGCAGGTACTTGAAGCTTGAAATGACGTTACATCTATAGTCAGGAGCAGAGAGCAGTGCGCGCATGCAGGCTAGTGCTCAGATAGCTTTCTCTATTCTGTACAACCCAGACTCTCCAGCCAAGGGAATAGTGCTACCCACAGTGGGCAGACATCCCCACCTCAGTTAACCTAATCAAGATAGTCCCCACTGACATTCACACAGGGCAACCTACTCTGGACAGTCTTTCATTGACACTCCCTCTTTCCATAATTATGAATTGTGCCAAGTACACAATTAAAACCAGTCATTAAAAAGTATAGAGGATGGGCATGGATTACTGGGGTACCAGAGGAGGGGCGCTATGACTAATTCAATTGAAACCTTCACTTCTTTTTTTTTGAAACCTTCACTTCTTAATGCACAGTAGACTGGTCTTTCATTAGGACCCCAGCCGTGGAATCCTGCTTTTCCGCTGTGTTCAGCTGTGCCTTGAACTTGTCCCTAATTCGCCATCAGACATATTTGGCAAACCATACTACGGAATAGCTGTACCTACACGCCCATGCTCCAGGGTAACGGTCCTATAGCCTGGAGATAGTCTGTCTGACACTGGGCAGTTTTCAAAGGAATAAGATTTAGGAGATGGCTCTCGTGCTGTTTCTTAGTGAGAGATCTCGTCATTCGTAAGGATCAGAGTGGAGAGGAAAGACGCCTGGCCCATATCAGCCTCTGCCTGAGGGACTGTGTGTATGGTGCTTCACGTGGTGGACGGCCTTTGATGAGACTGTTGCGTTTCCTTGGGCTCATGTTCACAGTCTCACTTGGGAACCTGCCTAAAGTGAGGTCACCCTTCCATGCCGTACATCCAGAGTTGAAACCTATTTCCATTTCGTACTTGCAGAATGCTTCGTCATTGCTCTAAAATATATTTTTATTACTTTAAAAATTCATAATACTGGGCCTGGAGAGATAACTATGACTGTTTGAAGAGTTTGATTCCCAGCACCTTCATTAGGTGGCTTACAGGTGCTAACTCCAGCTCCAGGGGATCTGATGCCCTCTCCTGGCCTCCCGGAGCACTGTATTCAATATGCACGTGCACATGTACACACACACACACACACACACACACACACACACACACACACACACACAAATAATTTAAAATAATGAAAATTAATCTTATAACTCACAATACTTATTTCACTTAGAATATTTGTAAAGAATGTTTAAATGAGTTCTTCAAGTTCACACAGACAAACAACAACATCTGTTACAGGTACCAGGGCTTTTAAACTAGGTCCAGTGTCTCCAATGAGGGCTCTTTTCTTTTCCTACTTTGGTTTCTTTCCTACTTGTAGTTGATGAAATCTAACTGTCCCCCATCTCTTTCTCCCTTCCCTGATTACCCCCTTCTCCCTCCCCACACCTACCCTACCCGCCGCTGAGTCCTTTTTTATTTTTATTTTTTTAACTAGCTCAATAAATCTAGACCCAGCCTGGGCCTGAAAAGAAACCTTTGTCAGTGTTGAAGCCCTTCTCTCGTCCCTGTGACATGCGGCCACATGCTGATGGCACAGGGGCTTGACCCAAAGCCAACAGAGACCTAGCTTGGAAAGTTGAGCTTTCCCACCACCCCCTGCATCACCAATTAGGGTGTCACCATGCCAAAGAGCACTTGAAACTGATTTGCAACAGATGTTCTACGTTCCCGCTGTCTGTCTGCAGAGTAACACTAAGGTCCAACATGCCAGCCCCGGTCTCCACTGTGCTCACGCTTCCGCCCCGTTCAGTAGGGTTGTCATTTGTGCTGCCCTTCCCTGCTGACAGACAGAGACAGTGCGTACCCCGTAGGGGGCTAAGAGAGCAAAATAATCCGCTCCTGATGTCCTCGGCAGGTAGACCTAGCACAGAGTTAAGTACTCAATGAATATAAGGCACCCTGGGACATTTATGCCATCAGGATAGCTCTGTCACATAGGAAACTAGTACAGCAGAGAGGGAGGGAGCCGGCTCTTCTGACTGAGATGCAGTTCAGGTCCCTTCTCCGCCACAGTTGCTAGGCAATGAGACTTGATTCATCACCGCAGGTCAGCCACACAGAGAGAGAACTCTAAGCTTCCACGGCTTCGAAGGCTGTCCTAGTTTTGTTTTGTTTTGATGCTGAAAAGCTTTAGAAAAGGAAAGCAATAATGTTTAAGATATATAAAAGATACTAGGGAAGTCGCTAGAGCAACTGACCGCACTAAGAAAGGAGAAGGAGAAGGAAGTCTTTATGTGAACAGGCTGGGCCCCTTGCCATAGCCCTGGGCTGCAGGGAGGGGAGGGACACAGGCTTTAGTGTTAGTCCCGTATCTGTGCACCTTTGGAGGTGAGTGCCTGCACCCCGGAGCTCTGGGCACTTTGTTTAGTGCTACACAGCCAGTGGCCAATGAGTGATGGGATCTTTCTTGTTAGAAGACAAGACGAAGCCTAAAAAGGGTGCCTCACACGGAGGGTCCCTCCAGCAGGAGAGGCAGATCTCTCTGTCTCTCTCTCTGTGTCTCTGTCTGTCTGTCTGTCTGTCTGTCTGTCTGTCTGTCTGTCTGTCTCTCTCTCTCTCTCTCTCTCTCTCTCTCTCTCTCTCTCTCTCTCTCTCTCTCTGTCGCTGTCTCTCTCTCCCAGGACATTTTCTGCCCCACATTCTGTGTTTCTGTTAGGGAAACCTAATGTACCTTCCTCTGTGGATACAGAGGAAGACAAAATAAATATTGTTTGGAAACCACTGATTGAAAGCTTCGTTAGAGAGAATTCTTAAGAAACCAGTTGAGAAGAAAAGGAAGTAAGCTCCTTGGGGGGAGCCAAAGTGATCAAAAGAAATGATAAAAGCAGGATAAAAAGAAAATCAATATTAAAAGGAGGTACAGTGGGGCTAGCTTCTGCACACACAGATGCTCACCACTGGAGGTGACTTCAAGTCGTCACTGTTCACTGTACCGCGCAGGACACTTCCGCTTTCTGTGTGGTCTGTGCTGGGTCATGGTGCCATCTTCTTCTACGTGTGGACAAGATGGGCTCCTGACCCAGGCGGCTGCTCACTAACATCCATTAGATTCTGAAATGGTTTTTGGATGTTGTTTTTAATGGCTTCTTTCTGAGAAGATGAGTTGACCCCAGAATTTGGGGCAAGCTACTTCCTACTCTGTGACTTCGGGTGTGCTGGGCGTCTGGTCCCTCTTCAGAAGAAGCAGGGAAGAAATACCAGCTCTTCCTCCGGCTGCCCTGACTGGAGACAAAGGGCTTAGGTGTGCTCAGTGGCGCTCAGTGACAGGTCACTTACTCTCATACGTAAAGGACTAGCTGCACATGTGCCGTGGGCGCTTGTCTAAAGTCCACCCACGGAGCCTGTCCCTGGGTAGCTAGAGTCAGGCCAGCCCCAGAGGTCACAGATTTTAAGCACAAGCACTCAGTATTTCCATCCTAAGGCACCGTCCTCCCTCTTCTTGTGGAGTTAGTGCTCCCGTCCACACAGCCAGCCTAGCGTCAGTGCCCTTCCCCCAGGAGAACAGAGGTTCTCTTAGCCCCGCTGAAGTGTTGTTCTGGGGACCTAGGGATGAGCTCCAGGTCAGTCTGGAGCCTCCTGGACTCGCTGGAAATGGTCTGTGATCTGAACAAGAGCAAATACCAAGCCGACTCAGGTTCACTAAAAGAAAACGCCGCCTAGTGCTCCAGCGGTGGGGGCGGGGCGCGGGCGGGTGGGGGAGTGAGGCCTTGGCATGGGTCGACACCTTGGGCGTCTGTGGAAACACCCCCACAGCTCACAGCCTGCAGACACAGATGACCTTTCCCTCCTGTGGGGAAGGCTCTTCACTCTGCCACCCCCACCCTAGTCCACCTGAAACTCCGTGAGTTGAGTGGAACGCCTCCCATGACATAAGTCGCTCCTGGGTTTTCTATATTTTCTACTCACCTTCCTGCTCAAAAAAATAATAATAATTAATCAACTCCATTTACCCCTTTTGCCTGGTCCTCTTGAGACTGTTGGAGATCTATCTAGGTTTATCAGTTTTTTCGTATTCATATCTTTCTCCTCCCTCTCTCTCTTCCTCCCTCCTTTCCTCTCCCCCTGCCCCACTTCCTCTCCCTCCTCCCTATGGTCCCTTGCAACAACTGACCACAAATAACATCAACTCTTTGACTCTCCAACCCCAGTGGCCACATCTTCCGTTCTGTCCCATTCACGACTCAGTGCGCCTCTCCATGTGGAATGCTCAGACCTCCTAATGCCCCGTAACTCCCGCCTCTGTATATAAGTAATAGTTCTAATAATAAAGATGTCACTAGTATGTCATAAGCACTTACAATGTGTAAACTCTTAACAAACATTTGCATTTATCTGCACAGAGGCAAGTAAAATTACCCTGTGGGTTTAAAATCACGCAAGCTCATCCCCCAAAGCCCGTGCCCATCAGCTCCTGGAAGGAGCGCCGCCTGGAGCGCACAGGGGCCGTTCTGGCCGTTCAAGCTCTGTTTGGCCACCTCCTTCCACCAGCCCTGCTAGCTCCCCACCTCCAGCCATCCTCTCCACCCGCAGCCTGCTCTGTTATGTGATTACATCACGTCACTTGCCCCCTCCACGTCCACACCTGGTCACAGGCAGTCCTCCTGAAGATGGGTCAGCGTGAAGAATCTGCTCTTCGCCACCTGTGCGTAGGGCTCTGACTCTTCTCGGTGCCATCCATCCCTAACCTCCGGGGAGGTTCTCTGTGCGCCACTGTCACATCCCACCCCCTCCAGGGAACAGGACATTCTCTCTTCCAATGAGGGATCTCCCTCACCTCTTTCCCCCTCTTTTGCTACAGTATTTACCCACACTCCTATTCTGTCGTAGTTCAGGGCTTTGCCTGAGGGTTCCCTCCCTGTTCGGCTTACCGCAGGAATAAAGGGATGAAAAATGTCAGTCATGCGGCATGGTGTTTAAAGAACAAGAGGGAAATCACAGTGCAGACATGCAAGTCAGATGTAAGACAGTGAGGCGGCCTGCAGCACTTTGCTGCTGTTCATCTGTGGTTGTGTCACCCCAGCGGGGACACCAGCGGGGACATCAGCCTCAGCTGATACCAAGAGAGACCTAGAAGGAATGTTGCATGGTGAGAGAATGCAGACCTTTTCAGGAGATGGCACCAGGGCCATTTAAATATTTTCTTAACGCTGTTCGAGACTGAGATTAAGAGAGGCCTGGAACACCTTCCCTCAAGAGAGTGTGTGGAAACAGGATATAGGATCTACTTAGGAGTTTTTCTAAATAAGGATTAAGATTTTTTTTTCCCCCATCAAAAGTTACAGATGGGGAGATGAGGTTACTAAGAAGAATGTAGACTCCTGCGTTAGAAGTTTTAACAGTTGGGTTGACACAGGCTTTGGGGACAAGCTTGCTTAATCTGCAGCATATTTAGGTAGGCCACTTCTGAAGCTTTTTTTTTTTTTTGTGACCTCACTCTTGGTCAGAGTTCAGAACACAGAATAGGTAGACTCTACGGGAGTTATACCATCTATGGGAATTGAGGAAGAGTCTCTAAGACAAAAGGGACTATTTTATTATTTTTACTTCTGCTACCTCTATCATCATCGTCGTCATCATCATCATCATCAATGGTTCCTGGGTTTGGCTCATGATTTTCTAAACCCTCATAACTGGACACAGAGACTAAGATTCTCTAGCCAGAAGTCCACACGGGGCATGCGTCACCAGGGTTAACCAGCAGGACGCTCACGTGACAATGGGCACATTTGGCGCAGGATATGCTTGGCGTCTCATACAGGTATTTGTAAAACTCCTCCCCCTGTCTCCCCCTAGGAACAACTCGGGATTCACACCAGCAGACACAGTGGCTATCATCTTCTGCTCTACGCACAAGTCCCTCACGCTGGGTAAGTGATTCACCAAGCCAAATACCGTATGTTACCCTAAATAACTTTGAAACTCAGAAACTTCTCAAGTTAAGTGGAGCAGGACGGTCCATTCAGTTAGACACAGAACAACAGCCAAGTGCGGGGCGCCCTCGCTCTGGAGTCCCTGTTACCCGGTCAACCCGCGGCCGAAGGGCCTAAATATAACATAGGCCTCAGCTTAATTTGCAATCGTGTTTTCAATTCTCATGAAAAGTGATCAGTGCAAAATGTTAACCTAAGTCGGTTGGGGGTCCCAGGAGGCCCGTTTCTGAAAAAGCAGTTCGCAGAACTTCCTCTGGGGGTTCTAGAGTTGCACCTGGAAAATACTACTTTTTTTCTGGGAGCTCAAATCGAGGTGAGAATCACAAATGCAGTCTCTGGTTTGGTGACTCATGTTAGTTTGAATTCAGTTGTGAACATTGTATTGTTTGCTACTTTTTCTACCATTAGCTATTGTGACTTGGTTGGATTAAGACTAAAGGGGGGAATGGTCGTTATTTAATGGAAAAGATTAAGAGAATCGTGCTAATGTCTACTTAGCCTTATCTGACTCAATGCATCACCACAGTAACCCCTGAGACACCCAGAATCTGTCCTTAAAACGCATTAAGTGATCAGGAACGCTATTGCAAAATGCATCGCTTGTGAACTCCGTGGGTTTGTTGGGGTCTTACATAAAAACTCAAATTAAAAGTTTCTCTGCATTTGGAATGTGACTCTCTTGGGAGAATGAGGAATCATAATGTGGTTTTGAATTTGTCAACTAAAAGTGGATAGCGTTCATGTTTTAATAAATCTTAAGCAAAGCTGTCTGGTGGAATTTTTGCAAGTTTCGTTAAGTTTGGAAAATAATTTCATAATGGGACGCATTCTTCAAGGAACACTCCCTACCCATGGGTTGAAGTCTCGGCAGTCAGCAACTGATGGAGCGAGCTTTGGGCTCCGCATCCCAGTCCTGGTAGTGAGCGTGCCGCTTGCCCCATACTTCCTGAACCTGGCTCTGTGTCTGTATAATGGGCTAACGTCTGCCCTCGGTGTCACTGTAAGACTTAAAGGCAAACTTCGCTAAGTTCCCAGCACAGTCCTTGGTGGATCATAAGTGACCAGTGTCTGACAGAATGGGGACAGTCACTGCACGCCACAGACATTTCCGGAGACCATTTGAGATTTCATCTCGCACGGCACTCAATGGCCTCCATAACGCAGTGCTGTTATTCCGGTTAGCTATAAATGTGTTAGTGTGCCCAGGGTTGCAGTCACGCGACCCTGTCATAGATCTTCCCGGAATAGCTGTAGGTCAGCTGTTGACCTCGAAGAAAGCGTCCTGTCCTGCATATTGTTATAGATGCCGCATATGGCATGCAAGGCTTATGAAAACAAAGGCTGCACCCAAAGGTCAAGGGGTCAGAGGGGCTCAGATGAGCCGTGTTCTAGGAGAACAAGTATAGCCATGGCCGTCCTTGCCTGTCCACAGTGCGCTGTTCAACCTGACCCTGTCTCGAGACTGACTATGGACTCAAACCACAGTGGATGACGATCTCTGTTTCTGATGCTCTTCTGAGCAAACACCAGCTAGTTAGACCTACTGCAGGAAGCACACAGGGGCAATTAAAATTTCTTCCCTCCTCACCCCCAGGGTGTCTCTGTGTAGCCTTGGCTGTCCTGAAACTCACCCTTTACACCAGGCTGGCCTCGAACTCACAAAGATCCACCCACCTCTGCCTCCCAAGTGCTGGGATCACAGGCCTGTGTCACCATGCCTGGCTTGGTATTTCTGTTTATATAAGCAAATCCATTCAGATCCAAGATTCTCTTTTTTTTCTTCCTTCCCCTTACTCTTTGCTCTTTTTGCCTTTTGAAAGCAGATTTGCAGAAATAGTTGTTCTGCTAAAAGGATTGGATGAGCGTGGATTTTTGTTTGCTTGTGCAGTTTGCTCAAGAAGTATACACTTGCCTCTTCCGGTGATGGTAAGATGCTGTGGCAGCTAGTGACGACACAGTGATTGTGACGTGCCATAGTAGCTATGTGACCACACAGTGACAGTAAGACATTGGTAGCTAGTGACCACACAGTGTAAATCTTTATCTGTTTCACACCCTGATGGCTCTAAGCTCTCTGAGAACTAAAAAACCTAAACACCAGACCTGGCCTCAGAGTCCTGAGGCCTGCAGTGAGAGCTGTAGCTCCAGTTCATGCGTTCTGCCACTTGATCCTGCTCGGCTCCCTCCTATAGTCCCCGGGGTGCACCTCATTGCTTCTCCTTATCCCAGACAAAGCACCCCTGTTTCCACATAGCCCAGGGCCTCAGGGTGGCTGTCAGATGGACTTGGAAACCCCACTAAGGTTGCTCTACTTATTTTCACAAGCCCCCTCTCCTAGCGTCCTGAGGTCCTAAGGGTGGCAGAG
Organism: Acomys minous; assembly: GCF_964271855.1. Taxonomy (NCBI): domain Eukaryota; kingdom Metazoa; phylum Chordata; class Mammalia; order Rodentia; family Muridae; genus Acomys; species Acomys minous. Next base: position 48,345,550 of record NC_140496.1, on the reverse strand, counting down.
CATGTGTCTTCGCAGTGACCTGAGCTGTAGCCAGTGAATGTCAAGATGGAAATCTTGGTCTGTGTTGGGGGAAATTCACAGTCCAGAAAGTGGAAGGAAGTTTCACATAATGTCACCCAGAGTGACTTTTTTTTTTTTTTTGGCGAGGTAGCGGGCGCTGTCTTTACACACAAAGATGAAATACAACAGATTATAATATAGCTGCTTGGCACTTTAGAAATACATCCTTTCCTGTGTCAAATGCTGTCATAATATTTCTTCTAGTGATTTCACATTCACACATACACACAACATACACACACATGCACCACATACACACACACGTGTGCACGCCTCAAGTAAAATACATTAAGGGGAACTTAGAAATTGCAGTTTAGTATCCTGCCTGCTTTATTTAAGAATAGCCCTTTGGAGGCCAACTGGTGCCACGTGCCTCATGAGGCCTGGGAAGCCGCCTCGGTACCCTGCGTGCACTCACCTTTGGTTTGTTTTATTGTTCTCGCCTCATCCTGTCATGGTCTCTCCCACATACTCACGTCTACACACATGCTGAATTTGATTCATTGCTTTTATTAGCGCCTTTGCCATTGATTGATTAGTTCTTCGTATTAGTACTTTTTCTATTGATTGATTGCAGATGAAGTGACTATTTGACCTTTAATTATGAGGCTTCCTATTGGAAATGACATTGAGCTATGGGCTCACATCATCCATCTGGAAAGCCTGACATGATGCCGTTCCCTGGAGCTCGTTCACTGAGGAAGGAAGCCTGGAGGAAGCGCAGAGCTATCACTGGCCTTCATCTGAAACAATACTACGGGGCTTGTTTGCCATGCTCCTCAGCTCCAGTGGGGTCGGAGGCAATTTCAAGACAGCAGCCCTTGCTGTGGGTTGCCATAGAAGCCAGGGACTCTTGCCGGTTATTCTCCAGTCTGGTGGTGATATTAGTGTAATAATGAGAAGATATTTTACATAGCAGAGATGGAAGAACAGCTCGAGCTAGGAACGGCTCAGTGCACAGTCGATAGAGCTCATCAAGAAAGAGATTAGATCCCAGGTAGCCCCTGGAATTGGCACTTCACTTTTATTCATCTTTTTCTCTCGGGGATTCAAATCACTTTGCTTTTCTAGAGTTTCACCATATGTAGAAAACTTTTCTTGCTACACCTAGGAAGAGAATGGTTCGGGGTGTTCAAGGTCCTTAAGTCAAGTTTGTGTTTTATTGGTGTGTAATTTAAATACCAAAATAAAATCACTTCGTCTCAGACCAAGTCAGCTATTGACAGTCAACAATAATAGTCTCAGTTTGTAAAAGCATTTCTGAACTGAATGCACTCCATAAATATTTCACTGTGTAGCTTTGACTGTCCTGGGCTCACTTTTGTAGACCAGGCTGGCCTCCTCGAACTCACAGCAATCCTCCTGTCTTTGCCTCTGCCTCTGCCACCCTGAGTGCTGCCACTTATTAAAGGAATGTGCCACCATGCCCAGTTTCCATTTATAATTTAAATTGTGTTTCATTATCAGTGGCTTATAAATTCGCTCTATAGACACTTCCTCATGTTCTCCCTGTGACCACTGCTGAACAGAGGTTAGAAGCTAAGAGCCGGGAAGCTTTTAGGATTCAGGAGAGAGTGGGAGCCCCAGGCCTGATCCGAGGCTAGCGCCCAGCTGCAGCTGCTCAGCTGGCTCTCAGCAGGCACTGGGACACATCATGCCCAGGGAAGCTTTATGATGCCACTGCCTTGTGAGAAGGGTCCACATGGCCCTGAGTTCTTCCAGCTTTAAGTTTTTGGAAGTTTCTGTCTGACATTTCCCTCTCTATAAAAGAATCTTCCACTTAGGTGTACCAAGGAAAGGTCTTGAAAGAATAGTGTCTTCACAGGCCTGGGAAGATGCTCAGCAAAGCCCTTGCCCCACAACTTGAGGACCTGAGTTTGAGTCTCCAGAACAAGCTGCGTACTGTGGCATGCATCTGGAACCCAGGACTCCTGTGGCGAGGCAGGAGGTGGAGACGGGAGAGACCCGAGCCCCTGGGCCAGCTGTCAGGACAAATATCAAGGATTGTTCTCTTCCTTCTCGTGTGCTCAGTGGCATGCCACAGTGCCCCGCCCCAGCCCCCACCTCACACACACAAAAGAGGGTTCCCCCCCCCCAATCCTCACACTGTCCAGAGAATGCTTAGGAGAAACAAACCCACAAAGGGATCTTTTATTCAAGTTTAGTTGGAAGCTTTCAATCATGGATTTCAACTGGAACTGAAAATGTTAACAAAAGTGTCATCTCCTTCTTAGGAAGACGTGAAATCAAAATATAGAACTTTGAAAACTTGGCCGCTCTGGTAGTCTTTTTACCCCAGAGCCTGACTAGGATTCTGGTTGAGACACGAGAATCGTTTGGACTATAACCGAACTGAGCATCACTGTTTCAGGTGGTTATTTAACCCTTGTTACCTAAACAACTGTGTCAATTAGCAAGCCTGGAACTACAAGCTCACTTTGCATAGGCAGAATGAAAAGAGGACATAATTTAACTTAGCTCAGATCACATAATTAACAGAGGCCAGTCCTGGATGTCGTACATATAAGACCTTGGCATGGCTTTGAATTGTTTTATTAATTATTTATCAAGAAAGTTATGAACACATTCTCCTCATAAGACATTTTCAGAATACTTAACATTTCTAATTATCCTGATACTCATCTCTTGCTTTTCTTTATTATAATTGAAAACATACTATTTCCTAGTGAGTCTTCTTTCTGTGTGTGCATACGTATCTCTGTGTGTGTGTAAGGGTATGTGCACACATGTGTACGGGAACCTGCAGAAGACATGGTATCCCGTGGAGTGGCCTCTGGGATCCCTGCTCTGTGGCTCATACCTGCTAAGCTCTCTCTCCAGCCTCTCAAGTGGGTCTGGTTGTGGCAGCCTTCCCTCTCACGAGGCAGTGCTGCCGGCATTGCATTCGAAGCAGCTATGAGGTGCCATGCCTTATGACGGCAGGCTGTTAAGGAAAATATGGAAATCCAGAGTAAAGATAGGACATAGAATCTCTAGGAAATAGCCAGGAATACATCCCGTCTGCAGTGTGTCCTTTGAAGGGCAGGCAGTGTGGGGGCTGTGCCTTTTAACAGTGTCTTGCAGGGGTCACTAAAACTGGGGACCCAGGAGATTTTTATCCCCGTGCTAAAGAAAACTAAAGGCAGTCTGTCGTGTACCTGTTTTTAAAAGGGGGGCGCACTTTCTCTAACAAAGTACATTTTTCTAGAGTTTTGTGGGCTGTTTTGTCTTTTGCCCTAGATTTGATGTCACTGGTAGTGTAGCTAGATTTTGTGGCCAAAACTTAGGAAACTCCAGGGTTCTGTGTCCCAAGTGTGAGACTCAAGACAAGGAAGCTTGTTTGAAGATTCTGTAGCCTGAGGTTCAAGTGTCAGTCACTCGAATACCGTGCAGGATACTCTCCCAGCTGACCAGCACCCGGGTGTGCATGCCTCTCCTGTTTTCTGTACCGATGACCTTCAGCCTACAGCTAGGAACCCACTTCACCCTGGGACTCACTGAAATAGGTCTGAGGGCTGACAGCCTTGCTTTGCGCCTTGCCCAGGAGAAGGCTCCATTTTTCCCCCCCACCCCCCCCATATGCCGACTGTGTACCTTCTGTTTTGGGGTGTCCTCTCTCAGAATTCCTATGAAATACCTAACCTAAAAAAATGTGACCTAGAGTAATTCTTGATCAATATAAAGATTGCTTCATTTATATTATTTTACTCAGCTTTGTTTTTAATTGTTTCTATGCCTTTCGTTGGTCTAGCCAACATGTTCTCAACAGCAGTAATAATAAAACAACAGCCAACACTAATCAGGTACTTAGCAGGGAGAGCATGTACTGAGTACTTTTCACAGGAAGTAAGTAACTACTACAGTAAATACCTGAGTGCGGACTGTGTTGAAGTCATGTGTGCAGTCATGTGTGTGCTACGCAGTGGAGACTCCAGCCCCAGCTGTGGCCAGTTCTCACTGGGGAGTTCAGCCCCTCCTGCGTCGGAAAGGACCTACCCTAGAGGCAGCAGCAGCGCCATACACACCATGTCGTTGTCTGGCTCTCTAGCAACTAGACACCTACTAGTTAGCATAATGAATTCAGAAAGAGGTTTGGATTGGTGCAAGTACTGCCTTGCTACTTTGCATGATAATGATCATAAGTGGGAACTGCCTAAAACTTTAGAAAGATCGCACCTCCCGCATAGGAAGCCCTTGAGAATGCCAGAGCTTGATCCCCACCTAGTGTTATGGGCACTCCTGAGGAGGGTCTGAGCTCGCCTGAGGCTGCCCAGATGATCAGCAGCCTGCTGTCCGTGGCCGTGCAAGAACCGTGTCAGCTCCTGCAGGCTCTGAAGACAGGGCGGAAGGACAGAGCTAGGGTTCCAGGCTTACAGCCTGGGTCTCTGCTCCCAGCTTCAGCTGGGTCTTAAAGACCTGGACGGGGCACCTTGGACTTACTAATCCTGCTTTGAGGGTCAGCTAATCCTTCACCACAGTGGGATCACTTACAGTTGTCACCTGTTAGCTCAGTGGCCAGATGTGCCACCGGTTGTACAGTGGCATGTTAGATTAAATCCTAATTCCCATTGTGAGTCTGAGAAAAAGCATTTTGTTGCCCTAAGACACCCGCTCACATAAAGATGCTAAGATGGGCTAGTTATTTTCTTTTGGGTTTACACCAGTTGTTTAGACAGAAAGTAAATACAACTTCTCCTGGGAAGGCAGCTTGCCTTGCCCCTATTAACCGTGCATGCGGAAGTCTGCACAGAGACATACACTGAGAAATGTGATTTTTCAGATCCAGCTTGGCGAGGTGACATTTGTCCATTAAAAAAAAGTAGTATTTTTAAATGTTCTCAGCTGCAGTTTTCAGGCTTCCTTAAGAAAAACAGAAGTACCAAAGTCTATATAGCCTAATTAATGAAAGAGTCAAAGTAGAAGAAACAGCCAAGGCTTCTTTAAAATTAAAATTGTAACTATTTTGGGAAAGTTATGATACCTCACACTTCCCTGAGGATCCATAGGCAATCATTGGTTGCTGGGAGGGGTGGAGAATTTTTCTTGGTGTGTAGCCACTGGTGAGACCACCCTGTTCTCTAAGTAAGCCCTCTTAGAGCTGTTCCTCTGTGAGGCATCCTAACTAAACTCATTGCTTCCAATGGAAGGAAGGAGGGAGAGAGGAAGGAAGGAAGAAAGGAAGGAGGAAGGAAGCAATCTTTATTGCTATTTGATGTCAGCTCTTAATGTCAGAAGCTTTTATCTCCATAGTCAACTACAAAGAGCTAAACTGGACTCGCTGGTAATCAGGACCGTTCAGCCCATGTTTCTGAAAGGGACATTCCAGAAGAGCTAAGCTCATCATGCGACATCTTCCCTTTTCCAACCCTTTCCAGTAAAGCCAGTGCCGCGTTCCTGGAACACCAAGAGCCCACTCCCCAAGCCTTCCTACTCACCGGTGCGTTCTCTGTGAGTCGCACAGGGGTTTGCTTATCATTACTATTAATATTGAGGAGGTTTGCCTCCAGCAATACTAAAATGTGCATCACAGAACAGCACGGCTTTAACGTGTTAGAAGTGAGGAATCTCACCCAGGAGATGCCGGGCTCTTGAAGTTACAGCTTCCCATCTCAACTTGCAAACAGGCAGGCGGGTGAGCAACAGCCCCCCTTTCGGAGTTGCATCCCCAATTATTTATTTGGTCATGTCTCTGCTGAAGTTCCCTTAATTGAAGCAGGCACTGTGAGCCAGGGAACGTACGTTTAGTGACAGTCGGCACTGTGCTTTGCAGTAGAGAGAAATATAAACCTGCAGGTGTGAGGCAAGGGGCACACGCATCCACCCCTCACCCCTACCCCACCCTCCCACCCCCAGATACCCAGCTACAGCCCCATCCACAGGAGCAGGCATGGAAAGTCAGGTGTCCACTCCTTAAGCAGTGGGCACTTAGTAGGCCTTTTACAAATCACTCAGGACAGAAGTAGAGAGAAAACTAAACATACCTGAAAAGATGGCTAGGCCAGAGAGGACTTTAAGACAAGTGACTTTGGGCAGCTGAGGACATAGCTCAGTCAGCGGCTTGCTCCTTAAACACAAAGACCTGAGTTTGATACCCATAACCTGTCTTAAAAAGTTGCATGTGTTTACTCACACTTGGAACCGGGGCACTGGGGTTGTCATGGCCGGGCCAGTCCTCTTTCTGTTGCTTTGACAAACACCATGACAGACGTAACTTAAAGAGAACCAAAGGGAAACTCCATAATGGTGAGGAGGGCATGGCAGCCGGCAGCCAGAACAAGGTGAGAGCGTTTATCTCACTCGTGCACGCACATGCGCACAACACACAGGATCCAGAGATAGCTAACTGCAAGTGTGGCTAGGCTATAAACTCTCAAAGCCTGACCACAGTGACGTATCTCCCCCAGCAAGGTCTGCAGTCCATAGCCCTCCTAATTGGCTCCAGCAAAGGGACCAAGTGTTTAAATGCATGTGCCTCATCCAAACCACAACAGTGGGTTACGAATTCCCAAGGCTTTCTGGCCAGCCAGGCCATCCTAATCAGTGAGACCCAGGCCAGTGAGAGGTCCTGTCTCAAACAATGGGGGTACAGGGGGAAAGGACCCCAGAAATGGCTCAGTGGGTAAAGAGACTTGCCACTGAGCCTGATAACTAAAGTTTGATCCCTGAGACCCCATAGGGGAAGGAAAGAACTAATTTGTACAAGTTGTCCTCTGACACATGGTATGTCTCTCTCTCTCTCTCTCTCACACACACACACACACACACACACACACACACACACACACACACACACCAAGGTGGATGGCACCTGAGAAACAACATTAGCTTTTACATGCACACATGCACATACCCACAAACATACATGTATGCACATACACACACATCAAAAAAAAAAAAACTCAAACCAACTGATTTCATCCATACATCCATTCATCAAATGTTCTTTGGGTACCTACTATGTGCCAGCCCTCTCTGGACCCCAGGAGTACAGCAATGAACAAGTATAAAACGCACGCCCCTGTTCAGCTTCCTTTCCAGCGAGGGCAAGCTGACAAGCCCTTTGGTAGCAACAGATCAGGTGGCAGTGCTGTGGATAGAAATAAAGCTACTGGACAGCAGGGCACAGAGGGAGGTGCGAAGGTTTCAGGCACTGACTCGTGCACCTTGGGAAGGAGAGAGTAAACACATGGATGCCCAGGAAAAGGACTCAGAAATACCCAGGGACAGAGATGGCCAAAGACCAAGGCATGGGGCATGCTGGAGGGAGCTGCAGGCCGCTCTTCAGCAAACATAACTGAAGTGGGAATCATTTCTATAACTAAAGCAAATGAGATTAAAACTGCTACACCAAGACCCTCCAGCAACATCCAGACTTGGCCTCACTGGTCCTTGTGAGGACTTACCTTTTTATCCAAATGAGAGGGGCAGCCACTGGATGGACAGATGACAAAGCTGAAGTTGCAAGGTTTTTTGTTTGTTCTGTTTGGGTTTTGGTTTCTGGTTTTGGTTTTGGTTTTGGGGTTTTAGTTTGGTTTGGTTTTGCATTTTGTTTTTATTTTGGTTTTTGGTTTGGTTTCGTTTTTGTTTTGTTTTGGTTTTTGGTTTGGTTTGGTTTGGGTTTGGGTTTTGGTTTGGGTTGGGTTTTGGTTTGGTTTGGTTTTGGTGACTCTTTTGCATGGGTGAGATGATGCACATGAGATGTGGGCAGATCGGTGAGCAGCTTTGGTCCTGACAATGAATACTAGCAGTGGACAAGCACAGAGCCAGCGGGAAACGCGGAGTGCACTAGTCAGGGTTCTCCAGAGAGACAGAGCTGATGGAGGGAATGCATGTGCGAATTTATTAGGATGCCTTACAGCTGTAGTCCAGCTAATCCAGCAATGGCTGCCTAAAAACAGAAAGCCCGAGAGTCTAGAAGTTGCTCAGTCCGTGAGGCTGATGTCTCAGCTGGTTTCCAGTTCACACCAGAATCCTGGTGCCAGTGAAGGAATGAACTTGCCAGCAAGCAGGCAAAGAGCAAAAGCTTCCTTCAACATCCTTAAAGAGGCTTCTAGCAGAAGGAAGGCGTGGCCCAGATTAAAGGTGGTCTTCCCACCTCAGGATCCGGATCAAAGGTGTGAGTCTTCCTACTTAAAGGTCCAGACTAGAAGTGGATTCACCCACTTCACACCAAGCAGAAAACCTCACGTGTCTGTCTTCTGTTCCCGGATTGTAGTTCATGCCACTTGTAGTCAGGCTGACAACCAAGAACAGGCCTCCCATTGGGCAGTGAGACGCGTGTGCAAGAGGCAACGTGAAGCAGCAGCCTGAGGGCCACAAGTGTGATTCCCTTAGGAAGAGCGCAGGAGAGTGGGTCTTCACAGCAGAGAGGGATCCAGGAACAGAGCCGGGGTCCAGCTTCAGGCATGAAAATCTGTGGTCCTTTCCACATCTGGTGGAGTCTGCAACCGTGGTCAGAGCGTCACTCCTGAGGATACCGTCTCAGTCTGTGGAACAAGATGAAGTCACTCACGGTGGGCAGCTAGAGGGGAAAGAGCTCTGAGGACTGGGCTTACCCAGAGAGCAGAGAGGTGGGATTGAATTGATAACAGAACAGAATAGAAGTGCGCTGGACCAGCCACACACGCATGCAAGCTTGCAAGCCCACACTCTTCTCTCTCATGCAGTTGAGTTCAACACTGTCAGACAGAAGATGCAAAAAGTCTTTGAAACTCTGGAAGATGGGCCTGGCAATCATATGGCACCTGCTATGTTTGCGCTGTATTGGGTTAACACACTTCATTATCTCAGGGAATATTTATAACAACCTTGCTCAGTACTCATGATCCATTGTCCAAATTAGAGAACAGCTCACCCCAGTGCACCCTCTGAGTACATTACAAAGGTGGCACACAGCAGCCCATTACCGTGCTCCACGTCTGTCGAAGGCCTGACCCGTCAGCCTGCCTCACGTTATCTTCACGTGGGAGCTATCCAGGAGTAGGCAAGCCAAGAGCCACCCACGCCCAGGATCTCCCTTGTCTGGAAAGCAGGTCCTCTGTCTTCTCTCAGCCCTTAGTAGTCCACTGTGCAGCGAGGCCAGGCCCTCGCATTATACCCATTGACTGTACCTGTGCATTCGCCCTTCTCCATGAAGGCTGTGCCTCTGGTTTGTTAGCTGAGTTGACCGCACCACTTTGTGAAATTAAAATTACCTGTGCCAGATTAAATACATTCATTAAGTATTCAAGGAGGGAAACAGGAAGTGGGGGTGGGGGTGGGGGAATAAAGTAAAAAATCATTCTTTCCAGAATTGACTCTGAGGGTTTTCTCAAGTTCTTCTGGATGGAAAACTTCTAAATGGGATATTTTTTTTCTCAATTTTATGTCATTGAGACTGAATAAAGGTGGAAAGTATGTTACCAAACAATTTCAAGTCAAAATAAAACACAGAAATATGACTCCAGCTTTTAGTTTTTAATTTTATTTTGAGTTGTGTGTGAGCCTGTGTGTGTGTGTGTACCCGCGTGTCAGGCGTGTGCGACTGCCCATGGAGACCAGAAGAGGGCATTGGATCCCCTAGAGCTGGAGTCACAGGCTGTTGTTAGCTGCCTGATGTGGCTGGATACTGAACTCCAGTCCTCTGCAAGAGCAGTGTCTTAGTCACTGCTCTAGTGCTATGAAGAGACACCGTGACCACTGCAACTTTGTTGTTGTTGTTGTTGTTGTTGTTATTGTTGTTGTTTTCAAGATAAGGTTTCTCTGTGTAGCTTAGGCTGTCCTGGGTTCACTCACTTTGTAGACCAGCTGGCCTCAAACTCACAGGGATCTGCCTGCCTCTGCCTCCCAAGTGCTGGGATTAAAGGTGTGCGCCACCACCGCCTGGCCAACCACCACAGCTCTTTAAAAGAAAGCATTTAATTGAGCTGGCTTAAGGTTGCAGAGGTTTAGTCCGTTGTCATCATGGTGGGAAGCATGGCAGCGTGCAGGCAGACATGGTGCTGGAGGGGCTGAGAGTCCTACAGCCTCATCCACAGGCAGCAGAAAAGAGAGAGAACTGGGCCTGGCATAGGCTTTTGAAACCCCAGAGGCCACCCCTAGGGACACACTTCCTCTGACAAGGCCACGCCTCCTAGTCCTTCTCAAATAGTGCCACTTCCTGATGACTAAGCATCCAAATAGATGAGCCTGGGGCCACCTTTCTTCTTCAAACCACTACAAGCATCGAGTCCTCTTAACCGCTGACTCATTCCCCCGGCCCTAAAGAGTCAGCCTATTGAAGAGAAATGGATCTAAGGACAAATGGCTGGTTTTAACTCTCCCCATGAAGACCGCCTTGTTCTGGTATGTGAGAGGCACCCTCGCTGAGACTTTTGTTCATCATAAATAGTATCACAGAGAAGAGAACTCCGGCTGGAAGTTCGACTTTAAGCCATACCAACCAACCAAACGGGTAGTTAAGCTGGTGAGTGAGGGGCCAGGCTGGTGAGTGGGGGGCCAGGCTGGTGAGTGGGGGGGCCAGGCTGGTGAGTGAGGGGCCAGGCTGGTGAGTGGGGGGCCAGGCTGGTGAGTGAGGGGCCAGGCTGGTGAGTGAGGGGCCAGGCTGGTGAGTGGGGGGCCAGGCTGGTGAGTGGGGGGCCAGGCTGGTGAGTGGGGGGGCCAGGCTGGTGAGTGAGGGGCCAGGCTGGTGAGTGGGGGGGCTAGGCTGGTGAGTGAGGGGCCAGGCTGGTGAGTGGGGGGCCAGGCTGGTGAGTGGGGGGGCTAGGCTGGTGAGTGAGGGGCCAGGCTGGTGAGTGGGGGGCCAGGCTGGTGAGTGGGGGGCCAGGCTGGTGAGTGGGGGGGCCAGGCTGGTGAGTGGGGGGGCCAGGCTGGTGAGTGAGGGGCCAGGCTGGTGAGTGGGGGGGCCAGGCTGGTGAGTGGGGGGGCCAGGCTGGTGAGTGAGGGGCCAGGCTGGTGAGTGAGGGGCCAGGCTGGTGAGTGGGGGGCCAGGCTGGTGAGTGGGGGGGCCAGGCTGGTGAGTGAGGGGCCAGGCTGGTGAGTGGGGGGGCAAGGCTGGTGAGTGAGGGGCCAGGCTGGTGAGTGGGGGGCCAGGCTGGTGAGTGGGAGGCCAGGCTGGTGAGTGGGAGGCCAGGCTGGTGAGTGGGGGGCCAGGCTGGTGAGTGGGGGGCCAGGCTGGTGAGTGGGGGGGCTAGGCTGGTGAGTGAGGGGCCAGGCTGGTGAGTGGGGGGCCAGGCTGGTGAGTGGGGGGGCCAGGCTGGTGAGTGGGGGGGCCAGGCTGGTGAGTGAGGGGCCAGGCTGGTGAGTGGGGGGCCAGGCTGGTGAGTGAGGGGCCAGGCTGGTGAGTGAGGGGCCAGGCTGGTGAGTGAGGGGCTAGGCCACAGCTTCCTCAGATCTGACTAGGACTGAATGAGTGCCTTCCTGAAGTTCCCTCTGTCTGTCAGTGCAACGCATCTCAGAGAACGCAAAACCCTGGTGTCACAGGAGGGGACAGAATCAATGAAAGTTCGTGTCCACCGTCAGCTTCTCTTTTGTGTCACATATGAATGGAGTGCAGTTTTTTGTTTGTTTGTTTGTTTGTTTTTTAATAGAAGTTGCCCATCTTCAAAATTGTCTGGGGGGGAGGGGCTGGTTCCAAAGGACCCAGGTTCAGTTCCCAGCACCCACATGGCTCACCATTATATGCAACTCCAGTTCTAGGGGCTCCAGCTGCCTCTTCCGGCCTCCCCGGGCATTGCATAAATGTGGTGCACAGACATGCATGCAGGCAAAACACTAATATAGAGAAAATACGAATGAAATTTATTTTACAAGTTCTGTTGATTAAAACAAGGACCCCATGTTGTTTAGATTGAGCCTTTCCTGTGTGGTGATCATGTTAAGTGTGGTTGTGTGACCTTTGAAATACTCACTCTGTGTTTAATGTTTTCACTTTGTTGTTGTTGTTGTGTTGTTGTTTTTTTGAGACAGGGTTTCTCAGTGTAGCCTTGGCTGTCCTGGACTCACTTTTGTAGTCCAGGCTGGCCTCAAACTCACAGTGATCCACCTGCCTCTGCCTCTCAAGTGCTGGGATTAAAGGTGTGCGCCACCACACCCGGCTGTTTTCACATCTTCTGAGTAGAATGGACGCTCGTCTTCAAAGTTGTCTAGGAGGCTGGACAGATGGCTCAATGGCTAAGAGCACTGGCTATTCTTCCAAAGGACCCAGGTTCAATTCCCAGCACACTTACATTGTTCCACAGCCTAGAAAAGAAAGTTGTCGCCTTATTTTTTGTGTACCACAATCGTGGTGGCCCCTCCTGGAAGTTACAGCCAGTGTTTGAAGGAAGGCTCTGTGGCTTAGCTCTTCAATGCAGCCCTGAATCCCCTACCTGCTAAGTACTCCTGCAACGCTGTGGGGTGAGGGTGGGGCTCATCTTCAGTCGGCAGAGTTAAATGTTTGCTTGTCAGCACCCGCTGGGCTGGCCCGGCCACTCATTTTCCAATCAAAGCATACCTGTTTCAGAATAAATATAACACCAGCTGCTTATTTTGGGTTTTTTCTTGCATCTTTATTTACATAAAACTTCCAGCAACGTGACAGCAGCCAGGTAACTGAAGGCAGAAAGACTATCTTTAAATGGGCTGAAAATACCTTCAGACAACTTTGGTTCAAAGTAAGTAAAAGCATGCCGACCTTAAGTACCTTTGTTCAGAGAGGTGCCCCTTCCTGTTAGGCCTTTTTGTGTGAATACTCTTTCCTTAAGCTTTCGACTCCGTGTGTGTGTGTGTGTGTGTGTGTGTGTGTTGAATTTGTCATAGATTCCTATTCTGGTGCCCCTCAGCCCCCTCGCACGTTACCAGTTTAAGCTGATGGAGAGCACAGGCTGTGGAGGCAGCGTGTCTGTGTCTGTGTCTGTGTGTGGCCTGGGCAGTGTTTTCCTTCATGCTGCCTCACTTTCTCCCAATCCATGAGCATGATGGTAGTGGTTCGCTCAGCTGGGACAAGTGGCTGGATGTGTGCTTTCAGAGCACACACTGCACTCGCCGTCCTGTCTGACCAACAGACAAGATCTACATGTGGCTTCTGAAGCCTGGCCTGTGCCAGCTGTCACCACCAGAAGACCTAGGTGTGAGCGCTACTCTTTCCTCAAAAGGCCTTGATGACTAGAAAGATTGCTTCCTCTCTCTGTTGATTTTTCTTTCCCAAGCCTGTTCATTTTTGATATAGGATTTTTAGAAAAATTCTACTTTTGAAATATGGAGGACGGGCACATCTATTGGAAGTTCTGCATAAGCTTCTGTGTAGAGAGCACAGTAGCTCCAGCCTGCGCTGGAGGGAGCATGGTGACTAGCTGCGCAGACAGATGTTGGCAGGAGAGCAACACCTGGGCCAGTGAGGAAGCAAGTGGCCCTCAAGGACATCCGAACTCTGAGCCCATTGTGTGTGGTCTGCCCAGCTGACATCTCCTGTCCCCTTATCTGTGAGGTGCCACCAACAGAGATACTTACGGACATACCTCAGGCCTCAGGTTGGAAGGTACTGTTCTGTTCTGAGTGCTCGTTAGACTTATACAAGATACCCTCTTTCCTGCTGGAGACAGAGGGGTCGGCCAGCCTGCCCAGAGACACTGATGGCCACGCAGTGTCCAGTGGTTTGAAGATGATGAGTCTTTGTGGCTCCCATGAGCCCAGAGTCCTGGGACACTGAGCAAAGCTCTGGAGAGTTCTGTCTCACTGTGCCTCTTTGTCCTGCCCTACTATGTGGGAAGGACAGAAATGTTTCCCTCTGGGTCTGTAAAGTCCTAACAAGCACAGATGCTGTGGTGGCTCGCACCAGTGACACCATGAGGGAAGTTTGCAGTTATAGGTGGGATGCCAGACAGAACAAGGAAGCCAGTGAAACGCAGACCCAAGACAAGGATACGCCAAACCACCTATTAGAATGTTCGGTGCATTGGAGCAGAAAACCCGTCACTTAGATAAGGAGGCCACTAGTGTTTATATGCTCTGTGTCATCGCGTCCCCTTTCCTAAGGATCTCTGCAAAAAAGTTTGGCTGTCCTTTGGAGCTTCCCAGAGAGATGGCCAGAATGGAATTCTGAGATCCATGCATATTAAACATCACCTAGACAAGAAACTCACCGTAACCTGCCTCCGATGGACAGCCAGCCGAGCCACACCCACCCACCCACAGTGGGTAGCTTCTCCTTCATAGCCTCCAGAAGGGAGAAACATTAAAAGAAACAAATCCTCCTCACCTTCAGGATGCACTTTCTCCAGTCCTCTGTGTGCGCTGCATTTTCTGTCTGCTCTGTGCAGTGACTTGTTGTTGGGTGGAACTTGCTCTTTGCCCAGCTTTGGCACTGCGCACCAGCCACCTGCTAAGTGGGGGGGATGCTGGCTTTCCGAGGGCAGGCACTTCGTCCATGTGTCACTGCATCCATTACAGACAGGTCTGGAGCACATCAGATAAATGTGAGCGGTTGTATGTTATCTCCCTTCCTCCTTATCTCTAGGAGAGAGTGTGGGGTATTAGCTTCATCTCACTGATGTGGAACAGCTTGAATAGCTTGCCCAACCAAGACCAAGCAGGCAGCAGTTGTAGAAATAGGATTCTAAGCAAGGGTGAGGCCAGCCTCAGGCTTCTTAATGTCTCGTGGTGCAGCTGGTGTAGGCCACTGACAATGAATGACAAATGGGGCCTGGAGAGAAAAAGTGTTTGTTGCGTGAACATGAGGACTGAGTCCAGTTCCCAGAACATTTAAAAGGTTGGATGTGGTGGCACATGCTTGTCATACCGGCCCTGGGGGGTGGAGAAAGGCAGATGCCTAGAGATTGTGGATCACAGACTAGCCTAATAGGTACACCCAGGCCCCAAGGAAAGACACTGGTGTCAAAAGACAGGTAGACAGTTCCTGAGGAGCAACACCCAAGCGTGACCTCTAGCGTCTCCACAGACCTGTACAACATACTTTCCCACATATGCATACACCTGCACATACTCGAATAGTAAGACTTAAACCCCTGCATGAAACACTTTCTGTTGTTACTGAAAATTAGCTTGCAGTAGGATGAGCCTAAGCCTGTCCTAACCAACCCCAGGATTTTGGTCCAGGCCTTGCTATGGCATTGTTCCTACTCTTAGTCAGCCACATAAATCAATGCTCATGAGCTTCACTTTCTGTGAGTCTTCTGTCTCTAGGTATGGGCACGGTGTGTCTGTGTGTGTGTGTGTGTGTGTGTGTGTGTGTGTGTGTGTGTGTGTGAGAGAGAGAGAGAGAGAGAGAGAGAGAGAGAGAGAGAGAGAGAGAGAGAGAGAGAGAGAGAGAGAGAGAAGCCATGGTCATCCTACAGTGACTCGACCTCATAGAGTTCTTGATGGCGGAGATCTAGCTGATGAGTTTGAAGGGCAAGCAGGAGATTTCCTGGAAGACTTAAAAGAGAGAGAGAGAGAGAGATTGAACTAGTAGCACATTTGGATGCTAAACTTAGGGATGTTTCTGAGAACAAAGCAAGCAAAAGGAAAGTAAGCAAACTATGGCAAGAGAGAAGCAACTGGATTCTGGATTTGCCAGCAACTCTCTCCAAAATTCAGTGATTCTCAGAGGAAGAGTGCTTACATGAAGAACAAGTCATGTGGGTACAGGAGAGTGACCTCTAAAGTGACTCAGCAGAGTACGAGCATCTCTTGGCTAAGTGGAAAAAGCCAGGGTATCCAGGCCCGTGGAGTATTTAAGCCTGTGTCAGACCTGTCACCACCATCTCAGGTTGCATGCTCTCTGTCAGTCCACCTTGTCTCCCCCTTACCAGAGCAGGTCTACTGCTCCCCCAGAGCAGGGTGGGCATGCCATTAGCTTCAAGGTCTAGTGGAATGACTTGGATTCATTCTAAAACTGATATAGGAAATATCAGGATGGCATATTTTCTAAAATAATCATTTCTGTGCTGTGTCCCTGTCCAATACCTAAACTCAGTAGATGAGTTAGATAGATAGAGAAAACAGTGGTGCCTAAGTCAGTACTGGAGTGTGTGATGTAGTAATGGGAAACCATGTTCTCCTTCAAGGGACAAGTAGGAGGAAGGCCCCCTTTAAGCTATGTCTTGATGACCCCACGGGCCTTGATGCATATAGAGAAAGGCCAGCATCCTGGGTTGAGCTTGACACTCTAGGCTTGAGCCAGTAACAACAAATGGCCCATGAAGTCCACAGAAATCCATGGTGAGAAATAGTCACAGCAGGTCCAGTTCTGCCTTAGCTACAGGTGTGGCGTCAGACAACCCACTTAACTGCACGAGCTGACGAAACCCCAGTCTCCCCATCCGTGGGGAAGTGGCCACCTACTTCCGAGGGCCCTTGTGTGAACTGACCGAGACTGTGCACGGCGAGCCCTTGGCATGCAACAGCACTCTCCAGGTGATGGCAGCTGTAATTATCTTTCACTAACGTTGAGTGGGTGCAGGATTTGATGAATGGGCCCTGGAAACTCACCGCAGCTCGTGTTCGAGGTGTTGGCTTTAATTAATGTGTTTTGAGAAGATGAATCCGGCTGTAGTTTCTAGGATTGATGAGAGGAAGACAAGGAGGCCTGACTGGTCCGACCTGGGCTTCACGAGGAGCAGAGTTGAGTTGATGGGGATGAAAATCGGGCAAAGAGACAAGAACCTGTAGAACTCTATGAGGTTTTCACAGTTGTCCTCAAGCTTTGAATTGTGGAGACTGGGTAAGCCAGTGACAGGAGGGAGCGCATGCGATGGTAAGATGGGGTCAGGAAAGAGCTGTCGGGACCAGTGGGAAGGCAAGAGGCTGGCCTGTTTGCCTCCTCACAGCCATAGCAGGTAGAGCAAAGCTGACAGCTAAGCCATTTGGGAGGGAGGGAGAGAGGGAGGGATGGAGAGAGGAAGGAAGGAAGGAAGGGAGGAAGGAAGGAAGGAAGGAAGGAAGGAAGGAAGGGCAAAACTCCCGTGCAGCTACAAGTACTGTAGGTAACTGAATAGTGTTGCATAGCAGCTCTTTTTGTTGTGAGGCATAGGCAGCCTTTCATGGCGGTTAAAGAAAAGTCCATATTTAATCTTGGGGGGAAATGCCCATTTCTCAAGGATAAGTCAAGAAATGTTCATATAACACAAAGCAGCAAATGCCGCAACTTGAGCACAATACAAAGGGAATTTTCTAATTGAAAGAACATAAAATAAGCATATTTAAGTTAGAGGGCGAGCTTCTTGTTGTCCACACCGTTTTATCCTTTCCTTCCGCGGTACAGGATGAAAGAAAGGCCTTCCTTGCTGTGAGGAGGAGAAAGTACTGGAAGTTCCTGCGTGGCAGATGCCACTTGAAAGCTCTGCTTATGGAATATGCTGCAGTGTCAAACTCTGTTGGATAATTTTAGACGAGTGTGTCATGTGTGACATGGAAATGTGGCACACTGTACATTAGTGATTTCCCAAGTGTGCAGATCAGGTAGTAATGTGCAGAGAAAGTGCTCTTTATCTACCCGCGCCGTGTGCGTGGAGAGCAGTGGGAAAATGCTTTCCGTGGAAATCACGTTAGTCAGAAAAGGAATCCATTTACAACATGCGCCTTCTAACATCTTTCAGACAATGCATTGTATTAAAGAGGCATTTTTTGATTAATGTTTTATAAACATTTTTCAGCATGACAGCTTAAAGTCCCTGTAAAATTGTAAATGCGTGCATAGTGTTCAGTTCCATAAAGGCAAATGCCATCTCATAAAGTCTGGTTGAATCCTGTCATCCATGGTGACACAGAATCAGTACCTGGGAGCATTAAAATTAATTTGCTTCATTTATATTACTGTGGTGATAGCAAGATGAAAAGAATCTGTATTTAAATTTTACTTTAAAAGGAAAACTCAAGTAAGTTTGTTTGGGTTTTTAAGTTATTGCTAATTCTTTTCTAATTAACAAATGTAGTAAAAATGAGGTGATAATCTATATAGTAGCTTTATTATGGAATTTGAAAAAAAATACAAAGCCACTTATTACATGTGTGGTTTTGTGAGCATCTATGGCACCCTCAAAGGTGAGTAACAAACACCTGCTGCCCTGGTGCTTGGTGACGCAAACATCGAGCTGCAGGCTGGAACAAGGACGCGCACAGGACTCGAGGGCTGGCGAGGGTCATGCCGAGAAGGGCTCAACAGGCCAGGCTAGAGACCCCACCCAGGCTGCGTTCTCAGAGGAGGCAGCGGGAGACCAGAAGGCTAAAGGATGAAGTGGCACCAAGAACTGACCAGGACCTAGACAAAGGATGCTGAGCAAAGGCCTGGGGGGCGAGGCCGATTTCGGTGCCAACAGGGATGGGATAGTGTCCTGTGTCACCCAGGGAGGCTGCAGGGTGGGAAAGGGGAGGTCTAGGGGAGGAAGGGCAGGAGAGAGGGCTCCTATGTGCCCTCACTAAGAACGCTCAGCCTGCTGACATGCGGACACGGTGCCTGAATGGATCGGCCCTTGGAATAGGAAAGGTTTATTTGGGCCCGTGGGTCCCAGGGATTTAGTCCGGGCACTCAGCCCTGTCTCCTTGGGCCTCTGGCAGAACGTCAGCTTTGAGTGTATGGAGGAGGCACAGAAGAGCTCCTCCACCTCATCTTGGCCAGGAAACAAAAGCAGAGAGGGCCCAGCGGCCCTTCAAGGGCACAGCCCGGGTGGCCTACACTCCTCCCGCGAGGCTTCATTGCCTAAAGGTTCCGCAGGTCCCACGAAGCCCAGTAGCCCAGCCTTCCGGGATACAAGCTCCAAGTCTTAACACCGGGCTGTCTGGTGCTCAGCCAACACACCTGAGTGCTAGTGGGCAGAATGGGTGAGTGTTCCGCTGAGCTGTTAACCCTGTGAGAGAAGAGGCCAAGGGCGTGTCTCTATCTACAAGCTGCTGGAATAAAAAAAAAGATGATTTCCTGCTCCGACATGACAGATCCATTGCCAAGTGTCAGAAATCAGGTATGGTGGCTTCTGGGAGACCCTGTAGCTTATCCATGGCTTCTAGCTATTATCCATACCTCCCTGGGCACCTGGCAGAGGTACCGCAGGCCAGAGGCAGTAAACTTCCGGTTGCCAGAGAATAGTGTCACAGCACAGGACCTGGGGATTGGGGAATGTGCTGTCTCTCCGCCCCTCCCACCTTTCTCTTTCCATCCAGACCTTGGAGGATCTGCAAGTCCGCTGCAATCACGCTCAGCTGGGACTTGGGAAAGCCGAAACAAAGCAACATTGAAATAAACAGGTTGAGAGGAACTCTAAAAATAGAAAAAGAAAGTAGGTGTTTCAGACACGGAAAAGTTAGATAGACTTTAAGATCCAAATAAACAGGGTGACTTTCATTGCCAGAGTGCTGTGCCCATCACTGAGGTGGCTGTGACACCCAGAGGACACACTGAGGTGCTTGGGCCTCATCGCTGGACACCAGGCTTCTTACCTCTGATACATAATTTCCAGCCCTGGTTTTTTGGGGGAGGGGGCTGGGGGGGTTTTTCGAGACAGAGTTTCTCTGTGTAGCCTTGACTGTCCCAGACTCACTTTGTAGACCAGCGATCCACCTGCCTCTGCCTCCCGAGTGCTGGGATTAAAGGCATGGGCCACCACACCCGCCTTCCAGCCCCGTTTTTGATGTTAGCTACTCGGGAGGTCAGAGATGGGAAATGTGATTAATAACTACGCAGAAAGTGCTGTAGGCACATAAATTGGTGGGGAGAAGGTCCTATTTAATGTGACAAATGTCTGCACAGCTGCAAGTCATCTTGGATTCTTTCTCATTCAAGCAAGGCAAATGACTGTCATGCAAGGCACAGTAAGAAGCAGGCCACCAGGGTCTGTCAGGAAAATAGATCTGCGCTTCCAGTAAACGGGAGGAACAAGGGCCCTGAGGAAACATGGGGGGTTGTAATGGAGGGCGTGGCCGAAGCCAAGACCACGGGAATTTAGGGTACTTAGAGCCTAGATGCTTGGAGAGGAGGTGGGTAGCGGGGGCCCAGGTTTCCACTGAGATCTGGGGAGCACAGCGGGGAGCACAGTGAGCTCCCAGTAGGAGCCAGCGGCTGACTGCTGGTGCGCCACGAAGATGTCAGCGCTGGCTGAAGTGGAGCAGTGGGGCAGCGAAGCCTCCCTGGCCTTCCATCTTCACAAGACCACCGAGGGCACAGCCAACCACGAGGACTGCAGTTCACTGCGTCCCCGCGAACAGAAGGGTGTTTGAAGATGAGAGGGCTGCTCTGAGGGGGCTTGCAGGACAGAAGAAGCTTCGGACCTTCAGTTCAAAGCACGGCAAGGCCACCAGCACACTAGAAGCTTCTAGAAGGTCACACCTCCGCCCTGCTGGTGCGGCTTTTCATCCATGTGAAACCCCAGCACCGTAGTGGTGTGGGGGTCAAGGGAGTTCAAGGTCTGCTGTCCTGGAGAAGCTACGGTCCAGGGGACTGTGCTGCAGAAGCCGGACTGCACAGAGAGCAGGTGCACTCAGCCTCCTGAGTGATGCCACCAAGGGCAGTGAGTGTCCTTGGAGTGAAGCCACTGTGTGCCTTTCTTTCCACTCTGTCCACAGAAAGGTGGCGTGGATGATTTAGCTGAGCAACGGCAGTTCTTAAATTATAGTCAGAAAGCCTGATCTGGCTGGCTCGTACTCCCCCTCAGTGTTCCTCCTGGCTGGGTCTCATCCCGCTGGTACATCCTTGGAAGTCCCTCGGGGGCAGCAGAGCTCAGGAAACTTCCTTATCCTCCTGGTTCTGAGCGGCATCGTGTGGACCACAGTTGGAGAACTTGTCTAGACAGGGCAGTCATGCCTGCATCATAGTGTCTCCTCCTTAAATTTTCCAAAGCTATACATACTTTTCCAAAACATAGATTTTTAAGGCTATTATAAAAGGCTATTTTTAATAGGCTATACTAAGGCTATTATATTTTGTTTTCCTTTGTTCTTTGGCTTGTTGTTATATTTTCTGGGTCTTAGAGTGAATATGGAAATAGGAGACTGAAAATGTCCGCCTGTGCTCTATGGTGGCCCTGAGAGAGGCTCCCGTATGGGCAGGCTGAAGGTTGTCATTTTACATCAGTGCTTTGTGCAGCTGTGAAGAGGAGAGCAGCCATGAAATACACGTTTGCATCAAGTCTTGGAATTGATTAGAAGGCTCAGAGTAATTGAAGAAGCCAAGCTTTCCCTGATGTGTTGTGAATAAAAAAAGTTACTTGTGTGCCACTATCGAATGTTTAGGAGCTTGGGCCCTTTTCAGAGACCATTTCAGAAAAACAAGAAGGCTGAATGCTTAAAGTATTTGGTTGTGAAAGCTGACGTGTGTGCACAGCAGCAGCCACAGTAAAACAATGACTAGTGACACTTAAGCCTCTGGTGTCTGGATTTTGCTAGCTAAAGAAGCCAAGAGTGTATGCTATGCTAGGTGCCTAGAAATGGGCACACTCCACTCTTCCAGAATAGAACGGTGGACTCATGCTGCAGTATTTGTTTATTTCGGTCCCTTTGAGGCCTTTACTTGACATGCATGTTGCTCTTTACCTGTTACACACGAAATTGTTTCGTGACTGGAAAGCACATTGGGCACCTTGGCCGTGAGAGTAACATTCAGGGTTTGTGGGTAGAGCACATGCTTAGAAGTTGTAAGGTCCTGGGTTCCGTCTCAGGACGTCCTCCCACCCTGCGTCTCTTCCCATCACTGCCGTCTTCCTGTATCCTTGGGGCCCCTAACGACCAGCATACTCAGCCCACTGAGCAAGAGAGATCCACCGTGAACTCTCCTTAGTCCTGCCCAGCCCTCTTAGAGCAACCGCGTTTCAGCCTTCCGTCTCCTGATGAAGGAGCTGCCACTTTGAGAGGTCCCGCCATCACAGCACACAGGCCACCTTCCCCTGTTCATCTGTTCCAGCTAGAACTCAGAACTTTATGTCAGGAAAGGAAGATAGAGCTGTGGGCGTTATCTGAAAGCTTCCCAGTTCAGGGCTGCGAATACACACTGGAAAATAGACTTAACAGCCCACTTGATGCCTGAATTTGCCTCTACATTTTCTGCCTTCTTTGTTGAACAGGAGTTCCGATGCTGAAGATAGTGTTTGCAGGCCACGAGCATCTCTCGTTGATATCGGTACCCTTGCTCATCTACCACCCAGCCCAGATCCTTCTGGGGAGTGTGCTAGTGCCAACGATAAAGTCTTGGATGGTGTCAAGGCAGAAGGTAAGACTCTAGAAAGACCTGACTTGGATCCAGATCAGACTGAAATGCTCTTTCTGGACTCAATGATTCATATACTTTTTTTCCAGTATATCATTGTATGTGTTTTATTAATGAAATATATACTAACAGGGGTTGGGGAAGTGAGTAGAGTCAAGCATGAGGACCTAGTCAGAACAACAGCATCTACAGAAAAGGCTGAGCACACCAGTGCCCTCTACTATAGCCGTGGGACCCAGCCACTCAGACAAAGGAGAGACCTTGTCTCAAATAATACGGTAGCGAGTAGCCAGGCAGTGGTGCACGCCTTTAATCCCACCACTGAGGAGGCAGAGGCAGGTAGATCTCTGAGTTCAAGGCCAGCCTGGTCTACAAAGCAAGTTCCAGGACAGCCAAGGCTACACAGAGGAACTCTTTTCTTGAAAAACCAATAAGTAAAAAATAAAGTAGTGAGCAATTGAAGAAGACACCTGCACACAAGGACACATATGTGTGCACACACATACTCACACATGTAAATAAATGTGTAATTGCAGTATACATTGGTCTATACAGTTTGCCCAGGAAGAATGGGTTGGTTATCTTTTTATAAAAGACAGTTATACTTGTACTGCAGTATTCAAATACACTTCAACATTCTCATATTAAAGAGACTACTGATGAGATGTTTAAAATATGATTTACTGCTTGTGCGTTCCTCCTATGGACCCCAGTCTTTTATCTATGCTACTCTGAATATGACTGAACGTGGGCCCAGCCAGAACGTCATTCTCACATTTAGTTCTCAATATGGTAAAACTGTGTTTAGTTAGGAATTAAAATATAAAAAACTGACTAACAGAAGATCCCACACAGTATTAATTCCGCCATATGTAGCACAGAATATTATTAGATAGTAGGCAGGTCCTTTAGATTTAGTTTCCTAAAGTATTGGCCAAAGTACTTAAATCAATGGGTCAGAGAAATTTAGACGGTGCACAGAAAACGGTATCACAATGGAATGTTCTTGGCCCTGCTAGGAGTAATTTTTGTGTGGCCACAGGGCAGTGACTGCTAATAGCAGGTATGTGAAAAGAAGAGGCGTCCAGTGGCGGAGCACCCTGGGCCGTGTCCCTAGTGTCCTGAATGGCAGGGTGCACTGCACTGGGCCAGCAGTGGGTGTTGAGGCACCCTGCCTGACCTCACAGCTTAGCTGCAGTCTTGCTTCACCACAGCTTGCTATGTCCATTTTACAGGTCAGGAAACAGAATGGGAAAGTCCTCTTGGGAGCTTGGTGCTAGATTTAGGACCAGAACCCCTTGTCTGTGTGGCCATATATCTCTATAACACAGACAGAAAATAGAGTATGGCTCTTAGATAACTCACAGCAAGCCCCTGAGGTCCTACCTGAGAAGCTTAGCCCATCTCATGTCAATCACTAATTCGGTGACCTAACGGCCCCAGTGTCCAGCACAGCTCAGCCACAGAGCCTTGCAGTCAGTTGGCAGAAGACCGGGTCGCTATCTTCTTCACTTCTCTCCTTTTCATATTGTGTCTTTCCTTGACTAGTGTGTATGTATGTTGCCCCTTCAGAATGTATAGTATGAATAGAAACAACAACAATAACAACAACAAACCGATTACCTGGGCCGTATTGAACAGAGCTGTAATCCTAGCCACTGCTCAGGGGACTAAGGCAGAGAATAGCAAGTTCAAGACCATCCTGAGCCTCAAAATAAGTCTAAGGCCAGCCTGGGCAACTGAGTGAGACTTGTGTCATAATGGACTTTGAGACGGGCTGGGGTGTGGCTTAGTGCGTGTTTATGTAACATCCCTGAGGCCCTGGATTCTATACCCAGTCCTACAAAAGAAAACACAAGAAGTTCTTTGAAAATCTAAATACTATTTCCAACAGTATTCACTCGCAGAAAACAACAAAGTAATTGGAGTGGGCTCTTCATCTAAGTGTCTCCAATTTTTGACACTTAATTGGACTATGCTGTTTATTTTCCAGTTAGCACTGGCTCATTTAGAATAACCCAAAGGCCTGGAATATTTACCTAGTACACTAAATACTAAGACTGGCCCTTTGGGGTGTCATCACTACCTTTGTTTTGCAAATAATACTAATGAACCCCCAAAATACTCATGTAGTGCGGAACAGAAGTAGACAGATAGCAAGGCCAGGCGCAGGGGGATGGCAGCCAGCTGGCCAGGGAGCTCACAGCGAAGTCTGTCTCTGGGGATAGGACTGGTTATAGCGTGCGGCTGAGTGCGTGCCAGTCCTCTTTCTGTCACTGTCATACATGCCTAAGACTTCTTGTTTCGGAGCCATAATCAGTGGCTCTGCTGTTTGGGGTCCTGTGAGAGGCAGCAGGTCATGGTGGGAGTGTTTACCAGGAAACCCTTCCTTTAACTGCTGGGTCAGGCTGTAGAGGACCAAGGTCCTAGCTGAGGTCCTATAGTCCCCTTTGAGGGCACACCCCCCCCCCAGTGACCTGAATATCTCCCACTAGGCCCCACCTCTTAAAGGCCATCTACCATCTTCCAATAGTACTATTCTGGGAACCTACAGGGAACATTCCAGATGAACCTAGTATCTCTCAGCAGCCTCTCTTGCTTCAGCAGCATATGTTGTGTGATATGAGTTGATATTTCACCTTGTTTTGGACGCTGTCCAACTCTGAGCCATTTTTCATTTCTTGCAGGGAGTGAAGTTGACGAGACCAACAGTATGACCCAGGAAGCGCCTTCCTGACGCTGTGTATATATGTACAGGCTTGTACATACAGGGGATTCTGAGGACTTGTCCTTGTGAATGTTGCTTTGATGCCTATTTTATTTTTTTACAGAAAAAAAAATGATATACCTGTTTAAAGTGCCTTAAGATGTTTTTGACAAGAGCGTTATTTCCAAAACATACTCCGTTGGCTACTTCCAGGGTGGTGCAGTATTTTGAACTTTTTTTTTTCCCCTCAATGCAGAAAAAAAAGTTTCAGTAAGGTGCAAAAAGCTAACAAGTTTTCTTTGTACTGCCTTTTGTGCAAAACAACTCTAACAGTTACCGTAACATGTGAAATGAGGTCACACCATCCAGAAACCATCCTGCTGGTGACAGTGAAGGATTCCAAAGTCTCGCTCACACACTTTGATTCGTTGTATGGGTCTTTGTTTCTAAGACCATGACATGCCTGTCCCTTATCAGCTCAGCAGGGGTCATAGATTGACAAGATGCTAAGAAGCACAAGGGACCTCATTCCTGACATCAGCTTCTCTAGGCCACCTTTCAATTAGTCCCTGTACACCCCAGAAACTCCTCCGTCCCATCAGAAGAAAGTGGGGGCAAAGCGTAAATATATTATAAGCTGCTTCAAGCAAGGTTTTGATATGAGTGGTGAGGTAAACACAGACTGTGGTTTGGGAGGTTTTCAATCACATCTCAGTACGTTTTTCCTCTTTCTTCTATAATTCCTTGTTTTTCATTTCACTTGCACACCCGCAGCAGCCCAGCGCAACACTCAGAGCCATCACAGTCAGTTGGAGACTAGTCACCATTAACAGTGGGTTGTGTACACATTCCGCAGCGGGGACCAAGCGCTTTTCCTGTTACACAGTTCCGAATTGCTCCTAGTGGCAAGACGTAGCCTGTTACACCCTTGTGATTAAGCGCACTTAAGACATTTGAGACAACTTATGTGTGAGAACATCTTTCACTCACTTGACAAACGTTCACCACATCTCTTAAGAAACAATCATCTTGCCTTAGGAGTCAGACAATATCAGGTCACGGGTGTGAGCGAATGTTACATGTCCATACTGCCTAGTCAGGTGGAAAGAACGCTGATACAGAAGACCAGGACCACCCATCCACCAAGCTGCCAGACACAGCCAGTCCCGGAGTTGGGCATCAGCCCTCAGGAGCGATGCCGCCTCCAGTGGCCACAAGAGCTTAACCAACTCTTTTTCTAGACCCAAGTAGAAAATAAAGCAATATACTAAATGGTGAGAACACCTTTCCTGTGTTTCCTTAATGCTGTCCTTCATTGACTTAACGGTCCTAATTGTCATCTTAGGTCTCACCACGGCCCTGCCGTCTCCTCGGCAGCTGCCTTTGTTGTTGGTAGCAGTGGTTGTAGTCACACAATGCAACTCACTCCTTCAGAGTTCCCTGGCTTGTCAGTGGCTGTAGTCTATACTAAGGTTAGCACCGGCGTTATGGTGTTAGCCAGTGCCTCTCGACCTCACAGCACTCGCCGAAGCCCTAACACTGGTGCCAGGCCTTGCAAAGGTTCACCAAGCCGTGGGGCACACTGCTGGGGAGAAGGGCGCCGTGAGTCCGTTTGGTTAAGCGTGATGCTTACGTGGAGCAGAAAGGTTTTCAAGTCTCATCCCTACACGCTTCCTGGGGCTGTAGAGGAAGCAGAGATGGGCCGCCGGCCAGCGCTGCTGTCAGGATCGTTCCCGTCGTTTGTATATTGGTCTCCCCACCTCATCTACCTCTGTGTACCACCTGCAGAAGGTGTGGCTGGGATAAAATACAACTGAAAACGCTATGATAACATTTTGTCTTTTGCTTTAAACGCGTGTTTTGTTTTCAGATAGTCTGACTTAGATCATGAGTTTCGGTGGCTGTTGTGACATGTCTGTGGCTTCTTGTTTTACACAGATGTGATAGCACATTTTTCATGGTGAGCAAAAAATAAAGTCAAAATTTATTTTAATTCATGCTCATTATGATTTAATTGCCAGCTTAAAACAGTTTACTATGTTTACACACTGTCTGTCAATCTGTTTTATACATTTGTTTGTCCAAATGTGTTTATAAAAGAAATACATTGGGTTATATTTATGTTTACTCATTTTCCACCTGGAATTTGCTCATTTTTTTAATGGCTGAAATTTTAATGAATGGTAATGCAGTCTTTACACATGCTCCAAATTTTAAGATTGTGGTTTGTTTGTTTTTTAATTCTTCTCTATTCTGTTTAAACTGACACACCTCTGGTTGAAGCTCAGTGTTTATGCTAAATACCAAATTTTTTCAAAGAGATGTCTAAGTAGTGAAGTGGGTTATTTATAATGAGTGGAAAATAAAAGATAATTCTATGATTAAACAAAAAATATTTGAGTAATCACTGGAAATTTCATGGCTCCTTTTCACCTGATTTCTGATGCACTCACTGCTTTCCAAGGATTTCTTAGATTCACTTCAGCTCTGTGCAGCACAAAACGTGGAAACGGACAGACGTGTGGTAGTCCTCCTGGGTACCCATATCCACGTAGTGCCACAAAAACCCTTCTTTGATACATTATCTTTACATCAGAGTTAAGGAGCAAAGGAAACACTTGTAACAGAGTGACAAGACTTAGGCTCTGCAAGCAGGCTCTGCAGGCAGCGCTTACCCCTTCCCTTGTCGTTTTGACTAGTGGGAAAGCTGATGCTCCAGCCTTTCCCAAGCCCAGAGCATCTTTAATGAGCAAGTTATGCTGGAGAGTGCCAGCTTGTTGTGTTGTTGGTTTTTTTCTGGCCTAGAATATCCTTCTTTGGGGGCCTGGTGGAAATGTCACCTCTTCCAGGAGGCTTCCCTGATTTCGTCAACTGACATTTGTCTCCTCCCGTGTGGCACACACATCTGTCGTTCTCCAGCTCCAGGTTCAGGGTAGCAGCCAAGAATGGGGTCGGAGGGGGGCAGGGAATACCCTCAGTAACATCCAGCTGCAGAGGCCATGCTGGTGGGACACAGTGAGAACTTCACACTTGTGCTGAAAAGCCTGCATAAACAGTACCAGCATCACTGTCATCTTCAACTTGTATGTGGATAATAAACCAAACACCTCATATTCATTCACAAATCCTACAGTTTAGAGCAGTTTGCTCAAATAAGTAAAAATTCTTATAATACCCCAGAGGCCTTATTTGCTGGCCCAACTTTAAGGAACAATGTTTACCCGGTGCAAATTACCACCATGAGGACTAGTTGGTACCAGCGTGGATCTCGTCAAGACAGGGTGTAGTCACCCGATGATTGTGCCTGACTGAAGTAGCCAGCTGCTGTATTTCTTTTCTTCTTCTTCTTCTTCTTCTTTGTTTTTCTTTTTTCTTTTCTTTCTTTTTTTTTTTTTTGACAGGGTCTCTCTGTGTAGCCTTGGCTGCTCTGGACTCACTTTATAGACCAGGCTGGCCTCGAACTCACAGCGATCCGCCTACCTCTACCTCCCGAGTGCTGGGATTAAAGGCGTGCGCCACCACGCCCGGCCCTCTTTTTTCTTTTCTTTCCTCCTCCTCCTCCTTTTCCTCTTCCTCCTCCTCCTCCTCTTCTTCTTCTCTTGCTCATTTTATATAGAATTCTGAACACACTGGATATTATTTGGAGATATGCAAACTTGAAGCTAAGTGGTAGCTATCAGGGCCCCTGTCCCCCACCTCTGTGTGTCTTGGATTCCCACTGGCCACCCTCCCCATCGCCACACACTAATCCTCAGGTCCCCCAGTGTCTCCCATGGCTCCCCTGACTTCTGTGCGTGCCTTGGAGCCGCCTTGTCACCAGGGAGACGCTCTAAAGCCCCATCTCCCTTCGTTGGGACGTAAGCTGACAGAAGCTCCAGACTTTCCATTTTCTCCTGTTGAGACTGGTTCTCTCATTCCTGATCTGGGCGATGGAGAGAGTGAGTCGGTGTGAGGTTCCATATGCGCAGGACAGAATGTACCCCCACAAGGCACAAGAGGAAGGCGTGTGTGTTTCGTCCAAATGCACCAGAACACAAGAGACAGACATGACTATAACTGGGTGATCCATAGTAGACAAAGTAAAAATAGATGATAGACATAGTTCAAAATATTGAGCCATTAGATGTCTGTGACCCACATCATAGAAAAGGAGAACTGACTTCTGCATGTTGTCCTCTGGCCTCCCCATGCATGCTCTGGGACACACACAGTGCGTTCTCTGACCTCCACATGTGTTGTGGCACACGCGTGCTTACACACACACACACACACACACACACACACACACACAAATAAAAAAGAAAAATTTTTTTTGAAAAAGTAGGGAGATGTACATTTAAATCAGCTACTCTTTTCAGCCCGTGTCATTGGCAAGAGGCTTGAAATTTCAAATTTTTCATTGAGTAGCAAGGGTATGAGTTGGAGTGGGGGACACTTCTGCCCTGTTAGTGGAAGCATAAATGGGATGGAATTTGTGGATCTAGTGGTCAAAAGTTAGTGTCTCTCTCCTTCCATCTAGTTCTTTAATCTCTTGAGGCTTCCCTACAAAAGAATCTATGCACAAGAATGTTTTCAGAGCCTCGACAGGACGAAGGACCTCTAAGCCATGCACAGCAGGGAGGTGCTGGATCTCAGGCGATGCTTCTGGGCGTGGATGAAGGGCAAGGCTACACACCGTGTGCACACCTGTAGTCCTGCTGGTCCAGCACTGAGGCGGCGGAGACAGAGAGGGCTGCAGTTCAGGGCCATCCTTGGCTACATCGCATGTTCAGTGCTAGCAACAGACCCTGTGTGAAAAGACAGGAGGAGAGAGAAGGGAAGAAGGACAGTGCATTGTCTTGTGCTAATAATACATGTGGAGTAGGAGGGAAAACAAAATGTCAGGGGGGGAAATGACAGTTTTAATTCTTTTAGAAATCCCATGATGTTGCATGTTACGTGTGTGGACACGCCATTTGCCCTATTAAAACACATGTTTGACCAAGAAGAGGCTTGATACCCTATGAGCATATACAGGGGGAGGAAGTCCCCCTCAGTCACAGGCATGGAGGGGAGTAAGGGGAAAATGGGAGGGAGGAGTGGGAGGATACAAGGGATGGGATAACCATTT
The DNA here is from genome assembly GCF_964271855.1 of Acomys minous. Classification (NCBI taxonomy): domain Eukaryota; kingdom Metazoa; phylum Chordata; class Mammalia; order Rodentia; family Muridae; genus Acomys; species Acomys minous. Next base: position 48,315,529 of record NC_140496.1, on the reverse strand, counting down.
AGATGTAATAAGAATAAATTAATAAAATAAAATAAAAACACCAATGGGGGGGGAAACACATGTTTGGCTGAAGAGTCACAACTAACATTGTGCAGCTCTTCCTCGGTGCCCGGCACAAGGACAAGTCGTTTTTATATACATTATCTTGGTTAACTCTCCCAGCTGTGCTATGAGGTAGGTAAAATTAACCTCAGGTTCCAGATGAGAAAATTGAAACCCAGTCTAAGCGGCTGGCTCAAGGCCACAGTGCTAATAAATGGGAGCATTTTAACTAAACTAGCATCAGTTTGGCAGTTGGCACTTCAGAACCAGTGATGTGGAGAAGGTGTCTCAGTTTTTATTTTACTTTGATCACACTTTAGAGGGGAAGGAATAAGCATGAGATACAAATTGGGGGGCATCTGCTGTTTCTTGAGGAGATGCTGTGATTCACCTCATGCACAACACGTTGGTCCAGCACACATTTTACTTATGAAACATGAAACCTCTAACCAGCCAGGACCAGGCCAGTGAGGCACACGGGACCATCTGACTAAGTGGAAGGAGTTTTGAACTGGCTAGGAAAACGCGGCAGAGAAGTCCCAAAACTGTGCTGGGGGGAGAGGCCGCACAGTGTGACTACAGATGGAGAGCTGAGGGGTGGAGCACGGGAGGGAGACAGGCATGAGGACACTGGGTTCTGGTTCTGATCCAGCAAAGAGAGACAGATAAAGGGAGAGAAGGAAAGGAGGGGGAGGAGGAGGAGAAGGAGAAGGGAGAGAAGTCATCACCCAGTAAATCAGTGAAAAGTGGCAGGGTGGCCAAAAGTCTCTAAATAGACACTTAGGGAGTTCTCCAATGAGCTGGTTGCTGTGGGGCCATCACCCTAACTGTGGGTAGTGCCATGTCATGAACTAGGGTTCCTGACTAAGGCAAGGGGGGAAAGCAAGCCAAGCACAGCTGGCCCATCATCTCCCCCTGTTTCCTAGCCATGAGCACCATGAGACCTGTGTGTGTGTGTGTGTGTGTGTGTGTGTGTGAGAGAGAGAGAGAGAGAGAGAGAGAGAGAGAGAGAGAGAGAGAGAGAGAGAGAGAGAGAGAGATGCTCCTGGCGCCATGCCATCCACACCATGGTGGACTGCTTCGGTGATGCTTTATTCAACAACGGATGGGGCTAGTGCAAACCAAATTGTCTGCGTGCAGCCAGGCCCATGATAGCCTATATCAGTGTCTGTGCTACAAGATGCCTGTCTATGGGAGAGGTCTCTAGTAAAGACTATTAAATGTCTCTAGAAGTCAGCGTGTGACCGGGGTGTGAGTCTGTTCCATCAGCTAATGAAGACACTTGATGCCCAGAGCACGGACAGACAAGGACATGGTTGCAGGTCCTCCAGGCCCACCTGAGCCATGTGGGCCTTGCCTTTTCCTACCTACCCCAAATGTCCCCTGAGTCTGACTACAGAAGGAACTGTCCTTATCAGTTCCCGTCAACAATCTTTGGAGCTGCCACAGTGGTCACTCTGGTCCCTGCCCTCTCAGAAAACTGTTCTTTTGAGTGTCAACTAAAATGCCCTCTCTGGCCCATAAGGTGTCACACTCCACCAGCACCGACCTGTCTTCCCCCTAGCACCAGCACCGACCCCTTTAATGTTACCATTTCTGCACAGGTGATCTAGTTAGGGTTGCATCACTGTGAAGCGACACCACGAGCACAGCAACTCTTACAAAGGGGAATGTTTCATCGGGGCTGGATTACAGTTTCAGAGGTTTAGCCTGTGTCAGGAAGCGAGGCCGTGTGCAGACAGGCATGGTGCTGGAGCTGGGAGTTCTCCATCTTAACATGCAGGCAGCAAAAAGGAAACTGTACCACACTGGGCGTAGCTTGAGCATAGAATACCTCAAAGCCTGCCTTCCTGTGACACACTTCCTCCAACGCCCACTCCAACAAGACCACACCTAAGAGTGCACCTCCCTACGGCCGTGCATTCAAACACAGGAGCCTATGAGGGTCATTTCCTGTTCAAATCACCACACCAGGGATTTGGGTCATAGATTTTTTTTTTCCTCTCCACTCCATCTGTGGGAACTTCTAAGCCAATGTAAGTCAAGCGTCCTGCTTCAAGCAAGGACAGCCGAATCAGCAGTTCTGGTCTCCCATTTCCAGTTGCATCATGGGCATGACCCCAGGGATGTCTCCAAGCATCTTTAATTCCACATGCCCCGAATGAAAACTTAGTAACCTCTTTCCTTCCTGTACTCAGCTCTCCTCATGCCAGCTTCCTCTGTTGGCATGGCAACCACCTTCTGCTTCTGTTACAACCTTCCCAATCCACCTTCCATACCCAGATCGTTTTCTATTGATTCTATTCACAACACTGCCCTTTATCTCTCCCTGCCTCTATGGCCCACTGTCATAATCTTAAAATACCTTTCCTTAAGTTGTTCGTGTCTCCTGCAGGAGCACCTGACAGCTGTCAATCATCTACTATGTGCCAGGCAGGTAAATGCATGGATACTACAAATAAGTTATCCCATTTTCCTTTTAGCCATTTTGACACTGGTGTGATGACTCCCACTTTACAGATAGACAGTGGAGGCCCGTGACTCTCACAATGGGCCAAACACAGATTTCACTGGGTCTTGCATGTGGCCAACCCCTGGGTTTCCAAACACATGGCTACACAACTTCTCCGTCTCTGCTTGGGGAGTCACTCATCGGTTTGTACCAAATTGTATCACTCCACACATCTTACTCCAAATGACTGGTTTCAATGGGGCCCTTGCTTGTACGTCTCTGGAATGCTGGTAAACAGCAGGTGGCTTACCTGATCCGAGGACTGACTCAGTGACTCAAACGACGGGTTGAACCCGTTTTTACGGTGGAGTTTCAAATTTGGAAACAGAATCCTTGGGAGGCAGCATGTGATCTGATAGGTCAGTACTCAGGGTACTCACTGGTCAGTGTGCAGACGCTCCCGGAGCGCCGCCCCCATCCCCCCACACTGTTTGAATAAAAAGCAATCAGCAGAAGGTTGGGAAGGCGGCCCTGCTGGTAAGGAGCTGGACACACACGGCATGAGGACCTGAGCCTGAGCCCCCAGATCACACACAAAACGCAGCTTTGGTGGAATCCCAGTGCTGAGGCAGGAGGATGATGGGTCTCGCTAACAAGCTACCCATCCTAATCGCCAAGCCCCAGATCAATGAGAGGCCCCTTCTCAAACAAAAGCTAGGTGAGTGTCTCCCCATGAGTGACACACCAACACATGCTTATGCACGCACAAAAGGTCAGTACCAATAACGATGGAATTGACCCTGAATTGATGAGGTCCCCATGAATCCCCTCTGGCCCCATCCATGGTCTTTATGGCCTTGGCTGGTCTATTCGCCATGCAAAGGTCCTGGGAAGGCTCAAACGTCCATTTTGGGAGGAGCATACAGCTTCTGGCCCTAGGTGAGTCAAGCAGGCCTTCCGTCCATCCGTGGCCTTCCTCTGCTTTGATGGTCCAGGACATTAATCACTCGCCCAATGCTCTTAAGACAGAACCAAAATCTATGTGTGAGGAGGAAGCATGGGCAGGCACCAGGCAGATCTAAGTTGGCCATAACAAGGCATAGGCAGCCGGTTCTCGTAAAGGAAGCCCTACATCTGCCCTTTGCCTCTGGGTCACAGGTTCAAATCCAGCCAAGCCCTGCCTGACAGAAAATCATTACGAGCTCTATGTCATGCCACTTGACAAGCGGGAAATGAGTTTCTGTCTCCATCCAGCAGGCAAGTGTCCGCGCCACACTTGGCACTAAGCACTCTCAACTCTGTGGAGACAGAGTGGAAGTCGTGTGTAGCTGCCCTCAAGTCGGGGCCGGGTTCTGAGGTCAGACAGAGGCTGCATTTGGTGTCGGCAAGGGGCCTTGACAGTGCTCTCTCCTTACCCCTTTCATGAGCACTTTATTAATCAGTTGGCTTTCCTTTCCCTCTGACAGTGCTAACAAGTCACTTGAAGCGATAAAACAACCGAGAAAACCCAGCCTTGCAAGCATCAAAACACAGGCATCCAACGTCACCGCTGAAAATGTCTGGGAAAGGATTTTTATACCGAGTCCTGAATTGAGTGCAATCACTTGGCAGTCTGAAAAAAAAATTACACATTTTAAAATGTTACACATTTTTAATAATAAAAGAAAACTATTTTCAGTAGGTTTTCAGGACACCATTAACCTTGTCCCTCCTTGGTTCTGCTAGCACCTCAGATGTATCTGGGGACACAGAGGGCATGGAGGATGGTTTGCAGACTGCACAGTATGTCAGCTCCCACAGAGGCTCTGGCTCCTTGGTAGTCACGCTGGCATCCCAGAAGGGGATGATGCAGAGCAGGGCGAAGGATGGAGGGCTCAAATAAGGGCCCTGGTGGCTGGGGAGTGTGGTATGGGTGACACGCCGAGCCAGCAGCAGCCTGACTCAGGGCTCTTCTGGGCATTCCCCCGGGCTCAACACTGGCACACTATCTGAGCTCACCCCACCACAGCCTGGAGAAATCTCAGCTTGGCAGGGCAGGGCTGGGCTGGGTTGAGATGGGCTGGGTTTCCAAATACATAAATACATGTCCCTAGAAAGGTTCAGGGCTACTGAGCAGTGTAACAAAAGCTGGCAAGGCACAGGAGCTTTCACAACGAAGCTCTGAATGACTGGTGTTATGTGACTCAGCTTTATGTTACTGTTAAAAAGATCTGAGCTACCTGCCACCCGTCTGTGGTGGGGTGGGGTGGGCACAAGAGACATGCCCTCCCCACGTACACTCCTCACCCTCTCGCTGCCTGCAGCACTCAGGAGAGCGGGCCCTGCATCTCAACTCGGCAGCATGCGAAGGCCAGCGTGTGAGAGCAGGAGAGCTGGCCCAGCCCCTTGCTGGCTGCAGCACTGGGTGAGTTAGCTGGGGCAGTGCTGGAAAGCTTACCCTGGTGGTGTGGGCACAGGAGAGCTGGCTGGCAGGCTGACCAACGCAGCTACCAACCAAACCTAGGGCTTTGAGTTGGCCCACCCCAACACTGACCCATCTATGAACTGCTGCAATTCGTGAAGGGGTTGGTCCTGCGGATCCAAAGCTGCTGGATCTCCATGACACAAGGCAACAACAGGTGAGGATCCAGTATTGATGGTATAGCAGCCACCAGAGGCCTCGAACCAGACCAGTGACTCATTGAGATGAATGTTTGCAATTACAGATGTGTGGACAAAAGGGTACATGGCATGACGCGCTGCAGCTGTGTTTTTATTGTTGTAGTTTGGCTGGTTTGGTTACTTATTTTATTTTTATTTATTTTGTTTTGTTTTTAATTTCCTTTTGGGGGCAGGTTGCAAGGGCAGAGGACAGATATGAAGGAATAGGAAGAGGAATGTAATTGTGGTGTATAAATGTGAAACTCAATCAATAAAAAGTTTTTTTTTAAATAAAATGTTGCTTTATTTTTATTTTTAAGAGGAAAAAAATCTGATGTAAATCAGCTTTAAAAAAAGAAAAAAGGTCTGTCTTAACTGTCTATTTTAAATGTTCCAGGCCACCAACAGTTAGCCCTACTGCTTTTGGGGCTGTGGCTGCACAGTGTCTCAGAGCAGGAGCACGTAGGAGAGGAAACTCGTAGTGACCAGTAAAGGAAAGAGAGACAGGCAGGGGGCAGAGCTGCCCAGTCTCCTTCAGGGGTACATCACCCAGAGCCTAACTTCCTTCAGTCAGACCCCATCTCCTGAGGGTCCCTCGACCTCCTCATAGCTGCAGACACTGAGGGCCAGGCTTTCTGCACATGGGCCTTGGGGAAATACTAGAACTGTAGAACGGATTTACTTTCACTTTTCTGAGAATCCTCTGACACACCAGCCTAGGGGGACTTGGGGTTTAGGAAGACACCTCTACCCTTTCTGGGCACAGACAATACCTGAAAACTCTCCAAAGAGTATCTTCAAATGCACACATATTGCACTTTTCTTTACACACACTACCCAGTGAGAGGAACTCCCCTACCGTGGATTGTTGACCTGGATACTTCCAGATCCCCCACCCTCTCCCAGAGCTGCAAAAGCTGACAGCACCACGCAGTGGCAGCCTGGGCCTTGGAGAAACACAACAGACAAGGCCACCTGGTGTCTAAAACCGCCATGCAAGTCACACACACCAAGCTGCCCCCTGCTCACATGTAGAGAGCCGCAGAGGGGGCAAAGCGACCTTCTTGGCAACAGTAGGAGCAAGCGAATGGGGGACTCGTGAGCTGCTCTTGGCACAACAGGTCCTTTCTCTTCCTCACGGCTCCTTACCTGGTTGTGAGGACGGTAGCAGCTGGTGGCCTGATGGCCTGGACTTACTTCATAGCTCCTGTCCTGTAGCTTTTTCCTTCCGCCTTCCCCCACAGTGATGAAAGCAGTAGGCAGTTACTGGGCAGAGAAGACTGATCCTCTGAGAGGTGTGCAAGTTGAGCAGGGAGCTCCAGGGGTGCAGCATTTGCGAGGAACCTAGCGTTGGTGACTTGTTGCCTGTGCTGGAGCTGGCTTCCGGTGACGTGGCAGCCTTCACACTGGTCTAAGTAACCCAGTAACGTCCACTCCCCTAAGGAACAGAATAAAGTTCCGAGTGCACCAACCTAGACTTGGACGGGATGGTATCTTCGGTGTAAATCTGAGGTAAATAGACAATTGTAACAGCTAGATTGAAGGAGAAAAGGCCAAAGTACTGGAAATTGTCCAGAGATTGCCCCCAGGAGCACTTGCAATACCTCGGGATATGTTGTCCCACTGTTCTGTTTATGGAAATAGTGTAGTAAAGGGGGGGCCCATTCCTAGCTCATACCTCCTAGTCTGGTCTGAACCTCTTGCAGACACATGCTATTACTAACTAGAAACATACCCTGTTGTAGCTGCTGCAGCTGACGCATACCAGAAGCGTAGAACACACATTTCCTACTGGCCCCAAATCTCTGAGGCTAACGTCATATGCAGCCACCATGGTCACATCCTTTCTGGAGGAGAGTAAGTCCTGCCAGCATGTCACAGACCCACCAGAGTGAGGAGCAGGGTGTCGTGGAAGTGACCTTTGACCTTTGAGCACAGAGGACATAGCCCCAGGGTTCTCTCTTTGCTACTTTGCCATCCACGGTCTGTTGCCAGTGCCTTCAGGCCATAGGTGGGCTCTGCAGTGGGGGGTGGGGTGGGGGGCTGTTGTTGCTCCTCTTTCTCCTCAGAACCGTCATCCCATCATCATCAAATGTAATCTTCAGCCTCCCCTCAAGGAAACAGCAAGCTTTCAAAGCCAGTTTCCTGGAGTTGCCCCCTGCTCACACCTAGCGGTCCACAGAGGGGATGAACATTGGCCGGAGAATGACCCTGACGAAGGGTAGGACCATGACCAAGCGGTGGCCCTGAGCACTTGAGGCAGCCTTGACCTTCTAGAGGCTACAATGTTCCCAGAAAGGGGCACATCTGGCCGGCCCAGCCTTACCAGACATACCAGGGAGTCACCCATGTCACCAATGGGAAGCAACACTCTATGCTGAGATGTCCCTCTCTAGCCTGGATCCTGAAGCAATCAGGGCTTGTCTTGACATCACTACAGCCTGCTAAGCAGGGAGTAGCACCCTAGTCACACCCAGCCAACCTAGCACAGGGCAGATGCTCAGAACAGGGAAAGAAATGGCTAACATCAGGCCTGAATCCTAGCACCATGGTTATGAGACCTGCTGATCACTTGGCCTGGCCTAGCTTTTGTCTCCTGCTCTAAACAGAGGAGCATGGTGATGACACCCATGCCCCAGGGCTGTTTCCAGAAGGAAATGGGGCCACATGGGACAACACAATGTCCAGCTGGGAGACTTGAGGGCTGTGCATCTGACACACTCCAGAAACAGATTGTAGTGGCTGAAGAGGAGTCTTAGTGTATCATTTATTGCCATTAAGTGCACTGATGAAGAATCGTGCTAAGAATAATCTTTTCTGCCATCTTTTCTAGCCATGGAGTTCAATGGAGATGCTCTCTTTGGGGATAAGAGGAGGGGGAAAGGGAAGGAGGGAGGGAGGAAGAGACAGAGAGAGAGACAGAGAGAGAGAGAGAGAGAGAGAGAGAGAGAGAGAGAGAGAGAGAGAGAGAATGTGGATGGAGGGGTGGAGGGAGGGGTGCCTCCCACCAACCTAGAAGTCCTGGCTACAGGAAAGGTACACAGGACTCTTCCAGACTCAGGCCTGGTCTGCCTCATTTATACGTATTTACACAAGGAGTGGAATACCCATGGCTGCCTGCCTGGGAACTCTATTTTTAGTTGTTTGGACTGTTTGGCGTCCCCTCTGATCCTTCCTAGTTCTTTTCTGAGGATTTCCGGCCACTGCTTTCTTGGGAGAAAAGGGTTGAAGCTGAGCCTTGGTGGAGGCTAAGCCCAGACCAGAGGACCCCCCACATCAGGGCTCCACAGCTGTGCTGGGGTGACTCTCTTTGTTCCCCCAGGACAGAGCTGCTGCTGGCAAGAGAGTTCTGGAAGTCTGGAGTCTGCTGTGCATGAGAGCACCAGGCAGCGACAGCATTTTACTTGGCCTCTTTCTCTAGCTACACTGGTGGAAGATTGAGACCAAAACAAAACAAAACAAAACAAAAACAAACAAAGACACCAAAAACAAACAGAAAAAAAAAACTGCCCTGAAATGTTAGACGTGCTCTTTTCTTTAAAACAAAACAAAACAGCACTACTTCCTAGACTAGATGGAGCAATAACATATGTATTTATAAACATTTTCCAAGACTGCCCTCTAGTGGACATCTGTGAGCAATAGCACATCTTATAAATTAGTATTTGGGATCCCAAACTTCTGAGTAAAAGCAAGCATTGAAGGGAGACCTCGCACGTGCTCTGAAAGTTTACCACACTGCCTTTGTGCCCTGAGGGGTGGTGTGCCTTGTTTCTACCAAACCGCTCGTGCAAACACACACACACACACACACACACACACACACACACACACACACACACATGAAATGAAGACAGTCTTGTTTTTTAAATCCCGCTTAAGCCGAAAATCGTGTTATAAGGATAGTTTAAAGCTGGAAGGACAAAGAAGGAATGTGTCTGAAGTGTCCCTAGGCTGTGTGTGGTTGACTCCCAGCGCTTTTATTTTGGCTAAGGAGGAAGCCAAGCTGCAAGAGCATCCAGCCCCACAGGCCACACACACTGCTGCGTTTTTCACCTTGGAGGATATGGCACAATGAGTCATTTGTGCCTCTTCCTGGCTGTTCCTGGCCAAGGTCAGCTTTCCCACTGGAACTCGGCAGCCTGGCCCAGTGCCCACACTGTCTGGAGCCTTTCAGTGGTGCAGAGCCCAAGGAGAGCGCTGGGTTCCGCGGCTCTTCCGCCCCCATTCCCTGCCCCCTCCGCCCCAGGGCCCCAGTTCAGGCTTGGAGGCAGCCTTGTCCACGTCATAAAACCTCTTCACTTTGCTCCATTTGGCAGGAAGGGCCTCCTCTCAGAGGCCTGAGGAAGTGGGCTGTTCTGCAGAAAGGGTCCCAGCTGAATTCTGTGAGAAGACACAAGTAGTTTCTGACCAGGCTCTCCTTCCCTAGTGAGCTCTCTGAAGACAAATAATTCTCGCCTGTCTGCACTGGTTTTGATACCTTGAAAGCCACCGCCACACAGAGCAGTAATAGCAAAGTAAGGGCTTTCCCTAGGTTTGTCTATTTGACAAATGCGTCTTGAGCAGCGACTCTGTACAAGGCACTGTCTAGACTCTGACCAGCAAGACAGACAAAGGCCCTGACCTCAGGAAAATTACAGTCTAGTGAGGACAGACAGTATAGAAGTAAATAAATCACTTCAAGGGCTCTGAAGAAAACTAAGGGAACAATGAAGAGCCAAGCGACGCCTACCCTGATGCAGTGTGCAGACAGGCCTTTCTCTGAGGGTTATGCTAAAGCACCTACTGTGTGCCGGACAGTCACTGTATTTGGAGTTGAGAACACAAAAACAGAGGAAATACAGCTTATGCTTTCTGAGATGTTACACGTGGTAAAATGCTGGTTTTGAGTGACGTCAAAGCTGAGCGCTAAGACCCACGTTGTTCACAATAAATTTACCAAGTAGATTATGGCATCTCTATTTCATGGAAGTGAAAACTCAGTTTAAGAGATAGGAAATTTTTGCCCAGACCTGTTGATTGCATCCCTAACACCAGGAAGTTTTGAATTCAGTCATATCTTCTGTGTGTATGCCTATGCTCATGAGTGTGCATGTGCGTGTGTGTGTGTGTGTGTGTGTGTGTGTGTGTGTGTAGCTTGGTAGAAACTCAGTGAAATTCCAACAACCTGCTGGGCACAAAGGTTTTCTGAAGTTACTGCACAGCCTTAAGTAGGTTAACAGTACCTATCTGAACACCTGGCTGAAGGCTCTGGTAGGTACAGAGCAGAGGTGGAGATGGCACACTGGCTCTGTACGTAAGCAGGTATGTCTTTTCACTAGCCTCTGGGAGTGGTACTCACACCTGGCACTTGGTTTCGGAGTCTTGAAGCATATACCCGCGCTTCCCCATCAAGCCAATTCTGACCTAAGTCCACACCAGGATCCCTCTTTAGTTTTCTCTCGAGCAAATGGAGCTCTTGACTCTGGAAAAACAATGCTTTCTACTTACACGTAAGTCTTCACTGTCCTGGCCCTGGGCAGGAACAAGAAGGAGGTAAAGGCTACTGGATGTGACCTTTGACTTCCTTGGCCATGGGTAGAGAAAGACACAGCCAAAGCAGGCTCTGTGTAGAGGGCCTCCTCTCCTCCGACAGAAATACTGTAAGCCCATCCTGCCTGGGTGCCGCTCCACCAGCTCCTTGGCTGACAGGTTGTTGACATGGTGCTAACTGAAAACCTGAATGTGGTTTTCAAATTACAGGGTGCTCAGAGCAGCAGTCTTCAAGCTGGAATCTCAGGCTCCTGGGCGTCAGAGAGGGACAGACTTTGGGGTAAAGACAACGAAGAGTGAGGGTCAAATAAGGGACAGGTGAGCAGCCGGCTTGAGAAAAGGTCCACCTCACCCTGGCTTCTGTCAAGGGCAGGGTCCTTTTGAGGAATCGCTTTGCCTTCAGCTCACTCCTTTAAGGCCTTATCGCTTTTAACTGCAGCATGACTCATGTCACGTCGTAAGTGTGCACTGTTTTCCTCAGCGGCCCAAAGGTTCCAGACTGTTAAGTCCAAAAGAAACTCTGACCGAATGGCTACCTGAGGTGCCTATTAACATATCAAAGTGGGCCCACAGCCAAGTGGCACAGGATGAAAGGGAGACAACCAGAGGCCCAGGCCCCACTGGGATGAGCAAGTAAGTGGTGGGGAGATGGGGGAGAAAGAGAAGCAGAACGCTGTGTGCACTATGAAGACAGACAGACCTGGAGACATGAGGGTGGTGAGGAACAGCCTGATGTGAGTAGCCTGCACCGCCACCTGAGGTCATGGCGAGGTCTTGCTGCTGCTGCTGCTGAGGACCATGTCTGAGTCCCTGACTCTACAGCAGCAGGGGTCTGTATTGATGCTCATGGTCCATGTTTCCACCAAAAGCCATGCTGACATCCCTGGTTTGGGCTGCCACCTGGGACCATGTTGATATTTTGGGGCTGCACCTCAACCTTCACTAGCTGTGGCACTTAAAAGAGTGAGCAGGGGTGCAAGAGATACAACCGCACCCCTTGCAGCTTGTGACAGGTGGGAGAGCTGGCCCTGCCCCTCAATGGAACAGTGCTAGAGAGCCAGCCCTGGTGGTGTGGGTGCTGCTGAGAGTACATGAGGGTAGAGATTCTGCTGTATCGAGAACTCTGTTTTCCTCTGGTCTTCTCTGGCCTCTAGCTTTAACAATCTTTCTGTGTTCCCCACTTCTATAACGGTTCCTGAGCCCTTTCAGTGAGAAGTGTGACAGAGATGTTCCCATTTGTGGCCAAGCGCTCCACTGACACTCTGCACTTTGGCCAGTTTGTTTCTGTGTTAGCCACCACCACACACTGCACAAAACCATCTCTAATGAGGTATGAGGGACACACTAATCTACGGGTATACAGGTTCAAATATAGTTTGCCTATGCGAAAGTAGGCCTTTTGATACTATGACCACTTAGCAAAGTAAGGCAATTGCTGTTTTCATACACATGACTTCTGTTTTCCACTCAGGAAGAACTAGATGAATGTGTGTGTCTCCTCGTTGAAACAATGAGGAAACATGTATCTGACAACATGGCTCTTGGGGTCGGAGTGGACACATCTCCCAGATGTCTCAAGTGGCCTAATTATATGACTTGTTTCTACTTTGGTCTTAGCCACCAGGCAGAGACGTGAGTGACTTGTGTCTCTTACAGAGCTATCTCACACATTGTACTTAGTAGAAATTAAATTCAGTTTCCTGTTTGTGACAGACACTGGTCTGGATTTTAGGGGGAAGCAAATATACCAGGAATCCTGCTTCCATGAAGTTTATGCTTACTGTAGGCTACGTTGCTGGTGCTCAGGCCTGGCCCCACATCAGTCATTCTTAAGATATGTGGGTATGGACTCCATTATAGAAACATCAGATTTAGTTGTGCTGGGACCTAGGTATCAGTGGTATCTCGAGGTGACTGGAATGGTATGAGGGAAGATCTATAGGTAGCCCTCCTTCATCACTTATTCATATTGGATCCATCTGTTTTAGCCAGATTTCTGTGATGGTACCAAATACCTGAGATAAAGCAACTTAAAAAGAAGAAAGGTTTATAGTCTATGTTTGGCTGATCCCGTGGCTTTATTGCACAGTGGTTGCTAGTGGTGGAGCAAGCTGCCTACCTCAAGCAGCTCAGAAGCAAAGAGGAAGAGGAGGGGACTGAATTTCACCATCTCCTCTAAGGGTATACCCCATAACCTAAGGCCTCCCACTAGGGTATATCCCATAATCTGAGACCTCCCACTAGGCCCCATCTCTTAAAGTTTCACTATCTCTAATAAAGCCAAGTTGAGCACTAACTGTTAACCCACAGGCCTTTGGGGGTGGGGGTGTTTCGGGATTTAAACTAGAGGTCCCTAGTACCAGTCTGAAGAAAAGTTTACTACCGTTGCTTCAAGATTTCCACCACAGTGCAAAGCTTTACTTTCATCTACCCCATTTCCCACACGAGGAGCTTTCTCTTCTGAAAGACAGTCCCTGCCTACTGAGGTCAAGCAATCTGGGCTTCAAAGATGCTCAGTCTTTGCCCTCAGCCTCCCTGGGATGCTACTGGGCTATCTGGCTTCCCCCTTCTCACCACAGCGGTCTTTGCTGCCTGCTCAGTAGCCTCACTTCTCTCTCTGGCTCTTGTAGGTGGCAATGACCAGTGAGCAGGGTAGAGGACATTTCCCCTCCAGAGTCCCCTCCTTCTCTATCAACACAGTGTCCCTTCCTGTCTGTCCCCCCTCGAGAATCTTCACCCCCATCTGCCAGTCACCCCTGCCTTCAGGAGAGGGGCCAGGCCCCCACTGAGCTTCTGGAGACAGAATGTAGACTTCACAAAACTCTTGTCATCTTTATCCAGGTGTGACAAAAAGAGAGGTCTGCAAAGTGCCTCCACCAAGCAGGCATTAAGGTGAGGGGCAAATGTCGGTTTCTTTGTCTTCCTGTTTGATGAAATATGAGGAGTGGACGTCCAGCCCCAGCCAACCTGGACAAGTAGAGCCTCAGCGTAATCACAGGGCTTGTGCTTACACATGCCCTACAAATAATAATAATAATAACATAATAGTACTAATGCCTGTGCTACATCCCAGGCTTGAAATGAGCAGTGGCATTCCTCTGATGAGGTTAAGCAGTCCAGCTCAAGAGGCTGCACATTAGCATAATAAAGATCAGAAGTCACCGCCTTCTCCGGCTCTCAGTACCAGCCGCTTGGTGTCCTTGACGCAGGGACACCACAACCTACCGCAGGCAGTCTGGGCAGCGATTCTAATCTTTGCCTTGCATGTGAAATGTCAGTATTTTTTTTTTTGGTGTGGGAGAACAACAAATTATGTTTCTAAATGAGAAGGTGCTGTCTGTAACGGATAGTGTAATCTGAAAATGCAGAGGCAGCATCTGTGACCCATGGCACTAACCTAGCTAGCTCCGCTGTACGTTTCCAGCCTATCAGGAGATGGCAAAGCATCGCTCTAGATATAATAATTAATCATTAGTCCATGTAGATATCCCCGTTGGTTCCCTGCCTCTCAAGCTACCTTGCCTCGTATGTCTATAAATCAAAGAAATTCGTTCCTTAATATCCCATAAAATATATTTCCAGGCAGCCTCTTTCCTCTATAAAGTAACAAACACTTTGGAAAAAAAAATGTGTTATCAGCAGAGAGTGGAAGATGCTCCCAAGGTGCCATATGAAGGGAGAGAGATGTGGAGCCCAGACGGAGGAAGGTAGTGGGCTTGGCGGAGTGAGGCGCCGGGAGGTGTGTTGGGGTGGTGTCCCTTATCTGAGTGGTGGGATGACAGTGGTCATCACCTTGCCCTGTGACCCCATTGATATGGGCTTTGTTCTCTCACCTCACTTCAGCTCAGCTTGGTAGCTCATGGCGGAGCTACAAGTGTCTGTCCCCCGAGCCCCGCAGCCTGTTGGGTCTGACAGCAGCAGCGGAGGCGAATCACAGCAGTACGCGTTTCTGCTCCATTCTAGACTTTCTCCAGAGCCACAGAAATGTTTGCAGCATTAGGACGATGAGGCTTAGGTTCAAAGCTATCCTTAGCCACAGAACAGGCTCAAGTCTAGGGATTGAGGAAGATTTTTGAAAACTCTCCCAAGAAAAATAAATCTTTTTTTTTTTTTTTTTTTAATTTACAACTGGCCTGTAACTCTCTCTGTAGACCAGGCTCTCCTCCAGTGCGAACATAATTGCCTCCCTCTGACCTCTGACTCCCAAGTGCTGGATTAAGGGCACACACCGCCATGCCCAGCCTGACTTTAGAGTTTTGAATCTTACAATTCTCTATCTAAACCTTTCCACTCTTCCCATGAGGACGGGGCTGACTAGGAAATGCAGCTTCACTCTAGAGCCTATAATTAACACACACACACACATATATACACACACATACACATATACACACACACATACACATATACACACACACATACACATATACACACATATACATACCCCAAAACACTCACATATACACACATACATGCACACATATACACACATACACATATACACACATACATACACACACATACATATACACAAACATGCACATATACACACATACACACATACACACACACACACACACACACACACACACACACACACACAGAGACAGAGACAGAGACAGGGATCGTGAGTAAGCACAACAGTCCCTCAGAAAGGCCATGTTACTGTGCAGTGGATACCTGGCAAAACATGGGACATTTTTAGTTGTTTCAAATTGGGAAGAAGGAGCTCCTGGCAACTCTGAGGCTGAGGCCGGGTTTCTAGGCCAGGCATGCTGCTGAACACGCTACAGCACCAGGGCACCCCCTCCTGCACTTCAATAACCTTCCAGCTCCAATTGTTAATAGCATAAAGGCTGAAAAGCCTCGTGGCAGACAATAAACTGAAAAACAAGCAAACAAAAGCCATACGTTTCCAGATGAATTTGTGCTCAGGGAAGATGGCCTTCAGCTTTCTTCCTGTCCCAGCTCAGATCAGAGGTGAGGCCCAAGTCCAAGATCCTAGGGAGAGCTCCTTGGAGCCTCGGTCTGAGCCACGAGCTCGTTTTCTGCCCTGGAGACAGTTGTCCACAGATCCTTAACTCACTTGTGTGAAGGAAATCTTCCTAGTCCTGTCGCCAAGCACCCCAGAGCTGCCCAAGGTGCATGATGTTTAAAGTCAGTTGTTTCTAACAGTACAAATGGTAAACATGTTAACTCATTAAACAGTTATTGGTGACTTGCTGTGTATGAGGGAAACGCAGTGGGGACAATGCCCTGGGATGTAGCCGTACCCATAACAAAGCTCTCGTCTCTGGGAAGCACTCTGGCCTCTGGGTACCAAGAACACACTCAGGTAGTGACCAGGGCTGGCACTGTCGTAAAGTGGGACACAGACATAGAGTGACTGTAGGACCAGAGAGATGGCTCAGCTGTGGAAGGCGAGGTTCACCACCTTGCTGTCCACGGAGGGAGTCTCTGATCACCACCTCGCTGTCCACAGAGGGAGTCTCTGATGGGGCAGTGAAACAAGGCTCTGATGTTTGCAGCTTAGGAAGAGAAAGTTCTGGACAAGGACTGAGGAGCAGGAGAGAGCAACGGAGCTGTGTGCTCCTCTGGGTATCACGGCGGCTCTGGAAAGATGTGGAAATCAACAGCAGGTAGTGTTGACAGCCAGGTGTCCAAGGACCTGGTCAACCCTATCACAGATGTTCACATAGTTGAGGGGTGGAAAGCAGTAAGAGATGTCAGAGAAGTGTGACATTTATGACATTTAAAAGTGAGTTTTCCTGGCAGCTCCAAGCGTCATTGTCAATAAAAGGGAAGTTTCCTACTGTACTCAACATTTCCCTTTGCATTTAGAAAACTGGATACCTAGAGTCTGAGGAGATGCAAGCGCAAGGGCCAGGGTTCAGTCCCCAGCACTTGTTCAAAAAGCTACGTGTAATGGCACACGCCTGTAACCCTAAAGCTGTGGAAGCACAGGCAGGTGTCCACTGGCCAGCCAGCCTAGGCAACTCAGTGAGCTCCAAACCAGTGAGACACCTCCTAAAAATAAATAAAGACACTGAAGGCTGTCCTCTGGCCTCCACATTCCTGCATTTGTATGCACGTGAGTGCACTTGCACAGATATGCACATGTACACACATGCACAGGCACACATCATATGCGTATGTATGCACACACATGAGCACGCTCACACTTGTACACACACAAGCACATACACATGCACACATGCACACATGCACAGAAAACTCTGTGTATCATGCAGATCCCCCTGAGAGGAGGAAACACTGCTTCAGAGACATAGCAGCCCCTGTGGCGAGGGGGAGCAGAGTTCTCAGGTCCCCGTGCTTTCCACTTGAACTTCCCAGCATGCACCGCGAGCCAGACAGGGGAAAGCTGGGGTGATGTAACACCAGAGCGTGCTACATTCCAGAAAGTCTGGTTAATACCAAGCGGTACAGGCTGGGAGGAGGGAGGGAGAGCCATCGCTGATTCATTCATAAATCGTTAGCCTCCCCAGACAACTTTCAAATAAACTGTGGCACTCGTTTAAATGTTATTAGTTTGATGATCTGCTTGTTCGGTTAATTAATTTTTTAAAAAAAGAAACAAACATTAAAACAGCAAATCAATGCGGACAGCCTCCACAGAGACACAGCTCAGCAAAATTAGAGAGTACATGGCTACTATTTACCAAAATTGTATCCACAAGGCACAATTAATTAGAAATGTCAGAAATAGCTTCTGATTGTTTTTTTTTTTTAATCAGGCCCACCCTTCTCTCTGAGCTGTGGTCATGAAGTCAGCACACTAGACACAAGCATTATGCTTAAAACAGTTGTAAGCAACTGGTGTTCCAATATTCTTCCTCAAATGTGTGTTTAGCCTCAAACCTTTCTCCAAGAAGACGCTGGCTGAACAATTCTGTGGCTGTTCTTACAAGGGGGAAAAAAAAGCTATTTTGAGTCTGACTTTTTTTTTTTTTAACTTTTAATGGCTTGTGCTTTAGTAACAGCCTTCAGAAAAAGTTCACGTATTCCCTCCCCTCAAGGCTTTCTCTGAGCCAAGTTTACAGGGTCTTCAAAATGACAGCAGCCACAGGCCCCCCATGTCCTACAGGCCCCCCATGTCCTACAGGCCCCCCATGTCCTACAGGCCCCCCATGTCCCACAGGCCCCCTATGTCCTACAGGCCCCCCATGTCCCACAGGCCCCCCATGTCCCACAGGCCCCCCATGTCCTACAGGCCCCCCATGTCCTACAGGCCCCCCATGTCCTACAGGCCCCCCATGTCCTACAGGCCCCCCATGTCCTACAGGCCCCCCATGTCCTACAGGCTCCCCATGTCCCACAGGCCCCCCATGTTCCACAGGCTCCCCATGTTCCACAGGCTCCCCATGTTCCACAGGCCCCCCATGTTCCACAGGCTCCCCATGTCCCACAGGCTCCCCATGTCCCACAGGCCCCCCAAGTCCCACAGGCTCCCCATGTCCCACAGGCCCCCCATGTTCCACAGGCTGCCGTTCTCAAAAGAGAGTCTAGTGTGAATGTACCCACAAAATTATCTGTCTCTGCCCAAAATGCCAGCCACTGGCTACCACGAAGACGAGTGTGGCGAGGAAGAGAGGGTGAGGTGCGGCTTCCGGAAAACGTCACTTAAAGGAAACAATCTTTTTACTCTGCGTGTCCCTCTGTGTGTGAGTGCAAGTGTGTGGGTGGGTGTGCGTATGCATACGTGGACATGTGGAGGCCAGAGAAAAAAACCTTAGGTGTCATCCTCAGGAATGCCACCTACCTCCTTTGAGACCAGATCTCCCAGTGGTCTGTAGCTCACCAGTTGGGCCAGATTGGTGACCCAAAATCCCAAAAGGTCCACTTCCCTGACAATGGGGTTACGAGAACAGAGCACCACATCTGGTGTTCTTCATGGGTTCCGGGGATCACACTCAGGTACCCCTGTTCCAGAGCCATGTCACCATAATCCCATAACAATAATAATTAAGGAGTAGTCATGGAAACGAAATGGCATTTTGTGAGTGTGGCCAAAGGGTGGGTGGAGTAGATTGGAAGACTGTGTCTGCTGTGGGATGCCGCTGAGGACGAAGGCATGCCACGTTAGTGAGCTGTTCAGGGCAGGCAGCTGTGTCCTGTGCACATTAATTCTGCTAACACCGGAAGGGTATTTGTGTGACCCACCATTCTGGGGTGACTCAGAGATCTGTCATGGCTGTTCTACGCCAGACCTGCTGCACCTGGGGAGGAGGCTGTCGAAGTTTCTCTGCCAAGGACTCTTCTGTTGCTGCGACTGACCCCCCGACAGATAACAGCTATGGGAAGCAATGTCACAAGGCGGAGGGATATCAGGCCACCATGGCAGGGACGGCAGGATGGAGGCCACGGCAGTGGGAGCATGTGGCAGTGTCTCCCCAAGGTCAAATCACGGTCATTTATAACCTTAACATCCCACCTCTAGAGTTCTACCTGAGCCACCCAAGGCCCTACTTTTTAAAGGCTCTGAAATAATGTCACAAGCTGGGGACGTGAGCTTTGAAATCAGGAGGCCCTGAGAGGCAGCTGGGATTTTAATGTCAACACCTTGAAATCTAAGGATTTCTCTCACCTCTTGGCTGCTCAGTAGGCGGGTTGAGCTCAGGCGTTTCCCAGGTGTGAGGGACTCCTACCTGGGCTGTCACATAGGTCCTCACAGTAGAGAAGCATTCTTGTTGAAAGGGCAATGAATTAAAGATAGTTGTAAAATTGCTCCTTCATATCCCATCAAAACTGAATTCTATTGTTTCCCGCCCCCCCACACCTCTGAATGAGGGCTGGTCCCTTTGCTTACTTACCCTGATCAACAGTGGCATAAGTCAAATTGTGTAACACCCAAGGGCAAGTTTTAGGCGAGCCTGAACTTCTGGTCATATGGACTTGAACCCTTCCTCTGAGAATATAACTGTGTAAGAAGCCACGGAAAGGAACCCAGCTGCTCCTGCCTTCAGCAGCCAGCAGGAGCTCTCCAGGAAGTACTGGTAGATGCTGGGGCCCATTCACAACACAAGAACTTCCCAGCTCCACCTGGGTGGCCCCAGAATCCTGAAAGGTGTGAGTGGTGGGACTAGATATAATGGCACACAGTCATAATCCCAGAACCCAGGAAGGTGAGGCAGGAGGATTGAGACAAATTTAAGAGGAGCCTAGATGCTTTCTCTTGCTTGGGAAAACATCAAATGGCAGATGACGCTGGTGCAGCGGGAGGGCTGGGAGGACACAGGGGCCCAGGATTAGGAAGCTGTGGCAGCTGCCACAGAGGATTCAGCAGCAGTCTTAGGGGCCATGGTTCGTGGCCGAAACCATGGCCTTGGCCGTGGCCGTGGCTGCGTTACTTGTTGAGGTAAAGCCAGTGACAAGTGGATCCCCATCACCAAGCTGGGCTACCTGGTTAAAGACTTGAAGATCAAGTCCTTGGAGGAGATTTATCTGTTCTCCCTGCCCACTAAGGAGTCCGAGATTATTGACTTTTTCCTGGGCGCATCCCTAAAGGATGAGGTTCTCAAGATCATGCCAGTGCAGAAGCAGACACGGGCTGGCCAGCGGACCAGGTTCAAGGCTTTTGTCGCTATTGGGGACTACAATGGTCACAATGATCTTGGTGTTAAGTGCTCCAAGGAGGTAGCCACTGCTATCCGAGGGGCCATGATCTTGGCCAAGCTTTGCATCGTCCTTGTGTGGACATGTCACTAGGAGAACAAGACTGGCAAGCCACACACTGTTCTGGGCAAGGTGACAGGCCGCTGCGGCTCTGTTTTGGTGCCTCTCATCCCTGACCCCAGAGGCACTGATGTTGTCTCTGCTCCTGTGCCCAAGAAGCTACTGATGATGGCTGGTATTGGTGAGTGCTACACATCAGCCAGGGGCTGCACTGCTACCCTGGGCAACTTTGCCAAGGCCACTTTTGATGCCAGCTCCAAGATCTATAGCTACCTGACACCCGGCCTCTGGAAAGAGACTGTGTTCACCAAGTCTCCTTACTAGGAATTCACGGATCATCTTGTGAAAACCCACACTAGTCTCTGTTCAGAGGATCCAGGCTCCAGCTGTGGCTACCACATAGGGGTTTATACAAGAAAATAAAGTGAATTAACTCTGAAAAAAAAAAAAGGTGAGCCTTGACTACCTAGTGATTCCAAAAAGAAAAAAAGGAAAAATTAGTGGTAGTACCGGTTGTCTCAATGTACCATGTTTTGGAATACTTTGTTCTATATGAACAGAAAGCAAAGCACTAGAGCATTGTTCTTTCAACACACACACACACACACACACACAGAGAGAGAGAGAGAGAGAGAGAGAGAGAGAGAGAGAGAGAGAGAGAGAGAGAGAGAGAGGCAGGCAGGGAGGGAGAGAGAGAGACAGACAGACAGGAAGATCTCAAAAGTATTCATGCACGCACATGTAGTGTGGCACGGCCAGCTGAGGGCACAGCACTAGTGGGATCTTTACCTTCCTTTCAGGGAAGAGAGATGTAAGAAGGATGTCTTTTTTGTTAGATGTGTGAAAGGAATATTTGTGGTCCTTGCTGGAATGAAGTATGCTTGTCTCTTTCCACAGTGTTCTTAGAACGCATTCATTTGTGAACATACAATTTACTCAGGTTTTCACGTGCCTAACGGTCCAGGCACTGCCTCACCCGGGATGCAGGAGGGCAGAGACTCTCATTCAATCCCCACTGAGCTAAAGTCAGCAGAAAAACAAACAAACAAACAAAGCAGGAGCAATACCTTTCTTGCATCCAATTCACAGAAAGTGTCTTTGCAGTCGAACGGGGCACAGCCAGTGTTCTTAGAACTTCCTGCGTCTTTCCTCATCAAGTTATAGGAGGGCAGAAATGCAATATGATGACGTTTCCATCACCTTACCATTAACACCGAGGTGGAAGATAAATATCCTGTCCAAACTCGTGGGTTTTATGTCTCTGTATTAATGCAGGTGGTCACTTTGCAGCGGGTGTACCTCTGAAAGGGCAGCTAATCCCAGTGTGTTATCACATACAGATACCAGTGTGTGTGGTCTCAAACCTGGTGTTTTGGTACCAAGTGGCACCAACACAGCCCTCGCTAAACCAAACGAGCTTCGCAAAGTTAGGAGAGCAAATCATCTTCATCCATGACGCTTTCTTCCCCTGATAAGGCAAGGGACAGTTCTTTGGGCTGCTCAGCTCATTTTTAGCCTCAGCTTTGGCAAAGCCTGCCTGCAAGCTGCCGGGAGATGCAGGCCCTTCATTGGGTGCACAGGCTGGGAAGCCCCACGTGCGCTGCGCCTGATGGACAGGCTTGCACGGTCCAGTCCGCGGCTCGTGGCCTTGCGCTGCATGGACACAGTCATTGCCCACCCTGTGCCGGCAAGCTCTCTCAAACTGCTTGCTCTGGGTGTGTTCCCCATGGTGATTTCCCAGGATCCTCGCTTGCAGGCAGGCAGAGTGCCCTTACCGACACCTGCTCTACTGTGTCAGACCTCCAGCTAGTTTTGGCAACTCCGGCTTTGAAAAGCAAACTCCTCTTTGGGTGGTTGAGAAAGGTGCAGGGAGGAGGGTGGCTCTTCCTCACAAAAGCCAATCCCCAACACGACGTTTTTCAAAGGGTTGGAGAAGACGAGGCCGGGCTGGTAGGGAGGACAGAGTGCCTGTTTCTGCAGGCCCCTTAAGGCAACAGAGGAAACGTCCTGGCCACAGGAGTCTAGCTAATGAGCAGGTTATACAATATTCATTGTGTTGAGCTTAACTCTTCAAACAGAACATCTAATTGCAAGAAGGAGGGGGCGAAAAAAAGAAGTGAAATTACAGACATTAAGACAACAAAGCTGGAGAAGAAATCCCTCTGTTGATAAATCTGCCCTTTTGCCGCTTCCTGCACTCACTGCACAATGACAGCAGGCGCAGTGGGGCCTGGGCCTCATCAGGAATTCTTATTAGCTCGGTTTTGACTGAGACACTCTGTGGAGCCACTGAGGGGCCCTGTCCACGAGTCTCTTCAGAGGACAGTGTTCTTGTCCCCTGCAGAAAGACAGGTTCAGTTATCACATATCCTCCTGGCATGCACAGCTTCCCCATCGTCACGGTGGCCCCGCCCCCTGGCAACAGCAACTGTAGTGGGTTCACTGAAGGACCCTCTCTGTCTCCTTGTGGCAATACTGAGTATGCAGCAGCGGTGGAGTCCAGCAGCCAGGGCCACACCCAGGGTGGTGGGCAGGCAGATCAGGATTCCCAGCTGCAGAGTGCTGAGCTGGGGCTCTGGAGGGGCATTGGCTTCCTCCAGCTTCACCTCAGGCCTTCGGCTGGTCTTGCTAAGACATCCCGCACCACGCTCCGCAGCTGCGTCCTTTACTCTGTGTTCCCTGTGCTTAGACTCGTATAAGGAGCAATCCGAGGCCCTGGCTGAGTCGGCCTGGCTCCTGGACGCGCCAGAGGTACGGACGTCAGGGGTTGGAGTGGTTGACTCTGCTCCATTTCCAGTGAAGGTTTCAGGAGAGTGGATGTGAGGAGGCTTGGGACTGTGGGCAGTGTGTGGAGTGGGCCCCGCCACGGACCTATTAGAGGCTGTCATCTTGTCCTACAGGGGAAAAATGAAGTCAAAGGAGCAGATCTTCACCATATTTGCAACTAGACTTGGCAACGCACTTGTGTTCCATAGAGACTTGTGGGCAGCAGCTGAAAGCTAGCCTCTTGCTTGCTCTAGAGCCAGAGTAAAGGACTGAGTCAATACTTATGTATCTGTTATTGACAGGGGTAGGTAGCTGTTGGAAGACCCATTAGAGCATAGGGCCACCTATAAGAATAAATCTGGCGTCTTTTAAACTTCCAGGCCCAAACAGAAGATTCTATCATTGCTGATGACGGGGAGCATTGAAAACGCCTGTTTATGGTATGCCATAGCAGCGAGGACCATTTATTTTCAATATAGAGTCCAATAACCTTAAGTGAAAATACTGTACCATGTTTTCATTTTTTGTACCTTCTAAGGTGTCCAAGGGAAAGTAACTCATCAGGACGTATGTTTTATATTGCCCATTGATCTGACCACTGGTACCACACATAGTGTTTTGAGGCCAGATTTATAAAAGTGGTAGGGAAAGAGAGGAGGAAAGAGAAATTATTAAGCAAAGCTAAGTGGGAAAACAAATCACTAAAACCATTAATTTTCTACAATTTCCAATAACTTCAGAGTCACTGCATAGACTGGAAAGGCTGGGACTGATTAGGACAAGGACGCTTATGCACACACACTTGCTTTCTCTCTGACTTCAACCGCTCACCCATTAACTCCTTCCCAGCCAGACATTTCCCACGCTGGGGCTAAAATACCAAGCCTCACCCCCACCTCCATGCACACCCTTACCTGTTCACCCTCATCCAAGGCCAGAGTATCTTAGAGTAACTTAGATCACCCTTAGTCCTAAAGTGGGGTAGGGGGATTGGAAGGATGAGAGGAGTCATAAAGTATCTGAAACAAAAGGCTACGTTTTCTATAGACTCTGTGTGTATTAATGAAACCAGATTTCCCTGGAATAAATGCTGAATTTTGGAGACAGATGCCAGAAAGGAGAGCTTGGGGAGAGGTGTGAGAAAAGTGTCCAAGAACCCATGAGCACTGCCATTTGTATCGTACTCAATACAAAATTATATACATGCAGTTTATATTGAAAGGATATTTCGGATTGTAGAAGTGTACTTTATTCATTACAAACATCTCCGGGGTCAGTTATTATCATACCCAGCTCTTCTAACCAGAAACCCTGCTTCTATGAAGATACATCACACATCTAAGGATAGATATGGCTGTCATCTTCCTTTTTATCAGACTCCCAAACACCTAAGTGGTTAGCCCTGTCCAGCTCAGTGAGCCACCCCACCAGCTATTTATTACCTGTGTTGGGTGCCCGAGATGGAAACAAAGCTGTCTATGGAGCCTTTTCTGGGGATCACAAGCCTCTCCACCTTAGGGACACCCAGGAATGAACGAAGGGTTGAGCTGCTCTCTCCGCTAGGTCTCTGGCCATTGCTGCTCACAGTAGATGCGTGTGACAGTGGCTGAGACAGACTCTCTGAATCTCCAGGTAACTTCGTCACCCTAATGCTGGACAGAGCAGTGTCCAGGATGCTGTCATTTTCAGCTCCTGTGAGGGCAAAAGCAAAGACTTCTGAGAATGTGCGTGTTAAAGGTAAGGGGGCACTGAGGACCAGGCAGAGACCTGAGGACAGCCCGAAGAGACCGCAGACCTCAGCACAGGCTGAGAACTTAGCTAGTCTCTGCAAACCCCACAGAGAAGGGCGACAGGCTTGCTAGTTCTTGCACACTTGGTCATAGTTCATAAACATTTGTACTTGCACCAACACTATGAGCATTTACATTCCAACCAGAGGAAGGCTTTGCCATCCCTCTGAGTGTGAGCCGGGGATGGCTTTGCCATGCCCATGGGTCTGAGGCATCAGTCCTTGACATGGCTGTGCCCACATCAACAGTATGCACTCACTCTACACTTCTCACCTCCCACAATACCGTGTCTATTTTTTTCTTCTCTACCAAAAACTGCTTCTGATGAGAAGAAAAGTAGCATGCCCAGTATGGAAAATCATAACTGGATGAAGGGCCAGGGGTGGAGCTTCCAGGGGGAGGTTGCTTGTGGAGCATGCAGGAAGCCCTAGGTACAATCACCAGCACCGGAGACACAGCCCTGAGGTGAACGCCTGCCACCCTGGCACTTAGGAAATGGAGGCAAGAGGATCAGAAATTCAAGGTCATCTTTGGCTACATAGTGATGTTGAGGCTACTGTATATAAAATATATATTGTGTGGGGTTTTACAACATGGTTTTTTAAATGGGGGGGGTGAGAGAGAGAAGGAAGATGAGGAGGAAAGGGAAAGGGGTGAGAAGGAGGAGGAGGAGGAGGGGAAGGTTTCTTTGTGGCACTCCTGGCTTCTCAGGTCCAAGGGAACGCTGACACTCCGTGCTTCCTGGGAGCACAGCATTCTTCCAAGAAGGTGTGTGCTGTCTCCTGGTTTTGTGGCACAGTTCTAACTGCCCTCACTCCGGGGGACCAGCTTAATCCAGTATATTGAGTTAATAAAACCTGTTTGCTGCAACAAATTATTAAAGTGCAAGTGGTGCCCCTCACAGCCACCATCACGTCCCTGGAGGCAGCTGCAGCTGCTCAGGGCAGGTGCATTTTGCTTATTTTTCAGGGACAGGAACCTGCAACAGCAAGCTACAAGTAGAAATAGAGCACTTTGAAAGGACGACAGCCAGGCTGGCGAGTGACTGGCAACCAGTACCTGGGGCAGCCCCTTCAGCAGCATCTGGCCTCTGCCGAGGGCTTGGTGCTTGTGATCTGGGCTGCGTGAGGTGGAGGTTGGCAGACAGGCCTCCACTACGTGTCTGCTGAGACACAATCGATGATTCAATCCTGGTCCAGTACACAAAATATGACTCCACGACTGACAGACTGCAGAAACAAAGGCAGCGATTCATATGTTGAGTCTCCAACACGTAACACCCTAGACCATCCTGATACTAGGAGAGAGCGTCTCAGAAGCTAACGAACAAGAGTCTACGTGCACAGACTGGAGGGAGGATATTTTATTTCCCTTTGGGCGACTTCACTCCTTTAAAATGGGAGCCTTTTATAGCTATTAAGGGAGTATGTAGCCATCAGTCGCTCATCCTAGAAACACAGGTATAAGGAGATCACTTGCATAGGAGCACCCCCAAAACAGAAGCCAAAACCACACGAAAGGACTCTTCATGTTGGCCAAAGACTGTCTTCTTAGATTGTTTAGATTCAATTGAACGGTTTTCATCGTCAGCTCTTCAACTTGTTACCAGCCCCTTGATGACACACTCTTAGCTACAACGTTTAGGTGTTCACAAGCCAGGTGTAGTAGATTACATGTGTGATTCCAGCACTCAGAGGAAACAATCCCCAGGACCCACACAGAGGAAGGAGGGGACTGAGTCTAGCGTGTCCTGATTGCCACACAGGTGCCGTGGCATGGCACACATCTCCCCCACAAACACACAAATAACTGTAATCAAATCAAATTTAATTTTGAGTAATGGCCATACGTATGCAGGATTGTGTAAGTACTCTATACAATACTTGTACACAGTCTAAGTATCAGGTACTACTGTGTAAGTACTCTATACAGTACTTGTACACAGTCTAAGTATCAAGCACTACTGTGAGGCATTAGCTTAAGTAACCCCTACACATGCATACTGCTCTTTCCCCCTCATAAAACACTATGAGGTACATGCTGGCATTGTTATGCCCAGTTTGGTTATTTTTTAATGTGTGTATAGACCTATGTACACAATCATATATGTACAGGTGCACATGTGTGAATGTGTGTGTGTGTGTGTGTGTGTGTATGTGTGTGTGTGTGTGTGTGTGTGTGTGTGTAGGTAAGAGGTCAGGTTTGGGTGTCCTTCATCAAATGTTGTTTAGACAGAGCCACTGGCTCACTAGGGTGGCTGCCGGTGTGGTCTGGTATGTGCTCGTCTCTTCCTCTCCAGTGCTTGGACGTCACATGGACCGCCATGCCCACTTTTTTTTCCATGCCCACTTTTAAATGTGGGCCCTGGGGATTAAACTCAAGTCTCCGTTCTTGCACAGCAGGTGCTTGCTTTCTTTTTGACACGAGGCACAGCTGTCACACTGGCTGGCCCAAACTCCTGGGCTCAGTGATCCTCCTGCCTTGGCCTTCTAACAAGGTAAACTACAGGAGAATGCGACCTGGGGACAGGGACATGCCTGGCTGTCCATCTGCCTCCCTCTCTCTGTTTTTCCCTTCTCTTTTGCTATGCACTCTTTAAAAATGTTTCAGAGGTCAGCTAAGGTTCATGGGCACCAGGAAGAAGGGGCGACACGTTCCAGGACTGTGGCTTACGTCATCGGGAGGCTGGGCACACAGTTATTCTCTGCTTAGGCTCCTTAGTATAGGCGGCCACAGGGACCCAGCACCTATTCTAAAGTGGTCGTGGGGAGAAAAGAAATCCGAAAGAGGAGAAAGGGACCCTCCTGCCCAGTTACTGAGGGATACACTGTGTTCTCTTACAGGAATCTGATGTCCCCCACAGCATGGCCAGGGGCTTTCCACATGAACAAGAGCTTCCTCTTTGGGGACTTGTCAGAGTGAGTGACAGTGTCTGCCTCTTCAAAACAAGCCATCTGTTTAGAGTGGCGAGGAGTGAAGACAAAGGTGCCAGCTATCTGGTGATCAGCCACTGTGCGCGCTTGCAGCAGGAACCCCATGAAGTGTCGACTGCTTCTCACAGACACTGCAACAGAAGACAACCTCTCAGTGTGGCCCACTCCACTCAGTCCCACTGCTCAGTGTGGCCCGCTCCACTCAGTCCCGCTGCTCAGTGTGGCCCACTCCACTCAGTCCCACTGCTCAGTGTGGCCCGCTCCACTCAGTCCCGCTGCTCAGTGTGGCCCGCTCCACTCAGTCCCGCTGCTCAGTGTGGCCCGCTCCACTCAGTCCCGCTGCTCAGTGTGGCCCGCTCCACTCAGTCCCGCTGCTCAGTGTGGCCCGCTCCACTCAGTCCCGCTGCTCAGTGTGGCCCGCTCCACTCAGTCCCGCTGCTCAGTGTGGCCCGCTCCACTCAGTCCCGCTGCTCAGTGTGGCCCGCTCCACTCAGTCCCGCTGCTCAGTGTGGCCCGCTCCACTCAGTCCCGCTGCTCAGTGTGGCCCGCTCCACTCAGTCCCGCTGCTCAGTGTGGCCCGCTCCACTCAGTCCCGCTGCTCAGTGTGGCCCGCTCCACTCAGTCCCGCTGCTCAGTGTGGCCCGCTCCACTCAGTCCCGCTGCTCAGTGTGGCCCGCTCCACTCAGTCCCGCTGCTCAGTGTGGCCCGCTCCACTCAGTCCCGCTGCTCAGTGTGGCCTGCTCCACTCAGTCCCGCTGCTCAGTGTGGCACGCTTCACTCAGTCCCGCTGCTACGTTGAAAACAAAAAGTATATGTCTGCCTTCCCTTAAGAGTGAGCCCGTCCATCAGTGAGGAAAACTGAACTCCTATTTCACGTCCAAATCATCCATTTGGATGAAAGGTGGATAAAGGGCTGGAGAGATGTCTTAGTGGTTAAGGACAGTCACCACTCTTGTGGCAGGAGTTCCCATCCCCAAACCCACGCTAGGCAGCTTGAAACGGCCTGCAACTCCAGCTCCAGGGACCCAGTGACCTCCCTGGCCTCCATAGGCACCTGCACACACACACACACACACACATACACACACACTCATATATACACACAGACACAGACACAGAAAGACACAGAGAGAAATATTTTAAAAGGCATGTAAACATACAATAAAAAACCTACAGTTTTTTTTCTTTTAAAAACTATTGAAATTAAGAATGTCCCTTTAAGCAAAACCCATTTGCCATAACAGAAGACAACCTTTCCCCAGAACTATTTGGTTTTCATTTATTTATTTATTTTATCACTTTATTGTAATGAACCAACACGTAAAGACATCGCACAGATGTTTAAGAAACCCACTCAAATACTTTTCTACTCGTGAATTCTGTGCATCTCAGCGAACTCCTATACCGTGAGATTGGCCACTCTAAAGCTGTGGTGCTTAGCTTGGCATTTTAAACTTTATCAATTACATTTTATGGACTTATCCAACACACACACACACAAAAAAAAAAACTAAAAAAAAAAAAACAAAAAAACAAAACAAAACCAAAAAGCTACGCAAGAGTTCGACTAGAATACCAAGGGGAATAAAGTTTGTTATATTAAAAAAATTGAATGTAGATGAAATCAAAAGACAAATGATGGACAACGAAACTATTCGTAACATATGAGGCAGCTAATGTATAAAGGATAGCTGAGGACAGGGGCTGAAGAGATATCTCAGTGGTTAAGAACAGCAAAAACAGCTAAATTCTGGGTTCAAGTTCCAGCTGTCTGTAACTCCTGTCCCAGGGGACCTGACACCCTCATAGCAAACCACCAGTGTGCACAAAATAAAAATAAATAAGTTATTTTTAAAAAGAATAGCTGAATATATACCTCAGAGGTAGAGTCTTTGCCTGGCATGCAGGCATGCACACGCACACGTGCATTCACAGACACACATGTGCATGCATGCACACGTGCACACACATGCATGCACACATGCACACATACACATGCACGCACACAGATATGTAGAGAGAGTGATTACTGTTATTATACTTAATATAAGTATAAAAAAGTCTGACCTCCCCAAAATGATGAAATGACACAAACAGAAAATATAATAAGCTTGTTACCACTTAAAAAGTGTTCATGGGCCAATAGGATGGGTCAGCAAATAAGGGCACTTGCTGCTAAGCCTGGTGACCCAAGTTGACCCCTAGAACCTGAATGGTGAAAGAAAAGTACCCACTTCTGCAAGTTGTCCTCTGACCCCCATACTCAAGCATGCACACGCACAATGAAAACGTACTTACATACAACGTATGGTAGATACTTTATCATAGTAACAAACAATAAAATGTGTGATTTTTATCTAAGGTTAGACTATGGAAAACTACACTACTTGTTCACAAGGGCTAGACCTGTAAGCCTTATAACTCTCTAGGGGTAACGACGGCCTCCATACTTAAAGTGTAGTTCTCTCTGGTGCACCCTACAACATCAGCAGGAACCCCAGAACACAGACCCATGGAAGCCAGAAGCAGACGGGTTTATTGTGTGACCTCACATGTGTGAGACACCTGGCCTAACCAAACTGAAAGAGGCAGGAGAAAAGCCCTCGGGTCATCAGCAGATGGTTTGCATTCTCGTTAGTTAGTTAATTATCTAGCTTACGAGCTAGCTAGCTAGTTGGTTAGTTAGTTTATGCTGGAGATTAAACTTAAGGTCTCTTGAATGCTAAGTCTATTTTATTTTTAATTGTTTTTAACTGTATCCATCTACAGTGTGGACTGATATTATGGAACATGTAGACAGTTACTATATTTAAATGAAATAACATTTTCGACACTGATGAATGACACTTTCCACTAGCACTCAGGCTCCTGTGAGACTAACACACACACCTGGAATCTTGTCTCCCGGCAAGTAGGAAGACCTGCTGGGGTGGATGGTGATGCGGTGCTGCCAGGGGGCTTGGGCTGGCTTTGTGGGTGCCTGGGCCCCATGGCTTCACAGGCCTGGGTGCTGGCACCATGAGAAAAGGCAGCTGAGCAGGAAGCCAGGAACAGAGTGGCACCAGCCCAGCTTGCAAGGACAGCTAGGGGTCTCATCCTCTGCTTTTCTGAAACGTGACAAACATTGAGCTCAGTTCCTGTCCTGAAGAAAATGACGGGAGGTCTTCAGACATGGCCGGATCCTAGTCTTCTTTTGCTTCGGAGGTAATTTTAGCGCTGTTTCCCAAGGTCAAAATCAAAAGTACAAGTCTGGCTATGGAAAGTGTTTCATTTCTAAATACTAAATTTTTTTCTTGTTTTTGTTAAGTTTTGTGTGGTGTATTTGCAATTGATAGCGCGCGCGTGCGTGTGTGTGTGTGTCTGTGTGCACGTGTGCATACAGGCACACAGATGGGGGTCAAGGGCCAACATGAGGTATCTTTCCCTAATCGCTCCTCACCTTTCACTTTTAAGACCTGTCTCTTGCTCTTCCCCAAAGCTCCAAGATTGTCTGGAATGACTGGCCTGCACGTTTTAGTGAGGGGCCTATGCCTCCCATTTTTGTTACAGTTTCCTCTGAGATTAAAACATTCTATGCTGTAGGAATCTCCTTAAGCAGGTAGGTAAACAACTCAAAGTAGCTTAAGAAAGTCCCTGAAATGGAGCAGATTCACTAGGCCCCTCCCTGCCAGAGTAAGCAAGAAAAACTGAGCGTCCCTCTCAGATGGGGAGGAAGCTGAGCTCCAGAGATGGCTCTCAGGAGACAAGCTGCCAAGAAGACTTGAGACCAGACCAGCTACCTGGAAGAGGTTTAGATCAATGGCGGCACCCAGAACAGGTGCCCTCCAGCCTGTTGCGCTGCCTGCAGGCTGTGGAGTGCGCTCAGGTGCCCCGGCTTGGGAGCTTCCACCCACGCTGTGGTGAGCTTTGCTGATGCATCTGTCTTTGAATTATTTTTGCTCCTGTAAGTTACCTTTCACCCAAGTCCTGTCATTAACCCCGATAAAACTCATGGGTTCACCAAACTGGACTTTGCTGGTATCCATACTTTAGTCTGTGGTGAGTTCCCTACCTAGGGTGATTAGACATGTGTGTTGAGTGTCCCCAGTGAAAGTTTTCTCACACAACACTCCTACCCACACTAGTTGTACATTTACCTGAGTTGTGGAATATTTAGCACATTTTTTACCTTCTGATAGTCCCATGCTGGAGCTGTTGTTACTTGCAATGAAAGGCAGCGCCCTCCCCTTTAACAAGTAGGTCATTCTAAAAAAAAAAAACCTTAAGTGATGCTACGTATGAACATAGTAGATGAAGAAAGCAATCCAGATGACCCTCGTGCCATGTCCCGTCCCATTCACACCATCACCTCCGGGGTCAGGGCTAAGGTGAACGTGGAAGGAGGAATACAATCTTCCAAACTCACCTTAAGAGCCCGTCAGGCAGTGTCTGACCTGGATAGCCTTATTCTGCACAAGGCTCGACCAGTCAAATCCTCTGTTCCCCCAGAGAGGGGCTGCAGCTTCCTAGGAATTACCCGACAGTGCCTAGTGAGACAAAGCAGCCGTCTCAGGGGAGGCACCCGAAGCATTGGCCATACTCTTTTCCAAAAGTCCCTGGAGAATGTCCCCCGAGCCCTTAGTGGTAGCAGTGGCGTTCTTTCAAGAACCCAAACCAAACCACATCAAACATAGGTGCCTACAGAGGAGAGAGCGAGTGGCACTCCTCCTAGGCCTAGCCAGGAACTCACACTTCCCCACCTGAGAGACCTAGAGGGCATGTCTAACCATCTGTCTCCATGAACCTTGGCAAACTGCACTCACCGAGGCACACAGCGTTCCTCAGGCCGGGCAGGACAGCTTTCCATGCACTCACCCGAGGCACACAGCGTTCCTCAGGCCAGGCAGGACAGCTTTCCATGCACTCACCCGAGGCACACAGCGTTCCTCAGGCCAGGCAGGACAGCTTTCCATGCACTCACCTGAGGCACACAGCGTTCCTCAGGCCAGGCAGGACAGTTTTCCATGCACTCACCGAGGCACACAGCGTTCCTCAGGCCGGGCAGGACAGCTTTCCATGCACTCACCGAGGCACACAGCGTTCCTCAGGCCGGGCAGGACAGCTTTCCATGCACTCACTGAGGCACACAGCGTTCCTCGGGCCGGGCAGGACAGCTTTCCATGCACTCACTGAGGCACACAGCGTTCCTCGGGCCGGGCAGGACAGCTCCCAGGCAGAGTTGCATGGACACACACTATAAACAGCCTCCCCAAGTCTCTCCTCTAATAGGAAGCACAGCAGCTGTTACCGTTAATCCTTAGTGCCAACAGGAACTGTTCTTCCGTGTCTAAATCCAACCTAAATTCCATGTCTTTCCTCTAGAAGCACATACAGACCCTTGGTCTCTAACAGCGGCTTTGCTCATGGCTGGGCATGTGCCCAGGGTTGTCATCTGTGTTGGCAAAGGGAAGGTGTCTCCATCCTGGTTTGCCACACGGAGGACGTCTCAACCCAACACATCCCAACATTCTCCACTTCCTGAGTCAGTGTGGGGTGAACAAGTTACTCCTGGGACTGACACCTGACAGCAAAGCTCGGGACTAAAAAAAACTTTCACATACAGTACATGTATTACTCTAAAGCTGGAATTCACAGACTTTAGGAATCATCTGAGCTGGGCACAATGGCTCATGCCTGTAATCCCAGTGTTCAGGAGCTTGTAGTAGGAGGTTGTCTAGTTAGATGCTAGGCTGGGCTACCTGCCAAACTGACTCTGTCCGGAAAAAAAAAAAAACACAAACAAGCTGGGCTTTTAAATGCATTCCGGAGGCAGAGGCAGGTAGATCTTTGAGTTTGAGGCCAGCCTGGTCTACATAGTGAGTTCCAGAACAGCCAGGGCTACGCAGAGAGACCCTGTCTCCAGCAACAACAACAACAAAAACCAACCCAGAATCAGTACTAGCAGGGAGCCCATAGCTTAGCAGATAGCAGATGGGGTACCAGGGGCAGCGGCAGCAGCATCACTGCAGCCCTGACGGAAGACACAGAGGAGTGGATGCCAAGACCATAGGCAGCCTGGGTGGGATTTGATGTTTCGCTGACTGTAGGGAGCCACTGAGAGAGTCCTAGGATTGATGGTGAAAACTCTAGGAAGAGGAGCGGCTTGATAAGCAAAGCAAGCGAAACTGCATTTGTTAGGCCTCCAGGGACAGCGTAAAGGAGCCTGCAAACACTCGAGGAATTTGACCACCCGTGACCTAAATCTCCCCGACCTGCACCCCAGTGCCAGAACAAAACCAAACGCATTCGATCCAGGGCCTCTGAGTTTCTGTCCCACTGGGATGGAAGGCATCTCAATCCTTACTAAAGCACGAGAAAATGTAAGAGGTCAGGAAGCTGCGGGCAACTGCTATTCACCGTGGTGTCCAAGCTCACGTGGTCACCAGAAGCATAAAGGCTCTTAGGTGAAACGGAGACCAAAGTCTGCAGCCCGCGGCTCACTCAGGGGACACTTCATGTCACCATCCACTCAGGGCACACTTCTGGAAACTTAAAAGATTGCCTCAAGACATGCCTATGATGCCTGTCAGTCTCCACACCTTTAGATCAGCTGACAACGAATAAACAAACAACAACGAAACATAGAAAGCAACTCTACAGCAAGGCTCAAAAGAGACAGAATGAAGCCACGTGTACAAAAAATATTCCTACATGTCTTGTAGAAACTAAAATGAATTCCTTTATTTTAGGGTATCTACATACTGAATATGTCAGAAATAATATTTCATATGCAACCAGTGAAAAACTATTAGCAAGATATTTTGTATTGTTTACATGGTAGTCTTTGGTATTCAGTATCTTTTTTAAAAATTTAATTTATGTGCATTGATATGGCGGTGTCAGATCTTGGAGTTACAGACAGTTATGAACTGCCATGTGGGTGCTGGGAATTGAACCGGGTGCTTTGGAAGAGCAGGCAGTGCTCTTAACCACTGAGCCATCTCTCCAGCCCCCTCAGTATCTTTTTTCAAAAAATGATTTTTATGTGTATGAGTGTTTTGCCTACACGTATGTATGTGTTCTACGTCCATGAAGCCCCAGTGCAGCCAGAAGGGGGTGTCAGAGATCCTACGACTGGAGTTATGGGGAGCTATGGGCTGGTGCATGGCTACTGGGAACTGAACTCCAGCCCTGTGGAGGAACAGCAAATGTTCTTAACCACTGAGCCATGTCTCCAGGGCTCCTCAGTATATATCTCTAACTCATATCACATCTCAATGTGACCAGCAGAACGCCAGGTGTCGGGAAGCACACTTGGTAGGTGTGTGCCAAGGAAAGTGGGTGAGCAGAGGTGACGCTGTGGGGTCAGGTCTGACAGCTGCCCGGTTACACAGGCAAGATGTGTAAGATGAGGTAATGCGTGCTGAAGACTACACAGTAAGCATCACAGTATGTGTGCACAGTGCTTTACTCTAGCAAAGTTGCTAACAGATTACTTCATTGAAGCCAGAGGTGGTGGCGCACACCTTTAATCCTAGCCCTCAGGAGGCAGAGGCAGGCAGAACTCTGTGAGTTCAAGGCCAGCCTGGTCTACAGAGTGAGTTCTAGGACAGGCAGAGAAACTCAGTCTCAAACCCAAAACAAATAAGACAAAATTACCTCACTGAAGCAACAGCTGAGGTCTGCAGTGCTGTTACTGCACTTCACACAGGAAGTGCTGACTCCCAATCCTCCCACATCTTGTTCAAGTTCACAGACCTTTCTTTTTTTTTTCCTCCTTTATTAATTTATTCTTGTTACATCTCAATGGTTATCCCATCCCTTGTATCCTCCCATTCTTCCCTCCCTCCCATTTTCCCCTTATTCCCCTTCCCTATGACTGTTCCTGAGGGGGATTACCTCCCCCTGTATATGGTCATAGGGTATCAAGTCTCTTCTTGGTAATCTGCTATCCTTCCTCTGAGTGCCACCAGGTCTCCCCATCCAGGGGACATGGTCAAAGGTGAGGCACCAGAGTATGTGAGAAAGTAATATCCCACTCTCCACTCTACTGTGGAGAGTGTTCTGTCCATTGGCTAGATCTGGGTAGGGGTTTAAGGTTTACCGCCTGTATTGTCCTTGGCTGGTGCCTTAGTTTGAGCGGGACCCCTGGGCCCAAATCTGCCTATCATAATGTTCTACTTGTAGGCTTCTAGGACCCTCTGGATTCTTCTACTTTGCCATTCTCCCATGATTCTCTCATCTAGAGTCCCACCAGAATGTCCTCCCCTCTGTCTCAGTTTCCTGGTAAGTGATCACAGACCTTTCAAACTACGCCGCACAGGGTTCCCAAGGGCTTCTGGGTAGCACTGCATCCTCATCTATAGAATGAAAGAATACCAAGATGCTCGTGATATGTCAATGAAGTGGAAAACAATACAGAGTTAGCATGTGTCGTAGGGAATGACACACAGAGGGAAACAGGGCTGCTTGTGCTCACAGAGGTGACCTGCAGGGGCTGGTAAAGTGTGACAGGAGAGACAGCAGTGACAAGGAGTCCAGTCCCTGTTCCCTTCGGACACACAGCTGTGTGCTCCCACAAAGCAGGAAGCGTGGCTTTTCTTTCAGGAATCTGTTAGAGGTCATTTCATACCAGCAGTGTGGCTGGACCTGATATATTAGCAGGACAAAATCCATTACCCTGTCATCCCTCGGCCCTGACTAGAACAGTTATATTAATGCCACACACAGGAAAGTACCTCGGTGAGTTCCGTGGTTATAAATCAGACGTTTTGTGGTCTTTGGCAAATCAGTTAACTTCTCCGGGTTGCCCTGGGTATAAAATAAAATGTCTGAATTGAATAATCTCTCAGATTTCTTCCAGTGAGAGAACCATACATGTGTTTAATGTTTTATTTAGAGACAAACATAAAAGAATAAAGACATCTTTACACGGATTCAGGTCTGGTCCATAGTATCCAAGGCCGGCACCTTCCTGCATCACTTTTGGTCTGAGAGCATCCTCAGACAGCACGCTCCTGATGGGTTCCCAGGCTTGCTTTTGGACCAATTCTTCACAGTCCCAGAATGCGCACCTACCTGCAGGTACTCATCTGGGCACGTTTTCTTCGTTCTGTGCTCATGAACTTCCATAGAAACTGACCAGTGTCTTTATGTGGACATTGCCTACTCTAGTGCATGTATTATAATGAATATTTTAATGTCTTCATACACTAAAGTGGAAGTAAATGAAAATTCCTACAGATTTCTGAAGTACTCATGTTGTCTTTAAGAAAGAAATTTCCACAATTCTCTTCAAGCTCAACTTTAAGTTTGCCTTTTTCTGGGCAAAAGTCTCATACTTTCTACCATTATAAACCAGAATAGTTTAATGCTCTTCTGTTCACTTTTGCTTTCATTCACTCCTTGTTAAGCAATGCAGATAAACAGTGTTTTCACTAACTTGGGGGCCTTTCCTTTCCTTTTCCTTCTTCCTCCCTCTCTTCTTCTCTCCCTTTCTCCCCCTCCCTTCCTTTTCTTTACACACACACACACACACACACACACACACACACACACACACACACACACGGGGGCAGGGGAGGAGAGAGAGAGAGGGTAGGGGGAGCGCTCTCAAGTTAGACAGCAACCATCAGCTGAAAGACCCTGGAAAAGCTCATGTGAAAGAGCCCCAATTTTCCCATCTGTAAAATAGGGCGAGAATTAGCTTTCTCACAGGGACGTAGTGATTAGAAGCCATCATCAGAAGAAAGATTAAAAACCCAGTTACCAGGGCCTGAGAGGCTTGAAAGACTCAATTAGAAGCAAGAGAAGTTGGTCAGATCTCGGAGTCTGCATGGATGGGGAGGGACGAACAGGCCGGCAAAGGGAGCTGGGCAGAGGGTGCAGTGGTGGGAGGGCCAGCAGTTTGTTGCAACCATTCGGAGGTGCACTGATAGTGTCCACGTCCCTCAATTGAGTTGCTGAAAGAGGAAATGGAAGTAAAAAAGAAGAATCCACAAATTTTGGAAAGTGTTTGTTAAGGAGACTAAGGAGGGCGTCAAAATGACTGGCATTTAGACAGCTTGGGAAAAAAAATCATACAATCAATGCAGTATCTGAAAGGGGACGAGGGTGGCAGCCAGTGTTATAAATGGTGAAAATGTGGTCTGAGCATTCATTCTGCAGGCAACCTTTCCTAAATGCCAACAAGTGCAGGTCACGTGCCGGGGGCTGTAAAGATGAATAGCAGGCACTTTCTGTCTCTCCAGGGCTGGTAATGGAAGGGAGTGCGGCAGCAGAAAATTACAAACAATGAGACAAATGCTAGCGGAGATGTGACCGCACGCTGTTAGAGCAGCACACAAAGAGAAGATCCTCGAGCGCGGAGAAAATTTCCTGCTCCCTTTGAAAGACCGCCCAGTGGCACTGTTGAGGAACTCTGTGAACCTCTCTCCCTATGGCGGTTAGGTAGCATCCCTGTCTATGCACCTGACCCTCGCACAGGCGCTTGGCGCACCACTGCCCTGAGCTGCGGCTTGAGGTCTGCTCTCTTTTCTCTAAACCAGCTCTAGGGCCCTCGTGAGTAGAAATCATCTTACAGTCCTTTCGTCCCAGGGGCTTTAGTGCCACGGTGCGGTACCGGACAGTACCGGACACATTGTAAATCACATGTTAAGTAGTTTAGCAGGGGCCTGGGGAGATGGCTCAGTGGGTGAGCGCACTTGCTGCACACATATGGGGACCCCAGTTTGGACTAACCAGGAGCTAAGGGCCCGGCTCCTGCAGAACCGCTCTGGGCATTCCCCTGACCTGTGTGCGGTTCAGATGGCCATTGTAGGATCAAGAAAAATAGGGTGTGGTGGTTACCTAAGACATGGGTTCAGTTTCCTGCTTCTCTAACCATGGCAACGGTCTGGATAAAACCTGGAACTTCCTGTCACTGCAGACCCGACATTCTAGGCCTATAAGGCCGTTAATACCCCGTGAACTGACTGTTGGACATTTTCTCCCAATGTGTATCGGCAAATACCTTAGCACGTAACTTCACTTCCTGAGTCTTCCTTACATTATTGGACACTGTGAATGTTTCCACTTCCTTCCCCTAGGCTAATTTTCTCAGAGAACTTTTAAATGAGAATACTTTTCATTATCTCGTTGCTAAAAGTAATGTAGCATTTACGTCTGCGCATTCCTTCCATGCTGCCGTTTATCACCTGGGACAACGGTGGTCACAGCATATGAGCAGTGGGCTGGCGGATAGAGTGGGTGCTCGGCAACACATGAGGCCTTGGACCCAATCTCCAGCAAAGGAAGAAAGAAGGAAAGGAAACTACGGAGAGGAAAGGGGAGGGAGAGCTAAGCTTTCTGCCTGTCTGCAGTAGGAGGAAATAAAAGAGCTCATTCCCTGTCTTGCTTAATCGTGGGAATATCAAAATCCTGAATGACCTGTGCCAGACTTGTGTATTTTCTTCCTTTAAAATATTTTTCTTCTTTTAAAAAATATTTTTATTTAACTAATTTATTCAGGTTACATCTCAATTGTTGTCCCCTCACTTGTATCTTCCCATTCCCACTCCCTCCCTCTTTCACCCTATCCCCCTCCCCTAGGTCTGTGACAGAAGGGGACCTCCTCCCCTACCATAGGATCACATATCAGGTGTCATCCTGGTAGCCTGTTTCCCCTTCCTCTCAGTGCCACCAGGCCTCCACACCAAGAGGAAGTGGTCAAATAGGGGGCACCAGAGTTCATGTCAGAGTCAGTCCCTGCTCTCCCCACAACCATGGAGAATGTGCTGTCCATTGGCTAGATCTGAATAGGAGGTCTAGGTTTACTGCATGCATTGTCCTGGGTTGGTACAGTAGCTTGTGCAGCCCCCCGCCCTGGGTCCAGATCCACCAGCCCCGATGGTCTTATTGTAGGGTTTCAGGACCCACTGGATCCTTCTATTTCCCCATTCTCCCATAATTCTCTCACCTGGAGTCCCAATAGCGAGTCCCAGCATCTGTCCCGATCCCCTGCTGAGTGAAGACCTCTCAGAGGATATGGTCACATATCAGGTGTCATCCTGTTTCCCCTTCCTCTGAGTGCCACCATCCACGTTGGCCTAGTATCCAATCTTCCTGGGTCTGGGTTACCTCACTCAGGATGATCATTTCTAGTTCCATCCATTTGCCCGCAAATTTCAAGATTTCCTTGTTTTTAATAGCTGAGACATATTCCACTCCTTGGAATATACCCAAAAGATGCTCCATCACACAACAAGGACATTTGCTCAGTTGTGTTCATAGCAGCTTTATTTGTAATAGCCAGAATCTGGAAACAACCTAGATGTCCCTCAGTTGAAGAATGGATAAAGAAACTGTGGTACATTTACACAACGGAATACTACTCAGCTATTAAAAACAAAGAAATCTTGAAATTTGCAGGCAAATGGATGGAACTGAAATATTTTTCAATGCAGGCCATCCTGGCCAGAAAACCAGGTAGGTCACCAGAAAACTGGTTAGGCCACCAAAAAAACAAAACAAAACAAAACAAAACAAAACAAAACAAAACAAAAACCAGGTAGCTGCCCAAAGACCTCCTCTCTGTTCCTCCAGACCCATCCCTGGGTTCCCTCCCTCATCTGCAGCAGAGGACCAGCTGCAGCTTTCCCTCACCTCCACCCACATCTCCCGTGGACCCCACCAATCATCCCCTCCCTCCAGTTGTTGCTTTGGTCCAGTCCCCGCCCAGCAGGCACACCCTGCTGACCAAAGGGCAGCTCCTCCCAGGGCAACAAGCAGGCTGAAGGCAGAGCTCTCCCACTTCTCCTGAGATCCAGTCCCCCCAGACTCATCCCCAGCTCTGTACGTAGAAGCCTACTGTGCTGCCACTCCTCTCTGACCCCATTTCCAAGAGATGACAAAGACCTTCTCCTCCAATGCTCTCCCCCAACACATCCCAGTTACCCAGCCTCCAACACCAGCAGGCGTTCCTGTGAACACACCAGCTCAATGGGCAACACACAGCCCTCACACTCTGAAAATCCAGAGAGGAAACAGGAACCAAGGAACAAAACACCCACCCAAAATCACAAAACTAGAAATCAGCACCTAGATCTTTGATCATACCCAAGCCAGATGACAAGATGCCAACATAAGAACACAATCAACAACAGCCAGGGCAATATGTCTCCACTAGGACCCAGCAGTCCGACCACAGCAGGCCCTGAATATTCCAACATAGCTGAAGCACAAGAAAAAAAATCCCAACTATATGAAGATGATAGAGGTCCTTAAAGAGGAAATAAATAAATCCCTTAAAGAAATCAGTGTAGAGGTGATCTTCATTCACACTGTATCTGTGTACTAACAGTCACATTCTGTCTCTGTACATTCGATTGTTAATTGCTGAACTAACAGTGAACTAAATGCTAACAGATTCTGTTATTATCAATGCTATTAAAGAATCTCCTGTCTTAATATTGTGTAAAAATTATTCCCCAACTATATCTGATTGGCTAATAAAAAAGCTGTAGAGCCTATGACTAAGCAGAGGAGACAGTAGGTAGAATTTCTGCTCCCAGTTTCGAGGTCCCAGGAAGAGAGAGGGAGAGAGAGGAGAAGAAGGTCACAGGGCCATGAGGACAAAGATGGAGCAGGGGCAGCCGGGTGAGACTAGAGGACCGTGTGGCTGGAAAGCAGCTTCACTAACATGGATGGGTTGGAATGGAATCTTCTCAGTTATGGTGCTTTAAAGCTCATGAATAAATGTAACAGGTCTCCATCTCATTATTCGAGAGCTAGAGTGGACATAGAAAAAATTCCTTTAATTTTACACCTAGGAAAACACAAACAACTGGAAGAAATGAATAAATCCCCTAAAGAAACCCAAGAAAAAAACCAAACAAGCCATTGAAGGAAACTAATAAAACCATTCAAGACCTGAAATTGGAAATAAAAACAATAAAGAAAACAAAAACGGAGGTCATTCCAGAAATGAAAAATGTAGGAATTCAAACAGAAACTATAGAGACAAGCTTCATCAACAGAATAAAAAGGGAGGCAGAATACTGAGCACTG
The DNA here is from genome assembly GCF_964271855.1 of Acomys minous. Taxonomy (NCBI): domain Eukaryota; kingdom Metazoa; phylum Chordata; class Mammalia; order Rodentia; family Muridae; genus Acomys; species Acomys minous. The sequence goes on along the minus strand of NC_140496.1, from coordinate 48,273,656 downwards.
AAGATACGACAGAATAAATGGATACACTGGTCAAATAAAATGTTAAATTTAAAATACTCCTGAAACAAAACAGCCAGGAAATCCGGAACTCAGTGAAAAGACCTAAGAATAATAAGTCTAGAAGAAGTAGAAGAATCCCAGCTCAAAGGCCCAAGAAATATTATCAACAAAATTTCCTAACCTAAAAAAGGAGTTGTCTATAGAGGTACATGAAGCTTACAGAACACCAAACAGACTGGACAGAAAAGAAAGTCTCCTCACCACACTAATAAACAACGCATTAACCACAGAGAACAAAGAAAGAATATTAAAAAGCTCCAAGAGAAAAGGACCAAGTAACATATAAAGGCCGACCTATTACAATTACATCTGACTTCTCAATGGAGGCTCTGCAGGAGTGTTGCAGACTCTAAGAAATCACAGGTGCCAGCCCAGACTACCCAGAAAAACTTTTAATCACCATAGGTGGAAAGAAATAGGATATCCCATGATAAAAATAAAATTTAAACAACTATCTTGGTACAAATCCAGTCCTTCAAATAGTATAGAAAGAAATTCCCAGCCTCAGGAGATTAAACATATACATGAAAACCCAGGGATATGTAATCTCACAGCAGCAAATCAAAAGAGCACACACACACACACACACACACACACACACACACACACACCACCACCACCAACAACAACAACAACAACAACAACAAAACAGGAATCAACAATCATTGGCCATTGTTGTATCTCAATTGAGACCATTGGGTCTCAATTCCCCAACACAAAGACACAGACTAATAGACGGGATGTGAAAACAGGATCCATCTTTATGCAACATTCAAGACACACCCCTCAACATCAAGGATAGATATTAACTCACTGTAAAGGCTTAGGAACAGAGATTCTAAACAAATGAACCTAAGAAACAAGCTGATGTATCTATATTTAATATCTAACAAAATAGACTTCAAACCAAAGTCAATCAAAAGCAATAGAGAAGGCCACTACATACTCATTAAAGGAAAAATCCACCAAGATGATGTTCTAATTCTTAATATCTATGCCCCAAACACAAGGTTACCCAAGTTTGTAAAAGAAACACTGCTGCAGCTTCAATCACATGTTCACCCTCACACCAACAGTGGGAGACGTCAACAGCCCACTCTCACCAATGGACAAGTCATCCAGACAAAATTTAAATGGAGAAACACGGGAGCTAACAGATGTTGTAAACCAAATTGACCTGCCAGATTTTTATAGTCCATTTCTCTCAAATGCAAAGGAATATATCTTCTACTCTGTACCTCACGGAACAGATACAAGAAAAATGAGTTAAGTCTCTGCCTCCTGTCAGAGCACCATAGATTAAAGCGAGTGATCAATAAGAGAAACAACAGAAAACTTACAAACTCGTGGAAACTGAACTGAGTGATAAACAGATCAAGACAGAAAAAAAAAAGACATTAAAGATTTTCTAGAATTAAATGAAAACATGCAGCATACCCAAACTTATGGAACAAAATGAAAGTAGTGCTAATAGGAAAGTAGTCACTAAGTGCCTACATTTTGAAAAAAAATGGCGAGATCTCATACTAGCAATTTTAACAGCAAACCTGAAGGCTTAGAACAAAAAGAAGTAATCGCTCCCAAGAGAAGTAAATGGCAAGAAATAATCAAACGGAGGGCGGAAGTCAATAAAATAGAAACAAAGAGAACAGAAGGAATTAATGAAACAGAGTTGATTGGTTCTTTGAGAAAATCAACAAGATAGACAAACTCTTATGAAAACTGACTAAAAGGCAGTGAGAGAATATAAAAATTAACAAAATCAGAACTGAAAAGGGGACATAACAACAGACACCTAAGACATCCAGAGAATCATATATATATATATCTATATCTATATTTTTTGAGACAGGGTTTCTCTGTGTAGCCTTGGCTGTCCTGGACTCACTTTGTAGACCAGGCTGGCCTCAAACTCACAGCGATCCGCCTGCCTCTGCCTCCCGAGTGCTGGGATAGAACATTCTTTAAAAACCCATACTATACCAATTTGAAAAAAAATTTCTTTAAGTGGATAATTATTTTGATAGGTACCACTTACTAAAGTTAAATCAAAATCAGATGAACAATTTATATAAACCTATAACCCCTAAGGAAATAAAAGCAGTCATTAAAAGTTCCCCAACCAAAAGAAGCCCAGGGCCAGGTGGTTTCAGCAGGGAATTATACAAGACCTTGAAAGAAGAGTTAACACCAATACTCCTCAAATTATTTCATATAACTGAAACAGAAGGAAGATTGCCACATTCATTTTATGAGGCCTCAGTTACCCTGAAACCCAAACCACATAAATACTCAACAAAGAAATAGATTTGCAGACCAATTTTCCTTATGAACATAGATGAAAAAATGCTAAAATAATTGCAAGAATCTAAGAACACATCCCAAAGATCATCCACCATGACCAAGTAGGCTTCATCCCAGAGAGGCAAGGATGGTTCAACATATGAAAACCTATCCATATAATGCACCGTATAAACACGATCATCTCATTAGATACTGAAAGCGCCTTTGACAAAATCCAACACCCTTCGGATAGAAGTCTCGGAGAGATCAGGGAATACAACACCCATACCTAAACACCATGAAGGCAAAACACAGCAAGCAGATAGTCAACATTAAGTGGAGAGAAACTTAAAGCAATTCCACTAAAATTAGGAACAAGACAGGGCTGCCCACTCTCCATATCTATTCAACACAGTACTTGGAAGTTTTTGCTGGATGAATAAGACAACTAAAAGAGATCAAGAGGGTATAAATTGGAAAGGAAAAAGGAAAACTATCGCTATTTGCAGATGATATGATAGTATACATTATAAAATTAGTGCTTTTCTATGCCCACTTTAGCTTCCAAATAATGACACAGAGACATATTTATTGATAAGCTTCAAGCCCTATTCCTGGGCAGGTACTGAGCTAACTCTGCCACACTGGCCTGGCCTACTTCCTAGTCACGTGCGCCGTTACCTGCCAGCTCAGTCCTGCCCTGCTTGTTCTGCTCTGCTATGACTTCACTGTGAGTCCCTTTTGGCAGCCTCCTCCCCTCTCTCTCCTCTCCCTGGGACTCCTTCCGGGGATTGGAAGTCCCATCTCAACTCTTCTGCCCACCGATAGGCAGCTCGGTTCTTTATTAACCAACCAGAGGTGATGGAGAACATTTTTTACACAACATTGAAACAGGAGAGGCTTCAATAATAAATAATGACAATGCTACTGTCCAGACTGAAACCAGATCTGTGGGAACAGAAGTCAGCATTTGCATACACAGTGCACAAAACCATCTCCCAACATCTCCCCATTTTTATCCAATAAAGGCTCTTTCTCTTACAATAATAAATATATACAATTAAAACAATAATGAAAACTATTAGGTAAGAGTTATATTCACAATGTCCCGCCCATTTGTATTAGGCAAACCTTGGAGAAGGGACTTTATTCTCTGTCTTATCTTGGTGAGTTCATACTTAAGTCATTTTCTATTATAACTTGTATTTATCAACCTATGTCTTAGGCCTGAGACCATTTTTCTTAGCTAGTAAATAACTTAAGCTTGATTGTGAGACTAGAACCATCTAGTCTTTAACCTTATCAGAGACCGGAAAAGAATGACAGCTCCTAAAACTGATAGAAAGAGCAGAGACAGCTGGCTGCCTGGACAGTCACCCAAGGTTCCTCTGCAATGCTGGAGCATCATCACCAGCCTCTGACCCCATGTAAGATGGACTTTTCCTGGCAAAGTTCGGCAGTTGACTGCTTCTGTCTCCTACTTGTCCACAGCTTGGGCAGCATTCTGTCAGCAGCTGAGGGAAGAGCAGGTGGTTTGTTTTTTTTAAATTGTTGTTATTTTTTGTTTGTTTGTTTGTTTTGTTTTGCCAGTGGCTAGCTTCGCCACACTGGAAGCCAACTCCATATGGTGATTCTTCAGTGCCATCATCTTCTTTGAAGTAGAGTGGGGTCCCTGCCAGGAGCAGACATGTCAAACTGTCAAAACAATTTATTAATAAAAAAACCTTTGGATGCCATTTTTTGTAGATCTTTGAGGCTTTTGAAGACCACCTATCAAGTTCAGTATACATGCATAGGCAAACATTGCTTGTCTTGGGGGGGGGGGAATGAATTTTTGAACTTACTGAGTCAACTTGACTGAGCTTGGGACGGCTAGGTAATGATTAAGTATTGTTTCTGGGTGTGCTTTGGAGGCACGGACTTTTGAAGTGGTAGGCAGAGCAAGCAGTTGGCCCATCCTTGTGGGGTAAGCATCACCCAATGCAGGCCACTGAGGCTACGCCTGGGTTCGCTGACTGCTGGGCCACTACTCTGGGTCTGTGTCAGTGGATTCCAGCTTGTAAGCTTTCCTATGACTCCAGCCTGGGGATCCCCAGCCTCCATAATTATGACAGAAAATCCCTCCCTACAAGTACATATCGTGTGGGTGTATTTATATCTTCTGTTAGTTTTGTGTCCCTGGAAAATCCTAACACATCACATGTATCTATTAAGAAATTATTTATGCGCATGCCTGTGTATTCATGAGTGCCTGTACGGACGAGTGTGTGAGTGCGGACGAGTGCATGCCTGTGCACACACAGAGGCCAGAAGGGGGCATTCGGTGTTTTCCTCTATCATTCTCCACCTTTCCTTTGAGGCAGAGTCTCTCCCTAAATTTAGGGCTTGTGTTTCCTCAGACAGGGTAAAAACTAACAAGTCCCAGCAATCCTACCGTCTCTGACTTCCTCCAAACTAGGGTTACAAGCTGGATGCCTGGCTTATAATCACATGGGAGCTGAGATCTACACCGTGGTCCTCACAATTAAACAAACACCTTTAACTGCTGAGCCAGCTCTTCAGTCGCTTATTTTATTTTTATTATATGTTATGTAATTAATATTATTACATAAATAAGATATGCTAATGAATAAAAAATGTCAATAGTGTAGAGTAATATATTATATATATGAAATGCATGAAAATGGAGGATTTGTCCAGGGTCTGAGCTTCCTGGCAGTATAGAAAAGCTAACTAGGGCCCTACTACTTGTTACCTTTATGGGCCTATGAAGAAAAATGGGCTAAAATAATACGAGAATAGCCAGATAAGCTGTGAGCTGACTGGAAGGGCTCCCCTACAGGATTTGCTTTTCGCTTCAACTGTCCACTAGCACGGGGGTCTCTGAGAAGGTGTGGCAGGGATGCCGGAGCTGTGGCCTGGCCAGACACCAGGCCGACCAGGCGAGCAACTGAGTGACAGATTAAGGATGAAAAATGGTCTTGACAGGCCAGAGCAATGAGCTGACTCTAACAAGATGAAATTAAACAAGGACAAATGTTAAATGTGCTTCTTAGGTCAGGGGGCAAAAAAGATACACGTTCAAAATGGAGGAGATGGCTTCACCAGCAAAAAAAGAAGGGAAGAGACATGGGAGACAGACTCTGGTTTTAAGCTGAGAAAGGCTATAAAATAACAAAGCCAATACAAGTTTTTAATGTAACCTTGTCTTCCGGGCAAGTGTCAGTCATTCCTTTGTACTCTGGGTCAGGGTCCACCTTAGAATTAAGATCCTGAGCACCCCAGTTTCTTCCTAAGGCAGGCGGGGTACATGTTACCACTAAAAAACAGAGAGATTATCCCAAAGCTCCTCTAGTGGCGCGTGCAGCTCCTTTCATCACGTACAGGTCGTTTCTCAGGCTGCACACTGTACACAGACCAGAAGGAGCATGTGCCATCGTCACTGCCTCCCGAAGACAGGGCCGGGTGGCTTACTGAGCCCACAGTGTGCGTTTTGGAACAGTGCTGGAGAAGTTCCATCCTGAAGGAAGGGATGTTTGTGGCAGTGTCCTCCAAGAACAGGAAAAACAGTAGGCGATCATCAGGAATAGCATTTGCGAAATCTTCAGAGCTTTTAAATGTGCCTTCTCTCTTTTAAAATATAATTTTCCCTGGGCTGACAGCACATTTTGGGGGCAGAACATTTGCCTACCTTCTGCAAGGTCCTAGATTCAAACCCTAGCACCACAAAATAAGTAAATTTTTTTATTCATGTTTGTAATTTTAAAGTGTGTGTGTGTGTGTGTGTGTGTGTGTGTGTGTGTGTGTGTGTCCTGCAGAGGTCAGAGCTGTCAGATTGCCCTGGAGCTGCAGTTACAGATGGTCGTGAGCCACATGTGTGCTGGGAACCAAACTCAGGTCTCAAACCGGGCCACCTGTAGGAACAGTCCATGCTCTTAACCACTGAGCCATCTCTCCAGCCTCATAAGTAAATAAATCTAAGAAAATAAATTTGTTTTGCAATCATAATATTTGGAAAATAATAGTTTTATTAGTAGTGATATTTCCATTTAGATAAAAGACACTGGGTACTAAAGAGATGGCTCAGCAGTTAAAAACACTTCCTGCTCTTAAAGAGGACTGGGATTTGGTTCCTAGCATCCACGTGGTAGCACACACACACATGCACACACTCACTACATGCACGCACAGATGCACTGTGCACACACACATGCACATGTATGCATTCACAAGCACACAAAAAGAAAACCTGTCCCAGCTCCAGGGTATCTGATATCCTCTTCTGGCCGCCACAGGTACCAGGTACGCACATGGCACACATACATACATACATGCAGATAAACATTCATACACATAAAATAAAAATAAATATTTTTTAAAAGGACACAAGTTGACTTGAGCAAAGACCATACACCCAGTATGTGGCTGGCTGAGGCGGGACTGACGTGTTCGTGATCACGCACCCCGTATGTGGCTGCCTGAGGTGTGACTGACGTGTTCGTGATCATACACCCCGTATGTGGCTGGCTGAGGCTGAGGCGTGACTGACGTGTTCTTGCTGCAGGAGGATGAACGGAAGTTTATCACTAAAAGCAAAGTCTCCTGGGAGCTGGGATGGAACAAAGACAAAACAGACACCCCCCGGTTCCCTACAGCGTCTATTAAGTGAGCAATTGAAAAGGATTTAAGCAGTGGCTTTGACGTTTCTCAACCACCACCCGAACTAAGATGGAGACAAAAGCTTAACATGAAAATACTAAAAAATTACTCCATTTGACACTGATTTTTTTTCTATTAAAGGTTATAGTGCAGACTTCTGCCTGCTAAGTTGGTTTTATTTCCTGTACTATCACATGACAACAGGCGCCAGGTTAGAAAACAACTCTGCGAGGTTGCTTGGGTGACCCAGGCCAAGAATTCCAACAGCAGCCGTTATAGTTCCGGGTCTCCCAAGGGTGTAGCGTAGCTCCGTGAAAAACAACCTGCGGACTCTAGATGTAAAGTTCTGTCTGTGGGTTACTGCTTTTGTTCTCATTCTGGCTGCTGTTCCCAAAGTATTTGCTTCGTTTTAGTGCATCTGTGTGTGGGTATGTGCGTGTGAATGCTGGTGCCTGCAGAGCTCCAAAGAGGGAGTCGCACTCCCTGCAGCCAGTTACACGCAGTTGTGAGCGGCCCAGTGCGAGTGCCGGGGGCGGAACCAGATCCTTCGGGTTCTCTATCATGTGAAGAATCCTTTCAGCCCATAGTGACCTACAGAACAGCTATGAAAGGTAGTGACAATGCCTTTAGCAGCTATCACGCAACGGGTTGTGTATTCTGCCTTTTCTTTTAAGCAGCTACTAATCGTCTGATCACACTTACGAGTGCTCCGTTGTGGTTTTCTGCACTGAGCCAAGCTCTGCTCAGTGTCTTGTAAGGTAAGGATTAACACAGATCATGAAGGTGACAGGGGTCGGTTGGCTCTGAGGATTAAAATATGCACACAGTGCCAGAGACAGTGCCTGGCCCAAGAAAATTAGTGGGATGGTGGTGACTGGGTGACAATGATGCTACATTAGGCTAGGCTTCTAGTTTGGCACTCTAGACACTTACCAGTGAAAATATTCTGTGACCATGACCTGTCTAAAACCATGGTGTTAGCCAGGCATGGTGGCACACACCTTTAATGTTAATCCCAGTACTATAGCGGCAGAGGTGGGTGGGTCTGAGTGTTCGAGGTCAGCCTGGTCCATATAGTGAGTTCTAGGCCAGCCAGGGCTACACAGAGGCAATGTCTCAAACAAAACCCATACTGCTACCTTAAAACATGACCACCAGACAGCCTTCCCCCACCCCATAACTATTTCAAGGTGTTAACCTCAAACTTGTGACCAGCCTATTGTTTCCTTTCCTTTCTCTAAAACCAAGATTGCCCACAGCCCATTCTCCTTACTCATTCACAGGCCCCCAAATCCGTGTCACCTGTAGGTTGTTTTGTGCATTGAGGCACTGGTGCCACCAGGCAGGAGGTAACCTGGAGAAGTCTGCGGCTAGGTGGATTGTTTCTTACCTAGGAATGTGTTGAAGAGATAATAAAATATGAGCCTAGCTCCCAGCCTTCACACCGAGCTAATCTCACTCACAAATGCGCCTGTCTCTGTTGTTTAGGTCCTGAGAAGCCTCGGGACGTTGGGTAGACCCAACTTATTCAAGCGGCTTACTAACCCTGAAACCAGACTGCTAGGTGTACGGCAACTTCCGCCTGCTCCTAACCAGCTGAAAAGACATGGAGCTAGGTGCTTCCATTTGGTGCCCATCTCCTCACTCGTAGGATGCTAAGAGGCATGTTGGGTTCTTGTTAAAACTAACCATATTGAAGCAAAGCACCTCTCCGCAAGTTTTCTTTCTTTTTCCAGGTTGTACAGCATGAATAGTCTCAAGAGTTCTTACATTTGATGCCATGCTTTCTGGTGACCAAGCCTTTCTTGCGTAGCCTTTGGTGGACATTTATGGTGTGGATGTGATGTGGATGAGGTTAAATTGCCCTTAAACACCTGAGGGAAAGAACCTGTTTTATGGGACAACAAACGAGCTAGCGCTGGCTAGGGCAGGAGTGGAGACAGGTTCGCGCCTGCGTCCACTCTGTATTATATTGCCAGGTCTGATGATACACAGCCTCTGGTGTAGAGACGCAGCTAGGGAGATTCTAGAGAGGAAAAAACAAATTTTAAGAGATGGACATTTGAAAAACTACCAGTCTCTGCAAATGGTGCCTGTGTAGACACAAGTGGGGCGGGGCGAGGGGGTAGGGGCGGTTTTCTTTGGCCTAGTGTGTAAAGGACCATTGTCCTTTCTTGTCACACCACAGAACTGCAGTAACAAATCACTGTCTGCACCTTCTTTCAATGTGGAGAACAGAAGCCTATATGCACATCTTGGGATTCTGTTCCATGAATAGGAGGGAAGAAAATTGATTGGCTCTCTGCTCCTCCCTGTTACAGAGACAGTCGCATCTTTTCATGAAGTGCCAGCCTCATCCCTTGGACACGATGGTAAAAGGCAGAGTGAACGGATTGACCTATACTGGGTGCCTGGTTACCAGGGCTGCCTGCTCATCAGGCAAAGTGGGGACTGTTGCCATCAATGACCCCTTCACTGACCTCCACTACATGGTCTACATGTTCCAGTATGACTCTGCCCATGGCAGGGTCAACGGCACAGTCAAGGCTGAGAACAGGAAGCTTATCATCAATGGGAAGGCCGTCACCATCTTCCAGGAGTGAGATCCCGCCAACATCAAATGGGCTGATGCTGGTGCTGACTACATTGTGGAGTCTACTGGTGTCTTCACCACCATGGAGAAGGCTGGGGTCCACTTGAAGGGTGGAGCCAAAAGAGTCATCATCTCCACCCCTTCTGTCAATGTCCCCATGTTTGTGATGGGTGCTCACTCAGGACTGTCAGCAATGCTTCCTGCACCACCAACTGCTGAGCCCCCGGCCAAGGTCATCCACGACAACTTTGACATCATGGCAGGACTCATGACCACAGTCCATGCCATCACTGCTACCCAGAAGACTGTGAATGGTCCCTTGGGAAAGCTGTGACATGATGGCTGTGGGGCTGCCCAGAACATCATCCCTGCATCCACTGGTGCTGCCAAGGCTGTGGGCAAGCTCATCCCAGAGCTGAACGGGAAGCTCACTGGCCTTCTGAGTTCCTAACCCCAACATGCCCGTCGTGGCTCTGACATGCAGACTGGAGAAACCCTCCAAGCATGATGACATCAAGAAGGGCGTGAAGCAGGCATCTAAAGGGCATCCTGGGCTACACTGAGGACCAGGCTGTCTCCTGCAACTTTAACAGCGACTCCTACTCCTACCTTTGATGCTGGGGCTGGCATTGCTCTCAGTGACAACTTTGTAAAGCTCATTTCCTGGTATGACAGTGAATATGGTACAGCAACAGGGTGGTGGACTTCATGTCTTACATGGCCTCCAAGGAGTAAGAAGGCCTGGACCACCCATCCCAGCAAGGACACGAGAGCAAGAGAGAGGCCATCGGCTGCTGAGGAGTCCCTGTCCTAACTCAGGCACTGACAGTGAGCATCTCCCTCAGTGTCCATCCCAGACCCTCAGAAGAAGGGGAGGGGCCCAGGGAGCCCTGCTCTCTTGAATACCATCAATAAAATCCACTGCACCCCTCAAAAACAGAAAGAAAATTGACTTATCGATGGAAACGAAGGCACCCAGTATTCAAATGTATTTTCTGGCTGAAGCAACTCCCCAGATGACCCTGGCAACTTAGTCTCTTGGCCTCAAGTCTCTTCATCTGACAAAAAGGCCTTATCTGGTGACCATGAAGGGAGAATGCAGGATTAGTTCCACTGGCTAATGACATCAGAGGGTATGCTTGAGTAGGGGCAGGGTGATCTCTTGTGTGACTCCTCTACTGTGCTGCTGAGAAAACCACTTCAGAAATCTCTGCTCTATGCTAGAGTGCCAAAGGAACGGTAAATGGGTCTGGAGCAGACCTCACCAAAGATCTCACAGTCAGAAGGAAACAAAGAAACTGTAAGCCCAGCCCTAATGACAGCATATAGTGAGTCTGCATATTCATTCTTGGGGTAAAGATATGCACAAGGGGTTTTGGATGCACTAAAAAGCAAGCCATAGAAAGCTAACGCATACTGGTGTGATGCTACACAACCCATACCTCTGAAACACATTTAGCATGAAGCATGGGGACGCCGACTGAGAGCTGCATTATCATCCACCTACACTGTGGGGAGAAGACGTTGGCTTTGCCGTTCCCACTGAAGTCCAGAAACACAATAGTTGGGAATCCTGCAAGTCAACCTGGCATGAGACAATCCACCCAGACCCAGTTTCTGAAGCCATGACAGAGCCACCACTATTTGTCTTTAGTCTTATTAAGTGAAGAAGTCGTTGGGGACAGAGGTCTTGTGAACTCAGTCTTAAAAGAAAGGATTTCCTTTTCAACGCAATAAACAAATTTCTCCCTGGACCCTGCTTCTATACGCTTCATGGAGGACTGTTAAGGACATTTACTCTGCAAAGGACACAGTTAACACATGGCTGATTTTGTGATAAATGGGTTAGGCTACAATACCTAAACATGTAGTCAAACACTACCCTACCTGTGTGGGAACTTCCTGAATGAGGTTAACACTTTAGGAAAAAGACGGAGCCAAGCATCCCCTTCATCTTGCAGCTGGGCCTCCCCAGCCAGGGGAAGGTTTAATAGGCTGATCTTAGAGGAAGAGGGGTATCTAACAGAGGAACTTCAGGAACAAACTACAACTGGTCTGTGGCATAAGAAGTCATCAGCTGTTTCCATGGAGAAGCACGATTGACACACACATGGTGGTCTAACCAAGCTTTGCCAGCATTTCTGTTTTGTTTTTCTCTGAACACATGAAAGAATTACATTGTTCTGGAAAAACTTAAGCCATGGCCATGTAACTTGCTTGGCTAGTAGGAAGTGGGATTGAGTGGTATCAAGTCTAAGCAAAACCACAAGGGCTAGGGAATGACTCTTGACCCCTGCCCCCTGCCCACATGACCTACTGGCCCTGTGAAGTAAAAGAATCGCTTGTTTAAACCCTTTAGGATTTGGTGACTGTCTATGACACACCAGCGGGGGACGCTGTCTTATCCTGCCGTTACTCCACAGTACACATAAACTTTTAGCTTTTCCTTTATTGTAAGTTCAATGGGGCTTCTGATAGTAACACTCGAATAGTGACTTGGACTAATGTGAACAGTTTGTGGTAATAAACTTGTTTCTCTGAAATTATTTTATGTAGGCTTTCACAAACTGAGCGCTCCTTTAATCCAGTTATATTTTGCCAAATTTGCCAGCACTATTTCCATTAGAAGGCTTGAATGACCATTTTTGTAAAGTAGGCCTTGAAAACTACTTTATTTCAATTGTGCAAATGGTGTAATATTTTTATAAAGTTCTAGAATATATTTACAATTCTGTCTGCTGTACAGCTCTCAAACTACTAGTAAGAAAATAAAATCTTTCAATACTGCAGGTATTCAAACTGGGGATGGGAAAGGCAGGCCAATCTACTTATAAGAAAATCTGGCTTTTGCTAGATAAGATAAAAATGTGCAAAAACAGGAAGAGAAACCAATAGGCCTGTGAAGAAACAACAGATGAAAATAATCAGATCTCAACAGTTCTCCAGTTTCAAGTTTATCTGAAATGGAAGGTATGAGCAGAGTTGAGATGGTGAACCATTTATAAAATATTTTCACAATTCTGGGCCATCTGTAAAGACAGCACGGCTTGGGCCAGGCACTGGTTGGCCATTCCCTCACTCTCTGCTCTATGTTTATCCCTGCACATCTTGTAGACAGGGTAAATTTTGAGTGAAATTTTTGTGGGTGGGTTGGTGTTCCCCTTCCTCTACTAGGTGTCTTGTTTAGAGGGGGGTCCACATTGGACACCAGGCCCCTGCTACTACAGTCCACTCATACGCTCCCAGGAGCCTAACCCAAGACCCACTCATAGGAGAGAGCCAGCCTCCGACACTATTAATGATATTCTGTTATGCTTGCAGACAGGAGCCTAGCAGAGCTGTTCTCCGAGAGGCTCCACCCAGCAGCAGTTAGAAACAGATGCTGAGACTCACAGCCAAACGCTGGGTGATGCACAGGGAGTCTTATGGAAAAGTGGGGGTAAGAAGGAAAGGACCTGAGGTGACAGGAGCGTCACAAGACCAACAGAGCCAACAGCCAGGGCGCAGAGGGGCCTGCTGAGACTGAAGCGCCAACCAAGGACCGTGAATGGACTGGATATAGGCCCCCTACACAGATGCAGCCGGTGGGCGGCTTGGGCTTTGTGTGAGTCCCCTAGCAAGTGGCACAGCGGCTGTCTCTGACGTGGACTCTGTTGCCTGCTTTTCGATCATTTCTCCTTGACGGGACTGCCTTGCCAGGCCACAGCAGGAAGAGGATGTGCTCAGTCCTGGTGCCACTTCATATGCCAGGGCGATGGGTGGGGGCTCTCCTTTTCTGAGGAGTAGGGAAGGGGGAATAGGAGAGGAAGGGTGCGAGGGACTGAGAGAAGAGGAGGGATGGGCTTATGACCAGGATGTATAGTGAATTTAAAAAAAAAAAAAAAAAAAAAAAATATATATATATATATATATATATAGAGAGAGAGAGAGAGAGAGAGAGCGAGCACGCACGCATGGCATAGCTTCTCCCATAAATAGCCACATTTGCAAGTGAATCCATCACCCATTGGTGGTGGAGTGGGGGCTGGGGGTGGGGGCTTCTGGTCCACAGAAGGGTAATACAAAGAGCCTGTCCAGCACTGCCATTCAATAGGCGATTGCCAACATTACCTCTTCAAATCCCCTCCTGTGGTCACCTCCCCTAACTTTTCAGAAAGGGACATAGCAACCATCACTTTGGGGCTATCTCCTGTCCTAGCACACAAGGGATGCGCACTGCCCACCTTGCCCCTCAGGCAAGTGCACTTCAGTAGGGAGTCAGAGCTGGTTGATCACTGTAAACACTTGTGGCCGCTCCACCACACAGGGTAGAGAAGGCAGCAGCTATTGGGATTAAAACTCCTGCTAGATACGCAGAGCAGAGCTAATCTTGTGCTCACTGGTGCTCAAGAGCCCCTTCTTAGAAGAGGATGACGCTGCTGAGCCGAGCCTCAAGATCAGGGGTGAGAACAACTGCAGTTTGTCTTTTCACCAATAATTTGTTTTTGTGCAAGACACATAAACAAGCGAAACTCAGTAACTACTATAGATTGGCCACAGCATGGCTGAGATCTTTCCACAAGAGCAAGCCAATACTCTAGAGCATCATTTTCTCTCAAAGCAGAAGTCAGTACAGAGATGGGCATGTGTGTCACTCTGTAGTGAGGGAACAGACTGGATCCATGGCCTGGGATGCAGTCACCCAACAGCCACTGTGGCTATCAAAGACAACTTCCCCAGAGCTTGTTTCTAATCAAGTCGACTGTACACTCCAGGGTGATAAGCCTCTCACACAAGTTGAGCTGCTGTTTCCTGACCTTAAGGAAATCCCTTAAGCATTTGTTAGTACTTGTCACGTAATTAGGAACTCCAAGCATGCACTACATATTGCTTCAGACTGGAAGCTCGCGATGTGAACATCTCTGAATGCTCAGGGAGAACAGGAGAATCAGACCACATGCCCGCCATCTGTATTTGTACTTGTCAACAGCTCTGTTTTGGGATAAACACTTTTGAAGGAAGAATTGATTCAGCCTGGAAGATTAGCCAAGAAGCAGCTCTCAGACCAAAACAAACCGTGCAGTTAGATAGCCGAGGAACCAAGCACATGTTGTTTCCCGCTAAACATCCTGGTTTTTTATAGCCCAAGAGAAAGATGGTGGCAACTACAGTTCAGGGGCATAGGGATAAGGCAAATGTATTTACTAAAGTGAAAGAAATTTCACCCTCGAACAATCGTCTTTGCTACAATCCAACTGAAAACCATTCATGGACCATGAGGAAACTACAGTTAAGAAAAAGTAATTTTAGCATTTACAATTTGTTTCAGAATTCTATCACATAGAGGTATGCACAGGGGACACCATGTGCTGGGCCAGATGCATAATATGGGTCTTTATTACCATAAAAATGGCAGCATTTCCCACAGTCCATCTTGATTCAAAGCGGTTCTGTGGATGAAAACACTACTCTACAGTAGAGCCATTAGGCTGGAAACGGCAGGAGGGACATAAAGACTCACGTGCTGGAGGAGAGGTCAGGGAAGCAGCGAGCAGGGCTGGGTGGAGATGACAATGACACTGCTTTCAGGGGCAGCTGACTGAGGAATGAAGGGACACACTAACCTGGCAGCCTCACACACTCTACAAAACAAATGAGAACATGTGTGCTCTGCTCCGAGAGACATCCATTTTCTCCTTAAAAGAAGCCATTTATAAAAGAGCAAATTGGTGATTTGTACTTACACTCTGGTCCCTCTCAAGCCTCTGTCAGGAAGTGATGAGTTACTGAAGCTTAGGATAAAGTGTTTTATTTCCAGTGTGCACACCACCAAACCTTACACAACATGTCTCTTCTTCATGGAGAGTTATTAACTGTTCCTGATTGCTGTTTAAACAAGACAAATGTCCTCTATATACCTGTCCTGGAAGCATGCCCTCCCTCCCTAGGTCCAATCTCTCCATGTCCCTCAACCAGGCAACTGTTTCAAAACACACCCCTCCTCCTAAAAAGGGGACTCTGTTCAGATCAGAGGGATGAGGAAAGACCACCCATGGTCTTCCACATAACCAAAGCGCCCACTCAGCAGGAGTCACATGACCTGCAGGCTCTGGCTGTGCTAAGCAACATTTTGCCAGAATACAGCCCTGTCCCCAAGACCACCTGCTAAGCAAAAGGCAGCTCAGTACTTGGAAACTGAGTTTAGGTACTGTGGGCTTCGCTCCACCTCAGCCTCAGCCAGAGTTACACAGGAACTGCTGAGCTTCTTGCGTTTAGACAAATCATTGTTGCCAACGCTCCGGACACGGCACGAGTCTATGTAAAAAGTCTAACTGCGCAGGTGGATCGCATGATGGCTCCAGGGCTCTGAGCGACAGCCTACTGTAAAGTGGCCAACCTTTACAATTTCCAAGTCAACTGAGAGTTGCACTCCTTTGTGAAGGTACCACACTAGACTCCTAATTCTATTTTCTAACTAGGTGACTACATCAACAGCTGAATTTGTAACCTTTTGTCCTTTTATAGCCCAAGGCTGGAACCACACAGCTTCCTAGGTTTCACTTGCCCACTTTAAATAGTGAGCATGGTGAACAGAGGAGACCAGGGACTGCTCCAGAATATCTGGACCACGAGCTTAGGGATGTACCATTTAGTCAACTGAGTGCATAACCAAGAGTGAAATGACACTGCTGGAACCTGAGGTGAAATAATCCTGGACAAACAAATTGTTCTGTTTTTGTTTTTAATTTTAGCGTTTGTACAGACAAAAGTAAAAGACATAAATGTGAACAGTTTAAGATTCAATCTGTAACATAAGGCCTCTATCTTACTCCAAAGTCAACTAAAAAACAAAAACAAAATCACCAACCAGTATGGAAACAAGTCATCATAAGAGAACCAAAAGCCACTTCATAGTAAAATTTATCTTCCAGCAGTCAAGGAGGCAGAGGCAGGTGGATCTCAGTGAGTTTGAGACCAGCCTGGTCTACAAAGTGAGTCCAGGACAGCCAGGGCTACATAGAGAAACCCTATTTCAAAAAACCAAAACAAAACCAACCAAAACTAACCAACCCAATCCAAGTTTGAGGAGAAGTGCTTGCTGGTGTCTTCACATCCTTCTCTTCTGTGTACTTATGTACAACACTGAAAAGACAAAAAAAAAAAAAAAAAAAAAAAGAAAAGAAAAGAAAATCAAGTCACTCCTGAGTGCCACAGCAGCAGTGTTGAAGGCAAGTGGTCCCGGCCACACCTCTGCACACTTTAATACCACGCAATGGAAGGTCACTATAACATGACTTTTGAGTCTAAACCCAGGTTCAATGTCTTACAGGATTACAACTTGTCTTATGTGTGCATGTTACTGAGTTTACAAATTATGACAAATTATGACCAGGGATTAAAAGAAGAGTGAAAGTGCCCAGAATTTAAGAATGTTCTGTAATCAGCTTTGGGAAAAGTTAATCAGCTAACCCTCTCAGGCTGGATCTCAGATTAGGAACGAGCAGCACACGAGCTGGAGAGGCAGCTCCTCCCTTAAGAGCACATGCACATTTCCCGGAGCACCAACGCGGGGTCCCCAGTGCAACAGAGTGCTTCACAAACACCGGCAACTCAGTTCCAGGGGCCTCTGTGCCAGGCACACATGATGATGCATTTACATACAACACACACACACACACACACACACACACACACACACACACACACACACACACACACACTTTTCATGTATCTCCCCAGCATAAGCTATAGTTGCTGTTTATTTTTTACTGTTTAATTTCCACAGGGGGTGGTTGGGATTTTTAAGATAGCAAAGACTTTATTCTGAGATTGCTACCAATATCAACCTTTGGTGCCATCCAGTGTTTAACTTAGTCAGTCATAGTGAGCACAGTAGAACATGTGCTGCATGGAGACAGGGGGAGGGGGCACCTGGGCACTGGCCAGCTCGTCCCTAAGGTGTACCCTTCTCCCATTCCACACATCCTCAGACACTGACAAGCTTGTTCAAGTGAGCAGTAGATGTCTCAAGAGCACAGTGTAGACCAATACAGTGAACCAGGAGCTTCGTAAGAGGCAAATGTAAGTTACAGGAATACTGACAACTGCTCCTGAGTACAGAGTGGAAAGTGTAGGGATTGTCAGAGTATGAGAAAAGCCACAGCCTGGGAAGCTAGGCAAGCAAGGGGAAGGCACTGTGGGAGACCTCCTGCTGTGGGTGGCTGCTACTAGCTGTCATGAGGGGAGACAAGATCGTACTATTTCCAAGCAGAAGGAGGAAGCCAGCTGAGAATAATATGACATAGAGGAAATTCTGCAAGCAAGAGATGTATGTAACAGTCAGGATATTTAATTCCTGACAAATCCTAATTCTGACAAATCAGAAGATTCTCATACTCAGAAGTAAAGAAATCAATTAAAAAAATAGAGCTCTACCTGGGGATGGGACCTAAAGGTGGGCTGAGGGTTAATTCCTAATCTTTTTGATGCTTTCTCCAGCCCCTAAGTATTCAAATGTGATTTTATTCAGAAATGAGGTGACTTAAGACAGCCAAAGTAAGCACGGCAGCCGCTGAGAGTTGTGGAACCTCAGAGCCATGCCACTTCTGACAGACTGGAAAGCACAGAGCCCCACCAAGGCACCTGAGCCTTTAACAGAGAAAGGACAGAGGACAGGCTGAGTGCTGGGGGGTGTGAAGGTGGCACAGGAGTAGCTTCCACTTCACAGACGGCTGGCAGAGGACAGCACGTGATACGTAAGATAGCGCGGTCCTGCTCAGTCATCCAGTACCCTCCGCTCTTCACCAACAGAGCGAGAAAGAAAACTTCTAGTTCCAAAATGCCATGGAAAATCTCTCCACTCACACACAGAACTGGTTTATCCTAATGACCTAAAATAGGAGCAAGCAAACAAAGGGAAAGGGACCTTCCCAGGGGCCGCAGACTGCCAGTGCTCTCTCGTGTGTGCAGGAGCTATGCTGTGGGAGCTGTTACCATTGTTTCCACGGATGAACGCGTCCCCGTACTTATTCTTCAGCTGCCCGTTTACGTACTCTTCTGTCTGCTCCAGCGCTATGTTCATGTAGCCGTCCAGGCAGGCCAGGACCCCTGCAGGAGAGTAAGAAAGGACTGGAAGTTACAGGGTATATCTTAGATCCCACAGTCACTTTATTCATTACGCTTCAGACGCATAATATAAAAATTCACACTGTAAACAAAACTCAATAGACTTAAACACAAAAGGCGCCTTTATTCTGTGCCAATCTGAATGAAGGCTGGACGGGCATAGCATGAGAGGAGTTATGCATCCACTACTCCAAGACAGGCAGCCAACTGTCACTCCCTCCTGGTATGAGTGGTCACCACAGCAACTTTCAAACCCTTCACACAAGTATAAGCATTAGAATATTCCAACCAAAATAGCCTTCTTTGGGAGCCAGGGACAGACATGGCAACTCTGCATGGACAAATGAGGCTCCATCCCTGTGACATTTGTTACGTTAGGCACGAAGTGAAATACGGATCTGGCAGATTTATCTCACTCTTTCACAGCATCTACTGCAGCAGATGAATGTACTCCGGGTGAAGAGGAAGTCTCCACAATCTGTTAAGATAATAGACAGCAGGTGCTCCTGAAAGAACATCTCCAAGCTGTGACTCCCAGTGAGGAGCAGCTTGGGAACAGAGAGCAGCATATTGCATTACAACATACTGCGTTCTGTTTTCTCAGAGTTAAATTATTTTTAAAATCAAAACTAATAGAGAAAAATGGCTACAAACATTCCAGAGAGCTTTCAAGGAAAACAGTGGGTGAATCGTTGATTGTGTTAAGATGGTATAAATTTCTAAAATCTGACCAGATGAATCTTTCAAAAGATGAAACTGTAAGCTTTTAATTCTCAGCCCTTACTGTAGAGTGGTATTTTTAACAAAGAATAAAAACATACTAGCGATTCAATTCAATTAACTAAGTCAACAGTCCCATTTAAAATCTTAACTTCATTAATATGCTCCTCGCTCTCTGCTTCTGCCCCATTATCCTCTACACAGAGCTCTCTTTTCAAGACCGTGTGTGTGTGTGTGTGTGTGTGTGAGAGAGAGAGAGAGAGAGGGAGAGGGAGAGGGAGAGGGAGAGGGAGAGGGAGAGGGAGAGGGAGAGGGAGAGGGAGAGATATCAGAGCCCAAGACATTAGCCAAGCAGAATCCTATGAGAAGCGGTGAAGTTTCAAAGAAGCAGACTGGACTGTCAATAATCAAGGACAGTAACTTCGTACCCAAAGACAGCTTAAGACACAGCCTCACAGTTGGCTTTTTCTTTACTTTCTCATTTCTAAAGCACATTCCTAGACTAGTAAGAAGCTTCCATGATATGATATGGGATTAGCCAAGAGTAATTCAAAACATAATGTCTGTATCACTCTCTGTTAGTAAAAATACCCATTCTCAGGCTGGAGAGATGGCTCAGCTGTTAAAGGCTAGGCTCACAACAAAAAATAAAAATACCCATTCTCATATGAAAGTTAAAAGATGAAAAGGAAGTGGGGGTTGGGGAATTGAGCTCCGCTGTAGGGCACTGGCGTAGCACTTGTAAGGCCCTGGGTTCAATCACCATACTGCAAAATCACACACAAAACTCACACCCGCTCAGGGGTTAGGAGGTGTAACCCGCCTCTTCTCCAAGACGAGAAATAGCAGGAACAAGGACTCTCTGCAAAGCTGGAGCTGTCGCAGGGCGCTGGCTCCTTCCCAGGCATCCACTGTGGACCACCTCCCCCACACAGGCATCCACTGTGGACCACCTCCCCCACACAGGCATCCACTGTGGATCACCTCCCCCACACAGGTATCCACTGTGGACCACCTCCCCCACACAGGTATCCACTGTGGACCACCTCCCCCACACAGGCATCCACTGTGGACCACCTCCCCCACACAGGTATCCACTGTGGACCACCTCCACCACACAGGCATCCACTGCGGACCACCTCCCCACCACAGGCATCCACTGTGGACCACCTCCCCCACACAGGCATCCACTGTGGACCACCTCCCCACCACAGGCATCCACTGTGGACCACCTCCCCCACACAGGCATCCACTGTGGACCACCTCCACCACACAGGCATCCACTGTGGACCACCTCCCCCACACAGGCATCCACTGTGGACTACCTCCCCCACACAGGCATCCACTGTGGACCACCTCCCCACCACAGGCATCCACTGTGGACTACCTCCCCCACACAGGCATCCACTGTGGACCACCTCCCCCACATAGGCATCCACTGTGGACTACCTCCCCCACACAGGCATCCACTGTGGACCACCTCCCCCACACAGGCATCCACTGTGGACCACCTCCCCCACACAGGCATCCACTGTGGACCACCTCCCCCACACAGGCATCCACTGTGGACCACCTCCCCACCACAGGCATCCACTGTGGACCACCTCCCCGACACAGGCATCTACTGTGGACCACCTCCCCCACACAGGCATCCACTGTGGACCACCTCCCCCACACAGGCATCCACTGTGGACCACCTCCCCCACACAGGCATCCACTGTGGACCACCTCCCCCACACAGGCATCCACTGTGGACCACCTCCCCCACACAGGCATCCACTGTGGACCACCTCCACCACACAGGCATCCACTGTGGACTACCTCCCCCACACAGGCATCCACTGTGGACCACCTCCACCACACAGCCCTTTCCTTGCTCATTAGAACACTACTGTTTAGGGTGGTAGTGGAGATCACCAGACTGTGTGCGTGACCCTCCTGTGACACCGGGGATTATCTCCACACGGCAGAGTGCAGAGAAACCCTGCTTCCCAGTACTCGCCTGCAAGGTCTAAACTACAAAGCAAAGCTGTCTTCTTACTTTTATAAACACAACACTTAAACTAAAGGAAAAAAACCACCAACAACAAAGGATAAGCCAGCTGACCTCTACAAAAGAACTGCACTCGATGTGTCCACCTTAGCAGCTGCCAAGCACATGGGAATCCCAGTCTATTTTCCTCCTTTGGGCTCACCCAAACTTTATGGCTGAAAACTGGGCAATGTGGAACACACAGCCGTAATTCTAACCAGAGCCCAAGACATTAGCCAAGCAGAATCCTATGAGAAGCAGTGAAGTTTCAAAGAAGCAGACTGGACTGTCAATAATCAAGGACAGTAACTTCGTACCCAAAGACAGCTTAAGACACAGCCTCACAGTTGGCTTTTTCTCTACTGTGTCACTTCTAAAGCACATTCATAGACTAGTAAGAAACTTCCACGAGACATATGGAATTAGGCAGGAGTAATGCCACTATTAAGGCAACAAACACAGAAAGAGTGTGCTTGAAGACAGCTGAGCATCACAGCAACACTCTGACTCAAAAGCAAGCAACCAACCAACAGTAAACATTGGCAATCGGCTATTAATGTCAAGAAACTAAGAACAAATTCCCCCTTTATCTTTTAGATCCCACTTTGCTTTTAATAATGTGTATGTGCGCAGGTACTCCCACATGAGTATAGGTGTCCTGAGAGGGCAGAGGTGTTGGATTCCCTGGAGCTGCAGTCACAGGAGTTTGGCAGCTGCCCAGTGTGGGCACTGGGACTTGAACTCTGGCCCTCAGGACTGTGCACTCATAACTGCAGAGCCATTCCTCTAGACCCTCCCCTTCCTTTCTACAGTGGGGAGAGGTGACCCTCCTACGTGAGCTCCCTATTCCTTGTGCTGGGTTTCCAGTAAGTTACTAAATATTTATTTTGGTTTTATGGGTGTGAGTGTTTTCCCTGCAGGCGCACTGACTGGTGCCTACAGAGCCCAGAAGAGGCATCGGATCCCTCGGATCTGGAGTTATAGATGGTTGTGAGATGCCATGTGGTGGTAGGAACTCCATCTGGGTCCTCTTACCCGCTAAGCCGGCTTCCCAGCCCCTCCAGTGATTTCATAATAGTTTTCCTGTCAAGCTTGAGTAAGTCTTAGCTCCTCACTCCCTAGCTGAGAATAATCACAACACCTCAGAGGTTATGGGAAGCAATGTGACAAGGTATTCAAGTAATTAAGAGGCTGGGGTACATGTAAGTGTGTGGGAAAAGAAACCTTTGAAGAGACTTAGAAAAGGGACCAAGACACGGCACAAACTTTGCTGATGAATTAGTAGGCACTGCCTGTGACACGTCACATGTGTGTTCAGCACACGTCATTCTAAGACAGTACAAACGTGAGCTCCCGCTCCAACCCTATACGCACCAAAAGAACTGCCTCTACAAAAGAACTGCACTCGATGTGTCCACCTTAGCAGCTGCCAAGCACATGGGAATCCCAGTCTATTTTCCTCCTTTGGGCTCACCCAAACTTTATGGCTGAAGCAGCCTCTGCCTTGCTTTTAGTAGTCTTCATTACCTTTTCAGGGTTTTTGTTTGGGTTTGGTTTGTTTGTTTTGGTCTTATGTTGTAGCCCAGGATAGCCTCAAAATCAGATACAGCCTAAGCTATCTGCAAACTCCAAATCCTCCTGTGCTGGGACCACAAGCCAGCGCCCAGAGCTCCCTAAAATAATCTCTTCATAGGAGCAGAAAGCATCATTGCATAATACAGTGTTTGGTTGTCCAAATAACAGCGTGTCAATCTTGGACTCTTCTGCAAAAACAAATGATGCTGAACCCAGGGGTTCTTCGGTCCCCAGCTCTTCACAGCAGAGTTGACTGTGACTCTCAAGCTGGGATCAGGGAGCTTAGGCAGATAGGAGACAGAATTCACATGAACACTGCAAGTCAGAAAGAAGCACACACTGCTGGCAGGCTTTTCACTACAAAAGGAGCCCCTCAGACGGAGAAGATGGAAAAACTGTCTATTGGGTACATTTAAAAGGCTATTTACATTTTCTTATTTTAGTTAACTGTTAGGATCAAACATAAAAATACTACCTCGATAATCCACGCCAGAGTTTAACTTCACCACAACTGGTCGGCCGATGATCTGCTTCAGGAAGTCACTAGGGGTTTGCTTCCGCAGACTCATGTTTCACAGTCCTGCTCAGAAACAGGAAAGAGTGTAAACCTACAGACGAACAACACACAACTCTTGGGCCTTTAACATATCTATAGGGAGTCAACCTGAAAGACGTGCTGCACATGACGGCTGATCTGTGTTTAGCTCCTGTCACCCACACAGTCCCACAGCAGCCCACGGCACAGCTCTGTTTTCCTATCACTTGTCCCACTGTGTCACACACATGACACCCTTATAGGCGCACCACCTCAGCACAGTTACTGAGCACTTGCTCTATGCTGGCAACTCTTTTAACGTCTACAGAGACAACACAGAACCACTGTGAGAAGGCGTAACATTTCCAGTTTACTGATGAAAGCAGAACAGAAAGATTGAATAACTTGTACCGAACTATGCTGAAACAAAAATAGGAGAGAGTATTTAGGTTAAATTCAACTTAAGGCCAACATTATAGAAAGTAGGCCCACATTCATCAACAGCTGACAAGCACCTCCCTAGCCCTGGTAGGTACTGTCTGTCATTTTATAGGTTGCTAAACACCCTGCTTAAGGTCACAGATAGTTCAGTTAGATTTTGAATTGTTCAGTTACAATCATGGCAGGAACGCTCCAAGTGCCAAGGGGAAAGCCTTGGGTCTTCATATCTAAGCATTGACAATACAGACACAGCACTGCACCAGGCATATCAAAGTTGGCCATCATGTCTTCCAAACTTTACCTTGTTATGCAATAGCTACCTCCCAAAAATATTTCAATAAAGGAAAATACTAGTCACTAAAACAAAAGTTGTAGAGACAGAAATTGGTTTTGTTTCAGTGAAGTGCAGCAACAACTCCTATGCAGAGACGTAAGACTTCTGCATCTTAAGACTTAAAAGTTGGTATAGAAATACTATCATTTTAAGGTCTACCTCACCCCCAATTCTACAGTTTTGTTTTTAATCAAAATTGCACATCCTTCTCTGCACAGCACTGCTGATTTCGCCCCACCCGCTCCATGCTGTGACGATGCTCCTCATGCCCACGCACGCAGGGTTAGCCACCTGGGGAAGCTGGAATGCTATGTGGCAGATTCTCATCAGTTCACAGAAGGGTACACGTACATCCTGCACAATGCTAGAGATTGTTTCGTGGTTCTTCTTGCTGTAGTTTATTTTATATGTGTGTAATAATATAAATGTGTATGGAAAAAAAGAAAATGTATTCCAAAAAAACTTTCAGGAACTTAGAATCCAGATGTTAGACACTGTGTGTTAAGACGCATGAATAAACCAAAGGGACAATAATTTAAGGAAAACAATTACCTTTATCTAAGAAGCCAAGTACTCAAAATAAAATAAAATATACATTTTAGAAATTATCACTTGGACAATCTATGGGTGCTACCCACAAAGCTTCAAAGATTTTTTTAAATTATGAACTGATTATTTTGCTCAGCAAATTTCAACTTTTCCGCTGAGCTGCTAGCTCATTTTCTTAGTTCCAAAATATTAAGAAATAGCTAAATTATCTAAGACTCTGACCACACAACAATGTTATTTATGTTGTTTTGAGTTTAAAGAGAAAAATGGCAAAGTAAATACTGTAAGATTCAGTACTTTTCATGAATTTAGTAAAATAAAACAAATGTTTCCATTCATGTACATGCCACCCACTTTTATCTTGTTCATAAGCTGTTTTATAGCTACACACTTCTAGCGACTTTGAAGGCCCAGACTCATCTCTTGAGCCTTAGGGTTACTTCTGACCAGAGGCCAAATCCCACAACTCTAAATTTCTTCATGTACAGTCTGAAATACAAAAAGCATCTATTTTACATTAAAAAAATCAAACCTAAACCCAAAATCTAGGAGGGCTCGACCTGCTTGGTGGGTAAAATGCTTGCTGTTTAAGCAAGCTAAGGTTGGTCCACAGCAACATGAAAAGGTAGGTGACACTTCTATAACTCTGGCACTAGGGGGCAGAGACAGGAGAATCCCAAGGGCTTGCTAGCCAGCCAGTCTAGCAAAAACAGTGAGCTCCAGGGTCATGGAGAAACCACGTGGAGGGCTTTGTGGAGCACATTAAAGGCAGGCCCTGACCTTGGAATGGGAACGTGTGTGTGTGTGTGTGTGTGTGTACGTACACACACACACACACACACACACACACACACACACACACACACACATTCATTTTTTAAAAACCTAGTTCATGGTAAATGTAGAAATTTTTTTTCAGCTCAATATTGCACATTTAGTAGGAAAAAAGGAACTCAGTTATCTAAAAGGTAAGTTCCTGTACAATCTTACTGTGTAGAGAAAAATCAATGTAAACAGGTATATATTCTACTTACACTGTTGTTCACATATTTAAATAAAGTCAAAAGATGAAAATATATATTGTTATTTTTAAAAAGTCCTATCCTATGTACACACATTCTGACTACATGTGGATAATTGTACATTTCTCTACACTAAAAAGTCTACAACTGGGTCAGAGAGATTGTTCAGTGGCTAATAATATGTGTTTCTCTCACAGAGGCCCAGGTTCGATTCCCAGAACTTACATTAAGTGACATACATCTGCTTGTAACTTCAGTTCCAAGGAATGCAACACTGTCTGACCTTCAAATATAGGACTACTAATTTCACCTATACTTAACATATTTATACTTTAGGATGAAAAAACTAGTGAAAGAGAAAATACAAACCTAGGCTTGATAGTATTCACTGCATTAAAAATGTTAACTTTCAGCCAGGTGTGGTGGTGCATGCCTGTAATCCCAGCACTGGGGAGACAGGGGCAGGCAGAGCTCTGTGAGTTCAAGGCCAGCCTAGTCTACAAATTGAGTCCAGGACACACCGGGCTACAGAGAGACCCTGCCTAGAAAAGCCTAAATAAATAAATAAATAAATAAATAAATAAATAAATAACTCTTTGTATCTTTTTTGAAAGAATGTTCTTCTAAGCTGGTCAAAAATAACACCTGTACCAAGCCTGGTCTTTACTTCAGTGACCATCACGTAGGGCAATCCACACGTCATGCAGGACCTACTAAGCCTCGGGTGCAGGCTAGGGGTGTAGCAGGCAACATGTGGCCCTGGGTCCTTGGAGTTTATTCTCCAGAGCGATAAGCACACAGAGAGGTGGCCAACTTCAGAGGCCATGTACACTGGTGTAGAGTCACACAGAGCTCTACTCGCCATGGCACAGTAGAGGAGGATTTCTGAGCACATGAGCCAAGCCTGACACCGTCCATCAGCTGCAAAGGCAAAGGCACAGGGTGTTTTGGGTTTGAAAGTAAAATCCACACACAAAAGGAGGCAGCTGGAGGAGCGCAGTGCCACATTCACTCCTGGGTAACAGAAGCATGAGCTGTGGGCTAGCTTCCCCAAGTAGAACCGCGTGGCCACTGGAGGTCCAGTCAGCAGGTCTGCAGCAAGGCCAGAGATCATGTTGGATTCCTAGGAACCGGCTTGTTGGAAGATACCATGGCCAGTAAGAGGAGGGCAAGGAAAATCCTGCTAAGCAGGAATCTGCTTGCTTCCTATTTCAGGTAGCAGAGCAGACACTAGTTCTGGACTCCTGTTAGGTTTCTGGTTTGTTCCCCATACGCGCCACTATCTACACTCTTTAAACAAGATAGGCCCTCTTCTCTGAAGACGTCAAGCCACATGGAAGGATGGCTGAAAGCAAGCCCTCGTTTGTTCTCTAGAGCACATTCTGCTAGACGGCTTGAAAAGGACATTTCTCAAGTTATATGGAACAAGCATGGTTGCCTCAAACTCAAATCTATTCATCACCCGGGGAGCCAGGCCCTTGGCATTAGTCTTCATTACGCGTCCGTGGGACTCCCTGTTACTTAATGACTTGCCCATACATCCATTTTGTACAAGTAAATTGGTCTTGACACCACAATTTTTCCCATCACTTGGCTCAAGTAATTTTAAGTTTTCATCTTTTAAATTGGATAAGGCATCAGGAATAGTTCTGACAATTTCTAAAGCAAGAGATAAGACTCTTCAACCATAAGCACAAGAAGAAGACGTGAAGCTCTCCCCTCAAAATTCATTCTCCAGGACGGCAGGGTCTTTGTCCCCCCACATTCCTGTTCAGGCCCAAGTGACCTGTTTTCATAAGCGGATGGCCAAGGGATTCTTCTCCCTGTCAGAAGCCACCGAGGGTCTACTAGGAGAGCACCTGCTCCACGGCACCTTTTCTCAAAGTTAAACAATGGGGTGAAGAGGTGGGGGAGGAGCTGTGGTATGTGTGTCACATTTTATTCACCCAATGAAATGCTAGCACGTCAGAGCCAGCCTCCCAGAGAGACGTTAACCTTTTAGGGGACAGGAAAACCTTGCTTCTCTGGTAGTCCTGGCACTAAACAGCTTGGCAGAGGGAACCAAGGTCGCGGTCCCAGTCTCCTCTCCCCATCTATAAGGCACAGGTGCAGCTACTACAGCATCATATACGTGCAGGTACTAATCTTCCTTTATTACTGACTGTTATACAAGACCGGAAAACACAAGCACTTGGTGTTTAGACGCCCAAGCTTACAGGACGCCTGTTCAAATGCAGATTTCTGAAGCTTACTCAGCCAAAAGATACTGCCCTCAAGTTCCTGTTTTTATTGCATTTTATTCATTTACTTACTGGGGCGGGGTCACTAAGCACCTATCACAGTATGCAAAGGGATGTCAGAGGTCAACTCCCAGAAGTCTGTTCTCTCTTTACGCTAAGGAACTGAACTCAGATTTCCAGGCTTGGCCATAGTGCTCTGATTATCAAGTTACCTAGGTTGATTCCTAAAAGCAAGCTGCTCTCAACAAGAGGGGATTTTTGTGCCCCTCCAACCCCCCAGGGACATTTGACTATATCTACAGACATTCTATACTGTCGTGATGGGAGAGTGGTAGCTAGAATCTCGTGCACAGGGGCCAAGGAGTCCCCTCAGCATTCCACAGTGTAGACAGTGTAGAGCGGTCCTCAACCTTCCTAACGCTGGGACCCTTTAATCCAGTTCCTCATGCTGTGCTGACCGCAACCGTAAGATTATTCCCACGGCTACTTCACAACTGTAACTTTGCAGCTGTTATGATTTGTAGTGTACTATCTGATATGATGTGCAACCCCTGAGAAGGGGTCTTTCAACAGGTTGGGAACTGTTGGTGTAGGAGACAGCACTTTACAAGGACGACTTGGTCCAGCGCGTCACCTGACAGAACCGGTGCCAAGAAGCCCTCACCACCACCACCTCGCTGCCTCCTGGCTTAAACAACAGGGATTTTAGGATGACCAAGACGTAAGTGAGAACCGAAGGTGAGTGCAGAAGCTAGCCCATGAGTGTGGGCTTGCACTCATGTACTCCACCAACCCTGGCTCAGACCTGGTAAAAGGACGTTCCAGCTCATCTCTAACGGTTCCATGCTGCAGAGACATCCTGACTCTTCCCTGGTCATTACTCCTCAGCAACACTACTGCAACTGTTGACATTCTCTGACACCTTGTAAGAACACAGGAAGACTGCAGGAAGACTGCAGGGGTTATATGCAAACCCATATGGGGAACTTGAACATCCACACACCTTTTGGGACAACTGTATTATTTATCACAAGTATTTTATCCCAGCCTGAAGAAACTGCAAGCAACCATCAAAAGCTTGAAGAGAACTGACATCACAAAAAGTAAATTTCTAGCGTTGGAGACACACACACACAAAAGGTGACTTTCCTACCATCCAGTCCCTCGTTCTAAAAGGAGAAAATAAGCCAGGGCATTTAAAAAATCTTTTTCCCCCCCTTAAAGAATTCTATTATCTAGTAGGCCACCCTTGGGTGACAGATGAGCTCTGGCAGTAGCTAAGGGTACTCACTCGGGAGGCAGGAAACCTGACTTCTAATCTCCTCTGCTACTTAAATGGCTGTGCAGCTTGGCTAACTCCTCATCGCTTCACCTGCCATGGCCCAGGCTCACCTGCAAAATAGGGGAGTCATGCTACATGGTCACTGGCTGTCTCTTCCTGTTCCAGCACTTGGTTAAAGTGTGCAGGCAGTAACACACACACACACACACACACACACACACACACACACACACACACACACACACCGACCCACACTGTGCAACTTTTGGTTTTGTTTTGTTTGAGACAGGGTTTCTCGGACTCACTTTGTAGACCAGGCTGGCCTTGCACTCAGCGCTCCCTCTGCCTCTGCCTCCCATGCGCTGGGATTAATGGGATTAAAGGCGGGCACTACCACGCCCAGCTCCACTGTGCACTTTAAAACAAACTCCCAACAGTAATAACTTCACACAGAAAGGCTGAGCTTTGCTACTAATAGAAACACACTAGGGGCTTTCACGGTTTTGGTGAAAGAACTAGTGTCATACACGAACGAGATAAATTAATGATACTTTAGCCGGGCGTGGTGGCACACGTCTTTAATCCCAGCACTCGGGAGGCAGAGGCAGGCGGATCTCTGTGAGTTCGAGGCCAGCCTGGTCTACAAAGAGAGTCCAGGACAGCCAAGGCTACACAGAGAAACCCTGTCTCGAAAAACCAAAAAAAAAAAAAAAAAAAAAAAAAGATACTTTAAAAAGAACCAATCTGTCAACCAACGTGCAAGAGCCACGTAACAATAATTCCTCTTCTGAGAACCAGTCCAATGAAACAGTGAGAAGAGTTAAGAATGGGCAATACATCACAAGGGATGCTGAGATGAAGCAAAAACGCACACACTCAAAGGTGTCAGTCGGGGAAACGGGTCAGTAACTTCTGGGATCCACACAGTGATAAAAATAAAGACAGGGAGCCAAACAACAAAAGGACTCAATTTTAAAAACCACGCCTCGCTACATCTTTGTAACGTAAACAGAACTGAATGGTACTGATAACTGGGAAAGAGGAAAATTGGTGGGTTTAGCGGAGACGGAAGCAGGCACGCGCGGGAGAAGAGGACACCGTAGACGGAAGCGCCGGGCGAGGGCCACTTCCTCCGCCCGTCCGTGTTTATGGTTGCCCCACGCGCGCGGGTTCGCGGGTGGAGGAGGGCGCCGAAGCCACGCGCCACCCCGACCCCCGGCCTAAGCGCGCGCGCACGGCGGGGCCGCGCCCGGGGCCGCGTGGCCTGGGCTTCGCTTCCTCCTCGGTCGCAGGCCCGGCTTGGGCTCGGCTCGCCCCCCAGCCTCAGCCCCGGCCCCTCCGCTGCCCCCGCAGCGCCCCCGCGCCCCGCACCCGCCCCGCCCGGGCTCACCGTGCAGCCGGGTCCGGAGCCCTCTCCCAGGCCGGGCCTCCGCGGATGCGCGCGGCGAAAACCGAAACCGCCCCCGGCAGCGCGCTTTCCCGCCTCACCCAATCAGCGTCCTCCTGGCTACGGCAGCCCGCGGGGACCAGAAAGGTCAGGCCGCACCAGCGTGCACACTTCCGTAGACTGGCCTGTTCTGTAGCATAGGGGGCCCGAAGTAAAGGTTCGATATTCTGATGCCAGAAAATCGAATACAAAAGCAAAAAAAGCTAGAAGTGATCTTTTAAGATTTCTTTACAGTACAGAACACCTTAAAAATCATAGGAAACAGAAACTTAACAGTTAAAATAACGGGCTCTTAAGTACACAGATAAAGCCTTAAATAATTTAAAGCAAATAAAAGTTAAAAGCTTGAAGCCCTCCAACCGGCTTCTGCATATTAATTAAACGTATGAAGTTTAAGTCGCTGTTAGAAGATTGTTTCCATGGCAATGTTGATACAAGAAATAATAAATCATTTAAAGCAACTGTGAATTCTAATGGCATCAATTATAAAGGCATGTCAAATTAGTTTAATTGGAAATTGCATGCAGATACTCTTTAAGTGCTGTGGGAACCTGGTTTGGGATATTGCCTGAATTCTTAGTGTATGCTTTCTATTTATGGAAGGGAAAGGTCACAGGAAGACTTGATTTTTCCCCCCCTACATTCATGGTCTCACCTATATTTTATATCCATATTTTAATATATATTTTATATTTATTTAGAATTTATATTTTAATCCAATTTCTGATGTTTACCCATCAAAAAAGTTATAATACCTTCCAACAACAGCTACACACCCCTGTTAAGTGTTACAGCATCTAAGATGCGGAACTGTCTTCTGAGACAGAAAATGGGTTTTTCCTTTTCTATGTGCCTCATATTGAAAGGCAAAAGAAATAGACCTTTGATTGGCATCACAGTCGGAGACCAATTGGGTGAGATTTGGTTACAAACAACAACACCCTTCGATTCTTCTGTAAAACCCTAGTTGATGGCAGGACAGAACAGTTGCAGACCTTGACAAGAGCATTTTTGGGTCTTGAAATGTAAAGCTAAGAACATAAGGCGCATTTAAATCAAATAGCTGCCGGTAACAAAGAAACACACCATGGCCTGTCCCTAAAATAGACTGCTTTATAAATCAAATCTGGGGCTGAGGATTTAGCTCGATTGATAGCATGCCTGGCACGTGTGAACATCTCTTCCACAACAGTGCTGGCCATGGTGGTGCACACCAGCCCCTAGGTGTGAGCGCGGGAGGTCCTGAACATCAAGACCGTCGTCCTGAGCTACACACGAATTGGAGATTGCCTGGGCTATCTTGAGACCCAGTCTCAAATAAATAAATAAATAAATAAAAAGAAAGGAAGGAAAATCAAATGGCACTATGCTCTTCAGTGACTGTTTTAATTATTACATGTGTATTAGATGTATAGACTGAGATTGGTAGGTGACAACGGATATATTCATAGCTGTTTTTGCTCTGCCACAGAGCTGTGACGCAGCCATTGAGCCTAGCTGGTGAGCAGGCAGTGGCAAGAGTTTTGGGGACCAGGCTCATCTGCAGACTAGCTGCTGCTGTTTTCAAGGGCGCAGGCCTATGAAGTCTCAAGGCAACAAATGGTTGGGCCAACAAACTTATAAATATGTGGTTATTCAGCAGCCTAGAGCTGGCCTTTACTAAAATACCAGACATCTTTCTACGTTCCACGTGTGCACTGTCCAGCACTTTTTACTCTATTTGCAAGGAAAACATGCACAAAACTTTTTCCAGATTCCAGCTCAAAAGCCAGTCTTCAAAATCGTGCACATAACAGGAATTTATTAGGGAGACTTTTTTTTAACATCATCAAAACAATCCGGCAAAGCTTAGTTCAGTTTACTTGGCTCAGTGCTACAATTAATATGCCTGCATTATCATGCAAAAGACTTGATTGATATTAGATTGCACACGCTGATATATGCTTGTATAGATTATGACACATGCGTAAAAAATGTGTCCATAATTATAACATTATAGAGGATACTTTTGCAGCCCTAAACATCCTCGGTGTTTCACCTGTTTCAGTCTCTTCCTTCCTCTCACTCATTTCTTTCCTTTCTCGGTGACTTGCTAAAGGTCAGCCTGGTTGTGACAAAGCTATGGCAATTACCAGTAAAGGGGTTATAAATATCCCTCTGTAGGCGTTAGTGTGGAATTAAGTTTTGAATTTTTAAACCTTTAAATGTAAAAAAATTTTAAATTTACCTTCTTTTATGTGTGTGAGTGCTCTCCCCGAATACATGCATGGACACTGCCTATGTGCTTGGTGCCTGTGGATGCCAGGATGAGGGTGTCAGACCTCCCGCTCCCGGACAGTTGAAAGCCACCACGTGCACACTGGGAGCTGAGTTGAGGCCTCTGAAAGAGCAACAAATGCTCCTAACTGCTTCTCCAGCCTCTGGATTTATTTTGTTTTTTGTTTTGTTTTTTTTTTTTTCATTTCTGTGTGTCTATATGTGTGCACACACAACTGCACCTGCATGTGGGCGCCTGTGCCTGAAGAGGGTGCCGGATCCCCCTGGAGTTACAGGTGGTTGGGGTGCTGGGAACAGAACCTTCTGGAAGAGCCACAAGCACTCTGAATCACTGAATAATCTCTCCAGCCCCTGGAATGAAGTTTTAAGCTGCTTGGGGACACATCAAGGCGAACAGTTGCTGAGCCATACAGTAAGGGTTTATTTAGATTTACCAGGACTGCTGTGCTGCGTTCTGCATGTCTCTCCATTTCACATGGCCCCAGCAGTGACTTCCCCATCCTTAGCAGCACTTCACGTCTCCAGTATTTTAGATTTGGGCCACTCTAAGAAGCACATTGGTGCCCTCAGGTCCAATACGTTAATGACACGTGATATGACGCACATTTTCCTATGCATGGTCTCCATCTGCGCGTCTTCTTTAGTTGTGCGTCTGGTCAGGTCTTTGGACTAATTTTGAACCAAGCCATTCTTTTGTTGTTGATCTATTGGCATTCTTTTTAGTTGATAGATAATAACCCTTTGCCGATATGTCTTTTGCAAATGCCCCACCGCCCCTGTCTGTGACTTGGCTTCTCAATGTTTTTTTAAAGCTGTTATTCCTAAAACAGATAAATGCTGCTAATGAAACACTAAGGCAGACTCTTGCCAGGTCATTAATGTGTCCTCTACAATTATTTGTGCCAATTCTCTCTCCGCCCTGGCCCCCCCCACCCCCCGTGTATGTGTGTGTGTGTGTGTGTGTGTGTGTGTGTGTGTGTATGCCAAAGGACAATGTTCTGTGTCATTTCCTGAGACTGTAGCTGGGCCTTTTGGCTACTTTATTGGCTTATTTTTTTTCTACCTCCCTACATCACCCTTTTCTCTTCCAACCCTTGAACACTAGGCAGGAGAGACAGAAGGACAGATGGAAAGGTGACACCAATACAGTTAGGCCACTTCCTACTGGTTAGAAGCATCGAGTTCCTTGGGGTGAGTTTGATCTTCCTTGTCAGGCTATTTCCAACCAGCCTCCAGCAACCAGCGACAACATCAGGAGCAAACAGGGGCAGCGACCACACAGGCCCTCTGGTGTGTGTGTGGGGGGGGGTGGGGGAGGTCAGGGGTGGGTGCATCTTGCATTTATACCCTCCCAGAATTCCAAACGTAAACTATCTTCAGCTGGCAAAGTCACACCCCTGCCAGAGCACAAGAGAAATTATATTCAGCTGCTGTGGACAATCTGAACCCCATATCCCACATCTGGGATTAAAACAAAAACATATTCTCAGCAAAGCTGGGCTTTTAAAGAAATCAATATTCTCACTACATGGAACATGTCTTTTTTTGTTTGTTTGTTTGTTTGTTTGTTTGTTTTCAAGACAGGGTTTCTCCGTGTAGCCTTGGCTGTCCTGGAACTCGTTCTGTAGACCAGGCTGGCCTCGGACTCACGGAGATCTGCCTGCCTCTGCCTCCCAAGTGCTGGAATTAAAGGCGTATGCCACCACGGCAGTGTCTCTTACTGTGATCTAGGGTTTGCTTACTCAGTTAAGTGGCTAGCCAATGAGCCTTCTGGATCCACCTGCCCCTGCCTCCCCAAAACTGGGATTACAAACATATGCCACCTTGCCCAGCTTTTCACAGAGCCCTGTGTTTGCTCAGCAAGCACTTTATCGACTCAACCATCTCCTCAACGCCAAACCAATGTCACGTAGCCTTTGAAGAGCTATGTCCTAAGGTCCCGGGTCTGGCTCATTTCATGAAGTGTATAACCCCTGTGAGTGAATGACTGATTGGATGACAAAAACAGATGTTAAATTGGATTGGCCAACATTCTCCAAAGCATGGTTTCCTATTGGACATCAGTGTTACACTTCCAAGAGTACGGCCTGATCTGGTATGAGCTTGGCGCTGGCCAATATAACACACCAGTGGGACCCAGACCTTTCCTGGGCCTTCAGCTTGAATAATAAAAACATCTAAGCCGTGCTGCTCTAGGCCCACAAAACTATCATTTTCTAGAGATGTGTAAACTATTTGTCAAAGCAAATGAGAAGGAAGACATTCTTTTTTTAAAATATATTTTATTAATTTATTCATATTACATCTCAACGGTTATCCCATCCCTTGTATCCTCCCATTCCTCCCTCCCTCCCATTTTCCCTTACTCCCCTTCCCTATGTATGTGACTGAGGGAAACTTC
Organism: Acomys minous; assembly: GCF_964271855.1. NCBI lineage: Eukaryota > Metazoa > Chordata > Mammalia > Rodentia > Muridae > Acomys > Acomys minous. The sequence continues at coordinate 48,238,101 of NC_140496.1, read as the reverse complement.
CTCCCCCTGTATATGCTCATAGGGTATCAAGTCTCTTCTTGGTAGCCTGCTATCCTTCCTCTGAGTGCCACCAGGTCTCCCCATCCAGGGGACATGGTCCAATATGAGGCACCAGAGTTCGTGTGAAAGTCAGACCCCACTTTCCACTTAACTGTGGAGAATGTCCTGTCCATTGGCTAGATCTGGGTAGGGGTTTGAAGTTTACTATGCGTATTGTCCTTGGCTGGTGCCATAGTTTGAGCAGGACGGAAGACATTTTTGATTTGACTCTAGAGTTGAAGATCTCCTAAGATACTCCATATGCTAATCGACGGACAGGCAAATGTCTAAGGGAGGGGCCATTAGCTCCTTCTTGTTGCTGTGATAGAACATGACCAAGAGCAACTCACAGAATAAAAAGTTTATATGGTTCCAAAGACAGACTCCAGAATTGTTGGGAAGGCATGGCAGTGGGTGGCCGGAGCAGAAAACTCAGAGCTCATATCCTCACCCACAATCATGAAGAGGGAGGTGAAGGGAGTGGAAGGAAAGGAGGGAGAGCCAGAGACCAAGACCGAGACCGAGACCCAGACAGACACAGATTAGACAGAGGGACAGACAGACATACCAGAAAGCTGGGACCAGTGGGCCAGGCTACAGCACTTCTGACGTCCTCCCCGCAATGCCGACATCCACACCCACAGCCCGCGGCCCCAACAATGCACTTCTTCCAGCAAGGTTGTGTACCTCCAAAAGGCTCCATAATCTCCCCAAATATTGGCCGAAGTGGGGACCAAATATTCAAATCTTTAAGCCGGTGGAAAATATATTTTCATTCAAGCTACACCAAAAGCCAGTCAGTCTTTTTTTTTTTTTTTTTTTTAAGCTAAAACGTTTCTACTTTACATTGGGAGTACTTGGTTTCAGATAAAATATTTCGTAAATGTATACAACTGTTTGGACTTCACCAACCATCGTATTGATGTGACGTGGATTGCAGTCTGTGGGCTCTGGGTTGGAGCCCCATGAGCCCCGTGGTTCCCCGAACGCTGTGCTGTGTGCTCCACGAACTCCAGGAAGCCTCCCAGCTGTAAAATGCAGTGAAGCTGGTGCGAAGCTGCCCTTGTATTTTAATCAAGATGAACTTGAAAGGTGAACATTATAAGTGGGGAAAATTATTTATAATTTGGTAATAAAAGTTTATGTCTAACACTCCAAATTTCATACATCTGCTATGTGCTGGCTCTGGGATATAAAACAATTGAAGTTGCCTTTACATTTGGCCCTCATACGAAAGGTCATAAATTAGAACGACAGCATTCGTCCTCTTTCTGAGCTCAGAAAATTTCCATATTAACATCTTCACCTCAAACCTAAATGGTTACCCAGCTACAAAGAAAAGAGTCTCACCGGCTTTAGGAATTATAGTTTATGTTGGAAATCTGTGGTACACACGCTTGCAGGGGTGCATTCCAAGCTCAGTAAAGCTAGTTTTACCACAGTGGAGCTAATTCAAACTGCATGGGCAACTTAAATAAATAAAGATCAGCATATAAAACTTGGGAGTATTTTAGCTATCAGCAAAAGGTTGCCAGGGCATGCAATTATTTTAACGCTTAAAGTGCTTTTTATGTCTTCAAGAGGTTCCCCCCCTTCCAGAATACCTCAACCAAGTTGTTTAAAAATAAGCTTGCCTTCAGTTTTCAAATGTTTCTTTCTAGTATGGGGTTTAACCAACAATGTGACAATTTTAGTTTTTTTTCCCCCTGTTCAGAAAAAGTACACAACTGACTCTATTATGACATACAATGACTAAATTCATACCAAGATATTGATGAATTGGACCGGTGCTTTATGTTTAGACTTTCAAAAATTGTTTATAGCAAAAAGCAGATGGCCTTAATTTTCCAGTGTGGAATATGGAATCCATATGCTTTGCTGGTGTAGGCTGCTTTCACCATCCTGTTAGCGCAGGCAAACTATGGAGAGCCGTAAACAAGCAGGGTCAAGCTTAGAACAGTCATAGGGCCCCAGGCCCTCAGCCACAGAGAATACATAATTGTAGGAGCAAATGTTAGTTCCCAGTGACTTTTAGCATTAGAAGCTGTTTTTCCCACAGAGGACATTATATAGCTGAAAAACTGCTAATGGGTTTCCACGGCTTAGTTCCTGAGGGCTGCCCTAACAACATACCCTCGCCTGGGTCCACTGGGTAATTTATAAACAACAAAAATGCATCACTCACAGTTCCTGATGCTAGGAAGGCCAAGATAAAGGAACCAGCAGTTTGGGGGATCTGGTAACAGCTTGATCTCTGTGTCTTTGATGGCACCTTCTGAATTCGTCCTCGTAAGGATGAAGGTGGCTGGAAACTCACTCTTAGCATCTTATGTACTCTACAGGGGAAGTCTGTGCGACTTCATCACTCTTCCAAAGGCCCAACCTCTTTTTTCCCCCCTTTTGTTTAAAATGTACTGCTGTAGTTGTATTAGTAACATGTGTGCTCGCACACACTGGCGGTGGGGGGAAGTGTGCACAGCGCAGCATATGGGAATCTGTTGCAGAAAATACATAGGCTATTAAGCCAGGCCATGCTGTTACAAGAACCAGAGGGGAGCTGTGGAGCTGGTTCTCACTGGCTGCCTTCTCGTGCCTTCCAGGCAGTCAAACTTGTGTGGCACTGCTTTGAGTTACTGAGCCATCTCCCTCGCCCATCTCTTGGGCTTTTGAGACAAGTTCTTCCTGCATAGCAATGCTGGGTAGTTTTTTCTCAACTTGACACAAGCTGTGGGTGGTGCCCCCCGCCCTGGGCAAGTGGTCTCGGGTTGTGTGTGTGTGTGTGGGGGGGGGGGTGGGAAATGCAATTCGAGCGGTTGTTCTCCTTCCTAACGCTCCTCGCCTTTAGTGCAGCCCCTGTTGTGGTGGTGACCCCCGGCCATAAAATTATTTCATTGCTACTTCATACACATCACAATGTAAATAGCTGTAAACTGCAGAATATCTGATATGTAACCCCCAAAGGGGTCATGGCCCACAGGTTGAGAGGCACAGGATCAGAGCAAGCCAGTAAGCAGTGTCCTCCACCCTCTCTGCCTCAGGTCCTGCCTCCAGGCTTCTGTCTTGAGCTCCTTCCTGCCTTGTCCTCCCTTAGTGATGAGCAGTGAGGCACAAGTGTAAGCCGGGGTGGGGGGTGGGGGGAGGGGAGGGAACCCGCTCCTTCCTAAGCTGCTTTTCAGTCATGGTGTTTATTACAGTAATAAACATCAAGCTGAGACAACAGCCCAGGCTGCTTTTCAGCTAGCCCAGCCTGGCCTCCACAGTGCGTCACACACCTAGCATCCCACCTCTAATAGTAGCATGTTGTGTATTGGGTTCCAACCCACAGATTTGGGGGACACCATCCTTCAGGCTCTTACAGAGCAGAACCCAACAACAACAACAACAACAACAACAACAACAACAACAACAACACCCTATCTGTTGTTTCCTTATAATCTCAAGAAAAAAAAATAGTACATTTGTTTCTGTGGTGACAGAAGGTGCTTCAGTTTCCAGACACATTTCTAGCAACTTCCTAAACACAGGGAACACTGGGGGGGCGGGGTCTCACAGGAACAACACTGTCCTGTTTTCATCTCTCAGCGTAGAACTGGGAAGCAGATGCAGCCCTGCAGCCCTGCAGCCATGCAGCCCTGCAGCCATGCAGCCCTGCAGCCCTGCAGACTCAGCCACTTGAGAGGCTAAGGCGAGAGGACATAGCTTAAGCCCTGGAGCTCAACATCAGCTTGAGAAACACAGTGAAGCCCCCATCTAAATAAGTAAACGAGTGAAAAGTAACGTTAAAATGAGAATTGGGCGCCGACCAACTTCCTTCATGAGCTTTGACTAGCGGTTAGTGTAGCGACCCCGCGGTTCTTCTACGCAATCAAAGGAGAAGCCTCCTGTTGGAAGGAACAAGACCTGCGGTTTCACGCTGAAGACCCGAGACAGCCGCAGATGGGCGGAATGTGGGGAGGACAAACACGGCTTCCGGTTTAGTTGGTGTCCAGGGTGGACGCTCCTGGGGTTCGTTTCATTTCCGTCAGGGACCGAGTGACTGACTCAGGCACAGGTTAGATTCGGCGTCATCAACTTTACGTGGCCACCTGCTCCTTTTAAAAACGTTTACCTATTTTCTTCCTGACTGGCAAATAAAAGGGGCCACTAAATATAATAGGTGACTAAGTGGCCAAATGAATGAGTCTTCAATTGGTCCCAGGATGGGATTCTCTGAGTATCTCATTTGTAATAGATTTTAAATGAAATATGAAGGAAACTGTGTCCATCGTGGAGTTCCTACAGGAATTAGGACAGTAGCACTCCTTGAACTTTACCCTCGGCCCCAATCACACAATTAATTAATAGACACGGTTTCCATCCGTGATTAGGCACCGAAAACCGATGACCGCAGCCTCCGGCCTCAGCCTGACTTCTCCCTCTATTCCTCTTCAGGAACAGAAAATACATTAGACCCTCCAGTGACACAGTCACTTTCTAACCAGAGAACACCCCAGTTCCTGGCTCTAACTGATGGGGGGAGGGAGAGGGGGGGAGGGAGAGGGGGAGGGAGAGGGGGGACGGAGAGGGGGAGGGAGAGACTCGCATAGGTAAAGTGCTTGCTGAAGACCTGAGGACCTGACCTTGGATTCCCAGCGCTGCTGTGAGAACAAGGTCAGGGGGGGCTGTAAGTCCTGCTAAGGATGAGTGGATAAACAGAGGCCCTCTGGCTGGCCAATCTAGCCAAATGGGGAGCCCCAGGTTCAGGGAGAGACCCTGTCTCAAAGTACTTAAGTGGAGAAGTGATTGAGAAAGACACTTGGTACCGTCCTCTGGTCTCTACACGCATATATGCGTTCACATGAGCATGCATGTGCACACACACACACACGCACGCACAAACATAAACACATGAGTATATTCATGCACAAGACATGCACAAAAAGTTAACTGTTGGTTAGAAGTTAAGGAAGGCCAGAGTGTTAGAGCAACCACCCACTCCCCAAATGACTCAAATTACTCTAGTGTAACATACTCTGTCAACAATACCATTGCATATTTATAAACATTCAAAATTCATGAAAAAGATAGATTCTGAAGGAACTCTAAAGAAAATTGGCCACTCCTTCAAGAAAGAGAAGAAAGCAGATTTTCTTTACTTAGGATGTGTGTAGGTGTTTAAGGCAATGCTACCTTATTGGGCTCCACTAGTTGGGGCAGAAGAAAGCTCAGTAAAGTCCTGGGGCCTGGTTTTCACTTTTGACATTCCTTCAGGACTCATGCACTGGGGAAGTGTCACTGGCCTAGCATACTCAGCTTTGGTACTGGCTGACCAAACATAACGCTCTGAACTTTCACCCAAAGGTTCCAGAAACCATGAAAAAGAGTGGATGTTTTTCCCGGGCATGGGCGCTGAGCGAAGCAGGGGCTGAGGTTATTTACCAGTTTGACCTCCTCACATTCACACTTACATCCAGTGTGTAAAGGAGAATCAGCCCGCAGCACAGGGTGGTTGCCAGGAGCCAGGGAAGGAACGGACGGGGACTGGCTGTTTAGCAGGTGGAAGGTTTCAGTTGGTCAAGATGGGGTTCTAGAGGTCGGCTGAGCAGCACTGTGCAGTTAGCGATGGTGCTTTTGTGTGTGGATGGGGCACATCTTTGGTTGCGTGTACACGCAATTGTGCGCTTGCTGTCGTAAGAACAATGACATTGTCATAATGATAATAATAATGAGCGGTGGCTGCTTCTCAAACGGGAAGGGAGTACATATATTTTACTCCGTTTTAATGGTCTACATATTTACATATCGGAGCCACACATGTGCATGCAGGTGTGCGCTCTCTCTCTCTCTCTCTCTTTCTCTCTCTGAGAAAGGTGGCAGCTGTGGTGAAGGGAAGGGCACCAAGGGCTTTTGAGATGAAGATTCCTGTGACTCTCCCTAAGAAAACAAGTCCAATGAGCTCACAGAGATGATCCACTATTTTTATTAACAGTTAGCTATTTATTTATTTATTTATCTATTCATGCTGAGGTTTGAACCCAGGGCTTTGCTTCTGCCATTCAGGAACTCCAGCACTGAATCACACTCCCAGCTCCTGTGTCAGCCCTCGGTCCCTCTCCTTAGGATGTACGTATGCTGCATCCACAGAGAGAGATCTGAGTGTTAGCTCACGGCCTGTTCTTCTCAACACACTTGCACCTTGCTGCTGTCCCAGCACACCTGAACTCCAGTCAGAAGGTCATGCCAGCATGGAAAAACTGGTCGTTTATTAATTACAGGTTTTAAAGGAAGATGGATCAAGAACTGGGAATAAATATGAACATTTAATGAGACGAGTTTATTACCCTTAGGGAACAAGGCAAGTTTTAATGAGATGTGGTCATTTATTTATCATAAAACTGTGGCAGAGCCTCTGTAAATAAGTGGGAGGAAATTACAAATTTTATTTTAAAATATTGCAAAATTTGCCTCTTATTTCACCATTCCCAGGAAAGCAGTATTTGAGGATGGAGCTATCCCCTTTATGTATCTCTTAACTATTTTTTTGTTTGTTTTGTCTTGTTTTGTTTTTTGAGACAGGGTTTCTTTGTGTAGCCTTGACTATCCTGGACTTGCTTTGTAGACCAGGCTGGCCTCGAACTCACAGTGATCTGTTTGCCTCTGCCTCTCTGAGGTCTCTCAACTCTTACACTGCATCAAACACACTGTTGTATAATTTAATTTTCTTAATTATAATCTATGAAACCTTTGCATGCCTGTGACTATAAAATCATTTTCATAGCAGCATAATATTCTATAGCTACTTAACTTTTTATTATTAAATGACCATGTATTTTTATTTATTCATAACAACACATATTTAAGTGTATATGCCACTGAGCATTTAATCAAGATACATGTACACACACACACATATATATATATACATACAAATACAGATATATAAACATCTTACTGAGTATTTGCTTAGATAAAAGCCCCCAATGTGGAATCACTATTTCTAGGGATTTGCACATTTTACTATTGGTGTTATTATTCAGAGGATGAGGGGGTGGAACCTGGGGCCTTAGGTATGCCTGCCCAAAAGCCAACTCATGTTCTGTTCATGACAAATAAGAATGCATGAAGATAGCTACTTAAAAAATATAGTCTTCTTTGTAAATATTTGCTTTTCCCTCTTCCCTTATGGAGTATAACTTCCTATAATACAAGGGAAAAACCCACCTGTGATTATACCCCAACACAGCTAGTCACAGGCCTAACCCCAAGTATTCTGAGTATTTGTTAGTCTGTATATTTGGATTTTTAAAGAATAAATATTTACTTACTTAGTGTGCTCAAGTGTGTGTATGTGTGTGTGTGTGTGTGTGTGTGTGTGTGTGTGCGCGCGCGCGTGCGTGTGTGTGCGTGTGCACTCATGTGATGATGTCTATGTGGAAGTCAGAGGGAGTCGGTTTTGTCCTTTCACCTTTCTGTCTGGTCCAAGGACTGAACTCAGGCAGTTGGACTTGGCATCAAGCATCTTTCCTTGCTGAGGATGCTGAGTTAAACTGTACAAGCTTCAGACCTGAGAGACTGCACTTCTCTCTACAGAACTAGGTAAGCTTTTCCTAGGTGACAGGTTTCTCTCTGGGCATGTTTTATGGACCTGAGTCAATTTAACCCTCACAGAAACCCGCAAGGTTACTGGCCTCATTGCCAAGCTGTAAATGAATTGACAGAGGCTCGGAGGAGGAACCTGGCCAGATCTACACCGAGGAAGCTGTTGTGCAGCATTCACGATCATTTAGTGCACACTTGTGATTGTAAACTTGTGTGCCACAGCAGTCTTTGTGGGTCAAATACTTAACTTCTTTTCTCTTCTCACCTGTGGCGTTTACAATCATCATGTGAAAACGCAATTTTTTATTACCTCTGAGTGTCTGTGTACAAATTTTTGAACAGGCCTGGATTTTATGGGCCAGGGTTTCTCAGAAGGTTGTAGTCGAATGTGGGCTAAATCTGTATCAACCATAGGTGTGTGTAGTTGGGGTGTGGCTGAAGCCCCAGCCGTGTGTGAGGTGTGTGCGTGTGTGTGTCTGTGTGTGTGCACGTGCGCACAAGCTCACAAAGCCACCCTACACAGTCCCTCTACATGAGCCAGTTGCACTTTTTCACAGCACCAATGCCTCAGCAAACACCTAATATGGGGTTTGAAGACTTTCTGAGTGAATACCCCAGAAACAAGTTGCTAGTCTTCTGTGACCCTTCCTCAGAAGCCACGTGTGGCTCTTCTGCCACCTTCTATTGGCCAAGATACTCACAAAGCATCTCCAGTTTCAAGGGGACTTTTGAAGTCATCTCTCAGTTGCAGGAGGGGCAAAGTCACATTGTGAGATACCTTGTGTCTGCCTGCTATGAGAAAGCCCATCTGCTGCGTAACGGATTTCTTTAGCCCAGGAACAGCTTTATAACTCTTTTTTTTCTTTTAGTGCTGCAAAGCTGATCACGTGCTTGCCGATTCGTTCCAGTTTGTCAGCACCCTGCTCCTCTGATTGATAGAGTCTACTTAAGGAGTGACATGTTGGCAACGTGTATTTGCAGGACGGGCGCTGTAGTTTACAGCCCTTGGTCAAAAAGAACTGATCGGTCTGTATATAAATCGTAGCCTGGGCCCGTGGCCTCTGTGGTCAAGATTCTCAAGCTGTCTGTAGCGTTTCAAACCATCTTCTGCTTCTAAAAGAAACGATTCTTACTGGGAAAACTGGTTTTAGCGCATTCAGGAATTAGAGGCTGTGTTGCTGATTGTAGCGGAGCTGCAGTCCCTCTGTTGGGTCACTGCTAACTGGCAGCAGGCCAATAATAAAGGGCTTGACCCACCCTGCGACCGTGGGATGCCCTCTGCAGGGGGCCTTCCCTTTTAGTTGAGATTTCCTTTATTACAGAAGGCCGTGAAGAAGTTCGGAGGTTAGCATCCTATTCTCTCTTGCTATGGGTAGAAAAGGTAGCAGTCCTCCTCCAAAGGGAAATGTTTGGAGTGATTGCGTCACTCCTTTCTGGTCTGCGGGGTGCTGCATAGCTTTCAGTTGGTTTGTTTCTTTTGTGAATCTCGTCACTGGTTTGAGACTAGTGGGGTCTCAGGACTCTGCGAGCCACGTAGGTTCTCCGCTCCCTGTTGTTAAAACATCGTGCCTTTCAGAGCTAACTGGTCCCGAGTGGGCTGAGGGAGTCACACTGCCAGTGTCTCAATGTAGCTCTAAACCGGCTTCTTCAACGTACAACCATATCTATGATTTCAAAAAGTTGTGGTGACCAATGAAAGCATTTCCCGCGGCCTCTCTCGGGCACCAGCTTCAGTGTCGCAGACAGCGAGACTGAAGAGCTGTCTAACCCCAAGCCAAGCACTTAAACCCCAGAGACTAGGGCTGCTGGGAGCGGTTCTGGGCTCCTGCGAGTGTGACTCTTCTCCTTTGAATCAGTCCGGTAATGCAATTGTGGCTTTCTACCCATGAGTCAGACGGCCTGTAGGAACTAAGGAACAGACAGACACCACGCATACAGCTTACCTTGGACGAGTTAGAATGGCTGGTTTACATAGCTCTGTATCCAAGCAAGACAGGAAGCGATGGGGCCTTTTTCCCCCGACTTGCCTAAGTGATGTATACAGAGATATTTAGATGTTAGCCTTTTTGAATGGGAAAGAGACTAATCCCGAAGAGCCGGGCCAGTGAGAAGTTCTCAGTGGTGAGGTTTAAGAGGCAGGATTTTCCCGGCCTCATGAACCAGAAGCTGGATGCCAAGCGCGGCGCTGTGCTCTATGCGGGTCATCTTCGATAACCTCCCCATTGATCTGTTGCCACTTTCATCCACAAGTACGCTAGTACCTGAAATCTGATATCTCCCAGGTCAGATCAAACTTCTGACGTGTCCCTAAAGGCGCCATTGAAGAGCTCTGGCTTCCTCCACAGATGGCCGCAAGGTTGTTGGTCCAGTGTTCCAGGGCTTCCCGGTTCTAAGGGTCTCTGTGTGCGCGTCCATTTGCCAAGAATTCTCAGCTCATGCACGCATTTGGTGACACGGAGGGTTCCAAGTTCTTCACTCCCCTCGCCCAATATTTTTTTATGTGTTTCGATAGAAATTCACCCTCACACCTTCTGGGTCAGACTCAGGTCAAACACACTCTGGCCAGTGAGGACGTGTGACCAGTCTTAAAACAAAACAAAAACAAAAAACAAACAAAACAAAAACAAAAACAATTACAAGAAAGCTATATGCAACGCAAGGGCAGCTTCATTTGTGAATTGAAGGTGAATTGTGGGTTAAGTATTCCTTCGCCACTTTTCAGACTGGACAATTCAAAACGGAAGGCTAACACTGCTGGCTGGCTGTGCATCCTGATTTACTGCAAGTGTGAAGTGCACGCCTTCATAAATTGTCCTACAGTTCTGTTTCCTATCTGAGCTACGCCAGTTTGCTTTTTTTAAAAAAAGCCTAGATTTGAAAAACTTTAAAAAAAAAAGCTATCTTTTCAAAATTTGCTTATGTAACACTCATCTAAGGCAATGTATATTTATTTCTTCAAGTAACGCCATTATTTGAAGTCTCCTTTTTTGCCTTTGACAGTAAGACGGGCCGCTTATCTTCATATTTTCATAATGAAAACTCCCCGAGCTCAGCCTACTATGGCAGATTTACAACCTTTGAGCAGGAGAACTGACAGGCATTTTAATATGAAAGGAGATATGATGTCCTTAATGTACAGTGATGTCATTTCTAACAAGGGAGAAGCAGCCGGAGCACTCACAGTCACCGTCAGGACTGCCCTGGCTCTGGTGGGAGAGATCTTGTCACCCCCAGGAAGGACACATGCAAGGAAGAAAAAGGAGCCAGGATTCAGTGGCAGGGGCGACACACGGGATTGCGGTTGCCTGCTTATCATGGCTGAACATTAACTGTGTACATTAGTGGAAGTTGATGGCAGAGCTGTCCAGCCAGGGCTGACCTTGAGAAAGGCCGGGGTAGAGCATGGTACACTGAGTGTCACTAAAAGCCTCCAGGGAGTGTGCAAAGGAAAGCCAGACCACCTGTGGTCTGTCCTGTCCATCCTGCTCCCAAGTGGTGGCAGAACTTGGTGATCTTGCCAGCTACACTGTCATTAGCAAGATGTCCCCATTGTTGTGCCCACAAGAAGGACAGTAAGGAAATGCCACAGACTCACTCATGACTTGCATTTGCAAATGAGGCCCTAAAGGTTTAGCTTTGCATGGGGCAAGATATTGGTTCTGGTTGTAAAAATAAGTTCTTAGAGGTTACTATTCAAATGTCCTTGTCCCAAGCCCCTACTTACAAGTGCCACAGACTTGTGGCTGAGAAGGAAGGGTATTAACAATAGCATCTAAGGAGGCCGCTGTCTGAGGGCCTTGCTCAGGCATGGCTGGAAAGGGTCTCTGAGAGAACGGGACCACGTCTCCTTGTCAAGGAAAAACAGAACGCTCAAAAGGCTGCTGATCAGCAAACCCTCCAGAAGTATGAGGGTTAACCGAAGGGCTGAGAAGGTTCTGCCAACTCAGAGGATAGCCAAGCACTTAAAATTTGCCAGCTCCATTAAATGTACTTCTCCTTAATTAAACGTAGACACATTCTACCATCTACATGCTCAAAATTAAGTATCAAAGATTTATCGTCTAAAGGAGCCAAACAGCAAAGGCAAGGGTCAGAACTGACCAATATCACAAAGGACTATAATTTTTTTATTATGTTATTATCTAATTAATTTTAATGCACTGAGACAATGGTTATGAGCTTGGGCAGGCATTTCTGGGCTGTCTTCTACCCTGCCCTTTGCAAGTTACAGGCGAGGGGGAAAGCTACCTATTTCTTTAGGTCTCAGTTTCCTTGTATGTAAAATGGGAAGATCATTTTACTACTTTCACAGGCTCTCAGTGATAATGAATTAAACCAATAAATACCAAACCATTCACCATTTTGTCCCAAGCATAATTAAGTGCAAAATTAATGTTAGCAATGTAATATGTAAATTAGTTATTATTAAAAACGGATAAATATTCGTTTCAGTCACATTTATTACATGTAAAGTTATACTATTTGCAATTACTGTACAGATAATAACGGAAATTATTTTCACTCGCCATAATAGAAGAAACAGTTGATTTAGGCTTTCAGTCCCAGCATGGTGAGAAAGCACGGCTGCAGGCAGTGAGCGCTGCACAGCAGCCAGAGCAGGAAGCTGAGAGCCAACACCTTTAAGTGCAAGCACAAAGAAAAAGGGATGGAGCTGGAAGTGGTGCAAAGCATCTACTTTCAATGCTCTGCCTACAGTGATAAACTTCCCGCAGCAAGGCTGCACCGCCTACACCTCCCCAAGACGAACCAAGCGTTCAAATAACAGAACTCAAGACACGGGCAATTTTCATTCAAACCACCGCACATTCCACACATGAACGTGGATTCATACCACATAAACGCAGTTGGACACACATGCACACACGTGTGAAATCCACACACGCATGCAATGGTATGCACACACCCACAATGATCACACAAACAAAAGACCAAAAGACCGTAGCATCAGGAGCATGTACTTCCTTGCCTGGGGCATTTGATTTGTGTGGGTATGAAGCAATATTCAAATCTTGATGCTGTCCACTGCTTCTCACGTCTGCTTTCCACTGCCCATGAGACTCTAACTCAGTGACTCCTGAGCACTGATGCACATCAAAACCCCAGGGCGCTCACCCCAACTTCAGAAAGTCTGGGGTGGTGAATTCGGACAAGGGCCAGGCTTCTGCAGACTTTATGGACACAGGTGACACTGATGGAGGTGGCACCCAGAACTGATCACACTCTGAAGCCTTAATTCTGCTGTTCCTGCTTCTCATGGGCGACAGGGTGACCCTTGGGGAAACTGTTAGCTCCTTTCTGTTCTATGTGAAACTTGAATTACCTTCCATTTAGGAGGTATATTCAGGGTGAAATGATCCAAATTAAGGCTAAGTCCACATTTCAAGCCAGTTCTTGCCTTTCAGTTTTTCTGTTCTTGTCACTTGTCTATGGTCATATATGTGGAGAAGAAAGTTCTCCACATATATGTGGAGAAAAAAGTTGGCACAATTGTAGTACACCATAGGCAGTCCTATTAGTGAAACACCAAATCAGAACTTTAATTAAAACTTTTAGTTTATAAAATATGAATAAAAAATTCACTTTCCAGTTTCTGCTAATGCGGAAGGCATTAATCCCATCTGTCTCAGTCGCTGTTCTATTGCTGTGAAGAGTTACCATGGCTATGGAAACTCTTATAAAAGAAAACATTTGACTGGGGATGGCTTAGTTTCAGAGGTTTGGTCCATTGTCATCATGGAGAGTAGCATGGTAGCACACAGGCAGACATGGTGCTGGAGAAGGAGCAGAGAGTTCTACATCCTGATCCACAGGCAGCAGAAAGAGAGAACTGGGCCCCGATAGGCTTTTAAAACCTCAAAGCCCTCCCCCAGAGACATACTTCCTCCAACAAGGCCACACCTCCTCCAAAACCACACCCCCTCCAACAAAGACACACCTCCTGAACAAGGACACACCTCCTTAACAAGACCACACCTCCTCCAACAAGGTCACACACCCCCAACAAGGACACACCTCCTCCAACAAGGACACACCTCCTCCAAAAAGGACACACCTCCTAATCCCTATTAAGTAGTGCCACTACCTAGTGACCAAGCATTCAAATACATGAGCCAATGGGGGGGGGGGGGGACCACTTCTATTCAAACCACGGCACCATTATAAGATAAGAAAGGAGCTATACAATCTGAAAATTAGACTCTCTTCTTAACCTAAGGGATGATTGAAATCATAGGATGAACTGCTGCCATGAGAGCTGGGGTTGGGGAAAGGGAGTGAGTCAGAAAATGTAAATTTCCTGTCAAGTCTTCCATGTGAGCTTGTGTAATTCATAGGCAGTTCACAAAAGATTTGGCAACAGTAAAAGGTTTCTGAACATGCGACAACAAAACTTAATTTGAAATCAAATATGTAATTAATCCAAGGTATGTCTGGCAGCATTTGCTTCTGTCTCATCACACATTGTCACTTCAGCCTTGGTTCTGAATGCAAATATGTGCGTTTTGCACTGCACGTGCCTTCATGTCATGCAAAACTAGGCACTACAGTCTGTGATGCCCGGGCTCTGCGTGAGCCCACTGGACACTGTGACCTGCAGTGTGGACAGGCGCTACTGTCCACACAGAGTTTTCTGCTCCTATAGAAACCCAGTGGTTCAATTACAGAAAGCAAAGACTTCCCACTATGTCTCTACCGTCTTACCTCAGAATCGAAGTCTCAAATCTGGTTATTGGATTTTATGAATTACTGTATGAGTTGCTGAATTGAGTTTCATTAAAAAAAAAAATCAATGAATGTCTTGTGGTTTGAGATTGAGACAGAATTTCCAGCAATTTCTAAAATGGTCCTAAAACATTTCTACTTTTTTATTACATAATTATATGAAGCACCATTCTCAGCACTGGTGGTTATTCAATCAAAGTATTGACCAACCCTGAAAACCATTGAAGATGCCTTAATCCTGCTGGACTAAATATTCAACTGAGACCTGACTCTGTAAAATGAACAAGCATTGTTTCTTTAATATGCAACTTTGATTTCAACCTTAGTAAATGGTGTAATTAGATTTTTTTATGATTTGATTTTTCTTACCTATCTAATATTCTTTTATTTATTTCTTGTTCCTTGTACATGTTTATTTACTCAATCATACAATAGTTATTAGGAATTTTGCTGATAACATATCATAGAACCTACCATAAGTGGCAAGCCAGGTCACTTTTGTGAATTGCTCCTTTTGTGTTTCTTAATTATGTCCGTGAGGTTGGCCGCCGTGACCAGGTTGCTCTGTGCTAATATTCTTTTTTATATCCTGGGTCACATAAAGTTTTCTCGGGCAAAAGGGTCAAGGGAGAACTTTAAGCCCTGTTCTGGGCTTGGAGAGATGGTTCAATGATTAACAGTATGTGCTGCTCCAGCAGAGGACCCACACAGGTCACCTGTAACTCCAGTTTTAGGGGATCAAGTGCCCTCTTGTGGCCCCCACAGGCACTCACACTTACATGCAGACACACACACTCAAACACACACACACACACACACACACACACATAAAATAAAATCAGTCTTTTAAAAAAGAAGCCCTGCACTAGAACAGAAGACCAGCAGCACACATAGCCACAGGAGCCAATGACAGATCAGAGAAATCTGTGATTGGTGAATTCCTGGGGATTCGATGTGGAACAGCTGGAGAGTTAAAAAATATCACGCCGCAATAATTACAAGAAGAAAGGCCTGACATCTTTTTAATGACGGGAATGTGAGTCATCACACATGGAAAGTCTGTCTCAAGAATGGGTGCCATCCAGGAAACAAGCAACAACCAAAGCTAGCGAGGATGCGAAGGGCAGTCGGGAGGCAGGAAAGAGAGCAGGGAGGAGGGAGTGAATGAAAGCAGAGGGGGCGGCACATGGTCGAAGTATGTTGTACGCATGTGTGAAATCATCACAGAGGAACATCTTATTTTATATAATTAACATAAGCTCATAACAAAAATTTCAACGCCAGCCTGGAGGAGGCAGGGGGCAGTCTTGAGGGACAGTCATTCTCTCATGAAGTCTTCTTTAAGGAGATATATCAAGTTCTCATAGTAAGGATTAGAGGGGGGAAATCCCATTTTTCTTCTAATGGGTGGGAGGAGGAATGGATTCATTTCGCAATAGCCCAGAGCACCGTTCTCTTTAACAAGGCCTAGCCTCAAGGAAGATCAGTTAAGAACCCAATCAAAGTGACTTTTACCAGATCTTAACTGACGTGTAGAAATATAAACGCCAACGTCTAGTCCCTTCTCGGCTTCCTGTTTCCGCAAAGAGGGAGGAGAAACTTGACAATTATTGGCGAAGGTCACAGCTCAAGGGCACATGCTAATACAGTGAGACCACACCACAAGAACACCTCTCTCCACATCTTACCAGCGCCGCAGTGAGGCTCCTGTGAAGTCATGAGGAATTTCACCTGAACTGGTTTTTATAAGGCCTAAGAGGAGAAACATCTGGGTTATTTTACCTTAGATGTCTCCACGCCCAGCAAAGCAGCAAACAGACTAATGCCAATGCAAATAAGCACAAAACCTTACAGTAGTTACCAGAGCCCTTTACTTAGCCCCTTTTAGCTGGCACAGCATTGGTCTACATTCAACAAAAACCATCAAGGTGCATTAAAAACAATCACACCAATCTGAAGAGATAGCATCAGCTCAGAGATGACAGAGATTTTGGAGTGATAAGTCTCAGGCATGTACACCAATTATAGTTAATGTGTTGCAAGTCCTAAAGGGAAAAGTAAGCAACATACATAACAGGTGGGCAGTGTAAGCAGAGAACAGAAATTAAAAAAAAAAATCAAAAAAAGACGTTACGATCAAAGCCATCAAAACAGAAACACTGGGCTTCTGAGAGGCTTTTCAATGGACTAGACAAAGCTAAAGAAACAATCAGTAATTTGGAAGATAGGTCAGTGGAAATTTTCCAAAGAAATTTTTATGTCTTTGTGTGATGATTTTCCTACAAAAAGAAATAAATTATAAATTATAGGGAATATGTAAGAACTATGGGGTGATGTGGCAATATTACCAGTTGCCTTATAAAATCAGAGCCACTGATTTTTTTGTTTTGCTTGATTAGACCTTGAGTAGGCCTGTCTTTCTGGATCATTCTGTCCTGTTTGCTCAGCCCTTTTGTATTTCAAGAATTTGTGTGATCTTTTATCAGACATGTTTACTGACATGCTACTGACACTCTTGTAGATGCACAAGAGCACACAACATGTATGTGCCTACTCGTGGGGATTTGTGTGACCTGTATAAAGTGGGTGAGTTTTTGTTTGTTTGTTTGGGTTTGGTTTAATCTTTTACAATCACTTGAGTCTTGGTCTGTAAACATCATTGCTACAAATAATTCTTTTTTTATTATTTTTTTTATGAATGAGGAACATCAACTTGGGTAGAAGCTGAGGGTCAAAAGACTTTATTAGTGGTTTAAGAACCCTGTCAAAATTTCCACTAAGCTCGCCCTGCCAGGCCCCACCCTTTGCTACAAATAATTCTTTTTCCAGCTTGATAAACTCATCTTAAAGAAATATTTTGTGTCCTTTACTGTGCTGAAGTCACAAAAATATTACACAACTAGATTAAGGTAGCCATCTGACACTTGGCTAGGCCAAAACTTTGAGCATCCCAGTGACACTCTGTACAGCTGGGACGGCTATTCTGAATTTGTGGAGGTTTGCTTAGGGCTTTAAGTTTTCACTATCAGTTATATTTCTGTGGACTTATCTACCACAAAAGAAAGAAACAAAAGAGTCATGACAGAGCTGGAACTAGAGAAATAATTGGTTTTATCTACTCTTTCACAACTCATGTGTCACTTTGCCTGCATTCTGCGTTTCCTCAAGACCAAATATTACTCTTCCTTGGTCTCCTTTCTAAATGTAACACTATGCCTCCAGGCTCAGCGGCTTGTATACACACAAGTACATGCTATAGGCTAGGATCTGCATATGGGAGAACGTAGGAGGAATGCAGGCACAGCCTGGCGCCCAGCCGTCTTGGCACACTGTGCTTCTAACAAGAAGCATGGCACACCAGGCTCCTGACGTCAGAGCACTGAATTCTAACATAGCATGGGTAGCCAGTAGCTGGCCTGTGGATACATGTGACTCTCCATGTCTCCTTCAATGTGCTTCTTCCATGTAGAGACTCTGGTGGTTTGAGCGCTCACTATCCAATCTGAGATATCACGTGTAACAAACAGACGCTGTTCCCTGAAACCGTCTCCCAGGTGGTTTGTCTCTGCACCTTTTACAGACCCATGGGCGCTGCTGTCCTGTCGGGACACGCCCCAGTAATGACAGCAAAGAAACACATGTGCCTGTTGTTTTGTTTTTTTCTGCGTTTAGGTGACCTTACTTAATGTTATACATTTCGAGTCCATTCATTATACTGCAAATATCATGATCCTATTTTTCTTACTGCCTAGTAATATTCTGTTTTGCATATATATATATATATACACACATATATATACACACATATATATACACACCACATTTTCATTATTCACTCATCTGTGGACACCCGTCTAGGTTGGCTCCATTTTCTTGCTATCATAAATAAGAGTGATACAGGCATTGATAAAGATGTCTCTCTGGTAGGACATAGCGTTCTCTGGGTATACGCTCAGGAGTGGAATGACTAGGTGAGAAATATTTTTAAGTAAAATGTTAGCTTCCTTCAATAATGTAAACGGCAAGCGATGAACAAGGCAACCATTGGTCCTTTACTCTTGGAGGGTTCCACTGGTGTGAGTCAGGTGATTTGACAGGCAACTAAGCCCCTAAAGGCTTCATCCATGTGGAAGCATGTCAGTCAATGTACAGAAGACATGGTCTTCTACCCTTTTCATACATGTGCATGACTGAGTGCCCGGGGCTCGTGAAGCCTCTGATCTTGCATGACTGGCAATGTCACCATCATCATCACCTAGCATAATGTACTATGTAATGTGAATGCAGTCGTGGTCCTGGTGACATACGGCAGGACAGAGCCGACAACTGACCTAGCGCTGAAGCAAGACCACAGAAATAGCCTTACTACCTGTCTTAGGCCCTCTGAGCTGCTGAAACAGCACCACTACAGACTGAGCGGATTCGACAACAGGCATTTATGTCTCCGAGTCCAGGTGTTACAAAGTCTGAGGAACCGGCAGACCCGGTGCCTGCTGAGGACGGATGCCTGCCTTCTGCAGATCCTGCCACAGAGGACAGAAAGACATTGCCTTCATGTTCCTTCTTGTAAGGATAAAACACATTCCCGAGGCTACACACTTATGACCCAATTTCCTCCTGGACGCCCTACCTCCTGATGTTGTCACACTGATAATTTAGGTTCTAATGCATCAGTCAGTTTCGTGGACACAGAGAATCAGTCCACCACACCACCTGTGGCGGGGGAAGGCCACTTTGGTTCCCATGTGTCCCCACCTTCGTTGCTGCTTGGGCCTCCCTTTACTCCATGGCGTCTTAGTGCTCTGTTGGCCTCAAGCAGACTGAAAGGATGAGATTGCTCATCCCCTGGGCAAAGAAACCACCTGGGACAAAAGTTGTGAAATTTCCAAGTTCAGAGTTCCTCTCTTGTACGCAATCCACCAAGTGCGTGGGGATATTTTGGCCTGTCTGCGTCATTATCTCCTTCTTCCTCCCTGGAACTTGGTAGGTATGCTGGGTAATTTATGTCAACTTCACACAAGCTAAAGTCACCTAAAGAGGAGGGAACCTCGATTTTAAAAAATGCCTCCTTTAAAGATGTTATTGTAAAGATTCACTGTCAGTGAGACAGCAGCAACACCCAGCCTACATCAAAGAAGATGATGAGCATCAAAGACCCTCCTTATAGAGTCGGCTTCAAATGAGGCAATGTTTCCATTTTGGCAACAGGCAGAATTCTGCTTAAAAATGGGCAAGCTTGGATGCAGGCAGAGTCAATAGCCAAACTCTGCAAAGACAGGGTAAGCAAGTCCTCAATAGTTCCAGACTCATAAATATGTCTGTCAGATATATTTGCCATAAAGTTGAAGATGATGCTCCAACATTATAGGGATTTGGGTGACTGTTCAGTCAGCAAACTGTCTCTGTTATGTTTTCATTTTGGAAACTGCTAACCTGCACTATGTGTATACTCAGGTAATTTATTTTATTCCTTCTCAAGTCTCTGATGGAGTTGAAGACCAGATAGTTTAGTTTTACAATTAAACTTAGTTATTTAGGGGTAAGATATTTTTAGGTCTAGATAAATATTTTAAGTTGATAGAGATGAGATATGATAGATATTGATTTACATTCAGAATTTTAGACTCACCAAGATAGGAAAGGTGTTTTCTTCAAGGTTGCCAACTATAAGTAGCCAAAACATGATGAATGTTACACATATATATATAAATTCCTGATTGTTTCATGGAAAAATAAGAGTGACCCAGCTCCAATTAACTAAAATTTTTCTACACACTGAAAAAGAAAGAAAGAAAGAAAGAAAGAAAGAAAGAAAGAAAGAAAGAAAGGTTGACCATATTGACTGATCTGTGTCCAGTCTCCAGTTTCCCTGCCCACATCATATCACCCAGAGTGGGGGTGGTCATGTCATTCATGTTCTGAAATCTATACCATTCAAAGAGCTTTCTTATATTTTATTATCCCATGGCCATCCTACATGAATTTGCATGATAATTTATATGAAATGAATTATTAAATATTATATTTGTTAATCCTTGTACTGCGGTAAATGGGAATGGCATTTGATTTTAACTTGTATTTCTATGATAACTAATGAAATTAACTTTTTTCCCATTAATTCCCATTAATTTTTATCCTTTACTGAATTACCTATTCATGAAAAAGAATGCTTCCGTAATATCTGGCTGCAAACAACACAATAATTTCTTAATTGGTGATTGATGTGGGAGGGCTCAGCCCACTGTGGGTGGGACCATGCCTGGCTGGTGGACCTGCATTCTGTAAGCAGGCTGAGCAACTCATGTTGAGCATGCTACAAAGGAGCACCGCCCCCCATGGCCTCTGCATCAGCTCCTGACTCCAGGTTCCTGCCCTGCTTGGGTTCCTGCCCTCACAGCCTCTGATGAACTGTCATAAAGAATTGTGAGTGACATAAACCCTTTTCTTGCCACCTTGCCTTTGGCCATGGTGTTTCATCACAGCCAAAGTCATCCTAACTAAGACAGTGGGAGGAGGGAACCCCTGTGAGTGAAGGCAAAGCTGCCATTACTGCTCATTTGACAGTGATAGAATCCTTTGTCTGTAACTCAGGGATCTCTCGTTCTTCATCAACAGCCACACAACCGTGGCTACCGTAAGTTGTTATCTGCAAATGTGGCGGAACCTCAGGCCCCACACAGTTCCTGACAGCTATAAGGCATGGCCTTCTTTTTTTTGGGTAATAGCTATTGAGAAGAAAAGCTGTGCCAAGCCACCAGCTCCCTCCCAAGTGGTAGGCACTTGTTAGCTACAGCGACGATGCCACCTCTGACCCAGGGGCTCTGATATATGCCATCTTGGGTATAACTGGAGTAAGTAGGTCCAGTCCTCCCCTATGAGCCATCAGATTTTCAGAGAGGTTTAGACCCGAAGAGTATTACGGGAACCTCTGCAACTTTGATGACAGTATTAATCCCCGTGATTCTTCAGGGCTTGTGCTATGAAGCTTGCAATTGTTGAGAGCTCCAACAATTTTCAGGAGTGCGTGCACGCATGTGTGGCCAGTGGTTCTCATTCGTGATGCAGTTTGCCCTCCCAAGTGACATGGAAGGGTCTAGAATCAAATTTTGCTGTCATAACCAGATGTCCCTGGCTTTAGTGGGTGGAGGTAAGGAATCTATTACTCGTTAGATAGTGCCTAGGAAAGCCCTCGGGCAAATCTCACCTGTGAGAGCGTGGCAGATGAGGTGAGTCTGGGAACTTTGCACTTAACCCTTTCTACTGCAGCAACCCTGACTCCACAGGGCAGGTGGTCCAGACCAGGATGCTGCCACTCCACAGGGCAGGTGGTCCAGACCAGGATGCTGCCACTCCACAGGGCAGGTGGTCCAGACCAGGATGCTGCCACTCCACAGGGCAGGTGGTCCAGACCAGGGTGCTGCCACTCCACAGGGCAGGTGGTCCAGACCAGGGTGCTGCCACTCCACAGGGCAGGTGGTCCAGACCAGGGTGCTGCCACTCCACAGGGCAGGTGGTCCAGACCAGGATGCTGCCACTCCACAGGGCAGGTGGTCCAGACCAGGGTGCTGCCACTCCACAGGGCAGGTGGTCCAGACCAGGGTGCTGCCACTCCACAGGGCAGGCGGTCCAGACCAGGATGCTGCCACTCCACAGGGCAGGTGGTCCAGACCAGGGTGCTGCCACTCCACAGGGCAGGTGGTCCAGACCAGGGTGCTGCCACTCCACAGGGCAGGTGGTCCAGACCAGGGTGCTGCCACTCCACAGGGCAGGTGGTCCAGACCAGGGTGCTGCCACTCCAGGGCACTGCCAGAAGCAGCATATTAGCCTTCCTACCATACATCTGGGAAGCAGAGAAGGTATAGCGGAGTGGGTGCCACAATTCCTTCAATAGACCCGCAAAGGCTTGCTCTCCATAGGCCTGTCTTTCAGTGCAAGGACTGTGGTAGAGTTTCAGGTCTCCTAAGCTCAGTGTCTTCTCCTGAGATGTAGACAAGAGTCTGAAAACACTAAGCATCCCTCTTTCCCTAGTGTCCAGTTGAGTAAAAAATTGTTTTTCCCCTGAAGGGATGACTTAAAGGACTAGTTGCAGTATATACTTACAACATAGAGTCCTTCCTCTATAGGCAGCAGTTCTCAACCTATATCCTGCCTATCAGATACTGACATTACAATTCATAACAGTAGCAAACTTACCATTATGAAGTAACAATGAAAATAATTTTATGGGCGGGGTTCACCAAAACGGGAGGAGCTGTATTAAAGGGTTGCAGCAACAGGAAGGTTCAGAATCGTTGCTTTAAAGGATCCAGAGCCAATGAGTCTGCATTTGTTAACTGACTTAGATCTGGAAAGTTCTTACTGGAGTCAGCCTTCTAGGATGGAAGGTGGTCCTCTGCTGAGCGGCTCTTGGTATTTAGTTATGCAAATCAAGTGTCAACGTCGTCACCTGTTTTCCCATTGCCAAGTGGTCTGAAAACCAGGCACCTTCATTCATCCTGTGGCCTTGCTGCTAAAGAGCATTAGGTCTATCTTCCTTAAGACTACTCCCTGGTCCTGGAGAGTTCCTCTTCTGTGAATGCGTGAATGTGAATGCGAGAGCCTCAGTTCCTTAGCAGCACTCACATTGTGGACTTTAGCCCGCAGAGGAGAGCGGCCACGGACTGTCTTAAAGGTAACCTACCTGTCTCTAGCCTACTCCCCATGGCACCCTGCTGGCCATGCGAATGGAGTCCTGAGAAACACAACCAGGTGGTAAGCCTTACAAAGTGAAGCAGTCCACATACTTCATTGAAACTACTGGTCTTTTTTATTTTTTCTTTCCTCAAAACTGTGTCCAGAAGTGCCAATGCCCTGATGGTGCTTGCGCACCCACCGGGATATTAGCTGAATCTGAGTCCAGGGGGACAACATGGTGGCCAGAACGTGTGCCATCCTGGAAGACACCTGCTTCCAGTAAGATCGCACAGCCCTCATCAGGGGAAACTACCTGATCCTGCCAGCCTCTAGGCTCCTGTATGTAAATGGCTCTAAATCACATAAAAAAAAAAAAACCACTTCCCACAGGGTGGGAGTTCTTCTTCTTCATTTATTTATTTATTTATTTATTTATTATGTCCACAGTGCTCTAGCTGCATGTACACCTGCAGGCCAGAAGAGGGCATCCGATCACATTGTAGATGATTGTGAGCCACCATGTGGTTGCTGGGAATTGAACTCAGGACCACTGGAAGAGCAGTTAGTGCTCTTAACCTCTGAGCCATCTCTCTACTCTTCCTATCAGATCCTGACTTTGACATAGGAGACCCATTGAAATTTCACATGCAGTTTTACCCTTGCCTTCTTCCACCCCTTGCTCCATCCATCCATCTATCCATCCATCCATTCTTCCTTCCTTCCTTTCCTCCCTCCTTTCTTTCTTCCTTTTGTTCTTTTTCTCTCCTAGACAACATCTATGTGTGTAGCCAGGCTGCCCTCACACTTGAGGTCCTCCTGCGTCAGTCCTCTAAGAGCACACTGGGCAGGCACCAGCACGTGGGGCCCATACTTACTTTTATTTACAGCCTTGCCACACCTGTGATCAACACCCTGAGCCAATCTGAAACACAACAGGGAATGAAGACCTTCAAGCAGGCTCACCATGGAGGGACGGCTGCTGGCTTTCAGAACATGGCTTGAACTGGTCCTCAGATGCTCTGAGCATGTCAGACATCTCAAAAGCAGCTGCCGTGTACTCTAATTGATGTCCTCTCGGGGATAAAGCAATTACTTCCTGCCTAGAGATTCACTGGCCAGATATGGTAGATGTGTACTTCACCTTAGTTAACCATGGGTGGAAACCACCCTCATCCCTGTACCTACTTTCAAACAGATGCCCACAAATCCAAAACTCTCACTCTAGGACACCTTGTACTGACTTTCTTACTAAACAAAGCCTGAAGCATGTTTGTGAACTAATGCCCTCCTTTGGGATAATGTGATCCCAGGGTGACTGGACTCAAGGGAAACAGGAAATGAAGCAGAGGAGGACGGAGGGCAGCACATGTCACCTACAATAGCTTTGTAGGAAGAAGACACAGCAGTCTCTTTATGCTATGGTAGGTTCCAGTCACAAAGGGCCGGCTAGAGGGTTTCTTTTGGCCCTTAGACCTCTTATGTTTATCCATACTCTCCATGGTCTGGATGTCTGTCTGAGGGAACAATGACTTCTATTTCCTAGCTTCTTCTCCATGTGACTAATACAAAGTGCCAAAAAGAAATCAGGGAGTGAGATGAGGTTGCAAGGCTGGCCGTGTCCCCTGCACCACTGCTGTCCTGCCACAGGTCCTACCAAGCGCCATCTCCTACAGACGTCTCAAATCGGGAGGCTGCCCCTCTTCTAGTCCAGTAGTCCAGTCAAAACCAGGACATCCGAGGTGGCGCTGGGTACCGGCGTCTTCTACCACAGCCCACGCCTTTGCCAGGAACCCCTGTCTAAGATTGACTACAAGTTCCAGTGTGCCTTCTGTTTCCTGTTGGGGCTCTAACACACACACACACAGAACACACAGACACACACACACACACACACACACACACACACACACACACACAGATAGGAATAGAACAGTCACCCTCAAATCCTCCCAAAGAAAGACCTAATCATTCTAAGCAATTACCAGCAAATGTCTCTAGTTCCATGTAAAAATAAAAGCTGTTTGATTGGCACATTGGTTTCCTCTAAGCAGGAAATAAAGGACTTCATTTTTCAATCAGTTTGAGGCTCATCAGGAGAGCCCCTGGGGCTCAACTAGTCTCTTCCTCGGCCTGAGTGAAATGCCAGTGGTGTTCTCCAGGGACAGAGATGGAGCTCTCTCATTGCTACCCTCTGCCAGGGAAGGGATGGAAGGAAAGAGGCAATAAAAAGGGCTAATTTACTCTTTTTGGGAAATTAGGCAAATCCCAACATTGATTTTATGAAAGCAAAAAGAGCATTACTATGTGGCAAGCTTCCACTTGGACACTCAACCAGTGATAACTCTAGAGCTAGTACAGCGATGTGCTAGCTACTTTCCGTCTGTGGCTACTTAGATGTGAATTAATTAAAATTAAATATAATTCAAGTCTCACTCCTCAGTCTCCTCAGACACTTGTTCAGGGTTGCAAGTGACAATTACCACCAATCCAGAATATTCTTTTTTTGGACACCATCACTCCTAAAAAGTCCACGCTGTGTTTCTTTATGTTGTGCTTTGAAACCTGTCATATTTACTGACTTTCAAAACATTAAGCTAACAGATACCAGTAAATTTTTTTTTGTTTGTTTTTTGCTTTTCAGGACAGGGTTTCTCTGTGTAGCCTTGGCTGTCCTGGACTCACTTTGTAGACCAGGCTGGCCTCGAACTCACAGAGATCTGCCTGCCTCAGCCTCCCTGAGTGCTGGGATTCGAGGAGTGTGACACCATACCTGGCTGACCAGTAAATTAATTGTAAGTGTGGATGTGCAGTGGCTAATCCCACCAAGCATGAGGCTGAGGCAGGAGGATTGACGTAAACTCACAGCCGGCCTAGTTTATATGATGACAAGAAAGCCTCTCTCAAAACAAAACAAAGAACCAAACAAATAAGCCTCATGAGTGTATTATATAATGCATAGAAGTTGAGACTTCCTTCTGTTTTGTGGTTTTGAGAAGAGCTTACTACTTAAAATCGTAAGCTTTTTTTTTTGTTTGTTTGTTTTTGTTTTTGTTTTTGTTTTTCGAGACAGGGTCTCTCTGTGTTAGCCTTGGCTGTCCTGGACTCACTTTGTAGACCAGGCTGGCCTCGAACTCACAGCGATCCGCCCGCCTCTGCCTCCCGAGTGCTGGGATTAAAGGCGTGCGCCACCACGCCCGGCTCTTAAAATTGTAAGCTTTTTATTTTATACTTTGTATAGTTTTTTTCCCTAGGTGTCAGTAGAAACAGCAGGGGGACTAAGCTGATTTTAAAATTAATTCCTTCATGAAGCATAAGTCTTTAAAAGGTTTTGTATACTATATTCAAGATTTCTGCTGCTCTAACATATTAATAGAGACAGTTTTAAAATAAAAGCATGAAAATAAACAACTGACGCCGATATTCTGCCCACCTGCTCCTGAGAAACAGTGAACACTTCTGCCACTTAGACTTGAGATTTGTTTGAAAACAATGGAGAAGTGACATTCACTGAGCATCCACAATAAAAACATTCATGAAAAAAGGGGGGAGGCTATAACAGCCTGATAAAAACTAAAATCTTAGACTGAGTTGGCACACAAGCAAACCAGAATAGAGCTGTGGCTCTCTAAGTGACTTCTGTGTGCACCGTGGTGTGCGCCTTTAATATATTTTACATGAAACCACTTGGCGATTTTTTACTTCCCAACTCTGACCCAGAGGAGCTGGCTATTCTCAGCAGGGCTGTCATCGTGGTCAGCTGTAGGACCTTCTGGAAAATACGTTAAATTCCAGACTACACTGGAGTCTGCTGAGAGTAAGCTGTTGACTGCTTGATGCTGACATGGGGGAAATGACCACCTGGATGAGGTGGCGCATGTCATTAATCCCAGCAGAAACAGGGGGAACGCTGTGACTTCGAGGCCAGCCTGGTCTACAAAGCAAGTCCAAAACAGCCAGAGCCATTACACAGAGAAAACTTGTCTTAAAAAAACAAACAAACAAAAACAAAAACAAAAAAACCCCAAAAGACCAAAACATTAAACATCAACAGTGACTCATACTTTTGTGATTCCCAAATCCCACTTTAATTCTTTCACGGCTTTTCCAAATGCAAGAGGCACTCATTTGCATCTCTACAAGTACTAGAGAACCTTCCACTTGTTTACTCATTTATTTTGGTTTTCAAGACAAGGTTTCTCTGTGTAGCCTTGGCTCTCCTGGACTCACTTTGTAGACCAGGCTGGCCTCAAACTCACAGCGATTTGCCTGCTTCTGCTTCCCAAATGCTGGGATTAAAGGCGTGCACCACCACAGTCGTCCGGTTTAGAATCTTTCCTTTAAATTACAAAAAACAAAAACAAAACAAAACAGAACAAAAAAACCAAGCAAAAAATTAACTCCTCATCTGAAATTTAAGCACGGAACATGTGATTTTACCTGCAGACAACTTATTAGTCTTAAGCAGGAGAATACTGTTGTTCTGTGTTTTGGGACTACTCATCTGGAGGGACAAAGGTCCCAGGAAACAACACAAGTAGGAGGGGATTACAATTGAGGCAAGATCTGTATGCAGCAGTATATGGCCCAAGCAGGTTGTATTCATGTATTCAGGAATATGTGTATACGCACACACAAATGTATGTAACAACAATTTAAAGAAAGAAATAATAAATTTGAAAGTGTTTGAAAGGGTACATGGGAGGGTTTTGAGAGAGAAAAGGGTAGGGAGGTGATGATACAGTTATATTATAATCTTAAAATTGCTAAAAATTAAGACAAATAAATATATTGGTATTTACAATTCAAAAAAAGAAGAAATCCAAGGCAGAGCTCAACTTCAGGACTGCATAGCAGAGTAATAGAAGACATGTGTGAGGGACTTGATCTACTTTGTTACAGAACAAGGAAGCGTGTGTAGATTTCAGTCAGTGCTGTGGTCTGAAAAAGCTGCAATGTCTGTGATCCCAAAACTCTGGAAAATGACCCAAGAAGATCGTGAGCCTGGGATACACAGTGAGATGCTGCCTCAAAACCATCTTCTTCATCTCCATCAGCATCCTGATCACGGTCGTGTCTTCACTATTTGGTAACACTTGCTTTCAAGGTCAGTCTCAAACCGCCACTGTGATGCTATTAAGCACAGAGCTAGGGGGAGAGATGGACAGAGATTTCTCACTCCACAGATTAGATGTGTTCAAACAACATCAAGATGACAGGAAATGGAAGAATGCGGCTCTTTATGGCTTTGGTTTTTTTAAAATAGAATTTCTTGAATTGCCTGCTTATATTTTTTAGTTTTTAGCAATATGTTTGTTTACCAGCCACAAGGAAACTCACAGTAAAGGACTGTTGCCTGCCCTCAGCCCATTGGCTGGGTTCTACTGACCCAGACTCCAGAGCCACACGTCTGGGATACCAGCAGCACCATACCTGTGGCTCTGATGACCTCCAGGGACTCTGGTTCATGTGGTTAAAGGTCCCCGAGAAGAGTGAAAAACTGCTGAGGAAGGCCAGTTGCAACACCCTGCAGTTTGCATTAGCTTCTGTCAAGGAAGTTTCATTTTCTTCAGCAGACTGGCAGAAGGGAATAGCAAAGCAGGCCCCAGGAAGTCATCTTGCACTTCCACAGACACCCTCTTCCTGGATGTCAGTCCTTCGGCGCTCTTGGCTGGCCAAAAATGCCTACTGAACTTTGTTCCAGGCTTCTAGATTCTTGGCTGTAATTTGTTTGATTTGCATACCTTACTTTTTTTTTTTTCCCAAAAAGAGGTTTTTAGCCTTACAAGCATTTCTAATTTTAATTTTATTTAAAAATGTAAACTTATGTGTCTGCGTGTCTGTGTGTGCATGCGAATGTCAGTATGGGTGCCTGAGGGAGCCAGCATCTCAGATAGGCCCGGAGCTGGTGTTATAGGCAGTTGTAAGATAGTGTGTATGTGTGTGTGTGTGTGTGTGTGTGTGTGTGTGTGTGTGTGTGTGTGAATCAGAGACCCAGATTCTCTGTAGGAATAGTGTGCGTATTTATTTGTTACATGTACATGAGCACATGCCACTGTGTGTGGAGAGAGCTCAGAGGGACAGCCTGTGGGAGCTGGATCTCTCCCTCTGCCCTGTGAGTCCCGGGCATGGAACTCAGGTTGTCAGCCATGGTGACGTGACCCCTCACCCACTGAGCCATCTTCCTAGCCCACGTTTCTTATTTCAGATTAGTTGTTTAATTTTGTTTGTGAGTGTTTAACCTGCATATATGTATGTACACTACGCTCATGCCTGGTGCCTGTAGTGATCAAAGAAGACGTTGGATTCCTTGAAACTGGAATCCAGTGGGTATGGTTGTGAAACACATTGTGGGTGCTGGGCTCCAAGCCTGCATCTTCTGGAACAGCAGCCTGTGCTCTTCACCGTCTTCTCAGCCCTGAAGCTTGGTATGTTAAAAAGCAGGGGAAATGTGAAAATACAGTGTGATGCTGATCTGGATTGTCCGCTGGAAAGAGTGTGGGATCACCTAGGAGACTCACATCTGCACGTGTCTGTGAGACTCTTTCTAGAGAGGAGTAATCGGGCGAGCGAAGGGGAAACCCGCCTTCAAAGTAGGTGGCGCCTTCCACCTGGCAGGTGAGACATAGTGAAGTCCAAGGAAAAATATACCTGCCTGCCTTAGCTCCTGTCTAAGCGAGTGTGTCTCTTGTTGATGGTGCCATCCTCCGTGAACATCAGACTAGAGCTCCTGCAGCCTTCCAGTGTGGTCTGAAGAGCAGCGGACTCTCCAGGAATCCTTCAGGTCATCAGGTCTGGATTAGAAGTGCTGAGCATCCAACTTGGTGTGTGGGCTGAACTGGTATGGGGTCCTCAGCTGCTACAGCTTGCAGCCAGCCATTGTTGGACTACCTAGCCCCTACCATGTAAGTCAATCTAATGGAAACTTTATTATATAGGTTTTAGTATGTGTGTGCATCTATAATAGTATATAATATATACTTATATTAAACATTACATAATTATATGAGATATAATTATAAACATATTATATATAATATATTATATATATCATGTAGGATATATTATATAATTATAATATATTGATATTATATATATTATTATATTGTATGATTATAATATTAATATCATATATAATGTTATTATATGACTGTAATGTAATATCGATATTATATAGCATAATATTAATATTATATTAATTATATGTGTGTGCATATATATATATATACACAAACACTTTATTGTTTCTGTTCCTCTAGAGAACTTTTCTTAATACAAATTGTCACATACAAAGGATACAGAATGAGCGTGCCCACTGCAGGAAAAGATATTGTTAACATTATTATCCTTGTCCTATTCCCTAGGAGGCTCCTGGGCCTTCACCTGAGCTTGCCTAACTTAGAGTGGGGTTTATTATTAGCTAAGGGAGAATAACTCCTCACGGCTCCCTTCCCTTATGAATGGCTGTAATTAGCAGCATTACTCCCCTGCCCCTTCTGTCTCCCACAGCCTCTTCTCTCACTGAGGCCCATCTTCAGGAGATAGAGCAGGGAGCTTGCTGAAAGAGGATAAGACCATGACACTGTGGAGGCCAGGGTGTTGGCTCAGTGGTGAAAGGGGTGCCATGCAAGCCTGGGGGGGCTGGATCCGGAATCTGTGGGAGGCAGAAGGAGGGAACCAACTCCATAAAGTTCTCCTCTGATCACAGGTGTATGTGATGACTCAGAGCACAGCAGCACCTCAGCCCAAAGACGGATGCCTCAACATGTGCTTACATATACACTCTCACACTCATGCACACAAGAGACACACACTCACACACACAATCATACACATGACACACAGTCACACACAAGTATACAACAAACACTCCCACCCACTCATACAGGTACACTCACATAGGCACACGCACCCTCACACATGCATGCACGCACACACACGTACACACTCTTAGACACACATGACATACATGTACACAACAAATACTTCCACCCACCTACCCAGGCACACATGCATGCATGCTCACACATTCTCACATACACACTCACACATGCATGAATGTACACACACATACTAACTCACTCATACATATGTGCACACACATGCACACACAATATTCACATGGGTACACACACATACACACTCACTCACAAATAGGTTTTAAAAAAATGATAGTTTGACAATAGTGTGTCCTTGTGAGCGGCACCGGAGCTGCCCAGCCCCAACCTCAGCCTATAGAAGAGCATCGCTGTCTGTCTGAGTCCCTGCCATCTCACTGAGGGCATAGCATGTCCTGGGCAGGAAGAACACCCTACACTTCTCTTCAGCCTTTCTCCAAACCATGTTACCCACATGTTGCCTTCTGCTTGAACAAGAGGAATTTTCATTTCAAATAACAAATCCTCCAAATCTTGTGATTCTAATTTCTACCCTCACAAGAAAATGTGAAGAATGATTTTAAAAAATTAGTTTCGTGATGAAAGATTTCCATAGTGACATTCCTTGGAGGGGAACACGAGGTCCCCTCTGGCCACACTGGCCACAGGAAAGCTCTTCACCTATATGCTGTGTCACTTGCTTCAGACCCCATCTTAGCCAGGGCTGGCCTGGCACGCTGCCTTGTTGAAAGTGGCTCTGTACCTTGTTGAAGTGGGCCGGCTGCCATGCTAATTGGTGCCTGTGAGCACAGACACTGGAACACTGGTACACACATCAGATGTGTGGGAGGAAGGCTGCCGTCCAGACAGCCAGACATGTCAACACAGCCCGTTGGGCTGACTCTGTGTCAGCACAGGGGCAAAGGAGAAGACGGTACCAAGGTCACTTTGATAGCTTAGCATTTTTAAAAAAAGTGCCTTGTGTAGCTGAGGAGAAGATGAAGGAAGGTATACCCTGAGGTGGAGCAGGAAAGGCCAAGGCTGTTGGCTTTCGAAAGAAAGAGGTGACACTTGCATCTGAGGAAAAAGACTTGTATCCAAATAGCTCTTTGGTGAGAGAGACTTGCTAGCTAGTTATAGATCAGCGACAAACCACATTTCATGCAGAAAATGTGAAAACAGCACCATAAGATGAAAGGGAGATGTGGGAGACAGCCGGAAGTGCACACTGGCATGGGCTACTCCGCAATCAACATCCCAGGAGAAAACACAATTGAAGGACCCCAGCACTTCACAACAGAAAAACTGTGATCACACGAGCAGACCAGAAAAACAACCACTGCACCCCTGGCTGCTGAAGATGGAAGCTGTGCCTCAGTGTGGACGTCTCTCTCAGTGTAATGCGCTAGACCAAAATAACTGAAGTTCAAGAAAGCTCTGTTTGAGGACTTAGCACTCACTCTTTTAACTGTTGCATTGTTACGTGAAGCAAGTGACCACTGTAGTGGTTTGAATAGGGATGACTCCCAGAGACTCCCGTAGGGAGTGGCACTGTCAGGAGGTGTGGCCTTGCTGGAGTAGGTGTGGCCTTGTTGGAGGAAGTGTGTCATTGTGTGGGTTAGCTCTGAAGTCTTTTTTTTTTTTCTTTTTTTGGTTTTTGGTTTTTGGTTTTTGGTTTTTGGTTTTTGAGACAGGGTTTCTCTGTGTACCCTTGGCTGTCCTAGACTCACTTTGTAGACTAGGCTGGCTTCAAACTCACAGTGATCTGCCTGCCTCTGCCTTTGGAGGGCTGGAATTAAAGGCGTGCGACACCCTGCCCAGCTAGAAATCTCTTATATGCTCAGGCTATACCCAGTGTGGCACTCAGTCTCCTTCTTCTGCTTTTGGATCAGGGATGTAGAACTCTAGGCTCCTCCAGGACCATGTCGGCCTGCACTTCCCACCATGATGATGATGGATTAAACCTCTGAAACTGTAAGCCAGCCCCAGTTAAATGCTTTCCCCTATAAGAGTTGCTGTGGTCACATGATCTCTTCACAGCATTGGGACCCAAACTAAGACAGAAGTTGGTACCAGGAGTGGGGTTTTGCTGTGATGGGCCTGACCATGCTTTTGTTTGGAGGAGTGTGGATTTGGGGACTTAGGATTAAGAAAGCAATGGAATGCTTTAAGTGCGGCTTAATGGGTCATGCTAGTAGGAGCATGGAAGACAGTGGTGCTGCCTTTGTAATTAGACAAGGGGGCCATGTTCCAGACCCAGGAAGCAGCAGAATTTGGCAGCTTTGGCTATGCAGTTCTGGTTTTAGAATCAAGGATAGAAAAATGGGGTTATGGAGTCTCTCTCCCCGACTAGGAAAAGCCAACCATGCCAGGTGAGTGGCAGGTGTGTCCCTGCACGGAGGCCCAGACAGGACATTGTGTGAAGCTGTGAAGGTGAACCCTGGATTGCCTTGGAGACTCCAGAATGTTAAAGATGCCAGAGCTGTGGGATACCTGCTGAGGAAAGCTGCTAACAGCTAGTGGAACCAGCCCAAAAGAGAAAAGTGTGCTGCAGTCAACAAAGCTGAAATGAGTTGGAGATCCACAGAGCGCTTTGACATCAGAGATGGAGATGCAGAGATGGAGTCTGCCCAGCTGGTTTTTGGTCTTGATTTGGTCCAGCATTTCTTCAGTATGCTCCCTTCCCTACATTTTGGACCAGTAATGTATATCCTGTGCCATTATATATTGGAAGTATGTGCTTTTGCTTTTCAATTTTCATCTTATAGGGGATTACAGTTAAGAGATTGCATGAACCTCAGAAAAGACACTGAGCTTTGGACTTTTAAACATTGTTGAGACTGTGGTAGACTATGGGGACTTTTGAAGTTGCATTACACACGTTTTGTACTATGTTATGGCTACAAGCTTATGGAGGCCAGGGAGTGAGTGGAATGTGGTTGCTTGAACACATCTGGCCTCCATAGACTCATGCATCTGAGTGCTTGGCCCATAGGGAGTGGCACCATTAGGAGGCGTGGCCTTGTTGGAGGAGGCGTGGCCTTGTTGGAGGAGGTGTGTCACTGTGAGGACAGGCTTTGAGGTATTATATAAATGTTTTCCTCTGTAAGAGCTGCTGTGGATATGTTGTCAGTTCGCAACAATGGAACCCAAACCAAGAAAACCATGTCCTGGAATATAGACCCTTCCATTCAGCCTCCCTCAGTTTTTGAACTGGCTACTTTTAGAAAGCATTGTGGTTTTTGCATATAGAAGGAACAGACAAAATTGTTGCTCCAACAGCTTATTATACATAATTTCTCTCTTTGTGGTTACAAAAAGGCTTTCTATAGTTTTGATATTTAAATCGTAAAGACAAGATAAGGAAGCACTGTTCTAGGGGAGATTGCTGCCAGAGTCAGTGTAATCGAGTCTTGCTCACTTTCAAGTTTCTTCGTTTTTCAAAATGTCATTTAAAAAGAAATGTCTGACCCAAAGAAACAGAGTGCCATACAATGGTGTGTGGTTAGAGAAAATGGTCTGGTTCATTACCCCGGGGCCTTCAGTATTCACTTCAAGCCAATGGAAAAGTGCTGTGTTCAAGAGGGAAGGGCAGCACACAGCCTCTGTATCCTACTTGGAGAAGAGGTCAACGCAAAAGGGAGCACTCACGGGGCTGCACCCATCAGCAGGCGAGGGAAATCTCTTGGGCGGAGCGGTTCTCTCAAGCGTCTTCGAGTTTCGCATGTATTCTAAGCTGTTTGCATAGAAACGTGTCTGTGATTCACAAGCCCTCACTAGAACGACTGGAGCAAGCGAGCATCTCCTAACCCGTGATTCAAGTGACGTCATCTTCAGTTGTCTCAAGCAGCTTTCTCAGCGGACCGCAGCGGACCGCCACTCCATTTTCGCACAAACCGCCCTACTCACGGGGACCGTTGAAAAGCTCCCAGTTGGTGGGTGACGGGTGTAGTTTTCAAAAGTTTTCTCTTCGTGGCTAATTAAAGGCGAGAGGATGGAAGTAGGTCATTTCTCATCTCCAGTTTCCCTCATGTAACTTCTTAATCTATGCTACCTGATAGCCTTTAAACTTCTAATTCCATAATTACTTCCAACATTCCAAATACTGCTTGAAACGCAGTTCTTCCCCGAGCTTCGGAAACGCAGTTCTTCTCTGAGCTGCGCTTTATCACGTGTACTTCTGAAATAGAGGTGGTGGGTAATGGAGGACTCATTCCGCTTTGGGTAGTTAGTTTCCTTGCTCAATGTCCAATTCCACAAGGAATAAGAACTAACCGCCCTCTCCTCAAAGGCGTGGTCTCCTCAGTCCTCACACTTATGACTGGCTGGCCCTCTGGGTTTTCAGGCACATCTACAGAGTCTGTCTGCCACTTGCAGTTTATTCATGCATTTCCTGAACCCGTCTTGACTCCGTGTGATTCCAGCCCAGGCCATCGGCTAGTGATGTCTGTCACTAGCTCTGTAGCCACAATACTTAGAGCATCTTGGGTGCTTAAGATCGGCAATTGGCTAAGTGTTCCTGTATTGGTTTCCTGAGGCTTCTTCCACAAAATATCACCACTGTAGATAGGAGAGGCACACACTCACCGTCTCGTGGTCTGTAGACAGAAAGTTTAAACCAGACATTGGCAGGACCCTGGGTTTTTTGTTTGTTTGTTTGTTTTGTTTTGTTTGTTTGTTTCTTTCTTTCTTTCTTTCTTTTTTTTGGTCTTTTTTGGTCTTGTTTGTTTTTTCCTATCCCTATAGGGATGGAGAGTTTGGATTCTAAAGCCTCTTTTTGGATCACACAACTGAGTCCATAATACTGCTGTAGAACTCTGTCATGCTGGCTCAGATTTACCTGTATTTTTTCTCTAACTGCTAAGTTAATTGATTAGATAACACCATCGAGGTACAGGAGAAAGCAGGGGACAAGCACAATTCTGTCACTGTCTGCACTGGGCTTTCACTGTAATGAAAAATGCTGACAATAAAGCCCGAGCTCAGGAGGTGGTGAGATAAAACTCTATGGTGGGAACAATCGGGACCTCCCATAGGAAGGAAGGCTGATTTGGCAAGGCTGTTGGTGCCAGGCCTGGGGGTGTGTCTCAGTGGGCATGCGCAATCCCCAAGGTCCTGTCCCAGCATAAAAATAAAAGGTTATCAAGAAATGCAAGGTGGTCATCTGCTGCAAAGGCAAGGGTGTGGAAGGAGGTGGAACAGCACTCCAGAGAGAGCAAAGGAAAGCGTTGAACAAACGGAGGTTGGAAAAACACGAAACGTGGCGAGCCACGTGAAGAGACGTGCACAAATCAGCACCGGCAGCCTGAAATGAAGCCAGCAGCTGTAACAGGCAGGGCCTTGCAGCCACTGGAGCTCTGGGAATGTGTGTGTGTGTGTATGTGTGTGTGTGTGTGTGTGTGTGTGTGTGTGTGTGTATGTGTGTGTGTGTGTATGTATGTGTGTGTGTGTATGTGTGTGTGTGTGTGTGTGTGTATGTGTGTGTGTGTGTGTGTGTGTGTGTGTGTGTGTGTGTGTGTGTGTTTTAGGGACAAAGACTTAGCCAGACATGATCATATTTGTGTTTTTCATAGGCGAGTAGGGCAACAGTGACCTCAAGGGTCACTAGATCAGTGTCCCTGTCATTCAGGTAGATGCTGAGGCTGGCTAGGTTATGTGGTGGCCGTAGTAAGAAGACAGAGAGGAAATGGAATCAAAGATTTCCCTGGAAGAGAACGTACAGGGCCTGCTGAAGGGAGGACTCTGGAGAAGAGAAAAGGCTTGGTATACCCGCGTATGTCCAGGTTTTCCCACGCAGCCCCCACCCCTGTGCTAGCCGAGCGTTGCATCCTGACACCTCACGTGAAGCCCCTCCCTCCAGACAACCCCCTCCCCACCATCCCTTCCCCTGCCCACCTCCATCACCATCCATCTCTATGCTACAGGGAGGGCGCTGATTGACTAGATCTCAGAACTGCCTGCTGCTAGCTGAAGTCTGGCCTTCCGCTGCGCTGTCTGCTTTGCCTTCAAGGTGAGGACGGGCTGTAGTGTCCAGGCCTCCTGCCCCTCAGCTGCCCTTGCTTTCCTGTCCACCCTCCTGGCTGAACTCCACTCTAGCCCATAGTGTTTAGGCCCAAAACTCTGCGGACAAGCTTTCTGACACAGGGCCAAGTCTACAACTGTACTCATCTCAAAGGACAGTGAGACAAAGATGAAGTGCCAACAGAGGTCACATGCCACTGCTCTTATGGAGGTCTGACAGGACTTGTCACAGATGCAGGCTTGGAAGGGCTTCACGCACCACAGCCCCGAGCCTCTTCTCAGGGAGTTCCTCATCTCTTTGGATCAGGGACAAGGAAGTAAAGACGGGGGAATTCTAGAGTGGGCTATCTCCTGTATAACTTAGATCTTAGACGCTGACCAGGGGGAGAAATGGGTTTTGTCCTCCTGCTCAGTCAGAACTAAGTTGAGTCCACTTTTTACATCACGGAAGCTGAGTGCTTGCTTCTTGGGAGAAGCATCCTAGAGATAAAGGACAGCCAAGCCATGAGGAAAGCAAACGGCACGGCGCAGTCCCCGCTTCCTGTGTATGACAGGAAAAACGGTCCTCGTCACAGACGGGGACTCCTTACTTCAGCGGGACAATAGTTAAGAGGAGTGGAAGGCACTGTGACCACCGAAAGTGGAGCTGGCACCTCTGGCAAGCCGCTGCTCCCATAGCTAGCTGTGGCCCTCGTCTCATCGTCCGAGGCGGGCAGTTTACCTCCTCCCGCTGCCCTCGGGGACGGCTTCTTCCTGAGTTTGAATGACATGCATCGTCGTGGGAGCTTCATGGAGGTCAAGAGGCTTTTCCTGGGGTTTTGGAGTCTGGGAGACTGTGTAGCAGGCCCTTTCTGAAGACGGACAGTTCAAGATATGAGACCAGGGCTGGAGAGATGGCTCAGCGATTAGGAGCACGGACTGCTCTTCCAGAGGTTCTGAGTTCAATTCCCAGCAACCACATGGTGGCTCACAGCCATCTATAATGAGATCTGGTGCCCTCTCCTGGCCTTCATAGGTACATGCAAGCAAAACATTGTATACACAATAAATAAATACATAAATACATAAATCTTTTTTAAAAAATATATGAGACCAGTTACAGAGGAAGTGGAATTGCAAAGAGATGCTTCGCGTCTCCTACTTTGACTTTTCTTACTTCCCTTGAGAAACCACAGGCATTTTCCTTGTTGGGTAACTTTGTTTTTTTAAAACTTGGAGTCTACAGTCATAACTAATTTGACTCTGCTGTCCTATTTTACAAGTAAGGACACGGACTCTTGGAGAAGTAAGAATCTGCATGCGGTCACGCGGGCAGTTGGTGGTGGAGACAAGTGTGGGCTGGGGAGACTGCAGAAATTTCTTTTACCCAACAGACATCTTGCAGCAGATGTAGCTAGTACACGCTACTTGTGTGAACACTACATATAGAATAGAAGGCTGTCATTGGTTGAATGAGAAAAGCAAGGTATCTATATCAGCTAAGCAGGACATTTGCGTGTAAAAACTGCTGTAGAGATTAGTACTGTCATCATTAGATAGTCAGTGACATATTTTTTTGTTACCTTATAGTATGACACACAACACAAAGAAGACATTAGAACCCCAAACCACTTTATCCCAATCATGGTGGTGAAAGCATACATAAGAATCAATAAGTTAGAAATGTAAGGTGTCTTAATGAGGTTTCTAACTGCTGTAATGAAACATCATGACCAAAAGTAAGTTGGGAAGGAAAGGGATTATTTCAGTCTAGTCAGTATATAGAAAGTCAGCAGGAATTAGAGGCAGGCACTAAAGCAGATGCAGTGATGGGACACTGCTTATGGCTTGCTCCTTCTTAAAGCTTGCTCAGCCTGCTGTCCTAGGACCACGTTGTCCAGATGTGGCCGTGCCCTCTCCTGTCAGTCGCTGACTGAGAAGATGTCGCACAGGCTTGCCCACAGGCCAGGCTGGTGGGAGCATGTTCTCTTCTCAAGTGGCTCTGGCCTGTGTCAAGATGACAAAAACCTAGCCAGGAGAAAAAGACTGTCCAACTACAGGCTTACTGGGAGGCTTGTACCTCCCAAAATTTGGTAGGTTGACTAGTTGAAAATGTAGAGCTTCATAGAGAGTTTGAATCATAAACAATTAACAAGCTAGTAAAAAAAAAAAAAACCCTAGACATTCTTTCCAAAACCTCACAGAACATTAAAAAATTTTATTATGTATCAGGCCAGGAAAAAATTTTTTAATAAAGTTCAAATATTGCATACGGTCGCATTCCCTGATCATTGAGCAAGAAAATTGATGTCAAGAACAAAATATAAAGTCTGGCGACCTAGGGAGAGACTATGTTAATAATTCTGAAAAAAAAAGAAGAGCTACAGGAGGAGGTGTGTCTGTACATGTGGTTTTGGCTATGTCACTAAACCAAATGAAACAGTATATATTATACAGGTTTATAAAGTAATTGAATTTTTATGTACATACATATATACATATATTAAATACATTAAAAAATTCCTGAAAGAATGCACAAGGAACTGTTGACACTGGATGCCTTAAGAGAGAAGAGGAACAGGTCAGAGGCAGATAGCAGAGTTTGTAAGCAATTTAAGTCACACATAATGAGGTACCCAATATTTGTAGCTACATATTCTTTACAAGTCCCTATTGAGTATTTTTTTTAAAGTATATTGTACAGCCATGAAGAAACTTTAATAAATCCTAAAGACTATACACAGACTATGCTGTGCTTTGTATCGGGTTTCTTCCTTCATAAATAAATACAAAGGAGGAGAACTTTTTTATTGTTTTATTATTAAAAATAATCACTATTACAAAAACACAAATCTTCCAAGTTATTCCAAGACAGCTCTCTGATATACACGTAAAGATAGTCTTGAGCGTGGAAAAACATTTTTTAAAATCGTGGAATCAAGGCACAGTATTTTTAAATAATGATATGTAAATGAGTTAGGCCCATCCATTGATGAAGAGGTCTGTCAAGGTGGATTAAAAGAAAATCAAATTTTGATTTGTTTACATAAATAACGCTTAAAAGATTAGCACTTAATGAAAGCGAAACGATAAAACAGAACGATGGCATTACTTGAAATTGTATGCACACAGAAAGAAGCATGGGCCACACCATCTTAAGATCAGATGGGCTGACTTTTAAAGGAATTATGTCCTAAGCAAAACAAATGGGATTTTCTAGTCTTAAACTTGTAATTTGTTATAAAGATACATATGAGCACATGTGTGGATAATTGCATAGAAAAGAAAATTTCTGAAACTGAATCTGGACGTATACATGGATCAATTCATTATTTAAATTATAATAATATTTATCATCATCACCTTAGCTCCTTCACCTGCATGTACTATGCGCACACCTGTTGTGGAACTTTTGTTTTCTTTAAATGTGTTTTTGTTTTAATCCCGGGTGTGAGATATGGGACTGCTCCAGTTTGTCCACAGCTGATCACTGCCTCATGAGAGGACACGTGATCTTTGTCAGCTGGAATCTGCCTCGTGGTGCAAGGCATGGATGGTCTTGACCAGTAAGAAAAAACACGAGAGCCCAGAGAGAGCCAGGTGGAAGGAGGACTACAAGAAGAACGCTTGGAGGAGATGATCGGAGGAGGAAGAGAAGGCAGTTGCAGCATTTGCTGATGCTGGCTGAATATCCTGATGGCAAAGATTGGCATTCCCCCAAAGAACCTGGTGACCCTAAACAGCAGAAGAGAACTATGCTCCTGCTCCCCACTAACCTTCCTGCTCTCCTACCTAGGGTCAGTGGGTTGGAAGGGAGGTAGAGGCATTAAGGAACCCCAAATATAGGTTTTAAAAGGATCATAGCCTACACACACCTCTCCCCAAACAATGTGCCTATCAGCCTGAGAGCTTTCTTGACACCTCCCACAATAAGGCTGCAGATGATCCCATCTCTGGGCAGTAGGATAGATGCCCACACCCTTGGTAACAACCAGATTTGGACAGTTTCTACTCAAACATACCCCCAACATGTCAGGGTATGAAGCATACAAGAGTCAGTCTGAGCTACACTGGTCTTGGGTGCAGACACAGCAGGGAAAGCCTGTGTTCACTTTCAGCATTGCAGTGCACTCATTAGCAATAGTTGTCATATCAGACCGGCCTGTGGGTGTGTCTGTCGGGGATTGTCTTCACTATGAGTTGACCTGCAAGAGGGCCCAGCCCACTGTCAAGAGCGCCATCCCTAAGTGGCTTGGGTTATATAAGAAAGCTAGCTAAGCATGATGCAACAGAGCGAGCCAGTGAGCACTGCGCCTCCTCGAGGGGTAAGCCAAGTAAATCTTTTCCTCCCCCAAGTCACTTTTGATGAGAGTATTTTATCCTAGCAGCAGAAAGGAGACCAAGAGAATCACATCTCTGTGGCGCCCAGGCCAGGTCCTCAACTCAGACAACTTTCAACCAAGAAAGCTTTTCAGTCCTCCATGCTCTGCTGACTTACATGAGCCTAGTTATGTATGTAATCCTGATTGCTCACTCCCTTTGTTCCCAGCCCCAGATTCTCACTGGTAGTTTTTCTTCCCAAAAGACATTAAAGAAATGAGAGCCTGGACCTAGTCCTGACTGGGCTGCCTTGCCTGGCCTCAGTGATGGGGAGGAGCTCAGTCCTGACGCAACTTGCTGTTCTGGGGTGGGTTGTAGTTGGTGGTTGGGGCTCCCCTTTTCTGAGGACAAGAGGAGGGGAGTTGGGGGAAGAGGGTGGGAGGGAGGGATGGGAAGGAGAGGAGGGAGGGGGTTAAGAGCCAGATGTAAAGTAAATACATAAATTAAAAATAAATAAATTTAAAAAATGAAACGAGAGTCACATGGCCTATGTAATGATAGAATCTCTCTCTAAAAGGTCATAGAAGTGGCCCAATGAGAAAAACAGAATTCCAACTCCTTACAGGGAGGATCCTGAAAGCAAATTCCTGGACTAAGTGGCTTGGCATTTTTCTAAACAGAGTGTATGGAAGGTTAGTTGGCCACGCACACAAATGCCTCCTGGCCAGCAGACTTCATCTGCCATAGCGAGGATCGTTGTTTTTGGTCCTGTTAAAGTGGCTGCTTCTTCATCCTACAAGCAAAACAAGTAGAGTGGCTGCTTCTTCACTGTAGATGTGCAAAACAAACCTCAGGGAGCACTCCCCAGCAAAGCATAGAAATGCCTGGGCTTAAATAACCTCCTTCACCATTTAGCCTGGAGGACTGTGGCTCAGAATGGAGGAAGGAGGTGCTCCCAACTGTGCTACCAACATATTCCTTATCCAAGCTCTGGTCCAGGGCTGGGCAGAGCATCGGTTCTAGTCAGTGCCATCCAAGCTTGCTCTCAATAATGGGAATCAGACTACGACGGGGGACGACTGCTGTGTGCTACAGAAACTGCCTCGTGTTACACATGTCACTCCCGGTCTCTGACCTGCTTCTAGGCCGCCGAGTATGGACGGGGCAGGCTTTTTGTGCGCCTGTCCGGTAAAGTATATTGTTCCTTACAGCAAAGTGAAACTGTATTTTGGGGCTCCACACGGCATACCGGTTAACATGTTCTTAATTAGCTACAATTGATCCTGTTACAAGGCTATTTTGATCTGAGAAATAAAATAAAATGAAACGCTCACTTGCTTTTTCAAGAAATGATTTGAATCTCTGATAGATCCTTCGCTGCATCCATTCTCTCTCTCTCTCTCTCTCTCTCTCTCTCTCTCTCTCTCTCCCTCCCTCCCTCCCTCCCTCTCTCTCCCTCTCTCTCTCTCTCTTTCTCCCTCCCTCTCTCCCTCTCTCTCTCTTTCTCTCCCTTCCGCCCACCCCCCCCTCTCAATAACGAACACAAGCGTTCAAGTTGTTTTAGAATCTCTTGTCTAAGGAGTTTATGACCTAAATTCCACAGATCTTCCCTCTTCAAAATTGCAAAGAAAATAAGAGTTAACGTGAATGGTGATCGTAAGAAGACGGCATGAGATGTCCTCTTATGTGAAACGACAGCAAGAGCCCAACAGGTAAGGAGTGTCCGTGGACACAAGGGAGGCAGGAGCCGAAAACATTAACGCAGGAAGCGGAGGTTTTCGTCTTTTCACGTTAATGGTTAAGAAGAGACTTTCATAGAATTCAAGAGAAAATGAATCCAGGAATTGACAGGCACTGGCTGTGACCGGCAGCCAGATGGAGAAATCTCAGGGCGTGCCTCATCCTTCACACCACACAAGACTGCGCTTCATGCCCGAGACGGTCCCGGGAGACCAGAGATGGAGTGGAGAGCTGAACCCAATGATCTGGCCAAGAGTTTCGATGAGCAAAGCCATGCTCCCCAGGTTAGGGTTAATATTTTAAAGAAGAGGGGGGGGGAGGGGCAAGAAATAGTCCAACAATGTGGTCCTCTGGATTAGACTTTTCTATGCTCTTTTAACTGTTCCCAGGGATGGCTATTTGTGGAGTTGGGACCAAGGAACCTTTTTTAAAATCATGTTTCCACTGTGACCCCGAAACACCCACTATGAGCAAAACCTCCACAGATCAGGCCAGACAAGAGAACACAGTGCCCACAGGTGGCCATCTTCCGGAGGGCCTTCCTCTTGGCTCCATCAACTCCAAAGCACCAGGAATTCTCAATGACCACTCGTTAACAGTGTTCTATTGGAGGCCTCCTGCGTCAAGATGGTAGATTGACGAGCAAACAACGATGCGTAACGGTGACAGTGTCCCTATTCTGAGAAGCACTTGACATGGCCACATCATTTTCCCCAGCAATCCCTTAGATACTGTCTCCTAAATCGCAATAAGGGTTTCTTTCTCTGATGGGTTTGCTTGCGTTATTTTGGCATCCCGGGAAATGTGTCTGAAGTGGTAGCCACTGAAGAAGCCATCCTGGCGGCATCCGCGTGGCATCCTGGGAAATGTGTCTGAAGTGGTAGCCACTGAAGAAGCCAAACCTGCAGCATCCGCGAGGCATCCTGGGAAATGTGTCTGATGGTAGGCTCTTTCCTGCTCTTTCATGGTGTGTGGTCCTTCCCTCTTGTACATACCAAGTCACCCAGGATTCTTTGGTTCAGCTTACCCATTCCTGTCAGCACGAGGCCATCCATTTAGCGTACCTGTTGTGTCCTGCATGCAGGGTGACGGCGTTTTCGGGATATTGTGGAATGGAGCTTGACATTTTATAAACCTCTGAGCCAAAATATCGAAGGTGTTCTACTCCTGCTACCAAGCAGAAGCCGACTCGGCTCTTTCTCTATTTAACAGGAAAGAGCAGGGGTCAGCAAAGTATAGTCGGAGGGAGAGTCAGACTCACTGCATCCCTACGTCCTCATATTGTCAACAGTCTTGAGTTTCTCTTCCTGTCATGCCAGAGGTGCATCCCAGGGACTCACACAGTGCAGCATACGGTTTCTGCTACTGAGCTACACCCTCAGCCCCTAGCCTTCAATTCTTGGAAGAGTTTTTGTTTGTTGAAAGAGTTGAGCAGAAAGTACAGCAG
This sequence comes from Acomys minous, assembly GCF_964271855.1. Classification (NCBI taxonomy): domain Eukaryota; kingdom Metazoa; phylum Chordata; class Mammalia; order Rodentia; family Muridae; genus Acomys; species Acomys minous. The sequence goes on along the minus strand of NC_140496.1, from coordinate 48,193,689 downwards.
CCTTGACATGGCTGATTCTCCTGTTAGCAACATGTTTGCATGGTACATTTACTAGAACTGATAAACCAATACTGATACGTTATTAGTAAATATTGTCTGCATTTCAACAAGGCAACTACTGCTCCAGTAACTGCTCCAGCACACCACCCAGAGTAGCGTGGTGCATTCACCTTCCCAAAGACTGCATGTCCTTACAGCAGTGCCCCAGATGCTCCTTGCTTCTGACACTCTCGTGATTGTGAGTTGTGACCAGGCCCTTTGCACAGTGTTCATCCACCAGAAAGTGTTTGATGGTTTTCTCCTGCTTAGAACAGAGACATAGAGTCCGGGGAGGGGGGTGCGGGTGGGGGTGAAGATCACAAGTGTGAAGTATCCTTTTCCTCACATCTCACCCACCACGGTGGGAACGGACGGCATGGCTGATGCCTCTCAATAATGGTTTTGATGGTTGGCTGAAGCACCACGCGCGGCATTCCCCCAGTGCACAGTTATGAATCCTGCCTGTTGACACTGCATTCTGAGAAGTGGCCATTCCACAGCTCATGTGTAGGTCCCATAGAAACTGAACTAACAAGTGACACTGACCTCCTGCCTTAGGAAGTTGGAGGTTTCCATCATCTTCTAGGCTACCCATCCCACTCCCTTAACAGATTCTCCACTACTCCTTTTCTTTAGCTCATGAGCTTCTAATTTGGTCTGGGGTAGGAGCCTGATTAGCCAGGCCAAGCTGCATGCCTCCATTTTAGGCAGGGCACAAGAGGTAAGCCCCTCATCCTTCTAGTTGAGGGGAGCAGGTACTTCCTCGGAGACTAACACAGTTGGAGATGACTCCCTAAATATGAAAGGAGGGGCCGTGTGTGGGGCAGAGTAGTTCAAACAGCAAAAGTCTGTGATAATAGCTCCCCTCAGACAATGTGGTAGCCTGGCCAAGAGATGCCCAGTATCCGCTCACAGTAGTTTCTGAAGGTGGCTGATGGACACTCTGGGGAAGCTGTCCTGGGTCTGAATCCTACAAACAGCTCCTCATGCTTCTAGACCCCGGAGCAGTGGTCCTCACTTTTATGACTGCTGCAATCTGACCCTTCAATGCAGCTCCTCATCTTGTATCACCTTAGAGAAGTGGTCCTCACCTTTCCCTGTGCTGCGACCCTTTAATACAGTTCCTCAGCTGGGCACAGTGGTACACACCTGTAATGCCACCACACAGGGAGGCAGAGGCAGGCAGATCTCTGTGAGTTCGAGGCCAACCTGGTCTACAAAGCAAGTCCAGGACAGCCAAGGCTACACACAGAAACCCTGTCTCAAAAAACTAAAACAAACAAACAAATAAAATTCAGTTCTTCATGTTGGGGTGACCATCAACCATAAAATTATTTTTATTGCTACTTCATAACTGTAATTTTGCTCCTGTTATAAACTATACTGTTAATATCTGACATGTGACCTCCTGTGAAAGGGTTGTTTGATCACCCCAGCCCACACACAAAGGGGTCAAGACCCACACATTAGAAGAATCCTTTACTCTGTAAATATCATCCTAGCAAGCTTCATGTGGGAATCAAATTAAATATTAGATACAAACTCAACATATCCCTGACAAATTACTATATGCTGCGTGATCCCTACCCTTGTGTCAAAAATAAGTTTTGATGTTCTGTGGGAGGAATTCTACAAAATCTGATTTCATACTAGCTCAGAGCTCTGGGTTGTCTCCAGCCAGCTCTCACCCATATCTACTTTTCTGCTTCTTATAGAATTGGATCCTTCCTTTATTTCAACATCACAGTATAAACTAGCCATCACCCCCACCACATACACATGTGCACATCTTACTGAGAGTGTGAGAACAACTTAAACAATGTATCACAAATGGAGGGGGAAAAACTGCATGGCATTGCTCCTAAAGCCCACGGCTCAGAGCCCAGCAGAAGGATTCTCCTCAACTAAACTCTGCTTTCCAGTATTTGCTGATCACTATAGGTTAAGGACACTTTTCATCTGCCCTCTGCCCTCTGCCCTCTGCCCTCTGCCCTCTGCCTCTGTCTCTGCCGCTGCCCTCTGGTTTCTGTCTCTATCTCTACCTCTGCACAGTCCTCATTTTCCACCTCCACTCTCTTGAACCTGCTTCTCCCCCAACACAGCCATAAAATCTATTAGAAAAAGGGAAGGAAGAGGAGGAGGGGGAGGAGAAGGAGGAGGAAGAGGAGGAGGAGGAGGAGGGGGTGGAAGAAGTTGTTTTTATTGTCCCTGGAGAGCAGAGGAGCTTTGTTCTTTCTTAATCTGTCTCCTCAAAACGAGCATTCCTTCCTCTATTTTGCTTAATCAAAAAGCCTATTCTGACATCTTCCCAATCAAAGGGGGAGTCTCCCTGGGGGTGGGGTGGGGGGGGGCAAGGATGCTCTTCTCTCTCCACCTGTAGTTAAATGGGCACAAACTCTCAGATTTTAAAATTTGCAGAGTTCTTTTTAAGACAGAGTGTTTGAAAGTGCCATAACGATATCTAAAAGCTTGAGTGTTGATTCTTTTAAAAAGGGCAGAGTTCCCAAACCCACCTTCTACCATCCTGCCCTGTCCCTAATGTGACTTTGTTGCGGTTGGGAGAAAGGATTGGTCCGAGGAATTAGTAGCCTAATGTGCTTAGGTTCTAATGCTTCTGTCCTGTTGTTGTTGTTGTTGTTGTTGTTGTTTGTTGTTGTTGTTATTAGCCTAATACCTGTTTCAAGTCTAATTGAGCCTTTCAAAATGTCTGTAGGTATGTCCCCATGGGCTAGCTTGAGCTGCTTCCTCTCAGAAACTGGTGACAACTCCTGCCACAGCAGTGACAATGAGCCTGTGCCTGTCCAGCTTCTCCCTCTGGACTGAGACCCTAGGACACCAGCGTCTTTGTTTTCATGGTACCTGATGTGTAGCAGCATCTCAGGGCAAATCATGGACTCTGGAGAACAGAAGCCATAGGTCAATGTCAGGTCTGAACACTTAGGCAAAAGTGGGAGCTTTGAGGAGCACACAAACCAGAGACTCCACAGTTATTAGTTAAGATAGATGTTTCTGTGTGTGTGGTGTGAGTGTATGTGTGTGCACATGCATGTGTGAGCACATGTGCATGTGTGTATGTGTGTGTGCATATGTGTGTAGAATATGAACATGGGCCTCTTCTGTCTTCCTATCATGCTTTTACACCTAAGATCACTGACGCACACACAGAAGGCTCCTTTCTATCCCTTGGAAAAGGGACATTTCTTTCCACCCTCATACAAGCAGGATCTTTCATTTTTTCTTCTTTCTTTGACTTCAGATTAAAGACGAGCTGCACTGGAACTCAGAATAAACTACTGCTTATTCCACATGGGCTATATGGAGAATGAGAAGGGCTCATTTAACAGTTTCTGTTTAGCTCTGCTTTTCCTCGAAAATAATAGCACAGCAAAGATGCCTTATGCCGAGGGCCGTTCCGAGCAGCTCCTGGGCTACAGTCACTCCCTAGTTCTCAAGGCAACTTTAGGAAACAGTATTGTATGGTATCCATGTTATAGATGTGAAAACTGGGGCAGAGAAAGGAATTACAACTAGCCAACATCAGCAAGCTACAGCTACAAAGTGATGTAATTAAACACAAAGTTAGGCAGGCCAGGGTGCCCCAAAGTGCTTACCATTGGGTTTTGTTTCACTGGAGGTCCATACCAGCTCAATTTCAAGATGCTCTTGATATCAGTTTAGTAGTTTAAGTTAGAAACAACAGAACCTTCAGGTTAGAACAGACCTCATGGTCCAGCCTAACTTATGTTCCACCCTTCTGGAACTTTCCAGATGGATGCAGAACATTCATTTTGCTCTGCTTGAAACCCTAACATAGATGAGAAAATAAACTGCCCATGGCACATTATTGAATACTGAAAATATGCCACAGGGCAATTTTCTCTAAAATATTCACTTGGCATTTTTTATGTGCAAACTTGTTTTCATAAAACTACATTGCTTATAAAGAGTTTCACCACAATTATCTTAAGACACCTGTTTTCTTCTTGTGCCTCCTTTGTGACTGGTTTATGTTCAAGGAAGAAAGCACAATACAAATAAAAGAGGAGGAAGGAAGTAATTGTGTTACTCATGGGATTTTTTTTTCTGCTTTGGGGGTAAAATCTAAATTTATGCAGTGGCTAAGTGATCTTTATAATTTAATTTCCCATATAGATTTCTAAAAACTACTATTGTACCATTTTCTTCTACTGGCTTAAAAAAATCAGTTTGAAATGAACTGCCAGAAAAGTTAGACAGTACTAAATTATACCAAACAGAGCAACTACTTTGATATTCAACCCCCAATTAGGATGAAAATATCAATCATAGCTGTTTCTTAGGTGTGCTGAAGCCTCCGCGGGAAACAAAATCCCAGGATCCTGTAATTTGAGGGAGATTTCTGAATGCCTTGTATTACACAAAACTTCCAAACCGCATCATGGGAAAGAAGGGCTGAGCACAGCTAAGAGTGTAGATGCTGGGGTCTGGCTTCCTGAGCTGAGTTTGCGTGGTCCCTGCTCTTTAGGATGCAGAGAGCACTGAGTGCTCTTCCTATCGTGGCTGGCACTTGATTTCCTTCTCTGAAAGCCTTTTAGAGGCAGAGGCAGAACTGGACCTGAGAAGGAAAGGTCAAGGTCCGAGTTCCGTAGCCCAAGATTTGATGTTTCTCCCAGTGTACACTAAAATAAGGGGAGGCTGTAAGTGAACCCGTGATTAAGACATCAAAGTGTGAAACAAGAACAGCCAGAGCACAAGAAAGCGCATGAACATTTTGAGAGGGGAATATGGCCAGGACCCATGTCAAGTAATGAAGTAGAGCGCGGATCTGGAATGTCCCTTAAAAGCACTATGTGTTCAAAATTTGGTCCTTGGTCCACATGCTCCTGGGAAATGGTAGAGACGTAAGGGCTAGGATCTAGGGGGAGTTTGTAATCCAGTAGGAGAATTCCAGTGTGGCCACTGATGTGTGATCCTGGCTGCGCCCTCTTCTTGTCTTTTATTCATGACTTAGATGGTTTTATTTCACCACAAACTCCTCCCACATCCTGTGTGCTACCACAGACCCAAAGTAATGCAGACTGAAAGTCATCAAAAAGAAAGAATGTTTCAGCTGTTACAGTAGCTGAAAGTTAAAGTAGAGGGAACATCCAGAGGCCAGAGATCTAATTCTCGAATCGTCAAGGAGGCAAAAAGCAGAAACACACGGCAGACACCTCGAAGCTGAGCCACCTGTGAGATCTCTCCATTCAGGGAGGGGTGGCTAGGCTTCCAATCACCTGGATAGCATCCTGGCTTCTCACACTGTCAGATGACGTCACGCAGATCATTTAAATTCTCTGATCCCGAGGCCTAGAGAGATGTCTCAGATAATAACGCGCTTGCCATGAAAGCGCCAGGACCGGTGTTCAACGTCTGGTACCCAGAGAAAAAACTTGCTGCGGGAGCATGTGACTGTGACCCCAGTGTTGGGGAAGGGGTCCAAGGTGAACCACTCCAGAGGAGTGGTACTCAAGGCCTTCACATGCATGTATGTATGTGCATGCATGCTTGTCTGCACACACAAACACTTCTACTCTCAACTTTATCACAGTAGCATCCCCCTCCCCCCCCCCCCCCCCCGGATTCCCATAGGCCCATGGAGATCCTACATGGGAGAGTGCATTGAGACAAACTGCCAGTAGTCTATCCGTGCAGCTGCCACGTTTTCTCACTATTAATTCTTCTTTTAAGGCAACTGCTGACTTCCCTAGCATGGGCAGGAGGGCCTGAGAGGCTGGTGGCAAAGTGAGCGGCCACATCTGATAAAATCCAGAACTGACTTTCCTCACTCTCATGGCATTTCAGAGTGGAACTAGATGCCATTACGTGCTTGGTAAAAATAAACAAAATCTCCTTCTGGAGAAAAGGGAATTTCTTCTAGAAACAACTGGAACAAAAGGGTAAAAGTGTGTGTGTGTGGGTGTTCCTGTACGTATTTCAGTGCAAAGAGACAAGTATGGCGCTCACTGTGTTCGGCGACATGTTCAAAGTTCGTAGGGCACGGTATACTGTGTGATGGTAGGCCACAGCCTTTATTTTCAATTCTCCAGAATAGCTCTACATTAAAAGTTTAAATATAAGAATTTCCTAAGGTGAATGAGACATGATGTCATCTTTTATACCACATCGTGGCATTTCTCCATCTTACCAAAACAACTTTTTTGTTGTTCAATAATGGCAGGGGAGTGACAGCAACGGTGTGACCAAACTCAACGTGGGCCTCCCAGTTGACACACAAGTCCCCATCTGCAAGTCAGGGTGCTGCCTACCATCAGGGCCCTTAGAGACCATTCATGCTTTCAAACTCTCTTTGCCTTGCTTTTGCTCCACATGGCTCTTGACTGCTAGGAAGCTTCATGCTGGGCTTTTGCTGATGGCATCTGTGTGAATACATTAAAGCAGTAATAATCTGTGTGACACAAAATGGAGTGATTAGCTGGATTTGAAATTTACATATATATATTTTCTCAAAGCAGTTAGTTTTAATTTTTTAAAATTGTATTTTATTAATTTATTCTTATTACATCCCAATGGTTATCCCATCCCTTGTATCCTCCCATTCCTCCCTCCCTCCCATTTTCCCCTTACTCCCCTCCCCTATGACTGTGACTGAGGTGGACTTCCTCCCCCTGTATATGTTCATAGGGTATCATGTCTCTTCTTGGTAGGAAAATTTTTTAATGTACAAAACATGGTTGTTGTTGTTGGTGGGTTTTTTGTTTGTTTGTTTTGTTTTGTTTTGTTTTTTTGTAATAGGCTGTAAATACCTTGAAGGTGAAGTCTGAGGTTGATTGTTTTGTTTCCCACAATGTCTCAAGCCCAACAGGTTTTGGAAAGAATTGGAGAACTGCCGAATTTCATGGTTGTATGTTTAGGTGTACTCGGGATAAAAGCATCCTGCTCTGAAACACCGTTGGGGGAATTCTACTGTGACATGGGTTTCCAACAATGTGAGTATATAATCCTATCTGTGTTAACCAATATAATCTTGTTGACGCTCATTGACACACGGGTGTACGTAGTAGACACACATGGCTGTGGGTGTACATAGTGGGCGCACACGGCTGTGGGTGTACATAGTGGGTGCACACGGCTGTGGGTGTACATAGTGGGCGCACACGGCTGTGGGTGTACATAGTGGGTGCACACGGCTGTGGGTGTACATAGTGGGTGCACACGGCTGTGGGTGTACATAGTGGGCGCACACGGCTGTGGGTGTACATAGTGGGTGCACACGGCTGTGGTGTACATAGTGGGTGCACACGGCTGTGGGTGTACATAGTGGGTGCACATGGCTGTGGTGTACATAGTGGGCGCACACGGCTGTGGGTGTACATAGTGGGTGCACACGGCTGTGGGTGTACATAGTGGGTGCACATGGCTGTGGGTGTACATAGTGGGCGCACACGGCTGTGGGTGTACATAGTGGGTGCACACGGCTGTGGGTGTACATAGTGGGCGCACATGGCTGTGGGTGTACATAGTGGGTGCACATGGCTGTGGTGTACATAGTGGGTGCACACGGCTGTGGTGTACATAGTGGGTGCACACGGCTGTGGGTGTACATAGTGGGTGCACATGGCTGTGGTGTACATAGTGGGCGCACACGGCTGTGGGTGTACATAGTGGGTGCACACGGCTGTGGGTGTACATAGTGGGTGCACATGGCTGTGGGTGTACATAGTGGGCGCACACGGCTGTGGGTGTACATAGTGGGTGCACACGGCTGTGGGTGTACATAGTGGGCGCACATGGCTGTGGGTGTACATAGTGGGTGCACATGGCTGTGGTGTACATAGTGGGTGCACACGGCTGTGGGTGTACATAGTGGGTGCACATGGCTGTGGTGTACATAGTGGGCGCACACGGCTGTGGGTGTACATAGTGGGCGCACATGGCTGTGGGTGTACATAGTGGGCACACATGGCTAATGCAGAGTTTAGAAAACGCATTTGGGGTTTTCCATCATGTCAGGACATTCCTCATCTAACTGCCTGAAAACCAGTGGTACCCAAAGTTTCTTCTTCAACAAAATGCATGTTGATGTGAGAGTTAAATGGGTGATGCACATTTAGCCATGGAGAATATTTTGGATACTCAGTTTTGTGGCTTGGACTATATCACCGAGCAATAACAGGCATTATTGTCTCTCAGAGTTTTCTCAAAAACTTGTTTAGTGCTTCCAGCACTTGCCATGGAGTTGGCAAACACTGATGCAACCTCGGGTTCTGAGGTTTGGGTGGAGTGGGGGGAGGCTTTCTCGGGGCCCCCCAGGCGAGTCTGGATTACAGACCTTCATCTTGGCAAGTGTGAGATAGTACCAGTTCAAGAACAGCCACAGCGCTCCCAGTTTGGGAGTAGTAGTGAACGTTATTTCCAAAATGAAAAACGGAAGCATCCGACCCCTGAAGAACTGGCTGTGCCTGTGGTGTCGGGTTGGGAAGCGGTCCTTAGTACTGCTAACAGCCGACTGTTGACTCTTTCAGGCTGGCTCATGGTTCCCTTTGGGCAATTTCCTCAGTTATTCTGTATCTGATGATGATGATGATGATGATGATGATGATGATAGTAATAGTAATAACAAATATAATTAGGAAGATCCACAGGGCAAGAGAGCATGGCTGCCCACAAATGAAGTGAATTCTCTTGCTCTCTATATGACACAGCAGACACTACACAGAACTGTTCTTGTCTTTGGTGGTAGGAGTTGGGCTTAGAAATTACAAGAGAGCCGGGCATGGTGGCGCACGCCTTTAATCCCAGCACTCGGGAGGCAGAGGCAGGCGGATCGCTGTGAGTTCGAGGCCAGCCTGGTCCACAAAGTGAGTCCAGGACATCGAAGGCTACACAGAGAAACCTTGTCTCAAAAAACAAAACAAAAAAAAAATTACAAAAGAAAAGACAAAAGAATAGAAGAAAGAATAAAAGGAAGAGCTAGGTGTGGTGGTGCAACCTTTAATCACAGCACTTGGGAGGCAGAGGCAGGTGGATCTCTGTGAGTTCGAGACCAGTTTGGACTACATAATAAGTTCAGGACAGTCCAGGCTACATAATGAGATCCTGTCTCAAAAAATATATTTTTAGGTATAAATAAATAAGAAATTTTCTTGAGTTCTTTATATATTTTGGATATTAGACCTTTGTCAGATGTAGGGTTGGTGAAGATCTTTTCTCAGTCTGTAGGCTGTCGCTTTGTTCTCTTGACAGTGTTTCCTGCCTTACAGAAGCTTCTCAGCCTCATGAGGTCCCATTTATTAATTGTTGACCTTAAGGCCTGGGCTGTTGGTGTACTGTTCAGGAAGTTGTCTCCTGTGCCAATATGTTCCAGGCTCTTCTCCACTTTTTCCCAAACTAACTTAATGTCTCTGGTTTTATGTTGAGGTCTTTAATCCACTTGGACTTTAGTTTGGTGCATGCTGACAAATATGGGTCTAATTGCATTTTTCTACATGTAGACATCCAGTTAGACCAGCACCATTTGTTAAAGATGCTATCCTTTTTCCATTTCCATTGAATAGATTTGGCTTCTTTGTCAAAAATCAAGTGACCAAATGTATGTGGGTTCATCTCTGGGTCTTTGATTCAATTCCATTGATCCACTAGCCTATTGCTGTGCCATTACCATGCTGTTTTAATTACTGTTGCTCTATAATACAGCTTGAGATTGGGTGTGGAGATTCCTCCAGAGGATCTTTTATTGTATAGGATTGTTTTTGCTATTCCGGGCTTTTTGTTTCTCTATATGAAGTTGAGAATTGATCTTTCAATGTCTTAAAAAATATTTCTTAGGTATTTTGATAGGAATTGCATTGAATCTGTAACCAATTAAGAAATGGGGCTCAGAAGTAAACAGAGAAATCTCAACAGATGGCTGAGAAATGCTTAAAGAAATTCTCAGTGTTGTTAGTCATCAGAGAAATGCAAATCAAAACGACACTGAGATTCCATCTTACACCCATCAGAATGGCTAAAATCAAAAATTCAAGTGACACCACATGCTGGTGAGGATGTGGAGAAAGAGGAACATTCCTTCATTGCTGATGGGAATGCAAACTGGTACAACCACTTTGGAAATCTATCTGGCGCTTTCTCAGAAAAATGGGAATAGGGCTTCCTCAAGATGCAGCTATTCCACTCCTTGGAATATACCCAGAAGATACTCCACCACACAACAGGGACAGATGCTCAACCATGTTCATAGCTGCCTTATTCATAATAGCCAGAACATGGAAACAGCCTAAGTGTCCCTCAGTAGAAGAATGGATAAAGAAACTGTGGTACATTTACACTATGGAATACTACTCAGCTATTAAAAACAAGGAATTTCCGAAATTTGTGGACAAATGGATTGAACTAGAAATGATCATAATGAGTGAGCTAACCCAGAAGCAGAAAGACTCAAATGGTATATACTCACTTATATCTGGACACTAGCCCAAGGGGCATGCCCCATGAAAGTCTTCACTTACCAGGGAAGTGGGTCAGAGGGGAGGACATCCTATTGGGACTTTAGATGAGAGAAACACGGGAGAATGGGGAAATAGAAGGATCCAGAAAGTCCTAGAAACCTACAAGAAGAACATTATGACAGGTGGATCTGAGCCCAGGGGTCCTGCTCAAACTATGGCACCAACCAAAGATAATATGGGCAGTAAACTTTGAACCCCTACCCAGATCTAGCTGATGGGCAGGACATACTCCACCGTTGAGTGGAGAGTGGGGACTGACTTTCACATGAACTCTGGTGCCCCATTTTTGACCTCATCCCCTTGATGGGGGAGGCCTGGTGGCACTCAGAGGAAGGAAAGCAGACTACCAAGAAGGGATTTGATACCCTATGAGCATATACAGGGGGAGGAGGTCTCCCTCAGTCACAGACATAGGGGAGAGGAGTAGTTGGAAAGCAGGAGGGAGGGAGGAATGGGAGGCTACAAGGGATGGGCTAACAATTGAGATGTAATATGAATTAATTAATAAAATATTAAAAATAAATAAATAAATAAATAAATAAATAAAAGAAAAATGAATATTGATGGGGAAGTTATTTAGTGAACAGGAAATATCAGTCACCTTTAACCAGAATCATTATTTTCCTAATTATTAAAAAGAGAGTGACTATTAAGATAAAGGGGGTACAGGTCCTCCCACCTCCACCCCAAATCTTGAGGACTACTAATATCCCTGGCCATCCTAAATGCTAGGGCACTGACTTGGCAAATACTTAGTTAGAGCACATTACCCTGAAGGGCGTCTTCCTTCTTTGAGTCACCTGTGCATTACAGCTGGCTGTGGGCACGCTGCCCAAGGGAACCTACTGATGTGCAGTGGGGCACCTATGGTTCTGACACGAGCAAGGAGTAGCCTCTAGTTATGGGGTAAGGACAGCCATGCCTGCCCAGTGACCTTGTTTCCACCCCTTGTATTGCTACAAATACAAATCAGCCTATGCTAAAATGTTTCTTATACATTATTTCACATTATTTTTAAAGAATCCATGAACATAGAACGTTATTGTTATTTTGGAGATAAATCTAGTTCCTCAGAATGAATTTTGAGAGAGCAGTGTGAAGTTCAGACTCGTGTTTTAGTTACCAGGAAACACTGGCACTTGCTACATTTTACTTTCGTTCACCTTTGGTATCTGACCCTCATTAACTCCATCACCCTATTTCTCCATCCCTCTGTTTCTGTTGTCTAGTCTCAGAGCCTCCATCTGGGGGTGAGGGGTACAAGATGGAAAAGGATCGGTTCTTCTGTTCCCCTGTCTGTGCCCCTATCTCACTTGCCCACGTGCAAACTCAGTTCATAGCTCACGTCGGAATCGGCCGCCCTGTAAAGACGGTATCTACAGAGCTAAGTTTAGAAGCTATCATGCGTACTGATTAAGTTGTCTCAAGCCTGTGTTTATCAACATGGACTTCAGTGGAAAATGTTCCTCTCTGTTCTCAGCTTTACCTCTCACAACATGCGGAGGGGTCTCCATAAAGCATGCGTGGTTATTATGGTGAAAAATTGGAAGCAATCTGTCAAAGGTGGGGGGCTTAGTTAGGCAAATGATGGGACACCCATGCATTACAATAGTATGCAGTCAGAAAGGGGGGGGTTTTACAAGGAATATTTAATGATTTGAAAAAGTGATCATGAAATATTAAGCAAATAAAGAATATTTCAAGGGCGTTCAATATATCCACCAGCCCCTTGTGCCTATTTAAATTTTAATTAATTATAATTCAATAAAATTAAAAATTTAGTTCTCCAGCCACACAAGGCACATTTCAAGTACTGTATAGTTCTCATCCCGGACAGCGCAGACTGAGACCATCTATCAAATGCAGAAGTGAGACACAAATGTAGACGCTTCCATTTAGTCCAACGTAGTGTGCATGCACAGGGATAGATGTTAGAGGGAATAAACCACTTAATAATTACTCTGGTGTTTAGTTGGGAGGATTTTATTTTCTGTAAAGGTCCACAAAGTAAATATTCTAAATCTTATGTGTCTTGTGCACTGTGTTACAGTCACTAAATTCTGCTACCCTAACAGGAAGGCAGGGTGTAAGCTAATAGGCACTACTGTTCTAATAAAGCTTTATTTATAAGAACAGGTGGAACATAGCACACATCTATAATCCCAGCAAATAAAAGGCAGAGGCAAGGCCAGTGAGATGGTTCAACAAATAAAGACCTTTGGCTGCCAAACCTGACAGAGTGTGACCCATAAGACACACATAATGCAAAGAGAGCTGACTCCTGCAAGTTGTCTTTTAACCTCCACATGTGTGTCATGGCACATGTGTACGCAAGTACATGTATGTATATACACACACAAATAAATAAATAATGTAAAATTAATTTGTTAGGAAAGCAGAGATAGAGGTATCTTGAGGCCAATTTGGGCTACATGATGAGGCTCTGTCCCAACAAACAAACAAACAAACAAACAAAAAACCAAGAACAAACAGACAACTTCCATAGGTTCTAACTTGTTCACTCCTGACTAACCTAAGTGGTGTAAAGTGAGAGCCTTTTGTGGTTTCCCATGCACTTATTCAAGTTTGAGTTGAGAAAAATAGCTTGTGCATCTTTTGTTTTAAAATAGAGTTCACTAGACAAAGGCCATGTATGTGACCTACTGTAGGGTCGTGGGTCCCAGCCCACCTGCACTTCCGTTCCTGAGCTCTCAGTTACTCAGCCTGCTACAACCCAGGAGACAAGATGCAAATGTCTAGAAATAATAAAACCATAATTTAAAAGTAACATTATAGAAACTGTGATATTCTGTTTTATTATTAGTTACCATTGTTAATTTCTTTTCTTTTCTTTTTCTTTTTTAGTTTCTTAATGTGACTAATTCACAATTAAGCTCTTCTGTGGGTGTGTCTGTGCAGGGAAGAACAAACCTTGGATTTTGGAGCCAGAACAGGTCAGGGACCGTATCCCAGAGGATAAAGGAAGGCAGCGACCACATTTGTGTGTGTGTTTCCTGGTTCGAGAAGTCTGATGCAAACAGATGTAAGTCTTTGTCAAGCAGTGCTAAAATATTTAGTTTCTTGCACACCTTCTGTCCTGACCTGTGCACTGATGATCTGCCCAGTGCACCTACATTTACACACTACTGAGACAGTTGTTCGGAATTTATCAATTACTTTATCTTCAGAGACTAGTCCCTGGGTGTTTGTTTCTGGGCTTTCCTGACACAAAGGTACACTTGAGAAACGGTTCCTGGAAGAAGGCAGCTTCTGTGACATTAATTGGATCCACGAATTCCCTGCATTATCACCTGCAGTGATCGTGGGCAAGGGAGATTCTGTGGGGCTGAGTAAACCTAGCCTTTACGGAGCTGTGACACACACGCACGCACACACGCTCGCCTGGGGAGGCTCTGAGCCCTGCTGTGCAGCACACTTTTCACACCAAGCTTCTGGTGTCCAGGGACCCAGCCCCTCAGCTTTACCCGGAGCCCCTCCCACGATATCTGCTCTACGTCTTGACCTTTGCAGCTTCCCTTGGACAAGCAGAAGCTTCTGGCCCATTGTTGCTGCTGCAGCCAGCAGGTAAGGAAATAGCCAAGTTATTTCCCACAAATTGGCTAGAGCCGTGTTTCTTTGGTTTTAAGTGCTATGGTGTTGTCTTTTGAAGTCTTGAGCCAATGTTTAAAAACCAATAGTGTGCGTACCCAAAATTAGGGGGGCAAAACCGAAAAAACAAAACCAACACAAGCATCTCTGGCTTCTCAAAGAAAACAAAACAAAACAGAAGTTCTGGCAAGAGTCATTTCATAGTCCCTTATGACAACAGTTAGATGGTGCTAAAGATAAACAGTGTTTGTACACGAGACCCACTGCCTCTTTCCTGGCTCTCTCCAGCACTAGAGACGCAAGACCCCACCAACACTAATGGCTGACTAGGTCCTAGCAGTTTCTCATAGTCTATTGGATTTCCATTATATTTATATTAGTTAGTTAGTACTAAAACTAAAGTTAAAAGCTGTTTCCTAAAGTTAAGTCTAAAGCCCTTTCCCTGGCGTTGTCCTGAGTTCATGCATGGCTCAGCCATGAATTTTGTTTCCTCATTAACGGAGGGAGTTGTGGAAGGAAACAGGTAATTCCTCCCTAGGGGCAGCATACGGAGGTCATGGGAGCCAGAGGGATGCTCTCTAGATCTCTTTCTTTCCCATTTCTTTTTATTTTATTTTATTTTTCTTAATTTATTCAGATTACAACTCAATTGTTATCCCATCACTTGTATCCTCCCGTTCCTCCTTCCCTCCTGCTTTCACCCTACTCCCCTCCCCTAGGTCTCTACCCCTCCCCCACTATATGGTCATAGGCCATCAAGTCTCATCTTGGTAGCCTGTTTATTCTTTCTCTGAGTGCCATCAGGCCTCCCCACCAAGGGGAGGTGGTCAAATATGGGGCACCAGAGTTCATGTCAGAGTCAGTCCTCGCTCTCCACTCAACTGTGGAGAATGTCCTGTCCATTGGGTAGATCAGAGTAGGGGTTCGATGCTTACTTCTTGTTCTTTCCCATTTCTGGCCTCACTCCCACCTTTCTACAGTGACTGAGGACAGCTTTGGAGCAGAAGTGGCAGGAATGACTTCCGGACCTCAGTGTGATCTGTTGAGTAACTCCGGGCTCTCATTTTTTCCCTAAAATTGAGATAGAAAAGTAGAAGGTGGTATTGCCCCGTTGTAATGTGAAGTGGTTTATTGTATTAGTCAGAGCTCTCTAGAGGAACAGAACGGGTGGAATGAACATATATTACAGAGACTTACTGGGTTGTTGTCCATGATGTGGGCTGGATAACCCAACAATAGTTGGCTGTGTGCTGAAAAGGCTGAGAACCCAATAGCTTCTCCATCCCACGTGGCAGTGAAGGCTTGGGTATTCCTGGAGAGCCACTGGTATTCACTCTGCATTAAAGGCCAACGAAGCTAGGTTCTGATGGCAGAAGAGGCCCGAGACAGCTGCTGCAGCAATAGGGCAGATGCACCAACCAGCAAGAAGTGAAACCCGCCAGCAAGCACAGACCCCTGCGCTCTGTATCTGGGTCTCCACAGGAGGGTGCTGCTCACGCTGGAAAGGGCCTTCCTCTCTCAGCTCATTGTTCCTTGAAACACACAACACACACACACACACACTTTTTGGTTGATCCTAGAGCCCACAAGGTTTTTTGTTTGTTTGTTTGTTTTTTAATTTTTGTTTTTGACCCAAGGTCTCATTACGTAGCCTTGGCTGTGCCGGAATTCACTATGTAGATCAGGCTGGCTTCGAACCCAGAGTTCCACCTGCCTCTGCCTCCTGAGTGCTGGTACTGTGTCACCACACCCAGCCTCCAGCCAATAAACGTTACAGTCGAGATTAACCACTACATCAACACCATTAGCAGCTCCTTATAAATATGTATCCCGAGGTGGAAATAAAGTCATGCTGTTTGGAGCGCTGACACTTGGCGTTTTTGTTATTGCTGCATAGTCTGGGCTAGCCTGACCACTGGGAAGTCCTGACTGAAAAACACCAACCCAAAGTCAGGCTTTCTTTCTAGGCTCCATTTCCAGAAGTCAACCACACCTCTCCCTTCCTTGACGCCCCCTTCCCTGGAGCTGAAGCATCAAGGTAGGGTCTCCCCAAGCCTGACACCCAGTCCTTCCATTCCCGCCCTTGCTCCACTCTGAACTTTGCCACGTGCCCTGCTATATAACAGATTGCAGGTCGCATGTCCCCACTTTGAATAATTCATCTCCACAGACGCTCGGTATTTCAGTCAGAACATTTATTTCTTTCATTTTAATATTTTATCATTTTTCTCCTAAATGTATGACCTTAACTGGTTGCCTCGCATTTCATTCCTTCTTGCCTTAAATATTTTAAAAGTTTCAGAGTACAAACATTACTCACAGAGTATAACAGAAAACGTTCCATTTTAGTCCTGTACTGTTTAATTATAACTGGCTGTCATTAAGATGGCTTCTCCCATTCTGAGCTCTTCCTGCATTGGCTCCAGTCTTCATCTCGCCTGAAATATTTTAACGTTTGGTACTTGGCCGTGGTTGCTGTAGGGTGAACTGTCTGGCATTAAGACCTCCAGGCCTTTTCCCATATTAAACTACCAAGGCTTTGGAAAGCAGCAGAGCTGGTACATCTGCCGAGGGCGAGAAATCAAAGCCACGAATCAGAGGCTGGAGAGGGCTTGAGCAGTGAAAATCACCACTGTGGTTTGGGTCTTAAATGCCTCCCAAAGGCCAGTGTGTTAAAGCCTTGGCTTGGCGTTCAGAGTTCTGCTTCTGAGAACAGAACCGGTGAGATCTTTAAGAGGTAGGATCCGGGGAGCAAGTTCTCAGCTCACTGGGGGTGTGCCCTTAAAGGCGATTGTGAGACCCCCAGTCCCCTTTTTATTCTCTTGGTTCCTTGATTCTTAATGTAAGCGGGTTTTCTCTTCATGGATTCCCAATGTGATACCCTGCCTCACCACAGGCCCAAAGCAGCATCAGGACCAATTCAGAACCTCAGAAAATAAATCTTTCTCTCTATGAGTTGACTGACTCAGATGTTGTATTATGGTGACGGAAGGCTGACTAACACAATCACGCAGGGCGAGGTGTTAATATATCATTGTTTAATAACAGCTCTAACATAAAGTCACTCTTCAAACTAGACAGGAACCAGTGTAAAGGCTTCAATAACTACCACTGCATCTCAGAAGAGAGTTTGTATTGGTTCTTAGTGCCAGAGATAAGGCAGCATGTATGGTGCTGGTGGTGGTGGTAGTGCTGCTGCTGCTGGTGGTGGTGGTGCTGCTGCTGGTAATGGTGCTGGTGCTGGTGGTGTTGGTGCTGGTGTTGGTGGTAAGTTTATCAACTATTCAGTTTTCCTAACCCCAGGGACAAGGAGGTCCTGGCTACCATTAAAGTTGCATACAAATAAGGAGAGTTAAGAGGAAAGAGGCCTCTCTCATCAGCATGTCACTCGCTCCCTTGTAGCAGAGTTTGCTTTTTCACATGGTAACAGTGGTTCTGCCACGCTCTGCCTGGCTGCCAGCTTTAACAACTGCGTTCAAATAAACGTGGCAACTCCCTGTCTTACAGGACCCGCTTGTATCAGCTACCCTACATTCAAACCCTCTAGTTTGACACAAGACCGGCCGTTCTCATGGTTCTCCTCAACGGATTTAGTCCTGTTAAGCTTATCATGTGTCTCAGTTCATTACTGCTGCTTTACAGAATTGCACAGATGGCGTAAGTCATAAGACAGGAGTCTGTGTGACTCACGGAGGCTGGGAGACCTAAAAGCGAGGTCCACGTCCAGTGAGCGCCTCATGCTGTGTCGTACACATCATGGTAAAAGCCACTGAACACACCATTGTATTCCACGCAACTGTAGTGAATGCTGAATGTCCCCCATGGGCTCATGTGCATGAATACTTGGGCCCCAGCTGGTGAAGATGTTTGGGGAGTTTGTGGACCCTGTAGGAGGTAGAAGCTCAATGCAAGAAATACATTGGGGTGGCAGGGGGGGCTTGAAGGTCTATATCCCACCCCATTTCCTGTCTGTCCTCTCTGCTTCCTGCTCCACCAAGATATGCAGGGAAGGGTCTTAGATGCTCTCCTGTTTCCAGTCTGTGAATGCAGCTACTTCTTCTGTTGCCATGGTAACACATGGAAATAAACAGCGAGGGAAAAACACCAAGACAGAGAAGCAACCGGGGAGAAAGGTTTTATTTTAGTGCACGATTCTCAGTTGCAGTCCATCACTGCAGAGAAGCCACTGTGCAGGAGCCGCAAGCAGCTGCCCACATCATAGCCCCAAGAGCCAAGAAAAGGGAGTGCACGCATGCTTACTGTCAGGTCGGCTTTCTCTGCTCCTGCACAGCCTAGGGCTAGGAGATGGAGCCACACACTTTCAGACTGGGTCTTCCCATGTCAATTTATGTGTAATCATAAAATTCTCCCTCAGGCCCACCTGATCTACACAGTCCCTCACCGAGACTCACTTCCCAGGTGCCTCTAAAGTTGTGACAAGCTGACAATTAGAACTAATCATCCCGGTGGCCTTAACCCATACATGGTAGCAATGTCCCAGTGACCAGATGACCTCCTAAAAGGCCCCACCATTGATGCTGTGACAATAGCAATCAAGTTCCAACCACGGTTTAGGGAGAATCTTCAAACTAGCTTGCTGGGCTGAGTAACTTTACGCATTTGATGGGCCACAGAGGTCACTCTGTCCTGTCACCTGCATCTGATCCTCTCCCTCTGCCTCCCACAATGCACATGGACAGGTCCTGGGCTAAGTGGTCTCATTTCAGCTCCTAATGAACCTACCGGGCTCAGGGGAAAAAAAACCCTCTTCAAACCAGCTGCCACAGGAGCAGCATTCTCTCCCTGTCAGTGTACTCAGGCACTGATATTTTGACTGAATTATTACCTAAGCCTTGGCCAGCGTGGCAACACCCAAGAATCACATATGCTTGCCATCCTAATTTGAAGAAGATCCTTAAAATGAGATTCTGTATATCTCATTTCAACCTTAATAATCTGAAGACAAAAGGAAATGATTAACAGAATGCCATCAATTTAACTAAGTTGGCATTATAAGAAGTCAGACATAGGAACCTGAGGGCTTTGAGGCCCAGATTACTGAAATGCTCTACACAGTCCAACAGATGCCCCTCCTCACACTCCGCAGACCTCTCTGACTATTTAAGGCTCCAGCTTGCCAGGAAAGAGTCAGTAATTTCCTGAAGCCAAGGAATAATTTCCTTTATGTTTGTTCTTCATTTCTTGGCCTTGTAAACCTCTTATCTCCATTTCTTCTTTATAAAAGGTATTAGGTTGTTTCCTTTCTCGCCATATCTAATGTCTGAGTGATGGCAGCCAGTGTTCTGTATCCCCAGCTGAGGCCCCTTCCCAAGCCATTTGTCTGTAGGGCAAGTGCAATTGGCTCTGTGTTGATGCCATCCGTGGCTTGCTAAGAATCTAACTGTAGCTCTGGGTAGCACAGTAAACAGAACGTAGGGATGGACCTCCTTCGCGTGCTCTGGCACCTGGTCTACGCATTGGTGAAGATGTCATGGTGGACAGATTGGAAGGAAATGAGTTGGATCAACTCTTATACTCTATTCCAGCATGACCCAATTGTCCAAACATAGTCTCCATCTTCTCCTCCTGAACACACATACATAGACCAACTCCCGCCCTTTCCTTAGCTCATCACTCTCTTCTTTTACTGCCTTAAAAATGCTTGACTGGGACCTGGAGAGATGGCTCAGTAGCCAAGTGCAGAAGACCCAAGTCCAAGCCCCCATCAAGCACACCAGGTGATCTGATGTTGCTGGCATCTTCAGAGACTACACTCTCATGCACATAAAACTCGCCCCGTTCCCCCCCCACAAAGTTGAAAATAATAAAAATAGAGACCCTTTAAAAAATGCTCGACCAGGTTTTAAATGTAACCTTGTACGTCATTGCTTAGACGCCCTCTTGAAACACACCCTTCACAAAGTGAGAACACCAGTCCAGCCCAAGACCGGGAATACATTACAACTTTGACGTAGTCTTACTTTTGTGAACCGCATAGCAAAATGTCAGATGTGTTGTTGGGTCTTCAGTATAAACAACGGTATCTCCCTCCCTCAAGATGCTCTAGTACTAAAGCTCACATTCTCATTTCAGCCATGTTGGCCTTATCATTGACAACCTGACCTTGAGCAATAGTTGCACTATTACTATGTAGTGACCCCAACCAGACACTGACTGTGACCTTGACTTGTGTTCAATTATCTTCTAAGTGTCCACTCTTCCCCCAGGTCCGTTTGTTGGTAGGGACTCTCTTATTTACTCCGATGGCTGCTTGAGAATAAAAAGCCTGGGGAAGGTATTGACACTGCTTTCAGTCCACACAATTAACTGTGTGAAGTGTTCATCTATGGTTATCTCATCTTAAAAGCCACAGGTTTACAAGCCACCCAGCTTACTTGCTCTACAGCGCCATCTGGTGGCCCTGAAGCTCAGTCCATTATGGTCCACCGAAGACCTACCTGTTTTCTTGGTGTCTTCAGGCCCTCAACAGCAGCTCTGCCGCCTTTCCCAAGCGCCCGCTGGGTTTCCTACCCAGGGTCCACACGGAAGCAGTCGATGCAGATACACTTAGTCCAGCACCACGGGCCCCTTTCATCACAGAAGTCTATTCTAATTCTTCGTGTTTACCCATTCCGCTGTCTGAACATCCTCTACTGACTGTCTTTCAGTCATCACGCCCGGTTCTACGGGCCACTTACGAATGCAAGCTACACACCAGGCTCCGATCCAAGAGTTTTGACGTAACTTCTTTGAGTGCCACCCTTGGCTCAGGCAAATGGCTGCATTTCATATCCACACTCCACGTTTGTGCAAAAATAAGGTATGGCGTCCAGCGTTACACAGCTAGTAAATATTTGTCTTTTCTGAATATGTTTTCTTTTTGCCTTGCCAATGCCCCTTCACAAAAGTTACACCAGAGAATAAGGAGGCAAGACTATTAAGGTGCTGAGTGTCTTACGGCAACCGACGTGGTTGGTCTAAAAAGTTAGGAAAGTTGCTTGTCTCAGATGAACTTGGGGAGAATTTGCGTTCCATCTGAAGACATGGAGTAGGCTATAGGACATGCGCTTTGTTAGTTTGGGAGAATCCATATGTAACATAGAGAGATTCCAGTACACGGCTGAGGCAGGAGGACATAGCCAATAGAGTAAGGACGGTAAGATGAGGGACTCAGAACACAGAAGTTGTGAAAAACCTAAGAAAGTAGCACTGCCAGGACCGTGCTATTCTCCTTCCAAACAGAAAGAGGTTCACAACGGAACTTAGAAAATGTGCCAAGAATGGGACTGTGTTTCTCCACAGCTGTGCACAAGCTCCAGAGTAGACCCCTCAACCACGTCCCCTCAATAAAGAGGCACGCTCTGTTGAGGGTCATGAAGAGTTTGTGAGGCTTCCCTTGGCGTTGATGGCGTATTTTCAAATCACCACTCATTTTTCTGTGGATTAATGACATGTTGACTGACTTATTCCCCTCCATATCTCTTACCTGCGGAGCCACTTTTGTTGTCTGTGCTCTGAGAATGGGGCTGAACCCTGCACGTGTCGCTCTCTGCCATCAGGTGTGATGCTCTGCATGCTGGAGGGCGCGGGGGGGAGGGGGGGAGGGCAGAGGGTGAGGGGGTGGGGGAACGGCGGGGGGGGGGGGAATAGAGCAGAAAGAAGGGTTTTTCTTCCTTATCCCGTCTCTTCTCCGGGATTTTTCGGTGTACGACGTATCCACAGGCAGCCTTCTGCGGATGAGGTGTGGTGAGGATTTATTTTAGTTGTGCAGTTTGAGTTCAGTTCACGGTGGGGAAAACTACAGGAGCAGCTTGAAGCGGTTGGTCACACTGAATCCACAATGGAGAAGCCCCGAGCAATCCAGCTGATGCTCAGCTCGCTTTCTCCTTTTCATCTCTCTGGTACTCTAGCACCCACTTATAGGGTGGGTCTTACCACAATTAACCTAATCTAGGAGACACTCCCAGAGGCCTGTCAACTTCGTGAATACAGGTGCCATCAAGTTAATTATCAGCATTAGCATCTCGAGCACGCAGAGGCTAACAGCCTTGGGGACACCTCTGAGTGAGTCTGCAGTGAGTTCAAAGGAGTCATTTCTGCCTCCTACCAGCCAATCCCCTTACTGCCTCAATTTTTACAACCACCACCATGACACCCTCCACCTCCACCTCAACCTCCACCCCACCTCCACCACCACACCTCCACCACCACCACCTCCAACCTCCCCCACCACCTCCACCACCACCTCCACCACCTCCACCTCCACCTCCACCACCACCTCCACCCACCTCCACCTCCACCTCCACCTCCACCACCTCCACCTCCACCTCCACCTCCACCTCCACCACCACCTCCCCCACCTCCACCTCCACCTCCACCTCCACCACCACCTCCACCTCCACCTCCACCTCCACCTCCACCTCCACCTCCACCTCCACCTCCACCTCCACCTCCACCTCCACCTCCACCTCCACCTCCACCTCCACCTCCACCTCCACCTCCACCTCCACCACCTCCACCTCCACCTCCACCTCCACCTCCACCTCCACCACCACCTCCACCTCCACCTCCACCTCCACCTCCACCCACCTCCACCTCCACCTCCACCTCCACCTCCTCCACCTCCACCTCCACCTCCACCTCCACCTCCACCTCCACCTCCACCACCTCCCACCTCCACCTCCACCTCCACCTCCACCTCCACCTCCACCCTCCACCTCCACCTCCACCACCTCCACCTCCACCTCCACCTCCACCTCCACCACCACC